>NW_025110977.1:0-1200000 GCF_015476425.1 Leptopilina heterotoma
TAAATTTTTATTTTGAGTTTTTAAAAATCAAATAAATTTGATTGTCTGATGGCGTTCGGGTGATGGGCTACTACTACAAAAAATTTATGGAAATAAATTTCTCTATTATCAGGATTGCGTAGGTTTTTTCCTAGAAGTCCCTACTAGAAGCTCTGAATAATTTTTAGATGATAGCATTGATAAATTTGGAAGAAATAACTTTTTTATTATTCGTTTTAATTTTTTTATAACCAAATTTATTGTCTGATTGCGTACGGGGGGGGGGGGGGGGGGGGGGGGGGGTAACCTGGCTACTTCTACGTAAAAATTGAAATAATATTCTCTATTCTTCAGGATGGGTAGGTTTCAGTCCCTACAGAAATCTGGTATTTTCACGATGATTAGATTAAATAAATTTGGAATAAAATAATCTTTTATTCTCGTTTTTCATTTTACCAAATTTTGATTGTCCGATGGCTTTCGGGTGAGGGGCTACTACTAAGAAATTCAAATAAATTCTCTATTCTTTAAGATTGTGTAGGGTTCAGTCCCTACTAGAACTCGGTAATTTTCAGATGATTAGATTAAATAAATTTGGATAAAATAAATTTTTATTTTCGTTTTTTTTTACCAAATTTTGATTGTCTGATGCGTTCGGGTGATGGTGCTACTACTAAAAATGGAAATAAATTCTCTATTCTTCAGGATTGTGTAGGGTTCAGTCCCTACTAGAACTCTGGTATTTTCAGATGATTAGATTAAATAAATTTGGAAGAAAATAAATTTTTATTTTTCGTTTTTTACCAAATTTTGATTGTCTGATGGCGTTCGGGTGATGGTGCTACTACTAAAAAATGGAAATAAAATTCTCTATCGTCAGGATTGCGTAGGGTTCAGTCCCTACTAGAACTCTGTAATTTTTAGATGATAGACTGGATAAATTTGGAAGAAATAAATTTTTATTTTCGTTTTTACAAATATGTACCAAATTTTGATTGTCTGATGGCGTTCGGGTGAGGTGCTACTACTTACAAAAATTAAAATAATATTCTCTATTCTTCAGGATTGTGTAGGGTTCAGTCCCTACTAGAACTCTGGTAATTTTCCGATGATTAGATTTAAATAAATTTGGATAAAATAAATTTTTATTTCTCGTTTTTACCAAATTTGATTGTCCGATGGCGTTCGGGTGAGGGTGCTACTACTAAAAATTCAAATAAAGTCTCTATTCTTCAGATTGTGTAGGTTCAGTCCCTACTAGAAACTCTGGTAATTTTCAGATGATTAGATTAAATAATTTGGATAAAATAAATTTTTATTTTCGTTTTTACCAAATTTTGATTGTCTGATGGCGTTCGGTAATGGTGCTACTACTAAAAAAGGAAATAAACATTTTCTATTCTTCAGGATTGTGTAGGGTTCAGTCCCTACTAGAACTATGGTAATGTTCAGATGATTAGATTACATAAATTTGGAGAAATAAATTTTATTTTCGTTTTTACCAAATTTTGATTGTCTGATGGCGTTCGGGTGATGGTGCTACTACTAAAAAATGGAAATAAAATTCTCTATTCTTCAGATTGCGTAGGTTCAGTCCCTACTAGAACTCTGATAATTTTTAGATGATAAGAATTGATAAATTTGGAAGAATAAATTTTTATTTTCGTTTTTAACCAAATTTTAATTGTCTGATGGCGTACGGTGAACCTGCTACTACTTAAAAATTGAAATAATATTCTCTATTCTTCAGGATTGTGTAGGTTCAGTCCCTACTAGAACTCTGGTAATTTTCAGATGATTAGATTAATAAATTTGGATAAATAAATTTTTTATTTTCGTTTTTACCAAATTTGATTGTGGAAATAAACCGGATTGCGTAGGTTCAGTCCCTACTTCGGGTGAGATTGGGTGCTAATAAATTTTTATTTTACCAAATAATTGTCTGATGGCGTTCGGGGGGAACCTGCTACTATCTACTAACAAATAAGGATTTGTGATGGTTCTCTACTAGAAATCTGGTGGTAATTTTCAGATGATTAGATTAAATACATTTGGAAGAAAACATTTTTCTTTTATTCCGTTCAACCAAATTTTGATTGATGGCGTTCGGGTGATGGTGCTACTACTACAAATTTAAAATTCTCTATTCTTTAGATTGTGTAGGGTTCAGTCCCTCTAGAACCTCTGGTAATTTTCAGATGACTATTAAATAATTGGAAGAAATAAAATAAATTTTTATTTCGTTTTATTTATAACCAAATTTTGATTGTCTGATGGCGTTCGGGTGGGTGCTATTTTAAAATAAAATTCTCTATTCTTCAGGATGATTAGATTGTCTGGTAATTTTCAATAATTATAAATTTGGAAGAAAATAAATTTTTATTTTCGTTTTTTAAACCAAATTTTGATTGGCTGATGGCGTTCGGGTGATGTGCTACTACTAAAAAATTCAATAAAATTCTCTATTCGTCAGGATTGCGTAGGGTTCCCCTACTAAACTGTCTGAATAATTTCTCAGATTGTCTGAAGAAAATAAATACTTTATTTTCGTTTTTTTAAAATTACCCAATTTTTGTTGTATGATGGTGGGTGCTGAGGGTGCTACTCTTCCACTTTAAAAAAATGGAATATAAAATTCCTCTATTCATCATGTTTTGTGTAGGGTTTAGCACTAAGAACTCCTGATAATTTTTATGGAATTATAATATTTGGAAGAAATAATTTTAGTTTACTTCTATGGTCGTCAGGGATTGTGTAGGGTTCAGTCTTCTGGTAATGATGTTAAAATTGGATAATTTGGTTCCAAATTTTGAATTTGTCTGATGTGCGTTCGGGTGAGGGTAGATGGTGCTACTTACTAAAAAATTCAATAAAATTCTCTATTCTTCAGGATTGTGTTAGGGTTCAGTCCTACTAGAACTCTGGTACTTTTCAGATGATTAGAATTAAATAAATTTGGAAAAATAAAAATAATTTTTTTTATTCTCGTTTTTTACACCAAATTTTGATTGTCCGATGGCGTTCGGGTGAGGGTGCTACTACTAAAAATTCAAATAAAGTTCTCTATTCTTAAGGATTGTGTAGGGTTCAGTCCCTACTAGAACTCTGGTAATTTTCAGATGATTAGATTAAATAAATTTGGAATAAAATAAATTTTTATTTTCGTTTTTACCAAATTTTGATTGTCTGATGCGTTCGGGTGACTGGTGCTACTACTAAAAATTGGAAATAAAATTCTCTATTCTTCAGGATTGTGTAGGGTTCAGTCCCTACTAGAACTCTGGTAATTTTCAGATGATTAGATTAATAAATTTGGAAGAAAAATTTTATTTTCGTTTGTTTACCAAATTTTGATTGTCTGATGGCGTTCGGGTGATGGTGCTACTACTAAAAAATTAGAAATAAAATTCTCTATTCTTCAGGATTGCGTAGGGTTCAGTCCCTACTAGAACTCTGATAATTTTTAGATGATTAAGAATTGATAATTTGGAAGAAATAAATTTTTATTTTCGTTTTTACCAAAGGTTTGATTGTCTGATGGCGTTCGGGATGATGTGGCTACTACTAAAAAATGGAGAAATAAAATTCTCTATTCTTCAGGATTGCGTAGGGTTTAGTCCCTACTAGAACACTGATAATTTTTAGATGATTAAGATTGAAATATAAATTTTGAAGAAATAAATTTTTATTTTCGTTTTTATACCAAATTTTTGATGTGTCATGATGGCGTACGGGTGAACCTGGGTGCTACTACTAAAAATTTAAAATAATATTCTCTATTCTTTAGGATTGTGTAGGGTTCAGTCCCTACTAGAACACTGGTAATTTTCAGATGATTAGATTAAATAAATTTGGAAGAAATAAATTTTTATTTTCGTTTTTACCAAATTTTGATTGTCTGATGGCGTTCGGGTGAACCTGGTGCTACTACTACTAAAAATTCAAAATAATATTCTCTATTCTTTAGGATTGTGTAGGGTTCAGTCCCTACTAGAACACTGGTAATTTTTAATGATGATTAGATTAGAAGATGTTTTTACCAAATATTGTAAGGGTTTCAAAAATTCAAAAAAAATTCTCTATTCTTCAGGATTGCGTAGAGTTAGTAAATCGTTTTTACCTACTAGGATAAAATTCTCTGATAATTTTCATCTGATGTGTAAATGTGAAAAAATTTTATTCTCGTTTTTACTTTTTGGGATGGTGGGTGAGGGTGCTACTACTAAAAAATTCAATAAATTTCTCTATTCTTCAAGACTGTGTATGGGTGTCCCTACTAGAACTCTGGTAATTTTCAGATGATTAGTTCATACATACTTAGGATTGTGTCTGGTAATTTTCAGATGATTAGATTAAATAGAAAAAAATTTTTATAAGATTTGGATTAAAAAAAATTCAAATAAAATACTTAAGACGTCCCTTTTACCAAATTTTGATTGTCTGATGGCGTTCGGGTGATGGTGCTACTACTAAAAATGAAATAAAATTCTCTATTCTTCAGGATTGTGTAGGGTTCAGTCCCTACTAGAACTCTGGTAATTTTCAGATGATTAGATTAAATAAATTTGGAAGAAATAAATTTTTAAATTTTCGTACCAAATTTGATTGTCTGATGGCGTTGAACCTTACTACCTCTAAGGATTTGTGGGTTCATCCCTGAACTCTGGTAATTTTCAGATGATTAGCTCGTTCCAAATTTTGGTCTGTGAGGGTGCTACTACTAAAAAATTCAAATAAAAGTTCTCTATTCTTCAGGATTGTGTATGGTTCAGTCCCTACTAGAACTCTGGTAATTTTCAGATGATTAGATTAAATAAATTTGGATAGAAATAATTTTTTATTTCGTCGTTTTTACCAAATTTTAATTGTTGTCTGATGGCGTACGGGTGATGGTGCTACTACTAAAAAAAAAAAATAAAAAATTCGCGGTACCCTACTACTTAAAATTGAAATCAATATTCTCTATTCTTCAGGATTGTGTAGGTTTCGTCCCTACTAGAACTCTGATTAATTTTCAGATGATTAGATTAACTAAATTTGGATAAAAATAAATTTTTATTCTCGGTTTTACCAAATTTTGATTGTCTGATGGCGTTCGGGTGCGGGTGCTACTACTAAAAATTCAAATAAAATTCTCTATTCTCAAGATTGTGTAGGGTTCAGTCCCTACTAGAACTCTGGTAATTTTCAGATAATTAGATTAAATAAATTTGGATAAAATAAATTTTTATTTTCGTTTTTACCAAATTTTGATTGTCTGATGGCGTTCGGGTGATGGTGCTACTACTAAAAAATGGAAATAAAATTCTCTATTCTTCAGGATTGTGTAGGGTTCAGTCCCTACTAGAACTCTGGTAATTTTCAGATATTAGATTAAATAAATTTGGAAGAAATAAATTTTTATTTTCGTTTTTACCAAATTTTGATTGTCTGATGGCGTACGGGTGAACCTGCTACTACTTAAAAATTGAAATAATATTCTCTATTCTTCAGGATTGTGTAGGGTTCAGTCCCTACCAGAACTCTGGTAATTTTCAGATGATTAGATTAAATAAATTTGGATAAAATAAATTTTTATTCTCGTTTTTACCAAATTTTGATTGTCTGATGGCGTTCGGGTGAGGGTGCTACTACTAAAAAATTCAAATAAAATTCTCTATTCTTCAAGATTGTGTAGGGTTCAGTCCCTACTAGAACTCTGGTAATTTTCAGATGATTAGATTAAATAAATTTGGATAAAATAAATTTTTATTTTCGTTTTTACTAAATTTTGATTGTCTGATGGCGTTCGGGTGATGGTGCTACTACTAAAAAATGGAAATAAAATTCTCTATTCTTCAGAATTGCGTAGGGTTCAGTCCCTACTAGAACTCTGGTAATTTTCAGATGATTAGATTAAATAAATTTGGATAAAATAAATATTTATTTTCGTTTTTACCAAATTTTGATTGTCTGATGGCGTTCGGGTGATGGTGCTACTACTAAAAAATGGAAATAAAATTCTCTATTCTTCAGGATTGTGTAGGGTTCAGTCCCTACTAGAACTCTGGTAATTTTCAGATGATTAGATTAAATAAATTTGGATAAAATAAATTTTTATTCTCGTTTTTACCAAATTTTGATTGTCCGATGGCGTTCGGGTGATGGCTGCTACTACTAAAAATGGAAATAAAATTCTCTATTCTTCAGGATTGTGTAGGGTTAGTCCCTACTAGAACTCTGGTAATTTTCAGATGATTAGATTAAATAAATTTGGAAGAAATAAAATTTTTATTTTCGTTTTTACCAAATTTTGATTGTCTGATGGCGTTCGGGTGATGGTGCTACTACTAAAAAATGGAAATAAAATTCTCTATTCTTCAGGATTGCGTAGGGTTCAGTCCCTACTAGAACTCTGATAATTTTTAGATGATAAGAATTGATAAATTTGGAAGAAATAAATTTTTATTTTTGTTTTTACCAAATTTTGATTGTCTGATGGCGTTCGGGTGAGGGTGCTACTACTAAAAAATTAAAATAAAATTCTCTATTCATCAGGATTGCGTAGAGTTTAGTCCCTACTAGAACTCTGATAATTTTTAGATGATAAGAATTGATAAATTTGGAAGAAATAAATTTTTATTTTCGTTTTTACCAAATTTTGATTGTCTGATGGCGTACGGGTGAACCTGCTACTACTTAAAAATTGAAATAATATTCTCTATTCTTCAGGATTGTGTAGGGTTCAGTCCCTACTAGAACTCTGGTAATTTTCAGATGATTAGATTAAATAAATTTGGAATAAAATAAATTTTTATTTTCGTTTTTACCAAATTTTGATTGTCTGATGGCGTTCGGGTGATGGTGCTACTACTAAAAAATGGAAATAAAATTCTCTATTCTTCAGAATTGCGTAGGGTTCAGTCCCTACTAGAACTCTGGTAATTTTCAGATGATTAGATTAAATAAATTTGGAAGAAATAAAAATAAATTTGGAAGAACTAAATTTTTATTTTCGTTTTTACCAAATTTTGATTGTCTGATGGCGTTCGGATGATGGTGCTACTACTAAAAAATGGAAATAAAATTCTCTATTCTTCAGGATTGTGTAGGGTTCAGTCCCTACTAGAACTGTGGTAATTTTCAGATGATTAGATTAAATAAATTTGGAAGAAATAAATTTTTATTTTCGTTTTTACCAAATTTTGATTGTCTGATGGCGTTCGGGTGAGGGTGCTACTACTAAAAAATTAAAATAAAATTCTCTATTCTTCAGGATTGTGTAGGGTTTAGTCCCTACTAGAACACTGGTAATTTTCAGATGATTAGATTAAATAAATTTGGAAGAAATAAATTTTTATTTTCGTTTTTACCAAATTTTGATTGTCTGATGGCGTACGGGTGAACCTGCTACTACTAAAAAATTGAAATAATATTCTCTATTCTTCAGGATTGTGTAGGGTTCAGTCCCTACTAGAACACTGGTAATTTTCAGATGATTAGATTAAATAAATTTGGAAGAAATAAATTTTTATTTTCGTTTTTACCAAATTTTGATTGTCTGATGGCGTACGGGTGAACCTGCTACTACTAAAAAATTAAAATAAAATTCTCTATTCTTCAGGATTGCGTAGAGTTCAGTCCCTACTAGAACTCTGATAATTTTTAGATGATAAGAATTGATAAATTTGGAAGAAATAAATTTTTATTTTCGTTTTTACCAAATTTTGATTGTCTGATGGCGTTCGGGTAATGGTGCTACTACTAAAAAATGGAAATAAAATTCTCTATTCTTCAGGATTGTGTAGGGTTCAGTCCCTACTAGAACTCTGGTAATTTTCAGATGATTAGATTAAATAAATTTGGAAGAAATAAATTTTTATTTTCGTTTTTACCAAATTTTGATTGTCTGATGGCGTACGGGTGAACCTGCTACTACTAAAAAATTGAAATAATATTCTCTATTCTTCAGGATTGTGTAGGGTTCAGTCCCTACTAGAACTCTGGTAATTTTCAGATGATTAGAATTGTTAAATTTGGAAGAAATGAATTTTTATTTTCTTTTTTATAAAATTATGATTGTCTGATGGCGTACGGGTGAACCTGCTACTACTAAAAAATTGAAATAATATTCTCTATTCTTCAGGATTGTGTAGGGTTCAGTCCCTGCTAGAACTCTGTGTAATTTTCAGATGATTAGATTAAATAAATTTGGATAAAATAAATTTTTATTTTCGTTTTTACCAAATTTTGATTGTCTGATGGCGTTCGGGTGAGGGTGCTACTACTAAAATATAGTATTATATATAATTTTAAAAGTTAAATAATTATAATAGTTTATTATACGATTAAACGAACTTACCTATGTGAAGTTCAATCGTAATTATACGACCGCCTCGTTCGAAGGGATTACAATAAGTAGTATCGTTTCTACTCACTCGCGCCGCCACAATTCAGAGTCAAAGCAAAAAGGGACTGTTCCTCTCGCCCCTCTATCGGTCCTTCGCCATCTTGTTCATTCTTTTTAGAGCTTATATTCAGAAAATTGTCCTTTTCTTTTAGGGTGGGTGAAAAGGAAAAAATTTACAAAATTTTAACGGGAGGGTGTGTAATCCCTTCGAACGAGGCGGTCGTATAATTACGATTGAACTTCACATAGGTAAGTTCGTTTAATCGTATAATTATACTTCCCGCCTCGTTCTCGGGATTACAATAAGTAGATTTTTAGAGACGACAATTTTTCTGAAACTATTTTTATTTATTTATTTTTATAAACAAATACCTCGATTAAGTAAATTAATTACTGATTATAACATTAAGGAAACTTAGTAAATTAGTTGTTGATTACAACATTAAAGAAACTTTCAGATTCCATGATTGGCCTGTTGTAGAACTTAGCAAACGTCGATGAGTTTTGTGACCAACCTACGGTATTTTGAATTACTCTTATATCTAGACCTTTCTCGAAAGCTTTCGAGGTGGACGCGTGGCGGGTACTATGGGCTTTGAAGTTTCTATCAACGCCACATGAATGAAGTACCTCCTTTATCCAACGACTTATCGTTTGTGTCCCTACTGCTTTATGTGGTTTTTGAAAACTAATAAATAAACATTTTTCTTCTCCTCTTAAGGATTCTGTTCTCTCGAGATAATTTCTTAAAGTTAAAGCAGCACAAAGTTCGGGTTTTTCAGTGAAAAATGGAAGAACTAAGCAGGGTTGACACGCACCAGGTCTAGATGTTTTTACAAGGCTTTCGATTTTTATCTCAACATCATTATTCGAAAAAACAATAGCATCTAACGAAATCAGTGAAAAAGTTTGTACTCGATGACCGGTTCCTAAAGCCAAGAGTATAATTAGTTTTTGTGTAAGTGTTTTTAAATCTAATTCGTCGAGTGGAAACCATTTTGCTATTTTGTCCAAAACTGAAGACACATTCCAAGTTCTATTATATTTTGCTCTACTTGGTTTTAGTTTAAATATCCCTCGAAAAAATCGTTCCATTACAAGATCTGATACTTTTTTGTTAGATATGAGAGATATAGCTGAACGAATGGTGTTTAAAGATCCGTATGAAGATCCGTTGTTAAACTCTTCTGTTAAGAAACTTAATATGCTATTCGAATCTTGATCGAAAACGTCTAAGTTTTTATTTTTACAATAAACCCACCATTTTCTTAACGCGCAATTATATTGTTTAAATGTAGAGTCACTTAAAGATGCTAATAGAACGTCTATAGTGTTTTCCGGAAGCTGTCTTCTTGCGTAACTTTCCCTGACAAGAGCCCTGCAGCCAGGGAAAGCGTTTTGGCTAGTGGATGCGCTCGAGTTCTGCAAGGAGATATTACAAGGTTAAGAGTAGGTTTAAATATTATAGGTTCTTGAACTAACAGTGATCGAAACACAGGAAACCACGGCTGTGAGGTCCACATAGGAACTATAACAATGCCTTGTGCTTGATCAGTTTTTATCTTTTTTAGCGTTCGTAAGATCATCGAGAAAGGAGGGAACGCGTAAAATAATTTATTGGACCAAGAAATAGTAAAAGCGTCCATTGCTATAGCGTAACGTGAATTTTCCCAGGAGCAAAATGCGCGACATTTAGCGTTGTTATCTGTCGCGAAAAGGTCGATTTCCGGTTTAAAAAACGTTCTAACAATTTTATTGAAAGCAAAATCATTTAGCTCCCATTCTGTGTCCAAATTCTTTAACCTTGATTGTTCGTCTGCTATACAATTCTCTTTTGAAGGAATATAGGATGCGAAAACCCAGATATTCCTTTTTTCGCACCAATTCCAAATTTGTTTACTTAGATCATTAAGATGGGGAAATTGAATTCCTCCCATCTTGTTGATATACGCAATAGCCGTGGTATTGTCCACCCGTAGTAAAATTTCACAGTTAGACAGATCTTCTGCAAATGATTTTAATCCCCAAAATACGGCTAATATTTCTAAGTAATTAATATGATTTAATTTTTCTGTTTCATTCCAAACCCGTGAATCTTTTCAGATTCGTACGACGCTCCCCACCCTGTTTTTGAAGCATCTGTATAAATTTCCCGAACAAACTTAAACTGTCTTATCTGATTTATAGAGTAAGGTAGCCGATCCATCCACCAATGAAATTCTGAGAATGAAGAATCAGGGATTTTCATTCTTTTATCGTAATCGCCATTTGTCAAAGTTAATTCCAAAAATTTGTTCTTTCTAAACTCTTAGTGTGAGCCATACCATAAGCTATTGCTGGACAACTTGCTACCAAGCGACCTAAAATCTGTGCAAATTCTCTTATGGTGCATGTTGTTTTCGAACAAAATTTATCAAGTTGAGAATGTAAAGATTTTCTTTTTTCAGACGGTAATTCAACGGTTAAATTATTTGAATTTATCAAAAAACCCAAAAAAGGACAAATTTTTGAAGGTGTTATATGACATTTTTTGTAATTTATTGAAAACCCTATAGATTCTAAAAATTCTATCGTTGTATTGACATTAATGAGACAATTCTCATAATTATTTGCTAGGAGCAGAAAATCATCAAGATAGACAACCGATAGAAAACCCTTATCTCTCAAATAATTTACTACTGGTTTTAAAGTTTTTGTAAATATATACGGACTAATGTTCAACCCAAATGGCAAGCAAACAAATTCGTATATGACACCTTCGAATATAAACCTTAGAAACTTTCTGTGTTCTGTGTGAATGGGTATATGAAAAAATCCGTCTTTTAAATCTAAATGACACATATAATAGTTCTTGTCTACTAACTTACAAGCTGTTCGTAAGTCCTCGATTTTAAAATGAGGCACTTTGATAAACTTATTTAAGGATTGCAAGTTGAAAATAAAACGTTTAGTTTTGTCTGGTTTATCGACTAAAAAATAAGGCGACAAAAACTGATCTTTTATTGGAGAACTAATGACTATTGCACCCATATTTCTAAGTTTACTAATTTCAGACCTCAAAGCTACGGTTTCCTTTTCTGACCAATTCCTTTCTACTGGTTGAGATGATTGTATTGGAAGATTTTCAAAAGGTATTTTAAACCCTTGTATACAATTAAGGACAAACTTGTCGTGCGTAATAATTTGCCAGTTTTTTACAAAACCTTTAAGCCTACCGGCACTACATACCTCTATTGTTTCTGACGCGTTGCAGGTTTCAGGAACTTCGGGTAATTCGAAGTGGCTTGATGACGTCGCGATGTTGGTGCCGCTGTTGACTTGGATCTCTTGTAGTCCGGATGGTTCATTCGAGATAAGTATCCCCTGCTCATCCGCGAAGTCTCGGGTTTCCTCAGGGATGAGCTCCTGGAGTTTAAAGGCTGCCTCGAAGAATTATTTTTATTTCCTTGTATGCCTTTCATATCTCTGCCCAGTTTTTCGAAAGTTTTCGCTTCCGTTACTTTTTCGTTTAATTTATCGCCGAAAAGAAAGGCTGGATTATCTGTTGCACTCTCCAATATATCTCGTACTACTTTTGTGTATCCAGGAGTAATAAAGGCACGCCTGGCCACTGAAATTGAATGAAACATCTCTGTGAGAAGTTTTCCCGCATCAGAAAGTAGTTGTAACTGTTTAAAAGGATCGAATTCCTCTTCTCCGAGCAAATCTGAAATCGCAAGTCCAACTGAGGACAAAGCAGAACCGACCAAGCGTTGCAAGTCTTGGAAATGATCATCCCTCTTTTTTGCAACATCAGTCATTGGAGTTTTTATTTCGGGATTTAATTGAGGAGGCTCTAATAAGCAGTCTCCTTTTCTAGGATAATTTTTTAATAAATCGTCTTTAACTGATTCGGTTATTCCAGAAGACATCCAATGTTTCCATCTAGCCACGAGGTCCGGATGTAATTTAATTTCTTTTTGTTCATTAGAAGAAGGATTCTCTCCAAGAATATCCAGCTTTTTTGAAACGGAAGCGTTAGTTTGTTTGGACTGGTCTTTTTGTCATTTCTAACCTCTTTGTCTGAAAATAATAACATTATTTGGATTAGTCCTGCACTTATGTGCAGGCTTTTAACCTCACTTTTGTTACATATATATACATATATACAAGTTGTGTGATCTGGATTTGTCCTGCACTTGTGCGCAGGCTCACCAGTCAAGAGATCGGCTTTTTCTCACCTTTAGAATGAGCTATACCGTCTAAATATGTATTATCAATTACTAAAATTACCTGGTTGACCAGCACTGTGAGATGCGACTCGAACTGATGCGGAACAGGAACGGGAACGTGAACGAACTCTATTCTGTCGATTGTGTATTTGTCCTCTCGATTCAGAATGAGAAGAATGCTCCGAACTACATGACGCTCTTCTCAATTTTGCAGACGGACAGCTGCCCGAATAATCTGACTCCGATGACGAAGATGGACGTTTTCGTCCATTTATTCTTCTTCTCAGACGTTCCACTTCCCTTTCTAAACGCTTATAATCATTTTTCGTTGATTTTTTTGAACGGTGTTTACCTGATTTTCCCATTTTGTGAAAATGTGATGTGACGACGCGAAGCACAAAAAAACGAATGAACAAGATGGCGAAGGACCGATAGAGGGGCGAGAGGAACAGTCCCTTTTTGCTTTGACTCTGAATTGTGGCGGCGCGAGTGAGTAGAAACGATACTACTTATTGTAATCCCGAGAACGAGGCGGGAAGTATAATTAAATATAATTAATAAATCTTCTTTTTAATAAATCAAAATAAAAATTAATGTTTTAAAGTATTAAGATAAAATTTCAAAAATACAAAATTTCAATTTTTTTATGAAAATCTAAAATATTTATTAATTCTATAAATATTGATAAAATATATACTTTATATACATAAAATGATTCGTTTTTATGTCAGGAATGCAATTTTGACAAGAATTAATGAAAATTTTAATATAGAAAAAAGTTATTTTAAAAAATCCAAAAATTAATTTTTTCAAAAGTTAAAAAATTGTTGAAAAAATTTTTTTTTACATATTTTTGAAAATCCTTCTGTCTGATTTTTGGTATTCATGACCGTAATACACCTACAAAATTTTATCAAAATCCATCAAGACGTGTAAGAGAAAATTTGTCCACAAGAATCGGTGACATACACACACACACACACACACATACATACACACACACACGCATACATACACACATACATCCGGACATTTGTTCCTCTCGACGAATTATATATACTACACTTGAAAATTTGTAAAAATAATTGATTCTAAAAAATTCGGAAATCGACATCTTTATAAGGCTTCCTTTATGAGGAAGCAAAACCATCTCCAAATCAATTTACTCTGTACAAGCTCCACTCTGTCTTGTAACACCTCAAAAATATGCTTTTTTTATACTATCCGTTATATTTTGTTAATTTTAAAAGAAGTATTCGCCTGTTTTTAATGAGTTTTTTTAAGACAAAGGAATAAAGTAAATAAATTGAGGACTTAAAATTGAAATTTAATTTAAATTTAAATTTGAGGACTTTACTTGTTAACATTTTAAGTTTAAGAAAATATATTTATATTTTAAAAAGTTTCAACTTGTTGCCTATAGAGGACATTTATCTCAGTGGTCAAGACAGTCTTCCGTCAATATAAAGGTCGTGGGCTCATATAGTTTTATTTTATTTATTTATACACTCCTCTTTTGCCTTAATACTAGCGTTACAAGTGTCCTCGTGGAAATTTTCTTACATACTATAACTTATACTAAATTTTTGGTTTCTGTATTCGGGCAGCGATGATGTCGATACAAAAAATAAAGTTTATAAAAATTGATTCGGAGTGATTGTTAAACTTCTTCTATCCTTTAACATTAATACCGAATGGTAAATTCATTTCCTTCAATGTCCTTATTAATAAAATCAGACGTCTGTCTGTATATTGCTTAAAAATTCAAAATGATTAGTTATTATGGAAATTTTTTTTAGATTAAATTCCAACGTATAATTGTATGTATCAGTAGTTTTTATGGATCAAAGTGATAAAACTGTTGTTATTTCTACACATGTACTACAAAATTCTTAATAATAATTTAAATATGGTTCCCTTGAAATAAAAAACATTATTGTTTAAAAAAAAATTATCAAGTTTTTTATTTAAAAATGTTTACATGTACATTAAAATATTTAATTATTTATTTTCCTTTTTAATTCGGATTCGAAATTTTAAATAAGGTTTACCTTATTGAATACGAAATTCTGCTGCTCTGGATAAAAATTGTTTAAACAAATTCTGTTAGTATTTCTCTATTTAGCGGTTGTAAAATGATTATCTATACACATTTTCCATTTCGGCAGTACTATGAGATTGAAAATAATAATTAAAAATTAGAATAACAAGTTGTTCATTTCATGACCATTAAGCTTCCTCAATATATATTATTATATATAATTTTAAAAGTTAAATAATTATAATAGTTTATTAAATATAATTAATAAATCGCATTAGCTATATTTCTCGTGTGATCTACGCGTAAAAATATACGTGTGCCAATTTTTAACTCTCTAGGTAAAAAAATGTGAACGTTATGGTCATTTTCATAATAGTTTTAATAGAAAGTTTCTACCGGGTAAAGTACCCTGAAAAAAAATTAATTATTCAATTTTTTTATTATAGAATAATTATTTAAAGTATTAAAATAAAATTTCAATTTTTTTATGAAAATCTAAAATATTTATTAATTCTATAAATATTGATAAAATATATACTTTATATACATGAATCGATTCGTTTTTATGTCAGGAATGCAATTTTGACAAGAATTAATAAAAATTTTAATATAGAAAAAAGTTATTTTAAAAAATCCAAAAATTAATTTTTTCAAAAATTAAAAAATTGTTGAAAAAAAATTTTTTTTTAGATATTTTTGAAAATCCTTCTGTCTGATTTTTAGTATTCATGACCGTAATACACCTACAAAATTTTATCAAAATCCGTCAAGACGTGTAAGAGAAAATTTGTCCACAAGAATCGGTGACATACACACACACACACACACACATACATACACACATACATCCGGACATTTGTTCCTCTCGACGAATTATATATACTACACTTGAAAATTTGTAAAAATAATTGATTCTAAAAAATTCGGAAATCGACATCACTATAAGGCTTCCTTTATGAGGAAGCAATATGAGGAAGCAATAATTCACATTTTACATGCATTAAAAACTATTAATTAGTTAGGATTAATTAATATTTAGAATTATTAGTTACAAACAATTTAAATAGTAGTTGGTAGTAAATGCTTCTTTATTCTTACCCCATTTCCATTACACGATGTTCCATCCTGTGCTGCTGATGATTGCACCCACATTTCTCCTTCAGAATCCGCAAATTTGCAGTAATATTTACAATTATCGAAAAATGACTAAAACAAGAATTTCAAAAATGAAAAATATTACTATAAATATATAAACTAAAACAGTTTTTATTAATTATAAAATCTAACTCTGATAATGTTTGTTACTCCATCTTCTTTGCATTGTTCAACAGCAGATTTATTAAAACCAGGCATATGATAAAGTGGCGGGAATAATGCTTCTATACCTGCATTGTCACTATTAAATGTCACTCTTACACATTTTCCTCTTAAGCAGAACTAAAATTTAATTTGAATAAAATATGTTAAATTTAATACAATTAAGTTATTATAATTACACCATTTTCTTTAATTACTAAAAAGTATAATTCTTAATTTGTTTTTACTTTTTCGAAGTCACAGGGAGTTCCTTCAAGTGCTGGTACTGAAACTATCCAGGTGTTGTTCTCATTAATGCATCTTATTTCTAAGCAAATATCTGGAATTATCTGAAATAAATCACCCATATTAATAGAAGCCTAAAAATTTTATATAAACTTACAAGTATGTCAAAAATATAAATCGACTTGTCGATCAAAGGAATCACGTCTAAGTTTTAATAAATAGTTCAATAAAATTTAATAATCATGATCTTACTTTATCAGCTTTGAGAAATCCTCTTTTTTGGCACTGCTGATCTATTGTCATATATTTACCAGGTAATATTCTTAATATTTGTTTGTCATTTCTATTATCAGCTGGATTGTTACGAAGACAATTAGCCCTCTCGTGACTGAAACGAGATTCGAAGATATTAATCTAAAATTTTCAAATTTCAAATCAATGTAAATATGACTTGAAATAGCGTCTGAAAAGAAATTTTACTAGAACTAATAATTTCTTTCTTTATTCTAAAAAGTATAATAATTATTAAAAACCTAAAGAAGAGGGACATTATTTCTTTGGAGCACGATGAAAAATAAAATTGATTTAAATCATAACGAGTGTTGCCCATCATGAAACCGTCATTAGCAGAACATGCTTCTGCTCCTGGTCCACCTAAAGCTGTATATGCTTTATAACCATCATGAGGAACTCCAAATCTAAACATAAAAAAAGGCTAAATTGTTTTGTTTTTATTAAATTTTTTATTTTTGAACTAATTAGATTAGTAATTAAATTAAAAAATTTAAAGTTTAAATATAAAAAAATAGTTACAAGTGAGCTAGTTCATGTGCAGCAGTATTAATCGCAAATAATTCAGAATTATCCAAAATGGTCATGGTGGATTCTATCTCTTTTTCTTCTGAATTATTCGAACAAGATCCTGCTCTATGTGCTGTACCTTAAAAATTTTATTTCTTCTTTAGAATTTCTTTATTCTGTTATTTGTATTTCTTTCTTAGTAATTAAGTAGAATTACTCAAAAACTTTTTAATAATACTTTTATTAACCATCTTTGCCTTCTTCGTAATTCGGATCCGAACCCATTAAAACTGCAATATCGTAATCTTTTCTCAATTTAAATTGATCTTCATTGTACATAAATTTACCAAACGTGGATAGTGTTAAATCATCGATTACAAACGGATTTCTTGGTACAACTTGATCCTTGAATTGTTAAATAATTTTATAATTTATATTTCTCTAAAAAATTAGGAATAAACTAGACGTAATGTAACTAAAACTGATCTGTTTAATATTGTGTGATACTTAATACTGCAAGGGAAGGATAATAATACCTGACATATAATAATTCCAGCAATGTTTAGACGAACTAAGGGATTTCTCATGCTTCTAAAACGAAGATCTACTCCATTCCAAAAAGTTAGAATATAAGCCACAGTTTTGACAATATCACTATTAAAATGTCTAATAACAAATAAATAATTAGAAAGTAACTGTTTAATTAAATTTATTTTGTAAATATTTAATGAATTTGCTGAACGAATTAAAAATAATGTCAGAACTTACTCAAAGAGAGTTTTATCTATATATAATAATATTTCTGGATACACTATGGTAGGTCTTTTTAAATTTAATTTAGTTTTCTCATTAAACTCATACGAAGTAGTATTAGTATCCATATTGACAGGAGGTACTGTACGTTTATAAATTACATGAAGGTTATTGGTGTTGTCCTTTACAGATTCATAGATTTTTTTTGATAAAATATTACGACGTTTACGAATATAAGATTTTATTGGAAGTATTACTTGGTCAGAATCAATAATACCAGCCTGAAAAAATTTCTACTTATAAGCAAGACAGGATATATATAGAGATTTCTGCACCGACATTTACAGACACTTTTTAGCTCAGACTCAAACCAGGTAGCCAAGATACAAACAAAAGATGAGTGCATAGTGTTATTGAAGAAGTTTGATTCTTGTCATTCTTTCCAGAATTTTTGAGATCAGAAAGATCGTCCGCCGAATAAGATTTTGCCCTATTTCTCCTGTGGTTTGGCTTTAGGCTATAAAGTGTCGGTAAATATCATCGGTGCAGAAATCTCTAGATAAAATCCGCCTTGCTTCCTTCTTCTTTATTTATTTTTAAGTTTTTACAAAACAAAGTGCATCAACACATTGTTTCTAAGTAATTTAAATAATTGCATACTGAACATTCACTTACGAATTCTGATATTCCTCTTTTATTTATTGTATGAGATATGATAGATTGTGTTTTCTCATCTCTATAAAATGTAACATTAACATTTTCCAGAACCTGCACACACAACATTGAATTAAGAAAACTAAATCACGAAAACCATAAGAAATAAATGTTGTACTTACATTTTTTTGCAACGTGTAGGTAAATTTATTGCCATCTTTTTTAGCTAACCAAACATTTGTATCTTTACCAGCAAAATAGCCTTTTAAGTCTTGTAGAACAATCTCTTTATCAGTGCCATTAATTTTTACCCTGATTGATAATTTATTAATACTTCTTTTGCGAATTGAATGCTTAACCGAAATTAGTTTATAATCAAGTGCTGAAAATTTTTTATCATCCAAAAATGTTTGGACTAATATCGGAGAATCTGTATCAGTTATGTGTTCCTGGATCTAAACAATTTATTTATTTTAATGTTACTTACTTTCGTGTAATTATAAACTTCTTAATGAATATTAAAATTTCAAATAGAAAAATTTACCTGAAATGTGTGTAAAAATTGTATAACGAATGTGAAAAATAATATACAGTAGTTATTCATTGTTTATTTAAAAGTATTGTACAATTAGAAAACTATGTAATTTTATATAAAACTTTCAAAAGTATTAAAAAATAAACTTCTTCAGAGTATTGCGATCGATTAGAAAAATTTTAATTTTTGAAACAATTTAAGTTTAACTACAAAAATAATAAAAAAATTTATATAAATTCTTGATTTTTATTATATTTTTCTAATGTTAATTTTCTTATCTGGTTTAATAAAGTTATGTATCTTTTGATATTCTAATATTTAATATCAACAAACTCATTTGACTTAATTTTAAATAAACGTATAATAATTCATAATTTTAATTGTATCTATTATTCTCTGTTTATCTAGACTTTTGATAGTGTAATAAATAATTAATTTAATCATATATGTTTAAATTAATTTAAATATTTTAAAAATTTACCAACGTATCACTCTTGTTTCAAAAACATTGAATCTAATTTTAAGAAACAAAATAATGTTATACTTTATCTATTGAAAAGTTTGTAAAAATTATAAAAAACATTTGTAAAGTAAAATACAAATATAACCAATTGTGTTGTTAGAAGTATTATACAATTAGGATTATTTAAAATATAGAAAAACTAATTTTTATTTAAATATACATGTTAACTTTATTTAATTTCGCAATATATTTTACAGTAGATAAATAATTAAATATTTAGTAAATATACAGTTATAAATAATAATTCTAAAACCATTTGATTCAGAACTATTGTTTCTTTTCTCCAATATTTTTGTTTAATATTTAAAGCTCCGTTAGAAAATTCGTAGACAGGTTCCCTCGTTACAAATCTGAAAAACAGTTTATATTAAAATGTGTAAGAATAAACATCATATTTTAAATAAATATAAAAAGCAAACTAACTCCATTATTACTGCAAGGAAATCCATTAGGAGCAAGTTTCTGGTTAATTGTAAAAGATCTTGAATAGATATTTATCTCCATGCAATTTAAGGCACAATCAATCGAAGAGATCTAACAAAGAATGAATATTAAATATGTAATTTTCTAAATAGATAAATAGTATACATAAACAGATATAAATTATTTAAATACTAACATTGAAAGCACCTAATGTTCCAATTTTTTGGCATTCGTTATTAGCCAATTCAATAAGAGCATCCTTAGACAAGAGTGAAGAAACACCAGAAGTAGTCTTTTTCAAACATTTACCACTTTGACAATACTAAAATAATAAAGAAAAAAAAAATGAAAATCAAACTTATAAATGCCACGTTTCAAAAAAATTCAATGTCTTGAAAGTAAAATTAATTCCTTACTCCATTATCACTACATTTCAATCCATCCCGAACGGGAATTTGGCTGTATTCTTCGTATTGTATACTAAACATTCTGATCTGTTCATAAAAGTAATCATTTTGTTTATTGGGATGGTATTCCAAGTCTTTAGAAGCTGTACAGGCTATCACACAGTTATTTTCAAGAGGCTGAAAGAATAATAAAATATTATTTAAATGCATATTAAATAAACAATACATAGGACCAAGATTAAATGGTTTTTATACTAACACTGAAGAAATAATATAATCCGTATTGGTTGCACTGTTCGTACAGAATTTGTAATTCTCTATGTGGAGAATTTAAAGTATTAGAGTTAATATTATCTTCTGGTCTGGATAATTCTTTATTAACCGTATCAATAGGTGATGATATTGTGTCACTATCAACATTGGTATTAAAATCATCAGATTCTAATGAGGGGGGTGCCATTTTATCTAGGGTATCAGAATCAGTCTTTTCAACACACTGCCCACTTTGGCAATACTAAAAAAATAAACAAGACAAAAATTTTAAAAACTTACAAATGCAATTAAAATTAAATTAAAGATTAAAAAATTTAATTAATAAAGGTAATATATTTCTTACTCCATTATCTTTGCATTTAAATCCATCTTGAACAACAATTTCTTTATAGTCTTGGAAGAATACATAATCATTGCGAATTGCTTGATAAGTGTCATCATTATCTTTATCAGGATGGTATGCCAAGTACTTGTCAAGAGTGCACGCTATGAAACATTTATTTGGAAGAAGCTGAAAGAATATCATTATTTAAATTTTTGGAAAAATATTATATATGTATACCAAAGTGAATTAAATGTTTGTATACTGACCCCGAAAAAGTAACCTTCTTTCGCTCGCTCGCACTGTTCATTCATGATTTGTAATTCCTTGTCCACAGGATCTGAAGTACCAGAGGTAGTACCACTTTGAGGTGTAGTTACATCATTAACATCTAAAATACTTCCAGGTGTTGTTGATTCTTTAAAGTCATCAATGTCATTAGAAATTGTGTTATTTTTAGAACTATCATCATTCGTAATTAAAACACGAGGTGTTGTATTTAAAGAACTCGTGACGCCATCAGAGGAAGAAGAATTAAAATCACTAGAATTATCGAATCTTTTAGGAGTTGTGGATTCTTTCACTGAGTCAGTAAAATCAGTAGAACTTGTATTGCTATCAGTAATAGTCCTTTCGACACACTGTCCACTTAGACAATACTAAAATTATAAACAAAACAAAAATTGTAAAGAATTGCAAATGCAATTAAATTAAAGTTTAAAAAATGTAATTCATAAAGGTAACACATTTCTTACTCCATTATCTTTGCATTTAAATCCATCATGAATGACAACTTCTTTATATTCTTCGAGAAACATAGTAATTTCACGAATTGTTTGATAATTGTCATCATTCTCTTTATCAGGATGGTATGCCAAGTACTTGTCAAGGGTGCACGCTATGAAACATTTATTTGGAAGAAGCTGAAAGAATATGATTATATAGATTTTTGGAAAAATACTATATATGTATGTACCAAATTGAATTAAGCATTCGTATACTTACTATGAAAAAGTAACCTTCATTCGCTTGTTCGCACTGTTCATTCAGAATTTGTAATTCCTGGTCCACAGGTTTTGGAGCATCAGACGTAGTACCATTTTGAGGTGTAGTTACTTCATTAACATCTAAAATACTTTCAGGTGTTGTTGATTCTTCAAAGTCATCAATGTCATTAGAAATTGTGTTATAATCAGAACTATCGTCATTCGTAATTAAATCACGATGTGTTGTTGAATCTAGAGAATTTGTGTTACTATCAGAAGAAGAAGATGAAAAATCAGTAGAATTCTCGACTCCTTTAGGAGTTGTAGATTCTTCGACTGTTTTAGTGAAATCAGTAGAACTTGTATTGCTATCAGTAGTAGTTCTTTCAACACATTGTCCACCTAGACAATACTAAAACAATAAACAAGACAAAAATTGTAAAGAATAACAAATGCATTTAATATTAAATTTAAGTTTAAAAAAATAAAATTCAAAAGTTTAAATATTTCTTACTTTATTATTTGTGCATTTAAATCCATCTTGAACGACAACTTCTTTATACTCTTGGAAAAATATATAATTATCACGAATTGCTTGATAAGTGGTATCATTATCTTTATCGGGATGGTATGCCATGTACTTGTCAAGAATGCACCCTATAAAACATTTATTTGGAAGAAGCTGAAAGAATATGATTATTTGAATTTTTGTAAAAATAGTATAGTGAATTAGACATTCGTATACTAACCGTGAAAAAGTAACCTTCTTGCGCTCGCTCGCACTGTTCATTCATAATTTGTAATTCCTGGCCCACAGGTTTTGGAGCATCAAAAATTGTATCACTTTGAGGTGTAGTTACATTATTAGAATCTAAAATACTTTCAGGAGTTGTTGATTCTTTAAAGTCATTAATGACATTAAAAATTGTGTTATTATCAGAACTATCGTCATTCGTAATTAAAACACTAGGTGTTGTATTTAAAGAACTCGTGACGCCATCAGAGGAAGAAGAATTAAAATGGCTAGAATTCTCGACGCTTTCAGGAGTTGTGGATTCTTTCATTGAGTTAGTAAAATCAGTAGAACTTGTATTGCTATCATTATCAGTCCTTTCGACACACTGTCCACCCAGACAATACTGCAAAAATAAAAAGAATAGTAAATGAAAGTGTTGCTGACAAAAATACAGATGATGGAACTATGAAGATTATGATTAGTATAAACTATAGTAAAAAACTAACTAACTATAGTAAAAAATAATAGTCTCTTACCCCATTGTTTCCGCAGTTATATCCATCTGGAGCAGACACAGATACGTAATCTGGCAATTCTCCTGTAAATTCATAATATGAGTCAAGATAATCCATCTTGTTAGATGTAGTATCAGTTCGATTTTTGCAGGCGAAAACACAATCGTCATTAGTAAACTATAATAACAAAAACATAATTGAAGTTGAGAATTTAGTTTTGTCAAGTTTGTTAGAATTGTTAACAAATGTAAAATAGTCCACAGAGTATCTGCAAACTTTATGAGAACTCCAGCCTTGCCAGCAAGTTTACAGGAAGTCTAGTGGTTTAAAAGATTCAAATATTATAAAAAATCATTTTATATATTTTTTAGACCTTTAAACTTGCTGCAGACAAGAGTCCTCCTAAGATCAGCGGAATCTTTACAGATATTAGCGAATACTAACTGCATAAAATTCTAATGGTCCAACTGTTTTGCAATGTTCATTCTCAAATTTATTATCAACAGGTTCAACATCTGAAGTATCATCGAAGCTAATAATACCATGAGATGTAGACGTTTCTGTATTATCTACATTAATAGGTGTTGTTCTGTCTAATTCTGTAATATTATCACTATTGTTTATTAAATTATGAGGTGTTGTTGAGCTTGAAAAAATGGTTATATAATCTGAAGAAGAAATTGTAGTAGTTGAAATTGTGCTGGTATCAGAATTTGTTGCAACATCCGAAGAAGCCAAAGTTGTATTATTAGCATCAGTTGAACTTGTGACATCTTCAGAATTTGTTTCATCTAGAGCAGGCGTCACACTATCGACGGAAGGAGGTGAATCATTAGAATTCGGAACGTTATTAGAAGTTGTGTTCAATAGGTTGCCTTTAACTGAGTCGTTAGAATGAACCACACATTTACCATCAAAGCATGACTGTAAATTAAAAAGTCAGAAATTAAACGTTACATTATGCCCTTATAGTCTCTGTTTATAGTCAGAAATTAAGAAAGAAATACAATTAACATTCTAGTTTCTAAAGTGTAAACGTTTTTTAAACAAAAAATACAAACTTACTCCATTATTTCTGCAGGGAAAATTATTTGGGGCTTGTGTGGTGTAATTTTTGACTTGCAAAGTATTACGATGATTAAAGTCATTTACGTTCAATAATAACGTCTTGCATTGCAGGACACAATCGATTGGAGCAACCTTAGCAAAAAGTAGATTGATTAATTAAAAGTAAATATGCTATTTCTTCTATAAATTATTAATTAAAAAATAAATACAAAAATATTCGAATACTAACTTCCAAAGCACCTGATGCTCCAAAGTTTTTACATACTTCATCAGTCCAAACGTACATATCACCCAGCGACTGAAGTTTTTCTTGATAAGATATTAACAAATCATCTTGATTCGAGTTGTCAGCTGATTTAGTAGAACTTAAAGTGCTACCAGAATCTGCCTTATTGTCACATTTTCCAGCTTGGCAATACTAAAAGAAATAGAAAGGATTTAAAAAACATAAATATGTGTACAAATGTTGTTACTCAAAAGTACAATAACAGCAAGAAAAATTAAAAGTAGTTAACCCTCTACGTGCTCAGTTGAAAATTATCGACAAAATAACGGCATTTAGGTAGCCTGAAGAGGATCTATGGGAATTACATTTAAAACAGATAAAGTTAGGATAAGTTTGGATAGGCAGAGGGTTGAACTGTTTCTTACTTTATTATTCCCGCATTCATATCCATCTTGAGCCAATACTTCTGTGTACTTTAGGTCGGTTAGTAAATTTGTTGTTTCATTGGAATTGAATGAGTCATAATTTTCAAGGTAATTAAATATAGTGTCGTTTTCATTTACACAGGCGAAAACACATTCCTTATCGGTAAACTAAAATAAAAAATAAATATATAAGTAGATAAAAAGAACTTCAAAAAAATAATTACTTGTGAATTAGGAACTTAATTAAATATTCAAATACTAACAGCGAAAAATTTCAATCTTCCGGCATTTCTGCAATGTTGGTTCTCAATTCGAAATTCAGGTGTCATAACGTCTAATTTATTGTCGAGGCTAATAGTATCATTCTGTGTAGACATAGTAGTATTAGCAGTGTCAGAAGTAGTAGTGGAAATAGCAGAAGTTGCAGTAGTAGTAGAAGGATCATCAAATCTTATATTGATTATCGGCTCATCTTTACCATCAGAATTATTATTTGATTCATCTACTGGCACTTCATTGGAAGGAATAATTATGTCATTGGAATTAGTAGATGTAGTAGTAAAATCATTAAAACTTGTAACGTTTTCCGGATCTTCATCGTCATCAGTATTGTTATTTGAATCATCAATTGGTACTTCATTTGAAGTTATGTCATTAATAGTAGTATTTCTAGTATCAAAATCAGCGTAATCAGAGTCATCATCAGAACTCGTAACATTTTCCGGCTCTTCTTCGTCATCAGTATCGTTAATTGAATCATCTATTGGTACTTCATTTAAAGGAATAGTTATGTCATTAGTAGTAGCATTTGTAGTATCAAAATCAGCGTAATCAGAGTGAACATCAGAACTCGTAACATTTTCTGGCTCTTCTTCGTCATCAGGATTATTAATTGAATCATCAAATGGCACTTCATTAGGAGGAATAATTATTTCATTAGACGTAGTAGTTGTAGTGGTATAATCATCAAAACTTGTAACATTTTCAGGCTCTTCTACGTTATCAGGATTGTTAATTGAATCATCAATTGGCACTTCATTTGAAGGAATAATTATTTCATTAGACGTAGTAGTTGTAGTTGTATAATCATCAGAACTCGTAACATTTTCTGGCTCTTCTTTGTCATCAGGATTAATAATTGAATCATCAATTGGCACTTCATTTGAAGGAATAGTTATTTCATTAGACGTAGTAGTTGTAGTTGTATAATCATCAGAACTCGTAACATTTTCTGGCTCTTCTTTGTCATCAGAATTAATAATTGAATCATCAATTGGCACTTTATTTGAAGGAATAGTTATTTCAATAGACGTAGTAGTTGTAGTTGTATAATCATCAGAACTCTTAACATTTTCTGGCTCTTCTTCGTCATCAGGATTTTTAATTGAATCATCAATTGGCACTTCATTTGAAGGAATAGTTACGTCTTCAGAAGATATCGTAGTAGTTAGTTCATCTATAGTAGGAGTTAAATCAGGAGATTCAATCACACATTCTCCGTAACGACAGTACTGCAGAATTGAAAGGAACCACATTTAAAGTTAAATTAAAAATAATATTTTTCGCTTGTTTTAATCCAGTATTAGGATTTTTTAATCATTTGAGGTATTCTATAAAATTATTATTTAATAACAATTTTTATTTACCCCTGTATTATTACACAATGTTCCATCCTGAGCTTTGTTTGGATAGTAGATATATTCACCTGATGGGTACGTAGTTTGGCAATAACATGTACATCCTTTAAAATAAGCCTGTAACAACAATTATAAAAATTAACTTTAAAGCTAGATGGATAGTATTATAAATTATTATTAATAAATTATTTAAACTAACTTCAGTAAAGTCTTTATGTCCTCTTTCTCTGCATTGTTCTTCAGCAGATTTATTAATTCCAGGCAGATGATAAAATGGTGGGAATAATATATTTGGACCCAAGTTCGCTTTAGTTTCATTAAAAGGTACGTCTGCACATTCACCTCTTAAGCAAAACTGAAATATTTAAATGATTTATTAAAACATATTTCCTGATATGTAATAGTTATTGAATAAATATGAAATGTTCATGAATTTTTTACTTTATTCAAATCACAAGGAGTTCCTTCAAGTGCCCATTGCGTATTAGTGTACAGAGTGTTGTTATGAGCGATACATTTTATTCCAGAGCAAATGCTAGGATTTATCTAAAAAGATTTAAGTATTTAAAACAATATAATTATGAATAGTACTTAGACTGTTATATTACAAAAGGAATCTTAATATTTATTTCATGATTAATACATGTATTTATAATGTCTTTATGTAAACTTAAATATTAAAAAATCCTATATGTTTTAGCTTACTTCTCCTGCCTTGGCATATCCAAGTCTTCGACATTGCTCATCTATTGGTAATAATTTACCAGGCAGTATTCTTAACATTTGTTCATCATTTCTATGCTCAGCTGGATTATTTAGAAGACATTTAGCAGTTTCTTGACTGAAATAAAGTAAGAATTCAGTATTTTAGGACAAACATTTTTAAAATAGTTCAACAACAGATTCTGACAATTTATTCTCACCTGAAAAAGTGAGACATAACTTTTTTGGAGCACGAAGAAAAATGATATTGGTTCTTTGCATCAGCACGTGTGCTCATCAAGTAACCTTCATCTTCTGGACATGCTTCTGCTCCTGGTAAATTGGAGTTTCGCTTCGCTGAATCACCATCATGGGGGGATCCAAACCTATAAAAAATTGTAATAAAGGTTAATAATGCCTATACATGAACTGAAAAACTTATGATGACTGCTTTTCTTTATTTATGGTTAATAATAATATATAATTTTTTAACGCATACTTACAAATGACCTAATTCATGTGCAGCAATATTTATTCCAGAAAATAGTGTATCATCCAACATAATGGCAGTGGAGTATATTTCTTTTTCATCATTACTTTTTAAACATGCCCCTCCTACTGTTGCATAACCTGAGAAATTATTTTTTTAGTAACTCTTATGTAATCTTCTTGTAGTCAAACTAGTTAATTTGAGAAAATGTGATACCTGCAACTCCACTAGTGAAATCTGGATTTGAACCCATTAAAACAGCAATGTCGTAATCTTTTCCCATTTTGAATTGATGTTCATTATACATAAACTTTGAGAATAGCGTAGATACATTCGGGAAAATATGATACGGTTTGTTCGGGACAGGTTGATTCTTGAATTATGAAAAATGCACAATTTAATACAACTAATTAAATTATCTTTCTTTTGTAGCAACAAGCTGTTCTATGAGCCAAATGCTCATCACTTTGAAGTTATAAGCTTTTAACACTATTTGTAAATAACTATTAAAATAATTATTTATTATAATTACCCAAATAGAAATAGTCAATTAATTTAAAGTCAATTTTTATTATTATAATCGATGGTCAATTTTCTTTTAATTTTGACGATAATTTGACGATATATAATTTTATTCCCTATTAAAAATAATAAAGTGTATTTACACGTGCATATTGTTACCAAGGTTAAATTTTGTTTTTCAACCAAAAAGTGATTACTGTAGCTATTATTAACTTTATAGCTTATGGTTAAAGTATTTCAGAAATAATTTTAAATATTGAAATTTGAAGAAATTAAAAAAAAATGTTTAAAACATTAAATTATTACTAACAAATAGTATCATCAAATTAATGTCAAATTGTTATAAAAAATGGTCAAAATATGGGACACATTTTCGTCAATTCGAGAAATTAAATTGACAAAAAATTGACTACGATTTTAATGCCAATTGGACATAATATTAATGAGCCATTTCTCATTGGGTTAATTTTATCAGTATTAAAAAAGCAAATTACCCGACACAGAACAATTCCAGCAATATTGAAACGAACTAAAGGTTTTTTCATAACTCTGTAAGTTAGATCAGCTCCATTAAAAAGAGTTAAAGTATAAGCAACAGTTTTCTCAATGTCCATTTGAAAACGTCTAAAAATCATAATGTCAATTATTGATTTACAGTAAAATATTAAATGAAATTTGAATATTGCATTGAAAAATTAAAACTTACTCATAAAGCGTTATATCTACAAATACTAAAATTTCTGGATACACTATGTCCGGTGTTTCTAAATTTAAGTCTTCTGTTATCTCATTAGACTCTTCATTATTATCATCATGATCATAGAAAGAAGAAATGTCTCGTTTATATATTACGTGATAATTGTTGATATTGTCATTCTCATACTCGGAATATGGTTTAGCGTCACGACGTTTACGTATAAGATGACTGATTGGATGTATTATTACGTTAGAATTAATAATACCATTCTGAAAGAAAAATTGATATTTAATTATTATTTTATACACGAAAAAATAGTGTTTTCTACGAAAAAGTAAAAAGCAGTACATACAAATTCAGAAATTCCTCTTTTATTCACTGTATGTGATACTACAGACTTTGTTTTCTCGTCCTGATAGAATGATATATTTACTTTTTCCATAATCTACAAAAAGAATATTAATTGTTAATTACTATAGGCAAGTTTGAAACAGTGAAAAATAGTTATTTACTTACCCCTTCTTTCAGAGTGTACTTAAAGTTATCTCCAATTATTTCAGCTTCCCAAACTCTTGTGTCTTTACCAGCAAAATAGCCTCTTGCACATTGCAAAACAAATTCCTTGTCTGTGCCATTAAGTTTTACTTTTATTGATAATTCATTAATACTTCTTTTTTTAATTAAATGTTTAACCGAAATAACTTTATAATCATATGTTTGTGGCTGTTCCTGAATATCATTATGAATCCAGTTTTTATGGCTCTAAACAAATATTTTATATTATAGTTGCAATAAACAATTAATTAAATGTAATTTATAATAGAAATATTTACCTCTATTGAATATGAGAGTGGCGCAATGAGAGCGTACAGCAATATATAGACGTACTTCATGTTTAGGTCCTGGAATTGTTTAAAATTCTTTAAGAATATAAGAATAATAATTATGTTGTAATATTTATAATAATGTAGAGATAACAATTGATAAATAAATTTTAAACTTTTTTTACTACCACGGATAACTCACTTCGTGTAATACAAAACTTTTTACATATTAATCGTGGTCCACTATAGCAGTATATATATATATATATATATATATATGCACGACAGATAAAAACTGCTTTCAAAATATTTCCTTTGGATTTAATTTATTATTTTTATAACACAGTAAAAAACATTTAGTAATATAATAATAAATAAATAATAAATATACGTTTTACATATATTTTATTGTTTCATTATTTACTATAATATATTATTATCTTATAGAAATTTATAATATAAATCCATTATATAAATAAAAATAAAAAACTTACCTTAATGTAGAAAGAATTTGTCTTTATAAATTTCTCAAATGTGAACACTAGTATTATATTAAGGTTTCAATATATATACTTTTTATGTTTATCCTATATCTCTTCTTATGCTAATTTTTATGTCTAGTTAAATAAAACGAAGCATTTATTGATATTGCAACATTTGAGATGAACACAGCGATTCATTTGACGTCAGGTTAATAAACAAATTTTACTAATATTATCTTTACGTATGAATATATTTAAATAAAATTATTTCTCACTTGAGTCTGCAATACCTTATTTTAATAGATCAAAAATTTTCCATTTTATAAAATTTAAGGTAAAACAAAAAAATTATTTGACTTTTGTACAGTTCATTTTAGAGTTTAGACTGCAAACAAATTTATAATTGGTTAACTAATCTTTAACGTCCTAAATGTTTGATAATACAAGGTAAATAAAACGAAAACATTCGGATAATGTTTTAAATATTTACTCCAACGTTTCGAAATCTAAATGATTTCCTTTTCAGGGAGTCAAAAAATAATAAGTCTTTATACAGAAATATTAAATAAAACATAAAATAATAAATGAATAAATAACAGTCGCATTATTATTGTTTGTAACTGTAAAATAGTTTTTATTTTGTAATGCTCTGTAAATTTGATTACCATATTTTCTGGAACACTTTAAATAAACAAGCTGTACTCGCTGACATCATATTAAATAAATTATTTTTGACAATTTCAAGGTTTTATTCCCTTTTTATCTGATCAATTTTTATTTGAACGAAAGTAGAAAAGTAGTATTAAGTTTTTTAATGATGATCGAAGAAACTTTCTCTTTTATTTTATTGTTCAAGGTAAAAATATTCAAAAATCAAATATTTCAAAATTCAAATTTCAAGGTTTTTAATAATTTTTTTTATTCAATAAAAATCTATTAGCGAATTACTATAAAATGTGTCTATAACATTTTCCAGTCGCAGAACATAATATTGAATTCAGAAATCCAGATAATAAAATAATTTGATTCTAAATACCAAAATTGTTTTTGCAATATTCAACTAATTGATAAAACCAATTCAGAAATAGTTATTTAGAAAATCTTACTTACTATTATTTCAAAAACATTTAATTTAATTAATAAACATATGTTATCCATTGTTTATTTATGAGTATTATATGATTAGAAACCGACTATTCTTGTGATTAAATAAAATATGAAAAAACTAAATTTTACCTAAATTTGTATATTTGATAACTTTATTTAATTTCTTAATATATTTTACAGTAGATAAATTATTAAATATTTACTAAATATAAAGTAATAAATAATAATTCTAAAACCAATTTATTTAGAACTTTTGTTTATATATCCTAATATTTTTGTAAAGTATTAACATATTAATAGCTTTTTAAAATTATAGTGAAATTTTACAAAAAAAAATTTTAAAGATTAGTTTAGGATATAATAAGCAAAGAAAAAAGTTGATATCTCAACAGTTGGGAACAATTGGTAGAAATTGATTTTGTGCAATAAAAGGGACATATTTTTGTTATCCATTTGTATATAATGATTTTATTATTAACAAATTATGGTTTAGCCATTCTTTTAGACTTGATCGTGTATAAGGAACACGCCAAAATTAAATTACCCTTTAATCAATTGATAAATATAAAACAGAAGTGCAGAAAAATGGGATAGAATATGTGGATCGCTGAGCGACCCACTGTGACGCAAAGAGTTAAATAGCATTTCATTTGAAGGTACAATTATGCCATTAGAAGTATTTGTTGTAGTAGTAGAATGATAATCAAATCTTATATAAATTTTAAGCTCTTCTGCGTCATCAGTATTGTTCATTGAATCATCAACTGACACTTCTTTAAAAGGAATAGTTATGACATTAGAAGTAGTAGCCGTTGTAATAGAAGAAATCTTGATGATCAATTTTATTTAAATAAAAATAGTAATATTTATTTAAGAACATTCGGTAAAAAATTGTGGTTTCGTAGAATACACTTAATTTAAAGATAAAAAATTTTGCCTTATTGAAAGAATTCACATGTTTTTTCAGGTATAATTACACAGAAAAAATAAGCAACTTAAAATACATTGGCTTCGTCCATAAATTACGTCACACGTTTTTAGCCCATTTTGACCCCCTCCCCCCCTTTGTCACACTACGTAACATCTGAAGGAACCCCCTCCCTCTAAATTACGTCACAATTCGTAAACCCCCCTTTAAAAAATTTGACTTTTTTGAAAATTTGGTGGGGTAGAGGGGGGCCAATTTTACCAATTTTAATAACACCGCCTACTTTGTGAATTTTTTCTGAACATACTTGCAATAATTTATTTTTAAATAAAACGGACCGATTTTTGGGAAATTGAAAATTAAATAGGGGAGAGGGCCCCAAGATGGACATTTCCTATAAAATTTTTGTTTAAAGTGACAGCATCTTCTCAATTTTTTTATTTTTGTTGTTTGTATAGACGAAGATTTTTATGCATATTTGAAAAATAAAACCAGTTTTTTTTCTACTGCGCATATCACCTGAATTTTTTGTCAAAAAAAGTTTTATTTCCGATTTTTCTCAAGTCGATAAAGTTATTTAAATTTTTGATTTTAGATAGGTATTTATCGTTATAATATTATTTATTTATCATAAAATAATATTCTAAAATGATTTTATTAATATTTTGTTTGTATACAATTTTTTTCTGGGTTTCAAAAAATGGTGTCATTTACCCTAAGATGGACACTTTTGAGACCCTAAGATGGACACCACATTTCAATGTATTTATTTTCATGCTTTCGATTACACATTTTTTAAATAATTTTGTAAGCCTCGTAATTGAGATTTTTTATTTTTACCGCCATGGAATGTAGAGCTATCGATAGAGAATTCGATATATCGATATATCTTAACTTGTCAAATTAAAGTTAAATATGTTATTTTTTTATTCTCAAGTTATAAAATTAAGATTTTTAATAATGTTATTCCTAGTAAATAGAATAAAATGATTAAACATTAGTTTAAAAATTAATACAGGATGTTTATCTCTAATTTACCACACTTTAAAGTGATTTTTAAGAAGGTGTCCATCTTGGGGCCACTTTTTTTTTCGTCAAAAATTATAACAATTAGAAAAAATGCTATAAAAAATGTTTAAGTTCAAAATAAAATTTTATCTCAGTGGCCATAAGTTACCTAATAAATTGTACTTTCATTTAGTATAAAACATTTTAACATATCTTATTCGGTTTGGATTTTAGAGCCATCAATCGAAAAGGTGTCCATCTTGGGGCCCTCTCCCCTATTAATTATCAAAATTAGGGTAAATTTTTAAAATATTAAAAAATAAAATTCACCATTGGAAAAGGGACGAAAAAACCTTTCAGAAACATATTCTAAAAAATTTTTCCATTACAAGTATGTTCAGAAAAAATTCACAAAGTAGCCAGTGTTATCAAAATTCGTAAAATTGGCTCCAAATTTTCGAAAAAGTCAAAAATATTTTTTGGGTCATTTCTACTTGATAGAACAACAAATTCCCCGAGTTTTAATTTTTTTCAAGAAGTTGAAATTTCAACTTAGGACATTTCACGTAAAATGCCTCATAATAATTAGTACACTTTTTAATATTTTAAAAACAAGAAATATATTTGATATTTTTATTTATTACAATTTTCTCATTATAATAAATAGAGTATAAAGTGTGACATAACAAAATAAAAAATCCCCACCCCCCCTTTTTGTTACAATTAGTCACATTTTCATAGACCCCCTCCCCCCTAAAAAGTGTGACGTAATTTATGGACGAAGCCATTGCAGTAACTTTTAAAAAGTTCAAAACACTTTACTCATCAGATAAATACTTCAAACTGAACACAAGGATTTTGAAAAATCCTCAAAAAATTTTTATGTTATTCATTGTTTATTTAGGAGTATTATATGATTAAGAAGCGAATAATCTTGTCATTAATTAAACTATAGAAAAACTAAGTTACATTTAAATATGTATATATAACTTTATTTAATTTTGCAATATATTTTACAGTAGATAAATTATTAAATATTCAGTAAATATAAAGTTATAAGTAATAATTCTAAAAGCATTTTATTTTGAACTTTTGTTTCTATACTCTAATATTTTGTATAGTATTAATAGCTGCGATAGAAAACTCACTGGCACGTTCCTTCGTGACAAATCTGAAAAACATTTTATGTTAAAATGTGTAAGAATAAATATCACATTTTAAAAAAATATATAAAACAAACGAACTTTATTATTACTGCAAGGAAATCCGTTAGGAGCAAGTTTCTGGTTAATTACAAAAGATCCTAAAGAGAAATATTTTTCTTTGCAATTTAAGGTACAATCAATCGAAGAGACCTAACAAAGAATATGTAATTTATGTATTAAATGTATCAAATATGCAATTTCCTAAATAGATGAATAGTACAAATAAATAGATACAAATTATTCAAATACTAACATTGTAAGCACCTGATGTACCAATTTTTTGGCATTCGTCATTAGCTAATTCAAAAAGAGGATCATTAGACAAGATTGAAAGAACACCAGAATTAGTCTTTTCCAAACATTTACCACTTTGACAATACTAAAAAGTAAGGAAAACGGAAATTAAAATCGAACTTATAAATAACACTTGTGAAAAAATTCAAAATCTTGAACGTAATAATAATTCCTTACTGCATTATTACTGCATTCAATTCCGTCCTGCACGGGAATTTCTCTGTAATTTTTGGATTGAATATAATTTCTACTAATCGCTTCATACGTGTAATCATTACGTTTATTGGGATGGTATTCCAAATCTTTAGAATCTACACAAGCTAACAAACATTTATTTTCCTGAAACTGAAAGAATAATATTATATTATTTAAGTATACATTAAAAAAACCGTAAATAAGACCAAAATTTAATTGTTTTTATACTAACAGTGAATAAATAATACAATCCATATCGGTTGCACTGTTTGTATAAAATTTGTAAATCTCTATGTGGAAAATTTGAAGTATCAGAATTAACATTATCTTTTGGTGTGGGTAATTCTTTATTATCTGAATTAATAGGTGATGATACTGTGCCATTATAAACATTGGTATTAAAATCATTAGATTCTATTGAAGGGGGTGCCATTTTATCTAGGGTATCAGAATAAGTCTTTTCAACACACTGCCCTCTTTGACAATACTGAAACAATAAACAAGACGGAAACTTAAAAGACTTACAAATGCAATTGAAATTAAATTAAAGATTGGAAAAATTTTAATTCATAAAAGTAAAACATTTCTTACTCCATTATCTTTACATTCAATTCCGTCCTGCACGGGAATTTCTCTGTAATTTTTGGATTGAATATAATTTCTACTAATCGCTTCATACGTGTAATCATTACGTTTATTGGGATGGTATTCCAAATCTTTAGAATCTACACAAGCTAACAAACATTTATTTTCCTGAAACTGAAAGAATAATAATATATTATTTAAGTCTACATTAAAAGAAACCGTAAATAAGACCAAAATTAAATTGTTTTTATACTAACAGTGAATAAATAATACAATCCATATCGGTTGCACTGTTCGTATAAAATTTGTAAATGTCTATGTGGAAAATTTGAAGTATCAGAATTAACATTATCTTTTGGTGTGGGTAATTCTTTATTATCTGAATTAATAGGTGATGGTACTGTGCCATTATAAACATTGGTATTAAAATCATTAGATTCTATTGAAGGGGGTGCCATTTTATCTAGGGTATCAGAATAAGTCTTTTCAACACACTGCCCTCTTTGACAATACTGAAACAATAAACAAGACGGAAATTTAAAAGACTTACAAATGCAATTGAAATTAAATTAAAGATTGGAAAAATTTTAATTCATAAAAGTAAAGCATTTCTTACTCCATTATCTTTACATTCAATTCCATCCTGCATGGGAATTTCTCTGTAATTTTTGAATTGAATATTAAATCTACTCATCATTTCATACATGTAATCATTATGTTTATCGGGATGGTATTCCAAATTTTTAGAATCTGTACAGGCTAACACACATTTATTTTCAAGAGGCTGGAAAAATAATAAAATATTATTTAAATGCACATTAAAAAATCATATTAAAAATAAAATTGTTTTTATACTAACACTGAAGAAATAATACAATCTATATCGGTTGCACTGTTCGTATAAAAATTGTAAATTTCTATACAAGGTATCAGTCTTTTCAACACACTGCCCACCTTGACAATACTAAAAGAATATACATGTCGAAAATTTTAAAGACTTATAGATGCAATTGAATATAAATTAAATATTAAAAATTTTAATATATAAATGTAAAACATTTCTTACTCCATTGTCATTGCATTTAAATCCATCTTGAGCTACAACTACTTTATAATGATGGTATGTTGCATAAGTATTACGAATTGCTTGAAAATCGACATCATTATTTTTATTGGGATGGTATTCCAAATACTTGACAAGAGTACATGCTATTAAACATTTATTTGGAAAATGCTGTAAGAAAAACAATACTTAAATTTTAGAAAAAATACTATATTTCTATCAAAGTAAATTAAACGTTCGTACACTAACCCCGAAAAAGTAACCTTCCTTCGCTCGCTTGCACTGTTCCTTCATAATTTGTAATTCTTTGCCGACAGAATCTGTAGTATTAAAGGTAGTACCTGTTTGGGGTGTACTTATATTATTAAAATGTAAAATACTTTCAGAAGTTGTTGATTCTTCAAATTTACCACTGTCATTATGAGAACTATCGTCATTCTTCATTAAATCACGATGTGTTGTTGAATGTAGAGAACTTGTGTTGTTATTAAAACTTGATATGTTTTCTGGCTCTTCTTTATCACCAAAATTGCTATTTGATTTATTAACTAACACTTCATTTAAAGGCATAATTATGTCATAATTAGAAGTAGTAATATAATCATCAAAATTTATGACGTTTTTCGGCCTTTCTAAGTTATCAGTATTTATATTTGAATCATCAATTAGCACTTCATTTAAAGGAATTGTTATGTCATTAGAAGTAGTAGTTGTGAAAGTATGATCAGAAAAACTTGTGACGCTTTTCGGATTTTCTACATTATCAGTAATTTTAATTAAATCATCAATTTGCACTTCATTTAAAGAGATATTTATGTCATTAGAAGAAGTTGTTGTAAAAGTATGATCAGCAAAACTTGTGGCGTTTTTCGGCTTTTGTCTATTATCAGTAGTTTTATTTGAATCGTCAATTGGCACTTCATTTGAAGGAATATTTTTGTCATTAAAATAACTATTTGTAGTATCATATTTAGAGTAATCAGAGTCATCATCAGAACTCATAAAAATTTCCGGCTCTCCTTCGTCGTCAGTATTGTTATTCGAATCATCAATTGGCACTTCAATTAAAGGAATAATTATGTCATTAGAAGTAGTAGTTGTGGAAGTATGATCAGCAAAACTTGTGAAGTTTTTCGTCATTTTTACGTTATCAGTAATTTTAATTAAATCATCAATTTGCACTTCATTTGAAGAAATATTTATGTCATTAGAAGTAGTAGTTGTGGAAGTATGATCAGCAAAACTTGTGACGTTCTTCGACTTTTCTCCGTTATCAGTAGTTTTATTTGAATCGTCAATTGATACTTTATTTAAAAGAATATTTATGTCATTAGTATTTGTAGTATCATATTCAGAGTAATAAGAGTCATCATCAGAACTCGTAAAAATTTCCGGCTCTTCTTCGTCGGCAGTATTCTTATTCGAATCATCAATTCGCACTTCAATTAAAGGAATATTTATGTCATTAGAAGAAGTTGTTGTGGAAGTATGATCAGCAAAACTTGTGGCTTTTTTCGGCTTTTGTCTATTTTCAGTAGTTTTATTTGAATCGTCAATTGACACTTCATTTGAAGGAATATTTTTGTCATTAAAATAACTATTTGTAGTATCATATTTAGAGTAATCAGAGTCATCATCAGAACTCATAAAAATTTCCGGCTCTCCTTCGTCGTCAGTATTGTTATTCGAATCATCAATTGGCACTTCAATTAAAGGAATAATTATGTCATTAGAAGTAGTAGTTGTGGAAATATGATCAACAAAGCTTGTGGCGTTTTTCGGCTTTTGTCTATTTTCAGTAGTTTTATTTGAATCGTCAATTGGCACTTCATTTGAAGGAATATTTTTGTCATTAAAATAACTATTTGTAGTATCATATTTAGAGTAATCAGAGTCATCATCAGAACTCATAAAAATTTCCGGCTCTCCTTCGTCGTCAGTATTGTTATTCGAATCATCAATTGGCACTTCAATTAAAGGAATAATTATGTCATTAGAAGTAGTAGTTGTGGAAGTATGATCAGCCAAAGTTGTGAAGTTTTTCGTCATTTTTACGTTATCAGTAATTTTAATTAAATCATCAATTTGCACTTCATTTGAAGGAATATTTATGTCATTAGAAGTAGTAGTTGTGGAAGTATGATCAGCAAAACTTGTGACGTTCTTCGACTTTTCTCCGTTATCAGTAGTTTTATTTGAATCGTCAATTGACACTTTATTTAAAAGAATATTTATATCATTAGTATTTGTAGTATCATATTCAGAGTAATAAGAGTCATCATCAGAACTCGTAAAAATCTCCGGCTCTTCTTCGTCGGCAGTATTCTTATTCGAATCATCAATTGGCACTTCAATTAAAGGAATATTTATGTCATTAGAAGAAGTTGTTGTGGAAGTATGATTAGCAAAACTTGTGGCTTTTTTCGGCTTTTCTCTATTATCAGTAGTTTTATTTAAATCGTCAATTGGCCCTTTATTTAAAGGAATATTTTTGTCATTAGAATAACTATTTGTAGTATCATATTTAGAGTAATCAGAGTCATCATCAGAACTCATAAAACTTTCCGGCTCTCCTTCGTCGTCAGTATTGCTATTCGAATCATCAATTGGCACTTCAATTAAAGGAATAATTATGTCATTAGAAGTAGTAGTTGTGGAAGTATGATCAGCAAAACTTGTGACGTTCTTCGACTTTTCTCCGTTATCAGTAGTTTTATTTGAATCGTCAATTGACACTTTATTTAAAAGAATATTTATATCATTAGTATTTGTAGTATCATATTCAGAGTAATAAGAGTCATCATCAGAACTCGTAAAAATCTCCGGCTCTTCTTCGTCGGCAGTATTCTTATTCGAATCATCAATTGGCACTTCAATTAAAGGAATATTTATGTCATTAGAAGAAGTTGTTGTGGAAGTATGATTAGCAAAACTTGTGGCTTTTTTCGGCTTTTCTCTATTATCAGTAGTTTTATTTAAATCGTCAATTGGCCCTTTATTTAAAGGAATATTTTTGTCATTAGAATAACTATTTGTAGTATCATATTTAGAGTAATCAGAGTCATCATCAGAACTCATAAAACTTTCCGGCTCTCCTTCGTCGTCAGTATTGCTATTCGAATCATCAATTGGCACTTCAATTAAAGGAATAATTATGTCATTAGAAGTAGTAGTTGTGGAAGTATGATCAGCAAAACTTGTGAAGTTTTTCGTCATTTTTACGTTATCAGTAATTTTAATTAAATCATCAATTTGCACTTCATTTGAAGGAATATTTATGTCATTAGAAGTAGTAGTTGTGGAAGTATGATCAGCAAAACTTGTGACGTTCTTCGACTTTTCTCCGTTATCAGTAGTTTTATTTGAATCGTCAATTGACACTTTATTTAAAAGAATATTTATATCATTAGTATTTGTAGTATAATATTCAGAGTAATAAGAGTCATCATCAGAACTCGTAAAAATCTCCGGCTCTTCTTCGTTGTCAGTATTCTTATTCGAATCATCAATTTCCACTTTATTTGAAGGAATAATTATTTCATCAGACGTAGTAGTTGTAGTTGTATAGTCATCAGAACTCGTAACATTTTCTGGCTCTTCTTCGTCATCAGGATTGTTAATTGTATTATCAATTGGCACTTTATTTAAAGAAATAATTATTTCATTAGACGTAGTAGTTGTAGTTGTATAATCATCAAAACTTGTAACATTTTCAGGCTCTTCTACGTAATCAGGATTGTTAATTGAATCATCAACTGGAACTTCATTTAAAGGAATAATTATGTCTTTAGAAGAGATCGTAGTAGTTAGTTCCTCTATAGTAGGAGTTAAATCAGGGGATTCAATCACACATTCTCCGTAACGACAGTACTGCAAAATTGGAAGGAACCACATTGAAATTTAAATTAAAAGTAGCACATTTTTAATTGGTTGTTTTGAAAGACTAGATAGGTTCAGAGTAACAATGCATTTTAAATTAATTTTAATTTGAAGTATTCTCTAAAATTATTATTTAATAACAATTTTTATTTACCCCGGTATTATTACACAATGTTCCATCCTGAGCTTTGTTTTGATAGTTTATATATTCACCTGATGGGTTCGTAGTTTGGCAATAACATGTACATCCTTTAAAATAAGCCTGTAACAACAATTATAAAAATTAACTTTAAAGCTAGATGGATAGTATTATAAATTATTATTAATAAATTATTTAAACTAACTTCAGTAAAGTCTTTATGTCCTTCTTCTCTGCATTGTTCTTCAGCAGACTTATTAATTCCAGGCAGATGATAAAATGGTGGGAATAATATATTTGGACCCAAGTTCGTTTTAGTTTCATTAAAAGGTACGTCTACACATTCACCTCTTAAGCAAAACTGAAATATTAAATGATTTATTAAAACATATTTCCTGATATGTAATAGTTATTGAATAAATATGAAATGTTCATGAATTTTTTACTTTATTCAAATCACAAGGAGTTCCTTCAAGTGCCCATTGCGTATTAGTATACAGAGTGTTGTTATGAGCGATACATTTTATTCCAGAGCAAATGCTAGGATTTATCTAAAAAGATTTAAGTATTTAAAACAATATAATTATAAAAAGTACTTAGACTGTTATATTGCAAAAAGAATCTTAATATTTATTTCATGATTAATAAATGTATTTATAAAGTCTTTATGTAAACTTAAATATTAAAAAATCCTATATGTTTTAGCTTACTTCTCCTGCCTTGGCATGTCCAAGTCTTCGACATTGCTCATCTATTGGTAATAATTTACCAGGCAGTATTCTTAACATTTGTTCATCATTTCTATGCTCAGCTGGATTATTTAGAAGACATTTAGCAGTTTCTTGACTGAAATAAAGTAAGAATTCAGTATTTTAGGACAAACCTTTTTAAAATAGTTCAACAACAGATTCTGACAATTTATTCTCACCTGAAAAAGTGAGACATAACTTTTTTGGAGCACGAAGAAAAATGATATCGGTTCTTTGCATCAGCCCGTTCGCTCATCAAGTAACCTTCATTTTCAGGACATGCTTCTGCTCCTGGTAAATTGGAGTTTTGCTTCGCTGAATTACCATCATGGGGGGATCCAAACCTATAAAAAATTGTAATAAAGGTTAATAATGCCTATACATGAACTGAAAAACTTATGATGACTGCTTTTCTTTATTTATGGTTAATAATAATATATAATTTTTTAACGCATACTTACAAATGACCTAATTCATGTGCAGCAATATTTATTCCAGAAAATAGTGTATCATCCAACATAATGGCAGTGGAGTATATTTCTTTTTCATCATTACTTTTTAAACATGCCCCTCCTACTGTTGCATAACCTGAGAAATTATTTTTTTAGTAACTCTCATGTAATCTTCTTGTAGACAAACTAGTATATTTCAGAAAATATCAAACCTTCATGTATTCCTTTGTATTCTGGATATGAACCCATTAAAATTGCAATGTCGTAATCTTTTCCCATTTTGAATTTATGTTCATTATACATAAACTTTGAGAATAGCGTAGATACATTCGGGAAAATATCAAACGGTTTGTTCAGAACAGTTTGATTCTTGAATTGTAAAAAAATGTACAATTTACTAGAGTAATAAAATTATCTTTTTTTGCAGCAACAAGCTATTCTATATAGCCAAATGCTTATCACTTTGAAGTTATAAATCTTTAACACTATTTGTAAATAACTATTAAGCTAATTATTTAATATAATTACCCAAAGAGAAATCGTCAATCAGTTTGACTTCAATTTTTATTATTATAATCAATGATCAATGTATTATAATATTCGTCAAAGCAAGAAATTTTGACTTAAATATACTATATATCAAAATTTCGTAAAAATAAATAATTTTTTATAGATTTATTGTATATTAAAAATTATAATGTCTAAATTTTGTTTTTCCTACAAAATTGAATATTGAAGTTTAAAGAATTAAAAAAAATATCTTCAAAACTTTAATTTATTTCTGACAAATATTATCGTCAAATTGGCGTCAAAGAATGATCAAGATGTGGGATATATTTTTGTCAATTTGAGAAATTAAATTAAAGAAAATTTGACGATCAATTTGATGCTAATTTAACATAAAATTGATAAGCTATTTATCTTTGGGTTAATAGTATTACAAAATCAAATTACCCGACACAAAACAATTCCAGCAATGTTGAAACGAACTAAAGGTTTTTTCATAACTCTGTAAGTTAGATCAGCTCCATTAAAAAGAGTTAAAGTATAAGCAACAGTTTTCTCAATGTCCATTTGAAAACGTCTAAAAATCATGATGTCAATTATTGATTTACAGTAAAGTATTAAATTAAATTTGAATATTGCATTACAAAATTGAAACTTACTCATAAAGCGTTATATCTACAAATACCAAAATTTCTGGATACACTATGTCCGGTGTTTCTAAATTTAAGTCTTCTGTTATCTTATTAGACTCTTCATTATTATCATCATCATTATAGAAAGAAGAAATGTCTCGCTTATAAATTACGTGATAATTGTTGATATTGTTATTCTCATACTCGGAATATGGTTTAGCGTCACGACGTTCACGTTTTAGATGACTGATTGGATGTATTATTACGTTAGAATTAATAATACCATTCTAAAAGAAAAATTGATATTTAATTATTATTACATACACGAAAAAATAGTGTTTTCTACGAAAAAGTAAAAAGCAGTACATACAAATTCAGAAATTCCTCTTTTATTCACTGTATGTGATACTACAGACTTTGTTTTCTCGTCCTGATAGAATGATATATTTACTTTTTCCATAATCTACAAAAAGAATATTAATTGTTAATTACTATAGGCAAGTTTAAAACAGTGAAATATAGTTATTTACTTACCCCTTCTTTCAGAGTGTACTTAAAGTTATCTCCAATTATTTCAGCTTCCCAAACTCTTGTGTCTTTACCAGCAAAATAGCCTCTTGCACATTGCAAAACAAATTCCTTGTCTGTGCCATTAAGTTTTACTTTTATTGATAATTCATTAATACTTCTTTTTTTAATTAAATGTTTAACCGAAATAACTTTATAATCAGATGTTTGTGGCTGTTCCTGAATGTCATTATGAATCCAGTTTTTATGGCTCTAAATAAATGTTTTATATTATAGTTGCAATAAACAATTAATTAAATGTAATTTATAACAGAAATATTCACCTCTATTGAATATGAAAGTGGCGCAAAGAGACCGTACAGCAATATATAGACGTACTTCATTTTTAGTTCCTGTAATTGTTTAAAAGGCTTTGAGAAAATAAGAATAAAAATTATGTTTTATAAAGAACTATCTTTAAATGTGCAAAACCAAACTTTAAAATAAAAAAATAAAATAAGAAATTGTTTTTTTAAACTGAACAATAAATTTATGTACTTCTTTTACAACAACTTAAACTTTTTATTGAAATTAAAGAAAACTACCCTTATATGGATAAACTCATACTTTAAAGAAAAAGTTTTAAAAAATGAGTATTTTAAAAGAACAATTAAAACCTTTTTATTTTCCATCTGAATTTCGCCACTAGGTAGTTTTTTCAAATTTTAACTAAAACAAATGGTAACGTTTTAATTCTGACGCTGCTTTGAGTTTTTAAAACGAAAAAGAATACAGAAACGTATGCTTCACTTAAAAAATTAATATTTTTTCTAATTTTTTTCCTGTTAAGGGGAGTTTTAATTCTGACATTTTTTTTGAGTTGTTGACAGAGAAATATATAAATTTATTGTTCTGTTTCGACAAACAATCTGTTATTTCATTTCTTTTACTTTAATGTTTGGATTTGCACATTTAAGAGTGGTTTTTTCGATTTTTAAAAATCAAAGGGTTGAAAAAGAAGTACATAAATTTATTGTTCTGTTTTGAAAAACAATCTGTGATTTCATTTTTTTTATTTTAAACTTTGAATTTGTACTCCTAAGGGTAGTTTTCTCGAATTAAAAAAAAGAGATTGATGGAACAATTCTGACTTCATGTTCGTTTTCAGCGGTTAAAAATACTATAAGGTATGTAGGTCTGGTTCAATAAACAAACCACTTTTTTGAGTGCCTGTGTAATAAATAAATAATTAATATCTGTTTAAAAAGATATTTTATTTTTTTATTATTTACGATTACATATTATTTTATAGAAATTTATAATATAAATCCATTACATACATAATAAATAAAAATAAAATATATATATATATATAAAACTTACCGTAAAGTAGAAAGAATTTTTCTTTCTAAATTTCTCAAATTTGAACACAAATATATTAAAGTTTGAATATATATATGCTCTTTATGTTTGTCCTGTATCTATTCTAATGCAAATTTCTATGTCTAGTTAAATAAAACGAAGCATTTATAGATATTGCAACATTTGAGATAAACACAGCAACTTATTTGACGTCAGGTTAATAAACAAATTTATCTAATATTATTTTTACTCATGAATACATTTAAATAAAATTATTTCTCACTTGATTTTGCAACACCTTATTTTAATACATAAAAAAATTTCCATTTCATAAAATTTAATGTCAAACTAAAAACTTATTTGACTTTTGTACAGTTAATTTTATACTGCAAACAAAGGCCGTAGCAGTATAAGCATGTAAAAATGGCCCCCTCTTGGATTGGGTCCATATTTAGGGAATAATTTTGACCTATTATGAGACTTATTTTCACTAAGTTTCAACTCGAAAAAAAATTTTGTTTTTGAGTTATACAATTTTTTTGAAAAATTCAAAAAAATTCAAAAATTTTTTTTCCCTTCGAAATGGTTGAACTGATTTTCATGAAAAATTTTTTTTGTACAATACAATATAAACAGTTAATAAAAAAAAATTTTTCGACCAAATTCTAACAAAGGAAGTCAGTAAAAAGTCAGTAAAAAAATTTTTTTTTTAATTTATTTTTAAAAAACATTTTTTTTATTGAAATTTTTTTTGCACAACCGCCATTTTTTTTCTATAAAATAATAGTCATTTCAAGAGTAACATATATTTTTTGCAAGATGATTGAAAGGGTACTTCATACTTTAAAAAATAAAAAACCGATTTTTGGCCCCTAAATAGTACAGTTTTCTATATAAACCAGGGGCCAACATTTTTTAAAATTACATTAAAAATTAATTAATACTTAAATTAAATTTCTAAAAAAGTTAATAATATATGCCTGTTTATTGCAAATATTGATTTTTTAGTATGTACAAGGTTTATTGAAACAGTAAATGGACGTACACTATACCGTCGGGAATTACTGGTACGGCTGCACGCGCACGGCCCAAAAACATGTCAATCACTGAGAAAACGATTTATTTGATTCAAAAAAATTTTGTTTAAATAAAACTTAAAATATCTTTGCTATACAGTCAAACAAATTTCAGTTTAATTCAAACATATTTTTTGGTTCATTTATAGAAATAATATATTCAATTCAAACAAAATTTATGGTTGATTTTAAATTATTTCTAATCAACATTTAAGTTTGGATCAAACATAACATTTTTAAACATATTCTTTGTTTAAACCAAATCAGAAAATATATTTGAATTAAACACAATTATTCAAACAAATATTATTTTTGAATCGAAGCAGTAGATATTTTCTATATATATTGGGATCTCACGAACCGATTAAGATTTTTAAACTCTTTTGGTCTTAAGTTAAAGATAAAACTTAAACCTATGTAAATTTCAAATTTTTTCTACAATTCTGAAAAAATATGCCAAAGTTAAAAAAACTTCAAAAATAATTTTTTTTTTTGTAAATTTTTTTGAAAAGTTGACTAAAAAATCAATATTTACAATAGACAGACATATATTATTAACTTTTTTAGAAATTTAATTTAAGTATTAATTAATTTTTAATGTAATTTTAAAAAATGTTGGCCCCTGGTTTATATAGAAAACTGTACTATTTAGGGGCCAAAAATCGGTTTTTTATTTTTTAAAGTATGAAGTACCCTTTCAATCATCTTGCAAAAAATATATGTTACTCTTGAAATGACTATTATTTTATAGAAAAAAAATGGCGGTTGTGAAAAAAAAATTTCAATAAAAAAAATGTTTTTTAAAAATAAATTTAAAAAAAATTTTTTTTTACTGACTTTTTACTGACTTCCTTTGTTAGAATTTGGTCGAAAAATTTTTTTTTATTAACTGTTCATATTGTATTGTACAAAAAAAATTTTTCATGAAAATCGGTTCAACCATTTCGAAGGGAAAAAAAATTTTTGAATTTTTTTGAATTTTTCAAAAAAATTGTATAACTCAAAAACAAAATTTTTTTTCGAGTTGAAACTTAGTGAAAATAAGTCTCATAATAGGTCAAAATTATTCCCTAAATATGGACCCAATCCAAGAGGGGGCCATTTTTACATGCTTATACTGCTACGGCCTTTATTATAATGTAATAAATCTTTAAAGACCAAAATTTTTTATAAAACTTTTCGAAATATGATTTCCTCTTCAGGGAGTCAGAAAATAATAAGTCTTTGTCTAGAAATAATAAATTAATAAAACATAAAATAAGAAGTAAATAACAGTTCGCAATAAAATTCAACATTGAAAAATTTAAATAATTTGACAAATTAAGTGAAATATAAAAATATATTGGAAGCTACAAAGTCAAATTTAAAACTGATTAAAGTTTTTTGTTATTATTATTATTATGTGTAACTATAAAATAGTTTTTTATATTGCAATACTCAGTAAACTTTAATACTAGATATTTTTGGAACATTTTGAAGTTAAACAAACTGTACTAACTTACATCACATTAAATAAATTATTTTTGATAATTTCAAGGTTTTATTTAATTTTTATCTGATGAACAATTTTTATTTGAACAAAAGTAGTAAAGTAGTATTAAGTTTTTATGGGAGATTTAATAAGCTTTTGATTGGTTTTATTTTTTAAAGTTTTTAATAATTTTTTAGCAGTTAAAATCTATTAGCAAAAAGTCCTATTTCACTTATTATATGGCTAAATAGACTGTGATTATAACATTTTTCTGTCTTAGCACATAATATTTAATTTAGAAATCTAGATTACAAGATTTGACTCTAAATACCTAAATTGTTTTTGCAATATTTAATTACCTGACAAAACCAATTCACAAGCAGTTATTTAGAAAACCTTACTTAGTATTGTTTCAGAAACATTTAATTTAATTTTAAGAAATAAATGTTATATTTGCATTTTTTGCAACGATTACACTACCGACGGTAATTGTGTGACCCCTACTTTTTTATCACTATTAAACATCTTTTAACTTGGAAAATATAAAAACTAAAATTATGAAAAAAGATTTCGACTATATTATCAAATAGTGACATCTATAAGATGTCGATTAAACTCTTTGGTTTGGAGTTCGGTATTTTTCTTAAGATAATTATTTCGATATGGTTGTCGATAAATAATTATCAATTTAAACAATGATTTCAACTTTAAATGAAATAATGTACTTGAAATGTGTGTAAAAATTTTATAAATGAAATCTATTGTTTAGTTAGAAGTATTATACGATTTAGAAGCAATTAAACTTGTCATTAATTAAAATATTTAAAAACTAAGATTTATTTAAATATGGATATGACAAATTTATTTAATTTCGCAATATATTTTACAGTAGATAAATTATTAAATATTTAGTAAATATAAAGTGATAAGTAATAATTTTAAAAGCAATTTATTTAGAACTTTTGTTTATATAATCTAATATCTTCGTATAGTATAAATAGCTTCCTTAGAAATTCTCCGGCACGTTCCCTCGTGACAAATCTGAAAAAATGTTATGTTAAAATGTGTAAGATAAACATCATATTTTAAATAAATATAAAAAGCAAACTAACTCTATTATTACTGCAAGGAAATCCATTAGGAGCAACTTTCTGGTTAATTGTTAAATAACCTGAATAGGGATTTATCATCATGCAATTTAAGGCACAATCAATTGAAGAGACCTAACAAAAAATTTATATTAAATACGCAATTTCCTAAATAGATGAATAGTACAAATAAATAGATACAAATTATTTAAATACTAACACTATAAGCACCGTATGTACCAATTTTTTTGCATTCGTTATTAGATAAACCAAAAAAAGCTTCCATAGACAAGAATGAAGGAGTAACAGACTTAATCTTTTCCAAACATTGACCATTTTGACAGTACTAAAACAATACCGAAAACGAAAATTTAAATCAAACTTATAAATAACACCTTTCAAAAGATTTAAAGTCTTGAAAGTAAAATTAATTTCTTACTCCATTATCACTGCATTTAAGTCCATCCTGAACGGAAATTTGTCCGTAATTATTGACTTGTATATTAAATCTACTCAACGTTTGATAAAAGAAATTATTTTGTTTACTGGGATGGTATGCCAAGAATTCTGAAGCTGTGCAGGCTAACACACATTTATTATCAGGATACTGAAAGAATAGTAAAATATTATTTAAATGCATATTAAAAATTAACCCTCAGGGCCAAAATTATATTGTTTTTATACTAACACTGAAGAAATAATACAATCCATAACGGTTGCACTGTTCGTTCAGAATTTGTAATTCTCTATGTGGAGATTTCAAAGTATTAGAAATAGTACTATATTTTGGTGTGGATAATTCTTTATTAACAGTGTCAATAGGTAATGATGTTCTGCTATTATGAACGTTGTTATTAAAACCATCAGATTCTGAAGAAAGGGTTGTCATTTTATCTGTGGTATCCGAATCAGTCAATTTCTGTCTCACAGGATATGAAGTACCAGAGGTGGTTCCACTTTGAGGTGTAGTTGCATTATTAAAATTTAAAATACTTTTACGAGTTGTTGATTCTTTAAAGTCATCAATGCCTTTAGAACTTGTCTTGTTATCAGAACTATCATCATTCGTAATTAAATGACGAGGTGTTGTTGAATCTAAAGAACTTGTGATGCCATTACTGGAAGAAGAAATATGATCACTCGAATTTCCAAAGCTTTCAGGAGTTGTAGATTCTTTCACAAAGTCAGTAACATTAGTAGAAATTGTATTGCTATCAGTAGTAGTTGCATTCTTCAAATTTAAATTACTTTTAGGAGTTGTTGATTCTTTAAAGTCATTAATGTCTTTAGAAATTGTTTTATTATCAGAACTATGATCATTCGTAAGTAAATAACGAGGTGTTGTTGAATCTAAAGAACTTGTGATGCCATTACTGAAAGAAGAAATATGATCACTCGAATTTCCAAAGCTTTCAGGAGTTGTAGATACTTTCACAAAGTCAGTAACATTAGTAGAAATTGTATTGCTATCAGTAGTAGTTGCATTCTTCAAATTTAAATTACTTTTAGGAGTTGTTGATTCTTTAAAGTCATTAATGTCTTTAGAAATTGTTTTATTATCAGAACTATGATCATTCGTAAGTAAATAACGAGGTGTTGTTGAATCTAAAGAACTTGTGATGCCATTACTGGAAGAAGAAATATGATCACTCGAATTTCCAAAGCTTTCAGGAGTTGTAGATACTTTCACAAAGTCAGTAACATTAGTAGAAATTGTATTGCTATCAGTAGTAGTTGCATTCTTCAAATTTAAATTACTTTTAGGAGTTGTTGATTCTTTAAAGTCATTAATGTCTTTAGAAATTGTTTTATTATCAGAACTATGATCATTCGTAAGTAAATAACGAGGTGTTGTTGAATCTAAAGAACTTGTGATGCCATTACTGGAAGAAGAAATATGATCACTCGAATTTCCAAAGCTTTCAGGAGTTGTAGATTCTTTCACAAAGTCAGTAACATTAGTAGAAATTGTATTGCTATCAGTAGTAGTTGCATTCTTCAAATTTAAATTACTTTTAGGAGTTGTTGATTCTTTAAAGTCATTAATGTCTTTAGAAATTGTTTTATTATCAGAACTATGATCCTTCGTAAGTAAATAACGAGGCGTTGTTAAATCTAAAGAACTTGTGACGCCATTACTGGAAGAAGAAATATGACCACTCGAATTTCCGATGCTTTCAGGAGTTGTAGATTCTTTCTCAAAGTCAGTAACATTAGTAGAAATTGTATTGCTATCAGTAGTAGTTGCATTATTAAAATTTAAAATACTTTTAGGAGTTGTTGATCCTTTAGAATCATCAATATCATTAGAAATTGTCTTGTTATCAGAACTATCATCATTCGTAATTAAATAACAAGGCGTTGTTGAATCTAAAGAACTTGTGATGCCATCAGTGGAAAGGGAAATATGCTCACCCAAACTTGCGACGCTTTTAGGAGTTGTAGATTCTTTCACCGAGTCAGTAACATCTGTAGAAATTGTATTGCTATCAGCAGTAGTCCGTTTGACACACTGTCCATCATTAATGAAAACTTCTTTATAATTTTCGAGGAACATAGTAATTTCGCGAACTGTTTGATAAGTGTCATCATTATCTTTATCAGGATGGTATGCCAAGTACTTGTCAAGAGTGCACGCTATGAAACACTTATTTGGAAGAAGCTGAAAGAATATTATTAATTAAGCTTTTGGAAAAATATTTTATATGTAGCAAAGTGAATTAAACATTCGTATACTAACCGCGAAAAAGTAACCTTCTTTCGCTCGCTCGCAATGTTCATTCATAATTTGTAATTCCAGTCCCACAGGTTCAGAAGCGTCAAAGGTAGTACCACTTGGTGGTGTAGTTATGTTATTAAAGTGTGAAATAATTTCAGGAGTTGTTGAACCTTTAAAGTAATCAATGTCATTAGAAATTGTGTTGTTATAAGAACTATCATCATTCGTTATTAAATCACGAGTTGTTTTTGAATCTAAAGAACTTATAACGCCATCAGAGGAAGGAGAAGTAAAATCACTAGATTTTTTGTCGCGTTTAGGAGATGTAGATTCTTTCCATGAGTCAGTAAAATCAGTAGAACTTGTATTGACAATAGTGATTGTCTTTTCTGTACATTGTCCACCCAGACAATACTAGAAGAATATAAAAAATCAATTAATGTATTTCTGACAAAAATGTAGATAATGAAGATTTGAATATTATTATAAATAGTATCGTTATCGTGAAAGGAACATAATTGTCACATACTCCATCGTTTCTACAGTCATATCCGTCTGGTGCAAATACTTTTACATAAGTTACCCATTTTCCTAAAAATTCATCAAATGTAATAGATTTCCCGACAGGTCGACTGTTGCAGGAGAATACACAATCGTTAGAAGTATACTATAATGAGAAAAATATGATTGAGGTTTGTACTTCATTTGTTTTAGAATTGTTAATTATAAATTTTATATTTGAACTATTCTCTAAATCTGAATCAGCAAAATACCACTGGTTTCCATCAGCTTATATATGCTGCTAAATCAGTGTCAAATCAGTCTAATTTCACCAATCTCTTATCTGACATATGAACTAATTGAAAATAGAGGTATACTTATCGCTGATTTAAATTTAGTGTATAATTACAATTAAAATGTATGGACATTTAAATTAATATGTGTACAACAAACAATTGAAATATAGGAATTATCGAATACTGACTGCATCAAATCCTATGTGTCCAACTGCTTTGCAATGTTCATGCTCAAATTTATTCTCAACATCATCCAAGGCTGATTCAGATGTTTGAAGCTGTTCCTGAATATCATTATGAATCCAGCTTTCGTGTGTCTGTACAAATAATTTATATTTTAGTCTCAATGAAAAAATTATTAAATGTAATTTTAACAGCATGTGACTGTTGGAAATTCAATGTTAATTGTTTCGTCCACTTTTCTCTTTAAATATTCAATAAATTGAGTTAAAATTTTGTAAGAAAATCTAAAATATAATAAAGAAGAGCAGTGATGTGCAAAAGTTTTAATAACTTAAAAATAAGTTATAATATAACACTTTGAAATCGGTAATGACAAGAAATTGATTAGAAGTGACCGTGACCATTGAGAACCTAACAATCACATGCTGTTAAAGAGAAAAAATTACCTCTATTGAATATGAGAGTGGCGCAAAGAGAGTGTACAGCAACATACAAACGTACTTCATTTTTAGTTGCTGTAATTGTTTAAAAGTTCTTTGAGAAAATTAGAAAATAAATCACAGATTTTTCTTATTATGGAAGTTTCATTTATTAAATAATTTATTTTGTAACAAAGTAAAAAAAATTTTGAATTTGGTAAAATTTACCCTCAAGCAGAATGAAGATTTGTCCCTAAATTTCTCAAACTTGAACTCTAGTATATTAAGGTTGCAATATATATACATGAATTTTTTTATGTTTATCATTTTTTCTAATCTAATTCTAATTCGTACGTGCGTAGTTAAATTTTTTAAATAAACGCAGCTACTCTTTTGACGTAAGCTTAAATAAACTAATTTTATTACTATTAGTTTTACGCATGAATATTTTTAAATAAAATTATTTCTCACTTCCTGCTTTAACACCTTATTTTAATAGAATAGAAATTTTCCTTTTTATATAATTTAAAAAAATAAATAATTTTTTTACTTGGGTATAATTTACTTTAGCTTTCAAAACAGTTATTATTAACATTTGTAACTGTAAGTTATTTTAATGTTTAGTGTTAATAAATTTTCTATAATTTCAAGGTTTTATTCCATTTTTTTCTAGTGATCAAAAAATAAACGAATTAAAAAAATAACTCACTTGGTATATTAAATAAATTTTTTTTATAATTTCAGGGACTTATTTAATTTTTATCTGGACGTTTTCCTTAGTTTTATTTTTTAAGGTTTTTAAATAATTGTTTAATCAGTAAGAATCAATTATCAAAAAGTCCTATTTTTCTTTTCTGCATGAGATATAATAGGCTGTATTTCGTCACTACTATAAAATACGTTTATAACATTTCCCATTGTTTATTTGACAATATTATAAGATTAGAAAGCGATTAATCTTATCATTAATTAAAATATGGGAAAACGAAGTTTTATTTAAAAATGAATATGACAAATTTATTTAATTTTGCAATATATTTTACAGTAGATAAATTATTAAATATTTAGTAAATATAAATAGTAATAAATAATAATTATAAAAGCATCTTATTCAGAACTTTTTTCGATACTCTAATATTTTTGTATCGAATTAATTTCTCCTTTTAAAATCATCAGATTTTAATTAAGAAAGTGTCATTTTATCTATGGTACCATAATCTGTCATTTCAACACACTGCCCACTGCGACAATACTAAAACAATAAACAAGACGAAAATTTTAAAGACTTACAAATGCAATTAAAATTAAATTAACGTTTTAAAAATTTTAATTCATAAAGGTAAAACATTTCTTACTCCATTATCTTTGCATTTAAATCCATCTTGAACGACAACTTCTTTATAGTCCTGGTAAAATACATAATTATTACGAATTGCTTGATAGGTGTCATCATTATCTTTATCGGGGTGGTATGCCAAGTACTTGTCAAGAGTGCACGCTATAAAACATTTATTTGGAAGAAACTGAAAGTAAATCAATATTTAAATTTTAAGAAAAATACCATATGTATACGAAAGTGAATTAGACATTTGTATACTAACCGTGAAAAAGTAACCTTCTTCCGCTCGCTCGCACTGTTCATTCATAATTTGTAATTCCTTGTCCACAGGATCTAAAATATCGATGGATGTAACACTTTGAGGAGTAGTTACATAATTAAAATCTGAAATGCGTTCAGGAGTTGTTGATTTTTCATAGTCATCAAAATCATTAGAAATGGTCTTGTTATCAGAACTATCAACATTTGTAATTAAATTTCGATTTGTTGTTAGCTCTAAAGAACTTGTGACTCCGTCAGTGGAATGGGAAATATAATCAATAGAAATTTCTACGCTTTTAGGAGTTGTAGATTCTTTCACTGAGTCAGTAGAATCAGTAGAACTTGTATTGCTGTCAGTAGTAGTCTGTTCGACACATTGTCCGCCTTGACAGTACTAAAACAATAAACAAGATAAAAATTGTAGTGAATTACAAATGCAATTAAATTAAAGATTAAGAATTTTTAAATCTTGATTGTAAAACATATCTTACTCCATTATCTTTGCATTTAAATCCATCTTGAACGACAACTTCTTTATAGTCCTGGTAAAATAAATAATCATTACGTATTGCTTGATAGGTTTCATCATTATCTTTATCGGGGTGGTATGCCAAGTACTTGTCAAGAGTGCATGCTACGAAACATTTATTTGGAAGAAGCTGAAAGAATATAATTATTTAAACTTTAACACAAATACCATATGTATACGATAGTGAATTAGACATTTGAATACTAACCGTGAAAAAGTAACCTTCTTCCGCCCGCTCGCACTGTTCATTCATAATTTGTAATACCTGTCCCATAGGATCTGAAGTGTCAAAAGTTGTACCACTTTGTGGTGTAGTTATATCATTAAAATCTAGAATACTTTCAGGAGTTGTTGATTCTTCAAAGTCATCAATGTCATTAGAAATTGTCTTGTTATCAGAACTATCAACATTTGTAATTAAATCACGAGGTGTTGTTAGCTCTAAAGGAATAGTTGTATTATCTAAGGAAGAAACTGTCGTAGTTAAAATCATACTAGTATTATCAGTTGAAGTTGTAACACTATCAGAGTTTGTTGTATCATCAAAGGATTGCAAAATTGTACCGGTATCGTCAGTGGAACTTGTGATACTATCAGAATTGGTTGTATCATCAATGGAAGGCGTCACATTCTCAAAGGAAGGAGGTGCATTATTAGAATTCGTAACATTTCTAAAAGTCGTGTTAAATGAGTTTTTGTTATCTGTTACATTAGAATTGTCCACACATTTTCCATCAAAGCACAACTAAAAATTTAGAAATAAAAGTTAAACAATACTTTATGTAGCTATAATCTTTACTAATAAATAAAGGTTATGAATGAAGTATTATCAGAAGTATTATTATTATTTGTTAGTGTAGTTGGTTTATTCCCAGATGAAGTTAAATAAAAGATTGAATCACACATTTTCTGTCTCCAAAGTACTATAAAATTGAAATAACCCAAATGGAAATTTACATTGAGAATATTATTTTTCTGCAATTTTAATTTAGTATCAGGTTCTTCGTCAGACGTTTTTAATGAGTTTCAAAGTAACCAAGTAATTTACGTAAATCTTAATTTAAAGTTTACATTTACATTAGCATGCATCTGTTTATAAATTGTTAAGCACACATTATAAATATTTTTAAAAATATTATATTTACCCCAGTATTATTACACAATGTTCCGTTCTGTGCTGGAATTGTGGTTGTTAAAATGCGCAGTGAATAAATAGATCGGCAAAGGCAATCACAACCTTCAAAATAAGCCTAAAACATTAATTTATGATTATAATTACACCTTTAGATAAATAATTTAATAAATTATTTCAACTTACTTCGTTATAATATGTAATTCCTGCTTCTTTGCATTGTTTTTCAGCAGACTTATTGGTTCCAGGAAGTTGAAGATATGGTGGAAAATATATGTTTAGACCCAAATTCTTATAAGTTTCATCAAAAGGTACTTCTACACATTCACCTCTCAAGCAAAACTGAAATATATAAATGGTTTATTTAAAAATATTTCCTGAGATGTTATAATTACTGAAAAAAATAAATTGTATATAAATTTATTTACTTTATTCCAGTCACAAGGAGTTCCTTCAATTGCGTATACATTAATTGTATATGAAGAGTTGTGATTATCGATACATTTTATTCCAGAGCAAATATTTGGAGTTACCTGAAATTTTTATGTATTTAAAACAACGAATTTAATTTGAAGAAGTAACTAAACTATTATGTTACAAAAATAATCTTAATATAATGATTAATTCATGTACATAGATTTTCTAAAGACGTATTCAGAATGTCTTTGTTTTCAACTAAAGTATTAAAAAGTCCTATTTGTTTTAGCTTACTATTGCTGCTTTAAGAAATCCCTTTGCTTGACATTGTTAATCTATTGACGATAATTTACCAGGCAATATTCTTAACATTTGTTCATCATACCTGTGATCAGCTGGATTGTTAAGAAGACATTTAGCACTCTTTTGACTGAAATAAATTTTATTGAAAATTGTAGTGAAATTTTACAATACATTTCATGAATTTAAAATTATTTTTATTTGTAATTTTTTATTGAACAGACTGTTTCTGTCAATTGATTCTCACCTGAAAAAGTGAGACATAATTTTTTTCGAGCATGAAGAAAAGTGAAATTGGTATTTTCCACCAGTTACTGTGCTCATCATATAACCTTCGTCTTCAGGACATGCTTCTGCTCCTTCTCCAAGGAAATTTTGATCCGCTCTGTCACCATCATGAGGGGTTCCAAATCTAATAAAATTTTAATGTTGGTTATTAATGGCTCTATACGTGCAGCCATTAATTACAGATAAATTCTACAAAATATTCTATAAAATACTCTTTAGAATATAAAGTATAGAATATAATCTAAATAGAATATTCTATAGAATGCTTTATAGAGTTATTGTATATAATCATTATATAGATCTTTCTTGACTAGGTATAAGTCTTAAAGAACACACTTACAAATGAGCTAATTCATGTGTTGCACCAATTACTCCAGAAAATTGTGTATTATCCAACATAATCAATGTAGATGATATTATTTTCTCATTTGTATCTTTAGAACATGCTCCTCCTTCTGTTGCCGTACCTAAGAAAATTTTTTGCTATTAGTAACTTTTAAGTAACTATAATGTACACAAACTATTATATTTGAGAAAATATCAAACCTGAAATTCCATAAAAGAACTTTAGATTTGAACCCAGTAAAACAGCAACGTCGTAATCTTTTCCCAATTTGAATTCATTTTCATTATACATAAATTTTGAGAACAGTATAGAAGCATCATTGTTAATATTAAACGGTTCGTTTGGTACAGTTTGATTCTTAAAATGTGAAAAATGCGTAATTTAGAAGAGTGTAATAAAATAATCTTTCTCTTTCAACAATGGATATTTAAATATATTCAACGGATGTCCTACGATTATTCAAACTTTTATTACTATTTGGAAATCTGTATGATGTCCACAGAATATTATAAATCTTCAGATGCTCATGACTTTAAAATTGTAAATTTTTAACATAATTAAGCTACTCGTAATAAGTTAATTTATATTTTTAATTATTTTAGTATTAAAAAAGTTAATTACCCGACACAGAACAATTCCAGCAATGTTCAAACGAACTAAAGGTTTTTTCATGTCTCTATAATTTAGATCAGCTCCATTAAAAAGAGTTAAAATATAAGCAACAGTTTTTTCAATGTCCATTTGGAAACGTCTGAAAATAAAGATGTCAATTAAAATTGATTTACAGTGAAATATTAAATTAAATTTGAATATTGCATTTAAAAAATTGGAACTTACTCATAAAGTGTCGTATCTACAAATACTAAAATTTCTGGATACACTATGTCCGGTGCTTCTGAATGTAAGTTTTCTGGTATCTTATTGGACTCTTTCTTATTATCATAATAATTATTAAAGATATGAGCAAAGTCATTGAACTTTTGTTTATTAATATAATTATCAAAGAAAGAGTCAAAGTCTCGGTTAAAAATTACGTGATAGTTGTCAATGTCGTTCTTATACTCGGAATATGGTTTAGCGTCACGGCGTCTACGTATAAGATTACTAATTGGGTGTATTATTACGTTAGAATTAATAATACCATTCTAAAAGAAAAATTTATATTTAATTATTATTTAATAGACAAAAAAATTGTGTTTTCTTTGAAAAAGTATAAAGGAGCACTTACAAATTCAGAAATTCCTCTTTTATTCACTGTATGTGATACTACAGACTTTGTTTTTTCATCCTGGTAGAATGTTATATTTACTTTTTCCATAATCTACAAAAAAATATTTATTGTTAATTACTATATCTAGACAAATTCAAAACTGGCAGAAATAGTTATATACTTACCCCTTCTTTTAGTGTGTACTTAAAGTTATCTCCAATTTTTTCAGCTTCCCAAACTCTTGTATCTTTACCAGCAAAATAGCCTTTTGCGGATTGCAAAACAAATTCTTTGTCTTTGCCATTAAGTTTTACCTTGATTGACAATTCATTAATACTTCTTTTTTTAATTAAATGTTCAACCGAAATCAATTTATAATCAGATGTTTTGAGCTGTTCCTGAATATCATTATGAATCCAGTGTTGATGGATCTGAACAAATAATTTACATTTTATTCTGAATGAAAAAATTGTTAAATGTAATTTTAAAGAGAAAAATTTACCTCTATTGAATATGAAAGTTGCACAAAGAGAGTGCACAGCAATATACAGATGTATTTCATTTTTAGTTGCTGTAATTGTTTAGGAATTCATTGAGAAAATTAGAAAATAAATTAAGGATTTTGCTTATTGTGGAAGTAGCACTTACTAAATAATTTATTTTATAACGAAGTAAAAAGAAATTTAATTTTGTAAAACCTACCCTTCAGCTGAAAGAAGACTTGTCCCTAAATTTCTCAAATTTGAACGCTAGTATATTAAGGCTGCAATATATATATATATATATATATATATATATATATATATATATATGAACTCCTTATGTTTATCATTTGTCTAATCTAATGCTAATTCTTACTTGTAGTTAAATAACACGAATCATTAAATGATTTGTAATAAATTCGATTGATATTGCATCATTTTAAATGAACACAGCAACTCTTTTGACCTCATCTTAAGTAGACTACTTTTATTAATATTATTTTTACGTATGAATATATTTAAATAAAATTATTTACCACTTGAGTCTGCAACACCTTATTTTAATAGAATAGAAATTTTAATATTGAATATTTTCAAGAACACTTAAAATAAAGAAATCAAACTCACTATGTATATTAAATAAATAATTGTCTATAATTTCAAGGTTTTGTTCTATTTTTTTCTGGTAATCATATAAAAAGCAATCTAAACTCATTTGGTATATTAGATAAATAAGTTTTTATAATTTCAATGTTTTATTTAATGTTTATTTGGTGACATTCTAAAGACATCCCACGTTACAGTGCTCAAAGAGTAGTAAATTAATTTTAACTTTTTACTTATTAGAGAATTAATAAACTTTCTTATTAGTTTTTATTTTTATGGTTTTTTAATCGTTTAATTTTTTTAATCTGTAAAAAGCTGTGTTAGCAAAAAATCAGACACTTTTCTTTCAGTTTTTTTAAATTACATTTATTAATTTACTTAAAAGTTTAATGACATATTTACACCACAGCTGTAGTGGTCGTCAAATTATCAAATTTGGTTATGCCATGAAAAATTGTCTGATTGACACATTCTCCATCTTGACAGTACTAAAAATTTGAAAACATTGAATTAGAATTAATTTAATTGTATAGATTACTTACTTCAAATTAACAAAAGCAGTATAAGCATGATTTTTTATATTATAGCGCTAACATATATAATATGTAGAAATAATTAAAATTATACTCCATTATTCTTGCACTGATATCCATCTTCAGCCACTACTTGAATGTCATGATAGTAATCATAATCATCGTCGTCACTTAATATCTTATTTTCAAGTTTGCAGATGAAAATACATTCCTTATCAGTAAGCTAAAATGAATACAAAACAATATTAGAAATCAAAAGAGCATTTGTAAAATTCAATTGTATATCAAAAATTCAGTTAAAAATATTTGAATACTAACTGAAAAAAATGTCAAATTTCCTGCCTTTTTGCACTGTTCATTCTCAATTTTAAAATAAGGGGATATAAAGTCAAATTGTTCCTGAAAATTATGATCAATGACGTGTTAGTTCTTAATAATTTTTAAAATATTTTCTAAGCCTTCAAGAAAATTGTTATTTTAGATAAAATAACAATAATATCAAATAACCAATAATGATAATAATACCAATAACAATAATAACAAAGTTTACCTCTAAAGTGTTTGACAGAGGTGCAAAAAATGCGTAAAGTAATATGCAGAAATAAATCATTTCTTAATTTTTGTATTTTTCTACAATTATTTAAAAATTTTAGCGCAAACAGAAAAATGAAATAAAGAAATACACTCAATAAACGATGAATGATAACGATGACAACAATTTATATGTTATCAATAAAATGCTCACGACTTTCGAAAACTAAAAATTGAAATAAACTAAAATTTATGCAATTGTTGGTATTTATAATTCTTTTATTTTTTTCAATATCAATATTTCATACATTGATTGTAAAATATTTTTTACAAAGAAGTACACCAAGTTTAGAATTTGTTATTAACTATTTTATTCTCTACAATATTAAACTTTTTATATACTAATCGTGGCGAAACGTAATATTCGTCAGATAAAAAACTTCTTTTAGAAAAGATATATTTTTAACTACTGTCATTAAAGAGAGTAGTTATGGAAAATACATAAAACAACTTTTGCGTAGAATTCTTCATATCTAAATATAAATATTTAGAAATAATTTTGACAAACCTATTAGATTACTTTCATAAAAATCCTATTGAGACAAATCTGCAAAACAATTCAGATTGATAAATTGAATAATAATTATAAATAAATTAAAATAAATAATGTAATCAGATTAAATATAGAAAGAAAACTTACTCCATTATTACTACAAGGAAAACCATTTGGAGCTTCAATTGGTAAAATTTGATAAGCAGTTGAATTTATCGACGGTACCATGCAATGTAAAACACAATCTGTGGGAGAGACCTACAGAATAAAATTTATTAAAAAATCAATTTTTTAAATAATATGTTATAAATAAATACAAAATAAAATTTAGTCAACTACTAACTTTGCTAGCCCCTGAAGTTCTAGCATTCTTGCATTCTTCGTCTGCCAATTGAAATAAAGCTTCAAGGAACAAAAGCGGTACATCCTTTGGCACCAACAATTCCTGTCGATTGGAATTATTTGAAGAAAATCTACTATTACTAAGCGTAGTGTTAGTATCGTGATTAGGGATACACTGTCCACCAAGACAGTACTAAAGAATTAAAAAAAGAAAATTAAATATACTGTACTTTAAAATGGATATGTGGATGTGGTTACAATTTTTAGGAGCTAATAATACCTCAAAACATAATTTTAAATAATGCTAGTAAACGTTTCATACGAAAATATAATTAAAATTGCAACAGTTTTTGGGTAATAAACGTATTCCTTACTCCATCTATGCACTCATATCCATCTTGAGCGGTTATTTCTGCGAAGCTCACGTCTGTTAAAATATTTTTTACTTCATAATCTAATGAAGGTTCGTTGTCTTCATTGAAAATACTGTCGCTTTCATTATTACAAGCTATTATACATTCTTCTGCAATTTGCTAAAATACAGTAAAAATTTAGACTACAATAAAGAAATTTACCAAAAAATTTACAATGAAAATAAATATATGTATGCTAACAGCAAAAAATCCCTTCATTCCAGCTTCTATACACTGTTCATCTGCAGACTTCAATTTACCAGGCATGAAATCGACATTATTTTTAGGACCAATAGCATCATGAGGTGTAGATATTACAGAAATGGTATCATTATAAGGCGTTGTTTTAGTGTCAGTTGAAAGGGTCCTATTAAAATTAGGAATGGAATCGTGAGAACTTGTTTCGACTGAGGGATCAGTTATTTCTTCAGCATATCCAGTAGAAGTTGAAAGATCATTTAAATTTGTGACGTTATTTCGTGCTGTTGTACTATCGAAACTGTTTATCGACTCATGAATTGTTACTTCAACTGAGGGAATAGTTGTGATATTAGAAGATGCAGCAAGCAAAGTAGAAATTGTACTACTGTCAGTTAAACTTGTGCTGATATCAGAAGTATCATTCAAATCTGACAACAGTTTTTCCCAAGCAAGATGTGAATTATTATCACTTGTAATATTGGAACTTTGATTTTTTCTTTCTTCCGATTTTGGGTTCTTGAAAACCAAACCTTTTGAATCTTTAACATATTCTCCGTCTAAACAATACTATAAAACAAAAAAAATGTCTTCATGAATCTTAAATATTAAGAGGCATGTACAAGTATATAATTATTTTTCACTTCATAATTGTTACACAAGGTTCCATCCAGTGCCATAAAACTTTTAAACCTTATTTCTCCTTCATGATTTAAATGTTCACAAAACAAGGTGCAAATATGAATAGAAGGCTGAAAATAAAAGAAAAATAAAAAATTATAAATTACATTTGTATGACTATTCTTTTTATAATAAATTATCTCAACAAACATTGGTAATCTTTTCCACTCCTTCTTCCTTGCATTGCTCTCTAGCACTTTTTTTGAAGCGGGACAGTAATTCATTTGTTGGAAATATAATCCTAGCATCAACATTCTTCCGTCTTTCTTCAAATGTCAACTTAACACACTCTCCTCTTATACAGAACTAAAATTTTTAACTAATATTAAAATCTATAACATTAGGCATTGTGATTGATAAAAATTGTATTGTCATTTAGAAAGTTCTTATCCTTTCAATGTCACATGGAGTTCCTTCGAGTGCTGCTACAGAAACTGTTGTTATTTCTCTAGGATATTTCTTAATATCCACCAAACATGTTATATTTGAGCAAATATCTGGATTTACCTAAATGTAAATAAATTATAAAGTAAAAAAAGTACAAAGCAAAAGTGTAACTATGCTTTTGAAGATTTCTCAAACATAAGATTTTTAAAACAGTACATTAATTTATCTACTTTAATTAGTTTTGCATTTAATTAAAGAAATTAATTTTTGGTGAAAACTTACGTCATACGCTTTTGCGTATCCTCTTTCTTGGCATTGCTCATCTAATGTCATATGTTTACCAGACAATATTCTTAATATTTGTTTATCGTTTCTTTTACGAGCTGGATTATTACGAAAACAGAAAGCTCTCTCTTGACTGAAAAGAAAAATTACTTTAATAATAATTCTTAGGCATTACTTTATTTATTTATTACATTTCTCGGTAGTCCATTTTGGACCATAAATGGATAACTAAAAAAAGCCATAACTGGGTTAGAAATATATAATTTGTCATCTCACTCTTAACCCAAATAGAACAACATTGGGTTAGAATAATGTACAACATTTGTCTATTTAAATTATTTTAACAATAAATGTTATATATTTATCTCAATTTCTTGATAATAAATATTTGTTTTTCTGATTTCAGGTGCGGAGCTTCCACATAGTGATTGCCTTCGGTAGTGTCGTGTCGGCTGTGCTTAGCATCCGGGAGTATTCAACTCTTCTTTTTTCTAGTACCGCGATCAAATGTTTATTAGGATTTTTCTTACACATTTCTCCCTTTGAATACATTTTTAATTTTTAGCAATCCTATTCGGGTCGCGGCGGTTTTCGAAAATTAGATCCGGGAATGTTTCGAATTTTTTTTACATCTTGATTAAAGTTTTCATATTGAATTTTCCATTTATATTTATTATTATTTTTAAAGTTTCAACATTTTTTTAAAAACAAGTTCTATAATTTGATTTTCTCGTTAAAGGTGCAAATAAAAAAATAGTGTGTTTCCGAATATACAACACACTAATGACAACGCTTTAAAAACTTTAAGTTCGTTGATCGGATAAAGGCCACAAACCACCGCCCATGATGAATCAGAAAATGTAAGTCAATTTTTTTTAACATGCAATATTAAAAAGCCGATTGGTTTATATAAAAACATTTCTTTTTATATGAGCCAACTTTTTCGTGTACGCCGAAGCGGATATATAAACTGTTTTTGTTAAATACCAACACTGTGTGTGATAATCGACTAAAAAGCGTTTTTTCAATAAATGCAAAGTACTTTTTTTCCAAGTTAATTAATTGGAAAAGGTAAATGTAATGCATTTTCTTTTAGTGTTTTCCTTATATTTTGTGATGCAATATTGCATTGTTCCAATCTACGGTTGAAAATAATTTAATTTTCCTTTTTCAAAATAGCGCCAATTTCTGGGTGTGAGACACAGCATATCACCATTTGTGAGACGGTGTTAACACCCATCTGGGCAGCATAAAAAATACGACTTTGCAGGCATACTATTTAAATGTTGTTTTGATTTTTTTCTAGTATTTTTGGGCATGTCAAGTGGAAAAAAGTCAATTGATTCAAAAAAAAGCAATTTTAATGCTCTTGTTGAAGCTATTTAATTGTGTTTATTTGATAGTCATATTTTGGCGAATAAATATTATTATTTAGTATATAATAATATATATATATATATATATATTTAATTATTTCTACTAAACATAACGTTTTACGTCAAACTTATTACATTTTAGCAATTTTTAATGAGTGTCTCACAACTGGAAACATTTTTTTTTGAAAAAAGCGATGTGCTCGGAAAATGTATCGTAAAATTTTTTGAGTTAATCGAAACACTATACTTTCTTTTAATAAAAGTTGCGTATTTCTGATACCTTTCGAACGGTGTATTTTATTTACAATTTCGTTTACCCGTTTACAATTAACGGGTCAAAAATAAAACCCGTCTCACAACTGGAGACTCTCCCCTAGTAATGTGTTATAAGCTAAAAATTGCTTATTCGGTACAATTTCATCCTTTAATTGTAAAAACATAATATAATTCCACTCTACTAATCTTTTATTTATCGAATTTTTTAAATATTACAAGAGTAATTACCCGACATAAGACAATCCCAACAATGTTTTATAATAAAGCTTACACAATTTATTATATTTAATAATAATAATTTAATAAAGCTTAATAAATTTAATATTTTTAAATATTATAATTTTCTTTATAGTTGAAAAAAATATTGTCCGATTTGTACAAAGAATTTAAAATAAATAAAAATGAAATTATTAATGAAGAATATAAATAAATAAAAATACGTCAAGCACTATGAACATAGAAATTCTTATTGACAACGGCTTACGAATTCTGAATTTCCTTTTTCATTTACTGTACGGGATACTATAGACTGATTTTTCATCCTGATAAAAAGAGGCGTTCACTTTCTCCATAACCTGCATTAAGTAATATTTGTTCATTACCGGAGCCAGAATTCAAAAAGGTAAATATTTACCTTTCAATTAAAAAGCGATAAACATCTTACATTTTAGTTCTACTTTTATGTATAGATTAAAAAAATTATTAGCATACAACTGTAAAAATAAACATTTTACTCACTCCTCTTTGTAGAGTATACTTAATTTTATTTTCATCTTTTTCAGCTATCCGAACTTTTGTATCTTTACCGGCAAAAAAGCCTTTTACAGATTGCAGAACAAACTTTTTATTAGCTCCATTAATTTTTACCTGTATTTATAGTTGATTAATGATTTTCTTGTTAATCGAATAAACTTTTAAACTTTTCCATATCAATATTTTATAAATTAAATATAAATTATTTTGAATGCAAAAATAGATAAAATTTACAATTTTACACGAAGTTCTTTATTATAGTCAATATATATTTTATTTTTTACAATATTACACTTTTTATATACTAATCGTGGTGTAATATATCATTCGTCAATTATAGCTACTGTTATAATAAAAATATTTTTTAGGACTATCACTAAAGGAAGTACTTGTTTGAGACTACTAGATAAAATTAATTAATATTTTATTATGTATTATATTTTGCATCACAACAATTACATAATTTTGATTAATACTTAAAGAATATTTACATAAGAACGCAAAAATATATTTCTTATTTAATATTAATTACAAGCAGCGAATAATTTAGTTTTTCCCTTCTTGGAAAACTCTTGCATTTGAGAGACACCGTTAAACATAGTGGACATAACCATTGACAGAGACGCCTTCATATTTTTCCAAAGTGAATTCTGCAACAAAATTTTTTTTTGAAAAATATTGCACATTTTCAAATGCTTAACACAAGTCATTAGTAACGTAACTGATATATTATAGATCCTTATAAATACTTCATATACATATATAAGAAATTAACTTTTTGAATAGAAAATATCGGCAGAGTACAAATTGTCAGTAATTATAAAAATTTACAACATTTTTTTTAACACTGCCGAATACTGTCATGGTACGGGGCTTAAAAATAAGGTTAATTTAAAATTTAAAAATTCAAATACGTAATTATTATAAGAAAAAATGTTATAACTAAATAAAAGATAATATTCAGTAAAATACTAACCTCTATCCCACTTAATGTTTTAGCATTTATGCTTTCTTTATAGTCCAATTGAAAATGAACTTCCGAGGACAAAACAGGTACATCGTTCGGTACTAAGGTATCTTTTGGATTATAGTTTGGAGACGATGTACTATGATCAAGCGTAGAACTACTTTCCTCATTGGAGACACATTGTCCACCTAAGCAGTACTAAAAAGAAAAAAAATTTAATAAGTGGATACCATCATAATTTTTAGAAATAATAAGTGTCTTAAATAGTATTTTTCTTAAATTGTAAATATTTCATTCAAAAATTCAATTAAAGTTACAATAATATTAAGGTAATTAAATTATTTCTTACTCCATTCGTGCACTTATACCCATCTCGAGCGGTTATTTCTTTGTATGGTATGTCTTTTAAAAATTCCATTGCAGTCTCATCAAAAGTAAGCTCGTAATCCACGTTAAAAGTAGTAGCACTATCATTACTGCAAGTTATTACACACTGCTTCTTAATATGCTAAAATAATATCAAAATATATAAATAAATATATTAAAGTGTGATAAATTAATTTATAATAAAATAAATATTAGCATACTAACAACAAAAAAGCTCTTGTGTCCAGCTTCGACACATTGTTCATTCTCCGATTTAAATTTACCAGGCATTTGGTCGACATTATTTTTAAGGCTAATAGTACCATTAGGTGTAGATGTAACAAGATTGACAATATTATGAGGAGTTGTTTCAGTGTCAGATGAAAGGGTACTATCAAAATCAGAAATGGAATCCTCAGATCTTGTTTCGACAACTGAGGGAGCAGTTATTTCTTCAGCGTATTCAGTAGAAGTTGTTAGATTATTTAAAATTGTAACGTTATTTCGTGCTGTTGTACTATCAATATTGTTTATTAATTCATGAGTTGTAACTTCGACTAAAGGTGTCATTGTGCCGTTAAAAGATTCAGTAAGTAATGTAGAAGACGTAGTACTGTCACTTAAAATTTTGTCGACATCAAAAGTATCATTCAAATGTGCTATTGTATAGTGAGGTGTTGTTTCTATTGAGGAAGCAGTTAACTCTTCAGAAGATGCAGTGGAAGTTGTAAGATCATTTAAATATGTAACGTTATTTCCTACTATTGTACCATCGAAATTGTTTATTGATTCATGAGTTTTAACTTCGACTGAAGGTGCTATTATGTCATTAGAAGATTCAGTAAGTAATGTAGAAGACGTATTACTGTTACTTAAACTTTTGTCGACATTAATAGTATCATCCAAATTTGCTATTGTATCGTGAGTTGTTGTTTCTACTGAGGGAGCAGTTACCTCTTCAGAAGATGCAGTAGTCGTTGTAAGATTATCTAAATTTGTGACGTTATTTCCTACTGTTATACCATCAGTATTGTTTATTAATTCATGACTTGTAACTTCGACTGTAGGTGCCATTGTTGCGTTAGAATATTCACTAAGTAATGTAGAAGACGTATTACTGTCACTTAAACTTTTGTCGACATCAATAGTATCATTCAAATTTGCTATTGTATCATGAGGTGTTGTTTCTACTGAGGGAGCAGTTACTTCTTCAGAAGAAGCAGTAGTCGTTGCAAGATCATTTAAATTTGTAACGTTATTTCCTACTGTTGTACCATCAGTATTGATCACTGATCCATGAGATGTAACATCGACTGTAGGTGCTATTGTGGGGTTAGAAGATTCACTAAGTAATGTAGAAGACGTATTACTGTTACTTAAACTTTTGTTGACATCAAGAGTATCATTCAAATCTGCTATTGTATCGTGAGATGTTGTTTCTACTGAGGGAGCAGTTACCTCTTCAGAGGAAGCAGTAGTTGTTGCAAGATCATTTAAATTTGTGACGTTATTTTCTACTGTTTTACCATCAGTATTGTTTATTGATTCATGACTTGTAACTTCGACTGTAGGTGCCATTGTGGCGTTAGAAGATTCACTAAGTAATGTAGAAGACGTATTACTGTTACTTAAACTCTTGTCGACATCAATAGTATCATTAAAATTTGCTATTGTATCGTGAGATGTTGTTTCTACTGAGGGAGCAGTTACCTCTTCAGAAGATGCAGTAGTCGTTGTAAGATTATTTATATTTGTGACGTTGTTTCCTACTCTTATACCATCAGTATTATTTATTAATTCATGACTTGTAACTTCGATTGTAGGTGCCATTGTGGCGTTAGAAGATTCACTAAGTAATGTAGAAGACGTATTACTGTTACTTAAACTTTTGTTGACATCAAGAGTATCATTCAAATCTGCTATTGTATCGTGAGATGTTGTTTCTACTGAGGGAGCAGTTACCTCTTCAGAAGATGCAGTAGTCGTTGTAAGATTATCTAAATTTGTGACGTTATTTCCTACTGTTATACCATCAGTATTGTTTATTAATTCATGACTTTTAACTTCGACTGTAGGTACCATTGTGGCGTTAGAAGATTCACTAAGTAATGTAGAAGTCGTATTACTGTTACTTAAACTTTTGTCGACATCAATAGTATCATTAAAATTTGCTATTGTATCGTGAGATGTTGTTTCTACTGAGGGAGCAGTTACCTTTTCAGAAGATGCAGTAGTCGTTGTAAGATTATCTAAATTTGTGACGTTATTTCCTACTGTTATACCATCAGTATTATTTATTAATTCATGACTTGTAACTTCGACTGTAGGTGCCATTGTGGCGTTAGAAGATTCACTAAGTAATGTAGAAGACGTATTACTGTTACTTAAACTTTTGTCGACATCAATAGTATCATTCAAATTTGCTAGTGTATCATAAGGTGTTGTTTCTACTGAGGAAGCAGTTACCTCTTCAGAAGAAGCAATAGTCGTTGCAAGATCATTTAAATTTGTAACGTTATTTCCTACTGTTGTACCATCAGTATTGATCACTGATACATGAGATGTAACATCGACTGTAGGTGCCATGGTGCCGTTAGAATATTCAGTAAGTGATGTAGAAGTTGTATTACTGTCACCTAAACTTTTGTCGACATCAAGAGTATCATTAAAATCTGCTATTGTATTGTGAGATGTTGTTTCTACTGAGGAAGCAGTTACCTCTTCAGAAGAAGCAGTAGTCGTTGTAAGATTATCTAAATTTGTGAAGTTGTTTTCTACTCTTGCACCATCAGTATTGTTTATTGATTCATGACTTGTAACTTTGACTGTAGGTGCCATTGTACCATTATCAGATTTAGTAATCAAAGTAGAAGTGGTAGTACTGTCAGTTGAACTTTTGTCGACATCAATAGTATCATTCAAATTTGCTATTGTATCATGAGGTGTAGTTTCTACTGAGCGAGCAGTTACCTCTTCAGAAGATACAGTAGTAGTTTTAAGATCATTTAAATTGGATGGAAATAATATACTAGCATCTGAATCTTTTTTGCTTTTGTCAAATGTTAATTTTACACACTCCCCTCTTATGCAGAACTAAAATTTAAAACCAACATATTATTAAAATTTTTTACATTAGGCTTTATGGTTGTTAAAAATAGTAATGGCATTTATAATGTTCTTACTTTATCAGTACCACATGGAGTTCCTTCAAGTGCTGCTACAAAGACCGTTTCTTTTTCTCCTTGAAGTTTATTAATGTCCACCAAACATGTTATATTGGAGCAAATACTAGGATTGACCTAAAATTGGATAAAGTTTTAGACGGAAATATAAATTTCAATTTTTAACAGTGCAAAGTTTAAAGCAAGATTAAATTATTAGGAGATCATAATAAAAAGTTAACAATCAATTAATTGACGTTAGACTTTTGCATATGCAACTCTATCTTATACCTCCAAGTTAACTGTAAAATTAATTTATTGTGAATACTTACGTCATACGCTTTGGCATATCCTCTTTTTTGGCATTGTTCATCTAATGTCATGTGTTTACCAGGCAATATTCTTAATATTTGTTTTTCCTTTCTTTTATATATTGGATTATTACGGAAACAGTTAGTATTTTTTTGACTGAGGAAAAATATAAACATGTTGTATTGTTGAGGTAGTATTTTTACATTCATTCATATTAATATATTATATTTTTTTAACGAGGTCGTTTGATCTTCTTTTTTTTTTTTTTCTTTTTCTTTTTCCACCTCGTTAAAAAAATATAATATGTTGTATTCTTGTTACTTTTTCGGAATTCCTTTATAAGAATTTCTATGTAATTATAATTTTCAGCATTATTAATAAGAGCGTCAATAAAAAATTGCATAAGAGTATCACTTAGGTTTCAGAGAAAGTTGTAAAAAGTTTTTATCATGGGTTAGTTTCATTGTGAAAAGATAAGTGTTAATTTGGACTCGATATACCTGAGGAAGTAGCTCATAATTCTTTTGGTGCAGTTGGAAAAGTAAAATTGTTTTTTATCAAAACTTTTATGACTCATCAGGTAACCATCTTCAAAAACACAATTTGCTGCCACTGGTGCACCCAATAATTTTTTAACCGAATTGTCACCATCATGAGGTGCTCCAAATCTAATAGATTAAAATTGTAATGTACATTATTATTATTATTGTCGAAAAAAATGCAAACATTTTGTTATAATGGGATTTATTAATATTTAAAATGATGAATATTAATAATTTATGTTAAACATACTTACAAATGGCCTAATGTATGTGCAGCTGTTTGAATTCCAGAGAATTTAGTATTGTCCAAAATTATAGCAGTAGATTCTATTAACTTTTTTGATTCATTTATTTTACAACCACCTAAATTAAATGCTAAACCTGAAAAACATTTATCGTTGTTAGTAAAAATTAATAATTTCAATTTAAATAAATCAAAAGATTGGGAAAAAATGACATACCAGCTTCGCCTTCTTTAATATCTGGCTCTGTACCCATCAAAACAGCAATATCGTAATCCCTTTTCAGTACAAATTGGTCTTCATTATACATAAATTTACTAAACTTTTGTAATGTGTCATGCGTAACAAACTGATTGATTGGTACAATTTGATCCTTAAATTGTAAAAAGATATATTTATTCGAAATGATATGTTTTTTCATTGTAGAATTAAGATTGAAACATTTTTAAGCCTAGAAGGACTACGTGAATTTACTCACCCTCTAAGGAGTAACTGGGCTGTCTAGGCACTCCAAACTTTATTCTTGTTTTAAATGGTTTCTATTTGACGTAAAGTCAAATAAAAATAGTGGATTTTATTGGTTTTTTATTACGAAAAGCAATAATTTTATTTATTTTTTTGATAAATTAAAAAAATTTTGAATAATGGCTAAGGTTTGAAAGCGAAAAAATTATTTTTTAAGTTAGAGGCATATTTTGAATATTGCGTGAGGTGTCTAGACACCCCAGTTACTCATTTTAGGGTTAAACATAAAAATAAATTTTGCTTTTTTTTGTATTTACAAAAGTGTTTTAATATTATAAGAGTAATTACCCGACATAAAACAATTCCAGCAATGTTTAAACGGACACGAGGGTTTCTTAATTCCCTGAAATTAAGATCTGCTCCACTCCATAAAGTTAGGGTATAAGCAACAGTTTTGACATAATCGTAACCGAAGTGTCTAAAATAAGTAATTAATTATTGCTAATTTGCAGTCAAACATATATTTAATTTTCTGAATAATTTAAAAAACATTTAAAACTTACTCCAGAAGAGTTTTATCTACATATACTAAAATTTCTGGATAAACTACATCAGCTTGTTTTCTTTTATTAGGTTTTTGAACATCATTACGAATATTTCTATTGACATCAGTTACTGCTCGCTTATAAATGCTGTGATCATTGTTGTTACTGTCATTCTCATCCTCGTAAAAGGAGGAATCTACTTTCTCCATAATCTACAAGAAGTAATAATTGGTTATTATTGAAACCTAGTTTGCAGCCGTTATTAGTAGATATATTATTAGATTTAAAAATCTAAATAAAATAAAAATCTTTATAAAAATAGATATATTGCTTACTCCTGTTTCCAGAGTGTACTTTATTTTATTTCCCTTTTTTTCTGCTACCCAAACTTTTGTATCTTTACCAGCAAAGTATATATTTGGACTTTGTAGAAAAATCTGTTTATCTTTGCCGTCAAGTGTTACATTTATTGATAGTTTATTAAAAGGTTTTTCGTAGTTAACTGAATGATTAACAGGAACCATTTCATCATTAGGTGCTGAAAAATTAAGAATCAATTTTTGTTTAAAATATATACTCCAGAGATAACAACGTATTCGTTTATTATCCGCACTAAAAATGTGGATCTTGTGCTTAAATTATTAAAGTCTAATGTCAATTACGCATACATATGATTGTCAAATATTATACCAATTATAAGCATTATACTCTAAATATGCAATTTTTAAAAGCATTTCAATATCTGGGTTTGTTTTTTGTATATTTAATTCTGATAAAATAATAATTTACCTCCTCTTTGTGGTTTAGATAATCGTTCATCGCTCTTAATATCAGTCAAATTTTGAAAGGTATAAGTAAATTGTGCCAGGAGTGCATAAAGTAATATACAAATATAAATCATTGTATAATTAAAAATTATAACGTTACTGCATGTAAAACCACTATCATAAAAATATATATTTTACGTTCAATTTTTATTTTTTAGAAATGTAAAAAATAAAAATAAATAAAATTTATTAAGTGTTACTGCGATGAGAACAGCAATCTGTTTTACAAAATAACTTAATTCTAACACTAATCATAAAGGGTCTATATTTATATGTAATTTTTGTTTATCCAGTTCTATTTCTTATTCTTATTTACGTATAAATTTAAATAAAGTACAGCTAAGTTTCGCAATACATCTTTGAAGGCCAACATAATTTTTCCGCTTGAATAATTTTTAATAATTGAGAGGCTGGATGCTATAAGCGAATACACGCAATGTTAAGTGAATGGCGCGTATCCACTTATAGCATATCCAGTCCCTCAATTTTATTTGATCTTTATTCTATTTTGTTGATTTTGATCCATATGATAAGTTTTAAGAATTTACTTTTTTATTGTGACGTATAACAAATATTGCGGGGTTTCTATTTAAAGGTATCTTTAATTTAAATACAAGTGCGTTCAAAAATTGATAAGATTAACTGAAATTTCTGTTGATTTTTTAGGAGCATTTCGTTAAAATTCCTCACATTCGTTTTTCATGTTTAATTTTTTAGGGACATAAAATAATTAAATTTATAGACTAATAATATTGCAATTTTAAAATTACAAAAATATTTAGTTTGTAAATATTAATTCCTAATGTTTTATTGTATGAAGATACGATACATAAATATTACGAATATATAAATAAAGTAAAAATAATAAATAAGTAAAACATTAAAATAAATTATTTTAAATTCAACCAAATAAAATAGTTTCAAATTAACTATAAAATTATATTTATCTTAGAGACTATTAGAATCATTTTTTGTTCTAAATAAAAAATTTATTTGACAGAAATAATAAAAAAGAATAAATACTAATAAAAAAAATGAAATGAAATAATTTAAAAAAGTAAATGAATACTAATAGTACTATTAATAAAATTTTCATTTACATTAAAGATGATGAAATAAATGTTATTAAGAAAATAACTTTTTAATTTTCCTTGTTGTAAAATTTATTTTTCTGGTAATAATTGTAAGAATTTTGAATATTAATACATTGCTAATGTAGGTTTTAATATATATTTTAATTTGTTATTTCGCTCTAATGCGTGCTGTAAGTTTCTCAATTTATAGAATAATGGCAAAAAAAAATTATTAGTAAAATCGTTTTAAATGTGAAAAATAAAGAAGAAATAAAGTAATAAATTGATTCAAAAATAAAAAATTATATCTTTTATTGAACTTAAAAAAATGAGGTAACTTTATTCCATTTTTACATTCTCATCACATGAGAAAGTATTAGTTTTGGTCGAAAATTGACTTTTGCTAATTTTATGAAATCTTTACGTTTTGGGGTCCCCTGAACCCGAAAAACATGGTCCGGCGATGGTGTCTGTCTGTTCGTCTGTCTGTCTGTCTGTCTGTCTGTCTGTCTGTAGACCAAAAATTTTGTTCCCACGATAACTCTTGAGAAACTTATCTGATCATTTTCAAATTTAACACACTTGAAGTTGGTGCAAAAATGAAGGCCAAGTTCGTTAACCAGACATTTTCATTGAAAAATACAAAAACTACAGTAATTTCAAAATTTAAAAAATTTTTTTTTCAAATTTTCAAATTTTTATTTGCATATTACTATAGCTTAGGAAAATACAAACAACTTTTCTCTACAACATTTTTTTATAAAAAGTCAAATTTCGGAGTTATAGGCTCTTAAATGGTCTAAAAAACTAAAAAATCCCAAAATAACGCTAAAAATCAAAATTTTTTCAAAGAATTAAAAGTAAGTTCGACGATTTTTACAATATTTTACAATATTTTTAATTAATAATTGATTTTTTTTCTGTTTTTTAATGAACAAATTAAAAACAAAACCTTACATTTTTTGCTACTTAGGTACCTTTCTTCGGAAGGTGACACATATTGTGCTTTATATATATATATATATACATATATATATATATATATATATATATATATATATATATATATATATATATATATATATATATATATATGTTAAAAAGACAGGTAAATTTTGGAGGATTGTTTTTATTTTCTTAATTCAATTTTTTTTTTGAAATTCTGTGCTATTTTTTATTATTTTGTTGTAATTTGGGTATCCTACCTTTGCTTTGCCTACAATTTCTAAGCAAAGAATACACGTTAATACCTGAAGTAATTCTCATACTGTTGAAAATGACCTTTAAATTAAGAAGAGAAGCTTTAGAAAACGTTTACTATTTTATAAGTTATTCAAATATTTGTATAGCATTAAAAATGGCGATTTTTTCAAAATCTCAAAGTGAATTTCTTGTTTAAGCTCAAAATAACATATAATAACAATATTTGTTAATATATTTAATACATTATGTATAAAATAATATATTATAATATTCTATAAAATTTAAATATTTTTTTACAAAAATAAATTTCGTCCTTTCTGAAGGACAGTTGCAGTACTGCCAACAAGACGCCGTAATGTGCAGAGGCGCGTCCTGCCGGAAGGCCCTTCCGAATGTTCATTTTTAAATCTTCAGTAAATTTAAAGTTTTTCTTATAAGAATTAAATATCACATCCACTGTATCCGGATTTACATATTTTTAATCATACATTTGATATAAGATATTTACAAATCACGTATATAGGGGGAACGGGACATAATGACAAGGGGCGTAATGAATAATTGTAATTTATTTAAAAATCTTAAATCAAAATGATTTCGCTCCAAAGACTACTTGATGTACTGCAAGTTTCTACAAAGTTTGATTATTAATTATTTAATTACTATTGTAAGAAATATGGTAGAAAAACTGTATTTCACATATGAAAGTAACATTTCAAAATTTTCATTTTTTCGTTCTAATTTTTTAAAAATAACTTTAAAAAAAAAACTAAAATCGTGTTTTAAGCTTGAAACATTCTTTGAGGGTCAATTTGAGATTTTTGATTCACACTTACTGTATTGATAAAAATTACAAAATATTTCCCAAGTACCCCTAGGGCGTGTTGGCTAATGCAACACGCTATGCATAAAGAGCAACCTACGATACCGACGAAGTGTCTGTTCATTGTAGAAAAAAAAGTAAGAGTAATATAGGGACGTTCATTTTTTTAAAAGAAAGCTGAGATACCAGAGTAACTTTTCTAGGAGACAAACACTTAATTAAAACAAAAATGTCCGAGTAAATCAACAAAGAGTGAAAAGTTAGCCATTACGCTCCGGTCTACACTACACAAAAAAACTTGATACTAATACTTTAAGAATATTTTAGCTGCTTCTGCAAATCACGTTTTTGCTAAGAGAGTTATGCCCGGTTCCACCAACCTCGATTAAAACATTAACGGACCGTCAAATTTCTACTTGCGTTTCACCAACTTTTAACAGAACGTTATCTCGATTTAACCGATGTTAACTCTAACCGGCCACAAGAGGTCGGTTAACGTGTGTTAACAGTCGGTTAACGTACCCTAACCTAAAAAGTGTTTTGAAAAGTGACAGATAGTGTAATTCTTGTTGCCAGAAAAATAAATTTTATGAACCATAAGTCAGAGAAATTAAGGGAAAAGTCAAATAAATTTTATTTCAAAGAAATAATTATTATTATAATTATTTAAAATTCTGATTAAATTGTAAATTTTAATTCAATTGTTAAAAGATTTGAATTTTTAAAATAATTTTATTAAAAAATAATAAGAAATAAATTGAGATTTTATAAAATTTTCATAAAAATAGTACAATTTGTTGAGGCAGTATTACATTCCCACAATTCAAATGTATATAGGAAAACTGCATAAGTTAAAATGCATACGAGTAAACTGTATTAAAAAAAAATCATTAAATTATCTACTTTCGGTTCACAGTTATCAAAATGCGCAACTCAAAAAAGGACAATTTCATTCAAGACAACCATTTAAATTTTTATATCTCAAATTTTTTATTGGATTTTTGATTTCTTTGGACTTTTTGATCAGGACAGAAAACCAAAAAATAAGTTCAAAGTGAAACTTTTTTATTTTTATTTTTTTGGATTTTTTAGCTTGGACTTTTTGTTTTGGACTTCTTGTCCGAATACCCATGTATACAGTTGAAAATAATTTTAATTCTTCATTAAAATTTGTAATTTCTAATAGTGTGCAGTTTTCTCGTGGTCAGTTTAAATTTGTCAGTTATTTAATTTAATGATTTTATTTTTTTAATTTTCATGTGTGCAGTTTTTTCATGTGCACTTTTCCTGTATACAGCAAAATTTATAGTTCCCCAATTTGATGATTCAATACTTATTTTAAAACTTATTCAAGTATTAAATAATTTTATACAAAATTCTGAAAAAATTGTAAATTTTAATTAAATTGTTTAAAGATAATTGAATTTTTAAAACAATTTTATTAAAAAATTATTTAATTAATTGAAATTTTGTGAAACTGTCTTAAAAATATTACAATTTGTTAAAAAACTTTATTAAAAATTTAAAAAAAACCAAAGTTTCAAAGAATTTTCATTTAATAATTTATAAATAATTGAATTGACTTGTACAAAGAGTTACAATTACAATTTTTATTAATTAGTAAATTTTAAAATAATTTAAATTTAGTAATTTATTTAATAAAAGTCTAGGAAAATTTTACTTAAAATTCTAAAAATTTAAGTTTTTAAAATATTTCAATTTTGTTATTATTAATTGAATTGAAGATGATTGAAATTTGATAAAGAAGTAATTGAAAGTTTGTAAAATAATTTTATAAATTCTATTAAAATTTATAGAATTTATAAAGAATTTTATAGTAATTTTTAAAAATAATAGACGCAGAAGTTTGGTCCAGTAACAAATTTTATTTTGAACTGTTTCAATTTTTTATAAAGGGATAAGGGAAACAGTCAAAATTCTATCTAGAAAACGCACACTTTTCGTTAGAATTGACCAATCATAATAGAGAAAGTAATGTTATTACGAACATAGTATACGTTTAGTTAACCATGGCTTATAACATGTTGGTGGAACGCACAGGCGGTTAAAGCCAACTTAACAGCGCCTTTAACTTTAGCGGACCGTCAGTTAATCGAACCTTTAACTACGAGTTGGTGGAACCGGGCATTAGTATAATTAAAAATAACTTCAAAATTTTAATCATCAACACCAAAAATATCCTACATTTAAATCCACTTAATCTCGCAATCATCAGCAAACAAAAACAAGTGATGAGAATGTAATCCTTAAAGTCGTAGTAACTTTAAGAAAAAAAATATATTTTATGAAACATATAATAGGAAACAAGAACAAGAAAACAAATAATGCATAACAATTGCAGAACACCGCGAGCGAAGCGAGCCATTTGCGCGCGAAGCGCGCAACAACACACGGAGCGCGAAGCGCGACGTGCGAAATAATCGTCGGAGCGCGAAGCGCGACGATCAATATTCGCGCGCCCCGAGGCGCGTTGAAACTTGCGAGCCCCCGCGCGAAGCGCGGATGAGAATGTGTCCGCGCTTGCGCGGGCAGATTTTTTTGTTGTGTAGTTGTTATGTTTCGTTTAATTCTTTCACTGGAAAAAAATTATTTGATTTAAATAAACGATTAATTGTATATTATATTAAAAATTTATTTGTATTGAATAATTTGTATCTGAGTCAATTAAATTATATTTGGTTGAAATAGTGAAATCATTGTTGAAAATACAATTTTTTGATTGAAATAAAGATTATTTGATTTAAATATATATTTATTAGGTAATAAATTTTTTTCATTGTTCGTTTTAAAGTTATAATTATTTTTTTAACTTATTTGTTCTCCTTCAAATTTTTAATAGTTATAATTTGAAAGTTCTTGTAATCAACAAAAGTTCTATAAAACATTATGGAAATGATAGGTTATTTAATCTAGATTTTCTATATGAATCTGCCGAAATACATTGAATTCTAAATTCAGAAAATTCAAAAATCGTTTTGACCTTCAATTAAATGATCAATCTATTATTATCGTCGATGATAATGAAAATCAAAATGTACAAAAAAATAAATTTGCTTTTCTGCCTTTTTTGAAAGTAACTGCAATGGAAAGAGAAGTAATAGTTGGTGTGTATATATATATATTTGAAATTTTTCTTTATATTGCTGCATTTATATGTTGTAATTTAATGTTATATGCATACGATAAAATTTTTTTTATATTTATATAATCAATTTTATTTATTTTATTTATTCTTTTAAAAGACTTATTTATTTCACTCCAATTTTCTTTTTTTAACAATATTGTAACTGTCAATACAAAAATTAATGCATATTGTTGGTAAAGAAATGTTCCATCATTTTTCTGTGAAAGTGATTTTTAAATTTTTGATAAGTGTTTATAAAATTTTCATTACAAATGTTGATAAGAAATTTCTTCTTAAAAATATATATATTTCCCGCCGCCATTATTGTAGAAATAATAAATAATCAAACAAGATAATAATTTTTACATCAAATTTATTCTTTCATTTTTACTTTTATACGTCACAAAGTTAGAAAGTATCATGCTTAGGGGCCATCCATAAAGCATGTGATATTTTTTTCCGATTTTTTACCCCCTCCCCCCCGGTTGTGATAGGTCATGATATATACCAACCTCCCCTCAAAAAGCATGTGATAATTTACTTACACCCCCCCCTATAATGTCAAAGAAATCAATTTAAATTTCAATACTTTTAAAATAACAAACGTTTTTCAGCAAGAATATTTTTTAATTTATTATTCAATATTAATACTTATTTTATTATTTATTTAATTTATTATATATTATTTAAAATACATTACCGGTCAAAATTTAGAGACCATCCATTTTCAGAAGAATGAAAAACGTTTTAAAACATAAAATTTTTTATTCTATTCATTTTTTGAAAGATGATAAAATTTCGAAAAGAACAAGATATTTCAGAAGTCGTTTGGCCAATAATTTATTTAGATATTTTTAAAAAATCGTCATTTTTAATTTTTTTTTACAAAAATTTGAATTACTTCTAAAATAATGAACGTTTTTTAATGATCTTAGGCTTATTTTAAAGGTCATTTGCCTATAAGTAATTATTATAGTGTAGCAAATGACCTTTCAAATAAGTCTAAGATCATTAAAAAGCGTTCATTATTTTAGAAGTTATTCAAATTTTTGTAAAAAAAATTAAAAATGACGATTTTTTAAAAATATCTAAATAAATTATTGGCCAAACGACTTCTGAAATATCTTGTTCTTTTCGAAATTTTATCATCTTTCAAAAAATGAACAGAAAAAAATTTTAGTTTTAATAAATTTTATGTTTTAAATCGTTTTTCATTCGTCTGAAAATGGGTGGTCTCTCAATTTTGAATTTTTTTTATTTTTTTCTTCTCTGAATTATACATTATCTTCACACCAAGGGTTTTCCAGTAATCGTTGATGCTTAATAGTGATGCATTTTCTTTCTGCTTAAAGCCTAAATTTTCATTGTCCACGAAACTTTCATCAATTAGGTAATCGCATCCAACCACATAAATATCTATACATAAAAGTATAGATTTTTTTCAAGAGTTATATAACATGACAAGAAGGCCAATACCCCTCCTCCCCCTCGTGATAAACCATGACTATTTTCTTAACCCCTACCCCCCCTAACAATATCACATGCTTTATGGACGGCCCCTTACCAGTTACTATAAATGCTTTTTATATTTTTTGAGACACAAAATAATAATATGAAAAATTTATTCAACCCTCAAAAATGCGAAGCAAGCCTGCAAATTGTTGGTATTATCGAAAAATTCTTTACTTTCTTACATTTGATTATAATCTTATTATAAATATAAATAAAAATAATTAGTGTAATTTAACGATCACTCCGAGTAAAGGAACAAATATTAAAACACAACTGAGTGATAGAATCTTCTCTATTCCTATAAATAAAAATAATAAAACGATATTGCTTTTTGAATTTTGGTACCATATTTTTCTTAGTCTGAATTTTTTTGTTAAATTTTTAATAAATAACCTGTTTTATTTCCAATTTTATGTTCAAAAAGCTTTTATTATTTATTATTAATTACAAGCAGAGAATAAATTATTTTTTCCATTCTCGAAGATCTCCTGCATTTGAGAGACTCCATTAAACATAGTGGACATAACCTTTAAAAGAGATTCCTTCATATTTTTCCAAACTGAATTCTGCAACAAAAAGTTTTTTAAAAAATATTGTACATTTTCAAATGTTTAACACAAATCATCAGTAAATACAAATTTAGAACATTTTTTGTACACTGAATACTACTGGCATGGTACAGGGTTTAAAAATAAAGTTGATATAAAATTAAAAAATTCAAGTACTTAATTATTATAAGGAAAAATGTTATAAGTAAATAAAAGATAATATTTAGTAAAATACTAACCTCTAAACTACTTAATGTTTCAGCATTTATGGTTTCTTTATAGTCCACTTGAAAATGAATTTCCGAGGACAAAGCAGATACATCGTTCGGTACTAAAGTATCTTTTGGATTATAGTTTGGAGTTGTAGTAATGTCAGTTAAAGTTGCTTCAATTTTAGAAGTATCATTTAAATTAACAATCGTTTCATGAAATGTTGTTTCGACTGAGGGAGTAGTTTTTTCTTCAGAAGATGCTGTAGGAGGATGTGTTAGATCATTTAAATTTGTGACGTTATTTTGCACTGTTGTACCATCAATATTGCTAGTTGATTTATGAGTAGTAACTTCGACTGAAGGTACCATTGTACTATTAGAAGATTCACTAAGCAATGTAGGTGACGTAGTACTGTCACTTAAACCTTTGTCGATGTCAGTAGTATGATTCAAATTTGCTACCATACCGTGAGATGTAGTTTCGACAGAGGGAGCAGTTACCTGATAAAAAGAAGCAGTGGAAGATGTAAGATCATTTAAATTTGTAACGTTGTTTTGTTCAGTTGTACTATCGAAACTGCTTATCAACTCATGAGATGTTATTTCAACTGAGGTAATAGTTGTATTGTTAGAAATTGTAGTTTTAGTACTGTCAGTTAAACTTCTATCGATATCAGAAGTAACATTTAAATTTGCTATTGTTTCATGAGATGTTGTTTCGACTGGGGAAGCAGTTACATCTATCGAAGTTGCAGTAGTAGTTGTAAGATAATTTAAATTTGTGCCGTTATTTTGTACTGTTGTTCCATTAATATTGCTAATTGATTTATGAGTCGTAACTTCGACTGAAGATGACATTGTGCCATTAGAAGAATCACTAAGCAATGTAGAAATTGTAGTTGTATTACTCACAGTTAAACTTGTATCATTCAGATTTGATACTGTATAGTTAGATGTTGTTTCGACTAAGGAAGCATTTACATCTTTCCAAGATTCTGTAGAAGTTGTAGGATCATTTGAATTTGATGGAAATAATACACTAGCATCTGAATCTTTTTTACTTTTGTCAAATGTTATTTTTACACACTCCCCTCTTATACAGAACTAAAATTGAAAACGAACATATTATTAAAATTTTTTACGAAAGTCTTTATGGTTGTTAAAAATAGTAATGGCGTTTATAATGTTATTACTTTATCAGTATCACACGGAGTTCTTTCGAGTGCTGCTACAAAAACTGTTGCCTTTTCTTTTTGAAGTTTGTTAATGTCCACTAAACATGTTATATTGGAACAAATACTAGGATTTACCTAAAAGTGGATAAAGTTTAAGACTGAAATATAATTTTTAAATTATAACAGCGCAAAGTATAAAACAAAAATGAATTAAAGTACAATCAGGTAGCAGATCATAATAAAAATTTTAAAAGCAATTAATTGACATGAGACTTTTTCTGTTAAATACTTACTTCATACGCTTTGACGTATCCTCTTTTTTGGCATTGTTGATCTAATGTCATGTATTTTCCAGGCAATATTCTTAATATTTGTTTATCATTTCTTTTTTTTGTTGGATTAGTACGGAAACAGTTAGTACTTCTTTGACTGAGGAGAAATATAAACATGTTGTATTCTTGTTACTTTTTTGGAATTGCTTTGTAAAGGTTTTTGTATATTAAGGATTTGCAATATTATTAATAAGAGCGTCAATACAAAATTATTTCAGTGTATATCAAATTAAATTTTTTTAAAAATTATAAAAAGTATTTATCATTCAGAATATCTTATAGAGTCTTTTGTTTTTGTATGAAGAATAATAAAAAAATTTTACAGAGCAACTCAGTAGATATTTTTCTTATAGCAAAATAAGGAAAAAATATTAACCTGAAGAAGTAACTCATAATTTTTTTGGTGCAGTTGGAAAAGTAAAATTGTTTATTATCAAAACTTTTTTGGCTCATCAGGTAACCTTCCTCAAATGAACATGCTTCTGCCCCTGGTGCACCCAATAAAGTTTTATCAGAAGACTCACCATCATTTGGTGCTCCAAATCTAATAGATTAAAATTGTAATGTACATTATTATTATTATTATTGTCGTAACAAAACGCAAATATTTTGTTATATGAGATTTAGTAATTTATCAAATTATGAATATTAAACATTTATTTTAAATATACTTACAAATGGCCTAATTCATGTGCAGCTGTACGAATTCCAGAGAATTTAGTATTATCCAAAATTATAGCAGTAGATTCTATTAAATTATTTGATCGATTTATCTTACAACCACCTGCATTAAATGCTAAACCTAAAAAACATTTATCGTTATTAGTTAAAATTCACAATTTTAATTTAAAAACATCAAAAAAATAAGAAAAATATCAAACCAGTTTCGCCTTCCTGAAAATCTGAATCAGCACCCATCAAAACAGCAATATCGTAAAATTTCTGGATAAACCGTAGAAGGAGGTTTTAAATTTGAATTCTTTTTTTTTGAACAAGCCTTTGCACAGTACTACGAATATTTCTATGAATACCAGGTACTGCTCGCTTATAAATTCTGTGGTAATTTTTGTTACTGTCGTTCTCATGTTCGTAAAATTTTTCTGATCGAACATCACGAGGTTGACGAATAAAGTTACTAATTGGAATTATTACTTTGTCGGTGTCAATAATACCATTCTAGAATTTAATTTTAATTTATAAATTAATGTTCAATTGTCATTCTACGATTTATTTTTATACTAAGCTCATACAATTTTTTTCGAGGTGAAAAAGTTTTGTATAATTTGGAAGAAAAAATTTAATAAGCAGTTTAATTGAAATACTATGATAGTAAAAATATTTATGACAGGTACTTACAAATTCCGAAATTCCATTTTCATTTACTGTATGGGATACTATAGAATTTGTTTTTTTATCCTCGTAAAAGGAGGAATTTACTTTCTCCATAATCTACAAGAAGTAATAATTGTTTATTATTGGAACCAAGTTTGCAGCCGTTATTGGTAAATATTTTCTTATTAATATAAAATGTTAATTACATTTTTAGTTTTGCTTTTACTTAGATTTAAAAAATCTATATAAATTAAATTAAAATCTTTATAAAAAAATATATATATTACTTACTCCTTTTTCCAAAGTGTACTTTATTTTATTTCCCATTTTTTCAGCTATCCAAACTTTTGTATCTTTACCAGCAAAAAAGCCGTGATTACTTTGTAGAAAAATGATTTTAACTCTGCCGTTTAGTTTTACCATTATTGACAGTTGATTAATATTTTTATCGTCAAATGAATGATCAACAGAAACCACTTCAAAATCAGGTGCTGGAAAATTAAAAATAAATTTAGATGTAAAAAATATGCTCCAAAGATAACAACGTATTCGTTTGTTATCCGCACTAAAATTGTGGCTCATTTAAGCATCATGCTCTAAATGTGCAATTTTTACAAGTATTTCAATATCTGGGTTTGTTTTTTGTATAATTAATTCTAATAAAATAATAATTTACCTCCTCTTGGTGGTTTTAAAAATCGTACATCGCTCTTAATATCAGTCAAATTTTGAAAGGCATTAGTAAATTGTACCAGGAGTGCATAAAGTATTATACAAATATAAATCATTGTATAATTAAAAATAATAACGTTACTGCATGTAAAACCAATATCGTAAACATATACTTTACGTTCAATTTTTATTTTTTAGAAATGTAAAAAATATTAAGTGTTACTGCGATGAGAACAACAATGTGTTTTACAAAATAACTTAATTTTAACACTAAACATAAAGGGTCTTATTTATATGTAATTTTTGCATATCTTGTTATATTTCCTATTCTAATTACATACTTATGTTAATAAAGTGAAGCTAAGCTTCTCAATAAGTCATTGAAGGTAACATAATTTTTACGCTTGAATAATTTATAATAATTTTATTTGATCTTTTTCTATTTTGTTAATTTAGATCCATAATGTAAATTTTAAGAATTTACTTTTTTATTGCGACATATAAAAAATATTGTCAAGTTTCTATTTATAAGTATCTTTAATTTAAATACAACAAGTGCGTTCCAAAATGGAAAAAATTTACTGAAGTTTCTGTAAAGCTTTTAGGTGTTTCCCTTTTAGAACTGTAATACATTAATTATAAATATGATTTTAACTTTAATTTCTTCAGATTATTGCTTTCTCAAAGAAGCATATTGTTTTACCAAAAATTTTCAAACTCGACTTTTTGGCATATCTTTATGCTCTATGACCACAGGAAGTAAAAAATCTCATTTTTATAACATTTCATTCCAGATGTGTGTGTCTGAGTGTAAACATTACATTTTCATAAATATTTCAAGACTGAAGAGTTTTAGGGATGCATTTTTTTAAGTTTAGGTCTCATATGCAGACGTAAAATGATAGTATACTTACTTCAAAATTTGCATAACCAACTTGAAGTACATTCAGAAATTCTTCGATTGACCTCTTTTCTTTTTATTATTATTATCTGCATGAGCAAGCAAAGTGTTCATGAAATGAACACAAATTCGCGGCAGTTTTTTTAGAATATTTTTCTTAAGAAATTTAATGCAGTGTTTATAATTATTTTTACTTCTACTTTTTTTATGAAAGCATAACATACATTTTTTATGTTAGGTTAAGTTTTCTAATATATAGCAACATTAGCTATTTAATCCTTGTTATTATTTTATCTGCAGAAACTGTTACACCATCAGAGGAAGAAGTAGAAGCAGTAATAGTACTCGAATGATTTAAACTTGTAATGTTTTTATGTATTGTTGTACCATCCAAATTGTTAATTGCATCAGAAGTTCCTATTGGTACTGAAAAAATAGTTGCGTCATCAGAAGAAAATGTAAAACTTGTAACGCTATCAGAAGTTATTGTATCATCTGAAGGTGATATTAATTCATCCAAGGAAGGACTTGAATCAGTTGAATTTGTGGTACTAGAAAATTATAAATAAAATTAAATTGGAAATCATAATTTTTACAAATTCGCTATTACAGTATTAAATAACGACACGGAATTGTACATTATATTTTGTTGATTAAAATCCTCATAAGAACAAATAATCTTAATATTGGGAATACAATTTTTATGCAAAAAAATTTATACATTTAAATATGAATGGTACAAAAATTTATTTAGCTCTTGTATTCTTCTTTTGAAAATTGGGATACAAATTAATCAAATTTTTTATTAAATATTTAAGTAGGTATTAACTGAATTCACGAAAACTGAAAATATTTTTATTACTGAAGTCATTAAAGAATTGATTGCAATTCTTTCGGTTTAAGAAAAATAAAAAAATTTTATTATAATTACTATTTCTAAAATACATATTGTGACGTATACATAAATATTTGAGAATAGCAAACAGAAAATTATGATATGTTGGATGTGACATTTTATATTAAATACAAGTGTTTTAAGAATTTACTTTTACATTGAGACGTGTAAAATATATTGTAATCTTCTTTTTTTAATGAATTCTTAATGAGGTTTGCTTTAAGAACTGTAATACATTATTTATAATGATGATTTTAAATTTAATTATAATTATTTAATTATGTAAGATGTTAATTTGTTTTTTAATTTTTAGTCCACATTTATTTCAAATTTTCGTAAGCGCAAAGCTTTTCGTCCATCAACAATGGACGATGACTTAACATCAATAAATAAGATTTATCACTCGCTCATTATACATACATAATTTATATTGTTAAAACGCGTCCTTTTTAAATTCTCACAAAACTTATAACGCTATCAGAAGTTATTGTACCATAGATTTACCAGGTAAAATTCTTAATATTTGTTTATCATTTCTAGTAACGGCCGGATTGTTATAAAGTCAGTTTGCACTATGTTTACTGAAATAAAGTTCAATAACATAATTTCGAGAGTGGAAAAGTTTATTCATCACGCTTTTATTTAATTTAATAATATATAAATAATATTAGTTTAAACCTAAGGAAGGAGTGCTTCAAATTTAAAGCACGGCGAAAAGTAAAATTCGTACGAATCAAAGCGATAATCACAACAATTACATAATTTTTATTTTTATTTAAATATTATTTACATAAAAAAACATACAGAAATTATTTTTCTTTTTTATTATTAATTACAAGCAGAAAATAATTTATTCTTTCCCTTCTTGATGATCTCCTGCATTTGAGAGACACCGTTAAACATAGTGGACATAACCTTTGAAAAAGATTCCTTCATATTTTTCCAAACTGAGTTCTGCAACAAAAAGAATTTTAAAAAATGTTGTACATTTTTAAATGCTTAACACAAATCATCAGTAACGTAACTGACATATTATAGTGCCTTAGGAATACTTCATACATAAGAAATTAATTTGCTTGAATAGAAAATATCGGCAAAAGTACAGATTGTCAGAATTGACATTTTACAAAACATTTTTTATACACTACCGACTATTGGCATAGTACTGGGCTTCAGAATGAAGTTTATTTTACAATTTAAAAATCTAAATACGTAATTATTTAAAACGGAAAATGTTGTAAATGAATAAAAGATAATATTTAATAAAATACTAACTTCTAAACCACCTAATGTTTTAAAATTTATGCTTCCTTTATAGTCAAATTTAAAATGAACTTCCGAGGACAAAACAGGTACATCGTTCGGTACTAAGATATCTTTTGGATTATAGTTTGGAGACGATGTACTATGATCAAGCGTAGAGCTACTTTCCTCATTGGAGACACATTGTCCACCTGAGCAGTACTAAAAAAAAATTAATTAAAATTTTAATAAGTGGACACCATTATAAAACATTATTATTTTTATAATTTTTAGAAAGAATAAGTGTCTTAAAAAATATTTTTTTTTAAAATTGTAAATATTTCATTCGAAAATTCAATTGATGTTACAATAATATTAAGCTAATTAAATTATTTCTTACTCCATTCGTGCACTTATACCCATCTTGAGCGGTTATTTCTTTGTATGGTATGTCTTTTAAAAATTTCATTGCTGTCTCATCGAAAGTAAGTTCGTAATCCTCGTCGTTAGTAGTAGCACTATCATTACTGCAAGTAATTACACACTGCTTCTTAACATGCTAAAATAATATCAAAATATATAAATATATTAACGTGTGATAAATTAATTTACAATAAAATAAATATTTGCATACTAACAACAAAAAAGCTTTTGTGGCCAGCTTCGACACATTGTACATTCTCTGACTTAAATTTACCAGGCATTGGGTCGAAATTGATTTTAAGTCTAATAGTACCATTAGGTGTAGATGTAACAGGATTGACAATATTATGAGGAGTTGTTTCAGTGTCAGATAAAAGGGTACTATTAAAATTAGAAATGGAATCATGAGAACTTGTTTCGACAACTGAGGGAGCAGTTATTTCTTCGGCATATCCAGTAGAAGTTGTAAGATCATTTAAAATTGTAACGTTATTTCGTGCTGTTGTACTATCGATATTGTTTATTGATTCATGAGTTGTAACTTCGACTGAAGGTGCTATTATGTCATTAGAAGATTCAGTAAGTAATGTAGAAGACGTAGTACTGTCACTTAAACTTTTGTCGACATCAACAGCATCTTCCAAATTTGCTATTGTATCGTGAGTTGTTGTTTCTACTGAGGGAGCAGTAACCTCTTCAGAAGATGCAGTAGAAGTTGTAAGATCATTTAAATTTGTAACGTTATTTCCTACTGTTGTACCATCAGTTTTGATCATTGATTCATGAGTTGTAACTTCGACTGTTGGTGCCATTGTGCCGTCAGAAGATTCAGTAAGTAATGTAAAAGACATAGTACTGTCACTTAAACTTTTGTTGACATCAATGGTATCATTCAAATTTGCTATTTTATCATGAGGTGTTGTTTCTACTGAGGGACCAGTAACCTCTTCAGAAGATGCCGTAGTAGTTGTAAGATCATTTAAAATTGTGTCGTTATTTCGTGCTGTTGTACTATCGATACTGTTTATTGATTCATGAGTTGTAACTTCGACTGAAGGTGCCATTGTGCCATTACCAGATTTAGCAATCAAAGTAGAAGTGGTAGTACTGTCAGTTAAACTTTTGTCGATATCAGTAGTGTCATTCAAACTGACCTTCGTATCGTGAAATGTTGTTTCGACTAAGGAAACAGTTACCTCTTCAGAAGATGCAGTAGTAGTTGCAGGATCATTTAAATTTGTGACGTTAGTTCCTACCCTTGTACCACCAATATTTTTTATTGATTCATGAGTTGTAACTTCGACTGTAGGTGACATTGTGTGTTTAGAAGATGTAGCAAGCAAAGTAGAAATTGTACTACTGTCAGTTAAACTTGTGTGGATATCAGAAGTATCATTTAAATGTGCCATCAGTTTATTCCAAGCAGGTTGGGAATTTTTCAGTTCCCCTGATATTGGTTTCTTGAAAACCAAGCCTTTTGAATCTCTAACACATTCTCCGTTGAAACAGTACTATAAAATTTAAAACAAACAAAAAATTGCTTTCTAAATACTAAATATTGAATGTATAGAAGTAAAATCTAATTATTGCTTACTTTGTTATTACTTTCGCATATGGTTCCATCTAGTGCTTTAAAAGATTTATACACTGTTTTTCCTCGATGATTTAAATGTTCACAAAATAAGGTGCAAATGTGAATAGTAGGCTGAAATTAAAAGAAAAAGAAACAAATATATTCATATGACTATTTTGAATTTTATAATAAATTATCTCAACAAACATTGGTAATATGTTCCACTCCTTCTTCTTTGCATTGCTCTTCAGCAGTTTTATTGAAACCGGTCAATAATTGATTTCTTGGAAACAGAATCCTAGCATTAGCATTCTCCCTTTTTTCGTCAAATGTTAATTTTACACACTCTCCTCTTATGCAGAACTAAAATTGAAAACCAACATATTATTAAATTTTTTCACATAAGGCTTTATGGTTGTTAAAAATAGTAATGGCATTTATAATGTTCCTACTTTATCAGTACCACACGGAGTTCCTTCGAGTGCTGCTACAAAAACAGTTGTTTTTTCTCTTGGGAATTTTTTAATATCCACTAAACATGTGATATTGGAGCAAATACTTGGATTTACCTAAAATAAGATGAAGTTGCAGTTGGGGCTATGATTTTTAAATTTTAAAGCAAAAATAAAGTAAAATCAGGTAGCAGGTCATAATAAAAAGTTGCAGATCAATTAATTGACATTAGACATCTGCATGTGCAACACTTTCTGATACCTCGAAGCTATCTGTAAAATTAGTTTCAGGTGAATACTTACTTCATATGCTTTGGCATATCCTCTATTTTGGCATTGTTGATCTAATGTCATATGTTTACCAGGCAATATTCTTAATATTTGTTTATCATTTCTATTATTTGCTGGATTATTACGGAAACATTCAGCCCGCTCTTGACTGAAAAAATATGAAGATGTTACTTTAATGCTACTTCTTTGGAATTGCTTTGTAAATTTTTTTATGTAATTAGGATTTCCAATATTATTAATTAGAGCGTCAATGAAAAATTGCTGAATAGTATCAATTAAGTGTCAGAAAAAATTATAAAAATTATTTATCATGCGTTAGTTTCGTTGTCAAAAGATATGTGTTAATTTGAACCCGATGTACCTGAAGAAGTAGCTCATAATTTTTTTGGTACAGGTGGAAAAGTAAAATTGTTTTTTATCAAAACTGTCATGACTCATCAGGTAACCATCTTCAAAAGAACAATCTTCTGCTCCTGGTGCACCCGCTAAAGTTGAAACCGATTTATTACCATCATGAGGAGCTCCAAATCTAATAAATTAAGATAATTGAAATGTAGATTACTATTATTGTCGAAACAAAACGCAAACATTTTGTTATAATGAGATTTATTAATATTTAAAATGATGAATATTAATAATATATGTTAAACATACTTACAAATGGCCTAATTCATGTGCAGCTGTATGAATTCCAGAAAATTTAGTATTATCCAAAATAATCGCAGTAGATTCTATTAAATTATTTATAACATTTTTTTTACAACCGCCTGCATCAAATGCTAAACCTAAATGATATTTATCTTTGTAAGTAAAAATTATTAACTTCAATTTAAATAAATCACAAGATTGAGAAAAATGTCAAACCAGTTTCGCCTTCCTGAAAATCTGAATCAGCACCCATCAAAACAGCAATATCGTAATCTTCTTTAAATATAAATTCTTCTTCATTATACATAAATTTACTAAAGTTTTGTAATGTGCCATATGTTAAAAACTGCTTAATTGGTATAATTTGATCCTTTAATTATAAAAAATTATATTTATTTCAAATGATATATTTTATCATTGCAAGATTAAGATTTAAACATAAAAATAAATTCTGCTGCATTAGTTTTTTATTTATATTTTTTTTTAATATTATAAGAGTAATTACCCGACATAAAACAATTCCAGCAATATTTAGACGAACATAAGGTTTATTCAAATCCCTAAAACTGAGATCTGCTCCATTCCATAGAGTTAGGATATAAGCAACAGTTTTGACATAATCGTCACCGAAGTGTCTAAAAGAAGTATTAATTATTGTTGATAATTCGCAGTCAAACATAAATTTAATTTTTATGAATAATTTAAAATGCTGTGAAAACTTACCCCAGAAAAGTTTTATCTACATATACTAAAATTTCTGGATAAACTGTAGAAGGATGTTTTAAATTTGAATTCTTTTTTCTTTGAATAAGCCTTTGCACAGTACTACGAATATTTCTATGGACACCAGGTACTGCTCGCTTATAAATTCTGTGATAATTTTTGTTACTGTCATTCTCATGTTCGTAAAATTTTTCTGATCGAACATCACGAGGTTGACGAATAAAGTTACTAATTGGAATTATTACTTTGTCGGTGTCAATAATACCATTCTAGAATTTAATTTTAATTAATAAATTATTGTTTAATTGTCATTCTACCATTCATTTTTATACTAAGCTCATACAATTATTTCGAGGTGAAATTTTTTTGTATAATTTGGAAGAAGAAAGTTAATAAATAGTTTAATTGAAATATTATGATAGTAAAAATATTTATGACAGGTACTTACGAATTCCGAAATTCCATTTTCATTTACTGTATGGGATACTATAGAATTTGTTTCTTCATCCTCGTAAAAAGAGGAATTTACTTTCTCTATAATCTACAAGAAATAATAATGGTTTATTTTTGAAACCAAGATTGCAACTATTCTTAGTATATATTTTTTTATTAATCTACAATTTAAATCATATTTTTAGTTCTGCTTTTATTTAGATTTAAAAAGTCTTAATAAACTAAGTAAACTTAAAATCTGTATAAAAATAAATATTTTACTTACTCCTTTTTCCAGAGTGTACTTTAATTTATTTCCCTCTTTTTCAGCTATCCAAACTTTTGTATCTTTACCAGAAAAAAAGCCTTTTTTACTTTGTAGAAAAAACTTTCTGTCTTTGCCATTTAGTTTTACCTTTATTGACAGTTGATTAATATTTTTATCGTCAATTGAATGATCAACAGAAACCACTTCAAAATCAGGTGCTGAAAAATAAAAAATAAATTTAGGTGTAAAAAATATACTTCCGATAAAAAAACGTATTTGTTTGTTATCCGCACTAAAAGTGTGGCTCATTTGCTTGCATTATCGCAGTCTCATGACAATCACGAATATAATTCGCAAAAATATGTTCACAATTTTTAGTGCAATTTTTGCAAGCATTTCATCCTCTGAGTTTGATTTATAATAATTAATTTTAATAAAAGAATAATGTACCTTCTCTTGGTAGTTTTGAAAATCGATCCTCGCTTCTAGCATCAGTAAAATTTTGAGAGGTATATGTAAATTGTGCAAGGAATGCATAAAGTAATATACAAATATAAATCATTGTATAATTAAAAATAATATTGTTATTGCAAATAAAACTACTGTTCTAAAAAAATACTTTACGTACAATTTTTATTTTTTAAAAATATAAAAAATGAAAATAAGTAAAAAATATTAAGTGTCACCGCGATGAGAACAGCAATGTGTCACACAAAATAACTTAATTCTAACACTAGACGTAACGGGTTTGTATTTATATGTAACTTTTGTTTATCTGGTTATATTTCCTATTCTAATTTGCATACGTATTTAAATAAAGTAAAGCTAAGTTTTCTTATACATCATTGAAAACTAACATAATTTTTACACTTGAATAATTTTATTTGATCTTTATTCTATTTTGTTGATTTACATCCTTTACATCAGTTTTAAGAATTTACTTTTTCATTGTGATTTCATTATTGATAAACACGCTTGTAAATACACGTTTAAATATATATTTATTTATACATGTTTTGCATACGAATTTGAAACAAGACTCAGAAGTGTATTTACGTAAAATTACTTATAAGTGGATTTACACGTGTTTTTCAATAGGGAGGTCACAATAAAAAAGTAATTTCTTAAAACTTATCTTAAGGATCTGAATTAACAAAATAGAACCTTGTACCTTCTGAAGGTGATGTCAATAGTTAACAAAAATTTTATGGTTACTAAAAAGATATTTGATTATTCAAAAAATCTCATAATTCATCAACTTTGAGAAATCCCCATTTTTGACATTTTACTAGGTAAAATTAGTAATATTCGTTTATTTATATTCTTCTTCTGAAAATTTGATTATAAATTAATTAAATTCATTAAATTTATTAATAAATAATTAAAGAAAAATTAAGTTCACGAAAAGTGAAATAAATTTTCATTACTGAAACAATTAAAGAATTGATTGCAATTCTTTAGGTTTAAGAAAACTTAAAAATGTTTATTATAAGTATTATTTCTAAAATACATATTATGACGTATACATAAATATTTAAGAATAGTAAACAAAAATTATGATATGTTTGATGTGACGTTTTATATTAAATACAAGTGTTTTAAGAATTTACTTTTTATTGTGACGTGTAAAATATGTTGTAATCTTTCTATGTTAAGGAGTCTTTAATTTTAATACAACAAGCATTTTTTATGAAAAAATTTAAGAGATGTAAAAAATATTATTTATCAAACACAGAAAAAGTTTTATTTTATCACCAAATGTGGTGGTAAAACTTTTTCATCTTTTTAAAAATTACATTGTTTAATATTTTTTGTTATGATACGTACTATTACGATTAATCGCATTGTGCTGAATTTTTCTTGCATTCAACGTTTAAAACTTCAAGTACATGATTTATCAAAAAAATTAATTTAGTCGCTTACAAAGTTTGCCTTCTTGCTCAATCCAGTAATCAGAGAGTTATAAGCATAATTTGTTAATTATTTACAAAAGCATAAATACATTTTAATGTTAGGTAGTATTTTCTAATCTGCAGTTCTAGTAACATTAGCTATTGAATTCTTAGTTGTTATTCCATCTAAAGGAACTGTTACACCATCAAAGGAAGTAGTAGAAGAAGCAGTAGTTTTCAAATGATTAAAACTTGTAACGTTTTCATGTATTGTTGTACCATCTGAATTGTTAATTGTATTACGAGTTGTTGTTTCAACTAAGGGAGTAGTTGTGCCATCGGAGGAAGAAGTATACAAAGTCGAAATGGTAGTATTAAAGTCTGTAAAACTTGTAACGCTATCAGAAGTGATTGTATCATCTGAAGTCGATAACAATTCATCCAAAGTAGTATTTGATTCAGTAGAATTTGTCGTATGACTAGAAACTGTGTAAATTACTTTCTTAACAACCAAGCCATCATGATCATCTACACATTTTCCGTATCGACAGTACTGGAAAATTGAAAATAAAATCAAAATTAAATTGCAAATCAATTTTTAGATATATGTTTCAGATTAATGTTTCTACTGCGGTTTCAGGTGCCTCATTTATTTTTAACCAAAAGTTAAAGCTTAATATTAATAAATTTTTGAGTTAGTGCAAACTAGCATATTATGGAAAATAAGCCTAAGTGATACTGAACATAAATTAAGATATGTATTTTATATTTGAAAATTAAGTTAGTAATGAAATTTTAATATTTCTTACTCCGTTATCGTCACACAAAGTTCCATCCTGTGCTGTTTCGTAATGAACCCACATTTCTCCATCAGAGTTCGCAAATTTGCAGTAATATTGACAATCGTCAAAAAAGGACTACAAAAAACAAAATTTGAAAAGATAAAAATAATCTTGACTTTGTATTAACTCGTAGCATGTTATATGGTCCGATTTTTCTTCTACGGACTTTTAGACTTATCCCGGACTTTTAGGACTTGTATACATTAAGATATCCTGGTGCCCTCTAGTATTTTAGAATTTTCGAAAAAAGTTATTTAAACCTACCGTCTAAATATTTGTTATTCCATCGTCTTTGCATTGTTCTTCAGCAGATTTATTAACAACAGACAGTTGATAAAGTGGCGGAAATAATATTTTTGAATCCTTATTGTCAGCTTTGTCGAATTCTACTTTAACACAGTCTCCTCTCAAGCAGAACTTAAATTAAAAACAATTTGTTAATTTAAATAAAAAATATTACGAAAATATTTAAGATATGATTTTTTAAACGGTTGAAATTTTTAAATTTCATACTTTCCCCACGTCACATGGAGTTCCTTCAAGTGCCGCTACAGAAACAGTAAATGAATCACTCTCCTTCATGCACTCTATAGTTACACAAATGTTTGGAATTATCTGGAAGAGAATTACAATAAAGTTTTCCAAAAATCTAGATAATTTACTGCATGTTCTTCCACTTTTACAATAGAAGAAAATGCAGATTATTTAATGCAACAGTAGATCAAAAAAATTTTACGGTTACAAAAAAGATTTTTAATAGTGGAACAATTTAACTTGTTAATGTAAATAAAAATCTGCTTGTTTGTCTATACAAATCTCTTACTTTATCTGCTTTGAGGAATCCCCTTTTTTGACACTGTTCATCTATTGTCATATATTTACCAGGTAAAATTCTTAATATTTGCTTATCATTTCTAGTAACAGCCGGATTGTTATAAAGGCAGTTGGCACGCTCTTGACTGAAATAAAGTTCGATTACATAATTCCGAGAGTTGAAAAATTTATTTATCAAGTTTTTTTATAACATGTTAATAATAATAATTCAAACCTTAAGAAGGAAGACATTAATTTTTCTGAACACGGTGAAAAGTAGAATTGGTACGAGTCAAAACGTAAATGGCTCATCAAGTAACCTTCAGTAAAGTCACATTCTTCCGACCCTTGTTCACCATCATGAGGAACATTAAATCTAATTAAATCAAATAGGAACTAATTTTTATTTCTAATTTCTTATTTTTATTGTTTAATATTTTTTCTACGGTTTACTTACAAATGAGCTAATTCATGTGCAGCAGTAAATATTCCAGAAAGTTTGGTATTATCTAAAAGAACCATTGCGGATTCTATTACTTTTTGTTGAACATTTTCTGAACAAGCGCCTCCCATTAATCCTTCACCTAAAATAATTGTTCCTTTGTTAGTAACTGATTTCAAGTTTAACTTAAATAAAAGAGGCGTGGATTGTGTATCACTAATTTTAATAAAATATTGATTATTATCCATTACTATTAGTTACTATTATTAATATCATTTTTATTGCTGTTATTACTATTATTTTCTTCAATTTCTTACTAATTATGACAACCAAAATAAGAAATTATTATTTGTAAAAATATAAAAACTATGAATGTCACTTAAGTTAAAAACTCTAAAGAACTTTTGATTTAAACCTTTTGCACCCGATTCAAATTTCGGATCAGCTCCCATTAATACAGCAATATCGTAATCTTCTCTGAATTTAAATTGATCTTCATTATACATAAATTGACCAAACGTGGACAATGTTGAATCATCGATTACAAACGGATTAAATGACTTAATTTGATCCTTAAATGTTGTAAAAAATAAAAAATTTATAACAATTCACAATACGATCAACCTAAAGTTGAGGAATTTTAATATATTTTTCGTTTTATAACTTGAAGAAAAACGTAAATAAAATACCTGACATATAACAATTCCAACGATGCTTAAACGAACTGAAGGATTTTTTATATCCCTAAAATTTAGATCTGCTCCATTCCAGAGAGTTAGGGTATAAGCAACAGTTTTGACAATATCGTTATCGAAGTATCTTAAAAGTAAGTAGTTCATTACTGATTTATTCATAAATATATTCATGTATTTGTACTGGAATATTAAACGAACAATAGAGGATTAAAAATAAAATATTAAAACTTACTCGAAAAAAGTTTTATCTACATATACCAATATTTCTGGATAGACAGTATCGGGTTTTTTTAAATTTAAGTTTTCTATCCTCTCATTAGACTTATTTAGATTATGATTAGGTTCTTCTTTAACAGAATCTAAAGCTCTTTTATAAATTATGTGATAGTTGTCAATGTTGTCGTTTTCATATTTGTGAAATTCTTCTGGTAATAGATCACGACGTTTACGAATAAAATTACTTATTGAAAGTATTACTTTGTTAGAATCAATTACACCATTCTGAAATAAAAATTTATTTTTTGATCGAAATAAAGAAGAAACAAAAATACTGACTCAATTTCTATCAAGTAAGAAGATATATTATAAAATATTCGGCCATGTGGAAACAGACAAATTCAATGAATACGTGTAATAATTCCCACTGGATTTCTCAAAGAATACAAAATATTTTTCGAAGATATTTTAAGAAATGTTAGCTAACATGTAGGAGCACTGATCCCTGACCAGTTTTGGGCAAAAATTTACTCCTAATTATTAAAATTGACAATTTATTTATGAATAAATTGTAAATTAATTATTTTTGCATCATATGTAGATGACAATTAGTTTATTCCTGGTGTAAAATGAAAATTCTTTTAATAATTCGATAAAACTACATTGAAAACAAGAAAAATAAATGTAAATGGTGTTTTTGACACAGGTGAAAATAATTCTATTCGTCTAATTTGCTGTACGAATTCTGGACAATTTCTAAAAAGAATTACGCACGTAATTTTTGCTGAAAATTTTTCCTATTAAATAAATTGTCAATTTTAAAGTCAAAAATCATGGCGATTGTCAATTTACCTCGCGACAAATGTCAAACTTTTTATTTCAATAAAATAATATTTAGGAGTAAATTTTTGCCCAAAACTGGTCAGGGGTCAATGCTCCTACATGTTATCTAACAGTTTCTAAAACTTATTATTGAATTTAATTATATTAATTTAATTGTTCATCACAGTTTCATAAAACTTAAGCTTAAAGGCACTTACGAATTCCGAAATTCCTCTTTTATTAACTGTATGCGATATTATAGACTTTGTTTTCTCATCATGGTAAAAAGTGTTATTTACTTGATCCATAATCTACAATGATAAATTTGAGATTATAGAACAATTTAAATGGCACCTGAATATGTTGTTTCATATCATTTTGGCAACTAATTTACTATATCTCAAATATTTTCAATGTTTCTAGGTCTGTTTCTATTAAGAATATAAAAAACAATCTTTTTATAGTTATTAATATTCAGATATTCAGAAATAAAATTTTGATATTTAGATATAAAAATAAACGTTTAACTTACTTCTTTTTGCAAAGAGTAGACAAATTTATTAGCCTCTCTTTTAGCTAACCATACTTTTGTATCTTTACCGGCAAAATAGCCTTTTGTAGATTGTAAAACAAATTCTCTATCAGTGCCATTAATATTTGCCTTAATTGAAAGTTTGTTAGTGTCTCTTTTGTCAATTGAATGTTCAACAGAAATCAATTCGTAATCAGACACAGATGCATGTAAAAATTTCTGAACATCGTCTGTTGATTTTTGTTCGACCTGAAAAAATTGATTTATTTTTAGTCGTACAATTAAATATTATTATGAGGCATGTTCTGAAGAAAGATGCCTAAGTAGCTCCAAATGTATTAATAATTATATTCATCAATAGTAAAGGTATTAAGATTTAATTGTAATATTTCAAATAATCATTTGAAATAAGAATATTTACCCCAAAGGTCTGTGAAATTGTCGTAGTGAATATGTAAAGTAATGAACAGATGTAAATCATTGTTTAATTCAGAATTATACTCATTAAAAAATGTCTTCGGTAATTTTTGGTAATTTTCTGTTCAATTATTTGCTAAAAACAATTATTTAGTATTGTTCAAACCACAAAGAAAGCAAAACTCTGTAAAATAAGATTTTTATTAATTATTTATTTTAAAAAAATTGTTTTTTGTATTTTTTGAAATAATTTTTTTCCTTATTAAAATTTTTAATTTAAATAATTCAAATTTGATTGTAATAAATTACATTCAAAATAAATTGTGATGCTTTAATTAAATAAATAAAAATAATAAAATTGTTCTTGTTTCAAAACAACAAGTCTTTAATTTTTTCAATAGTTTTTGATTTTAAAAGTGAAAAATAGTCAAAACGTTCTTAACTTACCGAATAGGTGTCTTTTATGTTTCTATAGCTGTAGATTAAATTACTTTATATACTCTTGTTCATAATTTTTTTTTCGTAATGTAAATACTGTATTATCTAAATATATTTAGACAGATTTGACTAAGTTTTAAATAATACATTATTTATAATTTACAGAATGTCTGACCTGCTTAAACAAGAGCTAAGAGTTATTTGTGATATAGAGTTTAATTTTCATATATTTTTATGAATTAATAACATTAATTCATTTTAATTAAACTAATTAAAATTTCATTTAATTAAAATTAAAAGTAAAGGAAAAATTTTACTTAACTTATGTTCTTAAAATATTTGATGTTGATGTAGAAAGTGTTTTAGTTTATTGCTGTTAATCAAAACAGAGCATTTCGAAAACTCCATCATCAGTGAGTTTAATTACTATTGTATTATTTTAGTAATTAATGTTAGTAGAGAGAAGAGAGAACAGAATTTAAAAATAATAATTTTCATTAAACCAATATTTGTGTTATTTATTATTTTATTCAATATGTACATTCATTTAAAAACCAATAAATTATTCTTATCTCTAAAGAAGAATGAATTAAAATAAATTATGTAAATTTCAAAACGAAAAAAAACATCATGAGTCCAAAAATAAGTTTCGCGCAATTTCACGAAATGGAATAATGTCGAAAAAGCAGAAACAAGTTGGAAATAGTAGTTAAAAGATATAATTATATCGGTTCAGAGTTTTCCGCTTAAAGCGAATCTCTTTATCATAGTTCTTTCTTTACTCTTGTGTTTCCTCCATCCCGAAGGAACGGGCTGGCATTTATGGAGTTAACATTTCTAAAACTTGCCGTCGTCCCTGGGCAGGAGCAAAGGAGCCAGGAGCAAAAAAAAAAAAAAATGAGAGAGAAAAAAAAAGATAGAAGCGACTGGTTGGAGCGAGCTCCATTGGACGGGGGTAATGGCAGTCTTGGAATTGCGTTATCAATCTCCGAACCCCTCTGGACCCGCGCCCTGCGGCACTCGGCTCGACTCCATTCCATTCCACCCCCTTGAACCATCCGGAACCCCGAACCGCCCCCGCCTCACTGAGTCCACAGGAGAGAGAAGAACCCCTTTCAAACAGGGACGCTTCCGGCGCAAGCCCCGTCCCCACTTTCCGTCGGTATAATGCTCCATTCCCTGGATATATGCATAGTCCCCCCCTACCACCACCCTTCCATCTCACACCATCGAAACAACCCTTATTGCATTTTATATTATATCTATGTGTTTCCGTTCTGCAGCCACCACCACCACCACCACTACTTGGAGAAGTGAGTTTTGGACGACGAGAGAGACGCTCAAGCAAAACGCTTTCCCGCGTTCTTGATCAACCCTTGAATATATCGTTACGAGTATGGACCTCTCGTGTGGACACCCATTATCGTCCATCGCGTTATTAGCACTCTCCGCGATTGGGGTAATAAGCTTTTCGGTGACGAGACTACAACCCTTTCTCCTCTGTCTCTCCCTAAATTACTTTTTTTGCGGATTATTTATTGCCACCAAATACATATACATATGGAGTAAAAGATTATCACTCGACATTTCATGCGAAAAATTTCTCTCCCCAAATATATTTCAGAATTATATAGTTAATAAATATGTAAATTATTGAGCCTGGTTACATCGATAGTTCTGGATTTTTAAGCCCAAGCCTTTGGACGGCAAATTTTTATAGATAAATTTTCTATGTAAAGTAATTTATGTTAACATAAATTTTTATGCAACTACAATTAACCCATTAGATTTAACCCCTTGAGTGCCATGATAAAATACAAAAAATTGACAATGTGTGTCAGGAAAAATGTTCAATTTAATAAATTCACTTGAAATAGGTTATTTAGGCTGGGGCTGCTCCTACTTAAAAAATGCAATAAAATTTTCCATCCATCAGAATGTTGTTCAACAGTATCCTAGTAACAATGTTGGTTGTTAGCACTCCATAAAAATAATAAAATTGAATAGAATTTAATTTAAACGTCTGTTTAGGACAATTATAATCTTCTGGTAGTGTACGGCTATGGGTGCTAATACTTAGTAGCGCTTAAAAGATACAATAAAATTTTCTAACGTCCAGGATGTTGTTCAACAGCATCATAACAATAATCATGTCTATTAACAGTCCATAAAAAATAAAAGAATAATAGAATTGAAAAGAAGTAAATTTAAACGTTTTTTTATGACAACTATGATCTTCTGCTAGTGTTCGGCTGTGGTTACTTTTATTTAAAAGCGCTTAAAAGTTCCAATAAAATGTTTTATCCTTCAGGATGTTGTTCAGCAACATCCTAGTAGCAATCTAGATTGTTTGCAGTCCATAAAAGTTATTAAAATTGAAAAGAATTGAATTTAAAGTTATTTTCATGACAATTTTGATCTTCTGATAGTTTCCTGCTGTGGTTACTTTTATATAAAAGCCCTTAAAAGTTCCTACAAAATTTTTTATCCTCCAGGATGTTGTTCAGCAACAACCCAGCAAAAATCTAGATTGTTTACAGTCCATAAAAGTTATTTAAATTGAAAAGAATTTAATTTGAAATTATTTTTATGACAATTTTGATCTTCTGTTAGTTTCCGGCTGTGGTTACAAAAATTCTAAAGCGCTTAAAAGTTCCTATAAAATTTTTTATCCTCCAGGATGTTGTTCAGCAACCTCCTAGCAACAATCTAGATTGTTTGCACTCCATTAAAAATAATAAAAACAAAAGAATTTAATTTTAAATTATTTTTATGACAATTTTGATTTTCTGCTAGTTTCTGCCTGTGGTTACAAAAATTTTAAAGCGCTCAAAAGTTCCAATAAAATTTTTTATCTTCCAGAATGTTGTTTAGCAACATTCCAGCAAGAATCTAGATTGTTTACATTCCATAAAAGTTATTAAAATTGAAAAGAATTTAATTTAATAGTATTTTTATGACAATTTTGTTCTTCTGCCAGTTTCCGGCTGTGGTTACTTTTATTTAAAAGCGCTTAAGAATTACAATAAAATTTTCTATCGTCCAAGATAATCTTTAGCAACATCCCAGCAACAATCTAGATTGTTAACAGTCTATAAAAGTTTTTAAAGTTGAAAAGAATTGAATTTAAAATTATTTTTATGACAATTTTGATCTTCTGCTAGTTTCCGGCTGTGGTTACTTTTATTTAAAAGCGCTTAAAAGTTCCAATAAAATTTTCTATCGTCCAGAATAATGTTGAACAACATCCTAGCAGCAATCTATATTGTTAACAGTCCATAAAAGTTATTAAAATTGAAAAGAATTTAATATAATATTATTTTTATGACAGATTACTTCTTCTGCTAGTTTTCGGCTGTGGTTTCAAATATTTAAAAGCGTTTAAAAGTTTCAATAAAATTTTTTATCCTTCAGGATGTTGATCAGCAACACCCCAGCAACAATCTATATTGTTTATAGTCCATTAAAGTTAATAAAAACAAAAGAATTTAATTTTAAATTATTTTTATGATAATTTTAATTTTCTGCTAGTTTCCGGCTGTGGTTACTTTTATTTAAAAGCGCTTAAATATTACAATAAAATGTTCTATCATCCAGGATGTTGTTCAGCAATATCTTAGCAATAATTTTGGCTATTAACAGTCCATAAAAAATAATAGAATTGAAAAGAATTAAATTTAAACGTCTTTTTATGACACTTATGATCTTCTGTTAGTGGTCGGCTGTGTTTACTTTTTTTTAAAAGTGCTTAAAAGTTACAATAAAATTTTTTATCCTTCAGGATGTTGTTCAGCAACATCTTAGCAACAATCTAGATTGTTAGCAGTCTATAAAAAATAATAGAATTGAAAAGAATTAAATTGAACGTCTTTTTATGACAATTATGATCTTCTGCTAGTGTTCGGTTTTGGCTGCTACTTCTTAAAACGCTTTAAAATTACAATAGGACTTTTTATTCTCTCTTAGACTCATTACCCCCACTCTACAACACTTAGACCGTGATTTTATCAGAATTAATACAAAATTAAAAAATACACGTCAATAATTTTGATCAATTTTTTCTTAAAATACAATTCAAAACTCATTAATTCAGAAAAAAATTAAAAATCCTAAAAAAATGAAATGAACAATGAATAATTACCAATTTAATAATTAAGAGAGTTTTTAGCGATGAGATCAATTTCTCCTTGGAAAGAAAAGAAAGTTAAAAAATTATCCTCAAAATTCAACAATAGAAAAGTTTTCAACGTTTGTTCTGGGAGCTTCTCGAAAAATACGATTATAACGATAATTGTATGTGCAGAGTGCACTGTACACATATCTTGTTTATTCCCCAGCGAGAGTTGCTTCAAACCCATACCCACCCACAACTGGTATAAAATGGGTGGATATACCCGTTTGGCTTGCAGACTGCGAAAGCGATGGTAAAGGGGTGGTGAAAATTCTCTCGCGGGTATCCTCTGAGGAAAATACCTAGCTTCTCCTGCATTTGTGTATGTATATATATATATATATATTCTTCCTCATCCTCTTTTTTTTCCATGGGTTGTAAATGCAATTGATGACACTGCGTCTATTGCGCGGAACGGAATTTTTTGATCCTACTTCGCTTTCGCGAAAGACCATTTCTTTCTCTGTGTGTGTAAAAAAAATTCGTTTATTTTTCACAATTTAAATCTAATGGTACTTTTAACAGGTTTTATTTTATTTTTTTCGTCCCTTTGAATTGAAGTTGTTTTTAGTAAGTGAAGAGAATTTATACTTTTGTTTAACTTGAAAAAAGGAAATAAAAAAAAAATTTTAGTAATTTAATAGGAAATTTTAGTATTGTTTTTGGATTTAATGTCACTGTGGGCACGTACACTTGGCTGTACAGTCGCGTATTCTGTAAAGCCGCACACTCGTCTAGGATTTAAATTCTAACGCGAAAAGCTTATGCAAAGCTTTAAATTTATTGGGATGGAAATCCTCTCAGTATAAGCGTGCAAGTTCTCTTCAGAGCCAAAGTTGCTCGGTAGGATTAACACTTTCCTATCTTTGCCATGATGCGCAACCATTTCCTTCTAAACTTCATCGTCACAATCCTTTAAAGTCCTTTTTATCAGTCAGAACCAAACAGCAGACTTTATAAATAACAATAAATAAACAAAAAATTCGCCAAATAGAAAAAAAGAAGAATTTTTCTCTCGTCTTAATTAAGAAACTTAACTTAAAAAATTTAATACAAAAAGTTAAAAATTAAAACTAAAAACGTTGAATAAAAAATTTTAAATTAATTATTTATAGGTGAATAGGTGGTAATTTTTATTTATTAATTTTAATGTTTTTTTCTATTTTATCCAATTTTGCACTATTTATACAAACTTTTTATTATGCAATTAGAAATAATAAGTTTCCTTTTCTTTGGATCGAAAGTTGAAAAACAGTGCTGAAGCAAACTCCCATGGGATTGTAAGATATTGGTTTTCATCCTGGTCGTTGCATGGGTCGTAACGTTTGATAAAAATGCGTGTTACGCGCTCCAGACCCACCTCAGTCCGAAAGAGCGCCCTGGGAGCCGTACACGAAGAGATCACGAGAATTTCCCCTCACAGACGATTTCTAGATATATCTTTGTATGCAAGGGTGGTGCCTGACAATAGACATGTAAATACCTTCATAGTAGAACTAACGATATATTTAAAAACCAAAAAAAAAGAAAAATAGGAAAGAATAACACTTCTTACTTTAGATTTTTTCCAACAGAAACTAGAATTTAAAATTACAAATCTGTATTAAAATGTTTACTTTTTGTAAAATTTGTATTAGCCGTGAACGTTAAGGCGCTAAGAAAAGCCAAATTATTCGTTCCGCGTTCGAATCTTGGCAAAGTTGAAATTTTTAAGCATTTTTTATTTGCAAATCTATTTAGTATTTCAAAAAATAGAATTTTTAAGTAGCTTTATGCACGGAGTAGAATTCTGGAACTTCACTTTATTTTCTCTTCACTTTCACATCACTTTCACTACATTTTCACTTCACTTCACTCTCACTTCACATTCAATTTAGTTTTACTAGAAATTCACCTCACTCTCAATTTAATTTCACTTCACTTTCACTTCATATTCACTTTCATTTTCACTTTCACTTTGTCTTTCACTTTCACTTGCAATTCAGCAACACTTCACCTTCACTCCACACTCACTTCACTTTCACTACATATCCAATTCATCTTTACTTCAAATTCACCTCACTCTCAATTACATTTCTCTTCACTTTCGATCCACTCCCACTTCACTTTCAATGCACATTTAATTAACTTACACTTCACTCTCAATTCAGTTTTATTTCACATTCACCTCTCTCACTTCACTCTACTTGCACTTCACTTCACTTACACACCTCACTCCAATTTAAATTCCGCAACATTTCACCTACACTCCACACTCACTTCACTTTCACCTCACTTTCACTTTAAATTTTCCTCACCCTCAAAAATTAAATGGATGTGGAGATAAAGTAAGCTGAGATTGATGTTCAATTGAAGTGAAGTGACAGTGAGGTGAATGTGGAGTGTAAGTGAAAGTGAGGTTTATGTAAAGTGAATGTAAAGTGAAGGTGAAGTAATGTAAATGTGGAGTGAAAGTGAATTGAGAGTAAAGTGAAAGTTAATTAAATGTGAAGTGAATGTTAATTGTAAGCGAATTGATGGTACAGTGAAAGTGAAGTGAAAGTGAAATGAGAGTGAGGCGAATGTGAAATAAGAGTGAAGTGAGTAGAGTGAAAGTGACGAGACAGTAACGTGAATGTAAAGACAGAGTGAAGTGAAAGTTAATGGAAAGTGAAATGAAAGTAAATGTGAATTGAAATAAAGTGAAAATGAAGTGAGAGTGAGGTGAATGTGAATTGATAGTAAAGTGACAGTAGAGTGTAAGTGAAGTAAGAGTGCAGTGAAAGTGAAGTGAGAGTAAAGTGAAAGTTAATTAAATCTGAAGTGAAAGTTAATTGAAAGCGAATTGATAATGGAGTGATAGTGAAGTGAAAATTAAGTGAAAGTGAGATGAATGTGAAGTGAAAGTGACGAGAGAGTGAAGTGAATGTGAAGTGAAAATTAATTGAATGTGAAATGAATGGTATTTGAATGTGAAATAAAAGTGAAGTGAAAGTGAATTGAATGTGAAGTGAGAGTAGAGTGTAAATAAAGTAAGAGTGGAGTGAAAGTGATGTGAGTGTGAGGTGAATGTGAAGTGAAAGTGAATTGAGAGTATAATGAAAGTTAATTTATTTATTTAAAAATGAATTTAACAAAAATGTATATTTTATTTTTGTTAAATTTAAACGAATATGCATTAAAAATTTCTATTTCTATTATTTTATATTCATTTCAATTAAATAAAAATTTTAAGTGCAAAAATAATATGAAAATTAATAAAGTTGGATTATTTTCATGCGTTGATTATTTTTCCCAGGGAAAATTCAACCCCTTTGAATCGAGTGAAATCCATGGGTGCAAAATTTACCACAAATAATCATTATAAACATGACGGGCATTCATTTAATTCGAAAATAAATGGTAACAGTCACAATATTAACTAACAGTTACTCGCTTAATGGACCATTGTATTCACATGCATTTTCTGTTTTATTGTATATATAGATATATATTTACAAATCCATTCACTATCTTGTTAAATATGTTCCATAATTTTAAATCGATTCGAACAAAGCATCTGATAACGGATATAATTTACAATCTTTTCCAAATATATATATACCAACATTTCCTGATATTGATGAAAAAATTATTTCCCTTCTATTTACGAAAAAGTAGAATTCATAAATTGAGAGAAAATTACAAAAAAAATTATTTTTAAAATAGAACATATTAATTCTTTGGTTAAAAATTTATTAGTTTCAAATATTTGGTATACTTAAAATAACGAGAGAATTTATTTATTTTAAGGTGTTTTCTTGAAAAGTTATATACATGACATAATTGATCATAAGTTTAATTAAAAACTCTACCTTATTTTATCGTTTTATTTTTATTTTCTTAATGCTCACTTAAGAAGTCATTAATTCGCTCCTAAACCTGATCGTAAATGTTTGTACGGGAGTTATCGCGGTAAGGATCAAGTATAATAATAATCATCCTTGCCAGTCTGTTGCTTTACAAATATAGATGCAAATCAGCAATTCTTGGATGAAAATTCTCACATCGTTCATAGATTGCACTTCTTTTTTTTAAGAATTATTTTTACAGGAAATTTTAAAGGAAATAATTATTTTAAAAATAATAGAAAATATTTTTATTTTAAATATTCTAAATATTTTTATTTAAAAATTTTATTTTAAATATCCTAAATATTCTTATTTAAAAATTTTATTTCAAAAACTCCAAAATTTTCGCAGTGATAACATATACAATATTAATTGGATTATAATTCAGCTTGAAGCCAAAAAATGTAGTAGGCTGAACTTGACCACTTTTTTCTTTTTGTATATTATGTCCGAAAAAAATCCTAATGACCCATGTCGATTGGTTCTTGAGTCCTCCTTAACGATCCTCCTTTTTATATAGTATCCACCTTCTTTTTATCCTGAAAACAAAATTAATTGATTATAAAATATTGTTTTGCGACACTATTTTTTTGGTGTAAAAAAACAGAAGGGGAACTTTTTAAGAAATCAAAAAATATATCTGATCATTATCAATTCTTTTCTGTTTTAAAATTCAGAAAAACTCTGAATATTTCTAAAAAACTGTTTCGTATTCTTTTTAATTTATAAATAAATTAATTAAAATTAGTTAAAAAATTATTTTATAATAGAAAATAATTTTCTTGATTGTAGAATTTCTGTACGAAATTGTGTTATAGTAATAACAGTAATAAATGGCTGCCATGATGGCTGAACTCCAAAAGGGGATTGAGAGTAAACCTAGGGATCTAAGCGGGAGGATTGACAATCGGTGGCAGGGTTTGGGATTATAGTTCGATAAACACTGTGTTACTCCCATTGGAACACTATTCCTTGGACGTAGACATTACCCCTCCTACATACACACAGACACACTCTATTATCTCCTGCACACACTCTAATATTATGAAACTTCATCTATTTTAGCCGTTTCTAATTCTATTTTTATTATCGAATTAGAATTTCCCATACTAATTGAGGGTCCCAATCAAAGAACTGGTTATAAATTTTTGAGACTCAAAATTCTTGAACTTTAAATAAAAATTAATTTTTTTTCAAGAGCAGTTGCCGGTGAAATACCTTAAAAAAATCAAAATTGTTTTTTTTTATTTAAAAAAATTTTGAAGACATTTTTAGAAATTTTTTTATTTTTAATCTGAATTTCACTTGGAAGGCGAAAATAATGAGACCGTGTGTAAAATTTATCAGTGAAAATGGAATCGAAAGTGCAACACTAACACAGCGATAATAACTTTTGATATCGAGGGTCGCATATTTTTACAATAGTATACGATCCCACACGTAGCTTGAGGCCAGTACTGGTATATATATATATGGACCACTCATAAGGGAGATTTCGTTTTCGAATCAAACGACCCATTTGGTTTTAGTGGTGCCATTTAAGCGACTTCTATGCGCCTCTGGCTATACGACGCGGTATAGTAACATCACACCGCAGATAGAAAGTCTCGCCGATGGGCATTTCCCTAACCCCGAATAATATGATGCACCCGGTTGGTCAACACTTTAGATAAAGAAACAAAAAAAAAAGAAATAAATGAACTGGATAAACCAAATACGAAACAATCTCATCATCAATGTAAGATCAAGAAAATGTTCTCTTTTCTCCTTATCTAAAATTGCAAAGCTATCTTTATAAAATCAGTTTAAATAATCATAATCTAGAATAAGTGGTAACAAAAATCGTTGAACACAAAAAAATATAAATATATTCCTCTAAAAATAAATTTTTTTTCTGTATTTTGAATTTAGAGGAGAATAAACTGAATTTTGTCGACGGCTGCATTACAGCATCTGGGACCATATTCACCGCGTCTTTCTGGCCAAAGGAGTCAGAGAGAGGAGATTAGTGAAGGTGGAACACGTGTTCGATGCTTGGGGGTGGACTTAAGATTGGATATGTAAGCTAGTCTCTTAGAAAAATAACGTGGGACTCAAGAGGAGGAATGGGGAAGACGTCGTTAGGCACATCCGGTGCCGCACTCGCGGATCGAACTCGAATAGAACCTTGGAATGTTTCTGCTTATCCCGAAGTACTTGAAAGCACCTTATAAAGTTTAAATCATTTCCTACTGATATTAAACTACATTACGATCTGTGTCTTTCTTTTTTTCCCTTACACACGACTAGGAACAAAATAGGGGTCCAGGGCAAATTGAAAACATTATATACCCTTTGCTGACTATTAATTGTGCATTGCCTTTTATTTATTGTATTGCTTCTTTCATTTTTTTAATGTTCTGCGTTTTTGCCATGAACTGAAAATTTAGATTAAGTTATCTTTTTGTATCATTTTCCATACTACTTCAAATTGTTATTAATCATTTACAAACTTCAATTATTATTATCAATATTATCCCCCAATGTTACAACAAGGGGAATTAAAGTATCTCAGAGAAAATGATGATTACTATTTAATTTATAGTGTTGTCTCAAAAAGAAACTAAACATATAACAAATTATATATTTATATTGTCCGGCATCGGTGATTCGAACCTGATTTATTCACGGAGAGCAAGGCCCTGATATTAAGGGACAGGTTTTAAGAAAGAGTAACTGTTAAAATGAAATTAAAGTTTTTTATTTGAATCCTTTACAATTGTAATCGAAGAGAAAGAGTAGATCTAGATATCTTCAGGGACACTGAAACAAAATTAAAACTTTGTGAAATCAATCGAGAATTTAAACGAGGACAAAGTTTAAAAGTATTAGTTTCCTTTCCTTTTAAAATTGTACTTAGAGTCGTAGACCCAACAAGCGTTACCTACTAGCGGAAACAGAAAATGCAGTAGATCTCCCTCAAATTGTTTTCGGGCCAGCCAAAGTGAAAGGTCCAGAGTCCAGGTGTCGGTGTAAATTAGATTCAAGATCACTCAGCCTAGGAGTCACCGAATTTTAGATTTGACATTGATGTCGAGGTAATGCAGTCCTTAGAAGAATAGAAATGTGCCTCGCAGTAGATATTATCTTCTTGAATGAACTTGACTAAGACGAGACTCGAAGAATGCACTTGGTACTTGAAGAGATTTTCTGGACTGGAGACTTGATGACAGTACACAACTAGTTAACTTGGCCCCAGTTGCTGGACTGACACGAAGAAGACGCGTAGTTGATTCAGAAGTGACTTGTGGATAGCTAAGTTAAAGGCGTTTACTGGTCTGGAGTCGAAGAAGACACTTGGGGGTAGTACACAACTAGTTAACTTGGTGACGATTCCTGAACTGACTAATTCTAGGCAAGGGTGACACCTTCTAGCATCCTTTTGCAAATAAATATTACGTCATATCATCCATCGAATAAAAATTTTATTACAGCTACGTAAACATGAAAGAACCATATTGACGTATCACGATGGGACCTATTGCATACTTTAGGACCCATGGCTAATTGAATGCTCCATTGAATACACCTGAGTTGAAGTAGGGATTGAGCCTTACACAATCCTGGAGGATAGAACCGACAGATTATCTCAGTCGGATAGATGCCTCGCTTGGCGGACGTTTTAGGACCAAGGGTAAGTACCCTTGGTTCGCGCCCATTTAACTTGGTATTTTTCCGGCACGTAAGATAATCTGAGCGGAAAGTTTGACGTCGAGGTATAATGATGTGCACTGTCGATTATTGTCCGGTACACACCATTAGAACTCGACTGTCGATAAACCAGTTGTACTCAGGAGAGATTTTCTACAGTTGCCCTCTCCACTGGCGAGAAACCCCATTTTGACGGGTGATCCAGGCAAATGCGAGTACTCCTAATTTTCAAGTCGTTCTGTAGGCGCAAAAATTTAGAATAAGTTTATAGAAAGAAAATTTCCTCGGGGACACTTGTAAACGCTAGTATTAAGGCAAAAAGACGAGTGAATAAATAAATATTCAATTCTGGAGGATAGAAAATTTTATTTCTACTTTTAAGTAGTAGACGTTTCAAAGATCTGAATTACTGTTAAATACAAAATTTATTAAAGCTTTTCTAGAATGTCCTCCATTTGATTAAAAAACAATTTTAGAAATTACTGTTCCCTGGACATGATGATAAAGCGTTGCGTTAATTAAGACTATTCCAAAAGCAGACTGCAGGTGTACTCTTCCATTTTTGATCAATTGGAATTTATCACGAGGTTTGCGAAAGAGCTATAGCTGATTGGTGGAGGTCCATATAGCCTTTGTTCAAACAGTAAGAGTGGAAGGAGTTTTAGTCGTGATAGGCAAACATTTGTTATTTGCAATTCTACCCGTGGGATTGCACGGGGTAGGAAGGTTTAGCACGGCTATTAAACAGATCACGTGGCGATTGGATTCCTCGTTGAACGAGAAACTCTCTCTCTCTCTCTCTCTCACACTTTCTATCCCTTTCTCTCAGTAACTCTAAATTTGACTCTCTCTATCTCTTTCTCTCTGTAACTCTATCTCTGGCTCTTTCGCTGACTGGATGGAGTATAACAGTTTTGAGGGTACCCTCGCAAATCGCAAGTCCAACTCTACGGGTTTCATTATAAATCCACTCACCCTATAGGAGAATTGTGAATCTACCATTCCCCCTAACTTTCAACCCCCATTTTCTCCACAATCCATTATATCATTCTATTTTCTACTTGGAAGATGCGAACCCTCGAAAAATTCGCGGCCAAAGAAAAACATCGCGAAATGTGTTTTTCAATTTGGAATTCTGCCAACTGAGAGATGTGCAAATCAGAATAGCTTTTTGGATTCTTCTTTCTCTGTTTCATTCTCTTTTCTTTTTTTGCTTCTATTCGTTTATATACTATTTCTCTCCCCTTGTTCTTATTTCGGGGAGTGCAATACGCGACTTGCAAATTGCTGCTTAGATAATAACAGTCTCTTCAATCTTGACAAATTCACCATCAGCGAAAAGAAGAGACGAAAGAGAGGCTTTTAACAAATGAATTCTTGAAATTTGGGAAAAAAAGCTTTTAGTTGAATAGCGCAAAAAATGTTCAGGATTGATACAAAAATTTAATTTTTTCCCCTGATTTTAAGACAAAATTTTCACTTTTTCCCTGAACCTAAAGAATATTTTGATTTAATTTCACGAAATTTTGATTATTTAGAAATTCTTTAATTAAATATATATTAGAAAATAGAAACTTGAAATAATTTCAAAAAATAAATCCAAATAAAACTTTTTCAAAAAAATTCTACAGAATTTTAGTTAAAAGTATGAAAAATTCGAATTTCCAAAGATTTTAATTTGAAACCTTTTTAAAATTAAATTATTTCTAAAAATTCAAGCATCCCTGATGTTCCAAAAAAATAGATCCAAAAGAAATCTCCAAAAAAAAATTAATTTCTAATTGAGAGAATTTTAATGGTTCCAAAAAAATAGATCCAAAAGAAATCTACAAAAAAAATTAATTTCTAATTGAGAGAATTTTAATAGATTTATTAATTTCTAATTTGCTATTAATTTCTCCATTAAATAAAACGAAAAAAGAAACAGTTGATAGTTAAGGTGCCACCTGAGGATTTTGGTTGTCAAGGGAACGTGGCCAATTTATGAGCCGTACACCCTGGAAGCTTTTCCCGTCTTTGAAATGGTGCAGTTAAATCTTGATTAAGCAAGAAAACCGAACGCATATGGGGTGATGTAGGACATTTGGTAATGCTCCACGTGATAAAGTTTAGTGACACTCTCCTAATAACTTTACATCTGTCTAATGCCAATTTAAGACTTTTGCCAAAGTCACTCGACATTTACTATATCTTCATTAGAATATAAAGGGATTTATTTTCAACGTGGAAATCTTCCAATTTCTCGATGCTAAAAGAGAAGGGGGACCAAACTTCAACGACCACTACAAACTTTCTTCATTTCCGATTGACTCAAATTCACGTATATATCTGCGAAGCCAGACATCGTTATCAATTCTCTTCGTCTCTTCCTCTCCTTAAATTTTCTGCTATTAAAAAAATAATTTAATTTCCAGGAAATGTCATTTTTACCCCTTCAAAATTTATAACTATTATAAACTATAAATCATCTATTAATAAAAATATACATTTTTTATTTTAAAATATGATTTAAAATTAATTAGAGAAATGAACACATGAATTTCCAGATGAAAAAATTGAATAAAAAGGCTATTTTTTATTATTTTCAACCTAAAAACAATGTACCAAGTTTTTTTTCATTGTGGAAGTAAAATTTGACGGGAAAAAATTAAAAAGAAAATTATGGAACAATAATTAGTATCATAACACGTTTTAAGAATTAATATCCAACGTAGATGTATATATCCAATTAGCTTTGATATGTGCAAGAATTCAGAGGGGGGGGATTTAAATATGCAATGAAGAGTAGGGGCTTGTCTTGAATTTTCAAGAACCCTGAAGGAAGAATTTTATATAGAAAAGGTAAAAAGAAAAAGGAGGAAGTGGGATGAAAGTGGATGTATGTTGGGCACGTAGCCGCGGGGATTGCCTCGATGTGCCATAGAGGCAATCATGCCGGCAATGCAGAGGCCCATCTTACCACCTTACTGCCGTGCATATACCTTCCCATCCCTGTCGTAGCAGCGTATATATGTATATACATATATATGTCTCCACCCTGCTACTCACACCACCTTTTTTTTCCTCTACGTGCGTTCCTTGAGTGGTTTGTAAAATCTTGAAATCCGCGACTCAGCAGTTTTATCGCTCATAAATAAAATTTCCAAATAATTCTACTTTATTTCCCACTTTCTTTCTCATTTTACTTTTATCTTAGCACCTGAATACTTTTTTCTCTTGAGAAATGTGTAATTTAGAGTGTTTTATGCTTATATTATTCTTTTATCATATTAGTGGAATAGATTTGTTACGGTGGATTTTTTTGACGAAATGGGTGTTTATTTGGTGAGTTTATTTTTTGATGATTCCTGATGAACTCAAAGTTTGTTAAAAAAAATTCTATCCTTCAGCGTGTTGTTCAGCAATATTCCAGTAACAATCTAGGTGGATACCAGTCCACAGAAAATAATAGAATTGATAGGAATTTAATTTAAACGTTTCTTTATGTCAATTTGGGTTGTCTGATAGCTTACGGGTGGACCTGCTGCTACTTTAAATTATAATAAAATATTCTATCCTTCAGGGTATTGTTCATCAATATACTAGTAATATACTAGGTGGATACCAGTTCGTAGAAAATAATAGAATTGAAATGAATTCTGGATGTATTTGTCAGTCCAGGAAATGCGTTCAAGTTAACTAGTCCAGAAAACGCCGTCTTATCAGCTACCTGTGCTCTTCGTGTCATTCCAGCAACTGCCACCAAGTTAACTAGTTGTGTACTGTCATCAAGTTTCTTCTTCGACTCCAGTCGAAAAAACCTCTTCAAGTACCAAGTACCTTCTTCTAGTCTCGTCTTAGTCAAATCTATTCACGGTGATAATTTCTACTGCGAGGCACATTTCCATTTTTCTAAGGACTGCATTACATCGACATAAATCATTACATCGACATCAACGTAAAATTAATAATTCAGTCACTCCTAGGCTGGGGGGTGTTCAACCTAGTTTACATCGACACCTGGATTCCGGACCTTCCACTTTGGCTATTCCAAAAACAATTTGAGGGAAATCTACTGCATTCTCTGTTTCCGCTAGTCAAGGTGTTTTCTTCGACCTCACACTAAGGGAGGTATCGCTTGCTGAGTCTACGACTCTAACATTGACCTTTAATGGAAAAATCGCATCGACTTTGATACTCCCTTAAAAGGTTAATTAATGAAACTTGTCCCCATTTTAATTCTCTTTGATTCCATAAAAATATAGTTTTGCTTCAGTGTACCTGAAGACATCTGGATCTACTCTTTTTCTCTCAATCTAATTGTAAAGAATTCAAATAAAAATTTAATTTAAACGTCTTTTTGAACTAATGATGTTTGTTTGATTACGTATGGGTGAACCTGCTACTAAATTAATGTTAGAATAAAATATTCTATTCCATAGGACGTTGTTCAGAAACATTGCAGCAACAATCTAGGAGGATATCAGCACATAGAAAATAATAGAAATGATAGGAATTTGATTTAAACTCCTTTTATTGCCAAATTCGATTGACTGATAGCGTACGGGTGGACCTGCTACTACTTTAAAGTTACAATAAAAAATTCTATCCTTCAGGATGTTGTTCAGCTACATTCCACCAACAATGTAGGTGCATACCTGTCCATTGAAAATAATTTGTCCATTCAAATTCTCTTTGATTCTACAAAATTCTAATTTTATTTCAGTGTGCCTGAAGACATCTGGATCTACTATTTCTCTCTCATTCTAATTGTAAAGGATTCAAATAAAAACTTTAATAATTTAAATTCAATTCAACAGTTCCTCTTTCGTAAAGACTGTATCTTAAGATCAGAGCCTTCCGCTCTGTGACTAAATCAGGTATGAATCACCGATGTCAAACAATTTAAATCCAAATAATTTAAGATATGTTGGCTTCCTTCTGAGACATAACATACTTAAAAGTCATCAGGAATAAAAAGGAGCTACTTTGGAGATACTGGTTTTTTTGTTACTCCTGATAGATCTCAAGTGATTCATGATAACTCATCATTCACTTTTGAATTTAATCAGTTACATTTTTTACTTAAGGTTCATCAAGAGTCAAAATAAGCCGCTGATTCCTACATGACTCCTGATGACTGCAAAGTTTCTGCATTAAGACTCTTAAGATTCATCGAAAGTAGAAATGAATCGCTAGAGATTCACTGACTCTCATTGACTGCTATTGACTCCCAAGTGACTATTAGTACATCAAACCCTTGCAAATTGTATATTTCATAACAATACTCCTCTAAAATTCATAATGACTCCCAAGTGACTATTATTGTCTCATGGTTCACTCAAAGGAGTTAATTGCGAGTCACTGACTCTTGATAACTCCTGGCAACTACTAATTAATTATCAAACGTACATCATTCAGAACTCTATTATTCTAAAATTGATAAATTTCCAAATTCAGTAAGATTAGTTACTGCGTTTTTTAGTCCTGCGAAATCAAAGGAAGTTTCCTACGAAGGGGAGATGAACCTTAAGGGTCGTATTATCACGAAACGCGTTGATGAGAGAAAGGTAGATTTCGTGGATGAGGAAGGGGGATGAAAGGATCTCCGACAGTCCCTCAGTGGCTCGTTAGGGCATTTGCATTTCATTTCGTCCTCCGGCGCCCTCAACGGGTCCTTCCGCGTGCTTTTAACTCTCTCTCCCTCTTTCTCTCTCTCTCTCTTTCGCTCTCTCCCCCATTTCCATATAAATATTAATGCAACATCCTCCTCTCTGGGGTTTTTGTTCCTCTTCTAGCCCTGAAGTGCCAAAGCCCTCCTTCTAACCAAGCACTTTGAATGCTGATGCGCTTCGAAGTTCCACACTCTATACTCGGCCCACGCTCTGTAATGAAAGTCGATTTATGAATATTTCCTCTTCATACTCGCCAGTTTGTTCAGCTCTTCATGATTTATTACCATCATCCGTAAATACATTGTGTACAATTTTCTAAACAAAAGAAAATTAGATTTTAAAATTTTGTTTATTGCAAAAATTCAGTATTTCTTTTTTTATAATCTTTTAACTAATAACTCCAATGTAAGTTATTTTTAATCAAATATTAAAGTCTTAAAAATTTGGCGTTATATTCATAATCAGCTAACCCGAAAACCCCCGAGTAACAAATTTCAAGTTAATTTGACGATTATTTCAAAATTCGTCCTCCATATTGGATCCGCTATATTGGGTTTCTTAAAACCGACTTCAGATTCATAATCAGCGACCCCAAAAAATGAAGGATCAAAAGTTAATGATAATTTTTTCTCCGTTTGGGCGTTAAGGCAGTAGTCTCCTTTAGAAGACGAAAAAAAGCGTTTTTTCAGCAATTTTTTTGAAAGGGAAAGAAATGTTTGCGGTAAACGAAAATTTTTGGGCGATATTCTACTATATTTCAGCTTAAAAAACAATTTTTATTATTAAAAAATATTGAAATTCTTCTAAGTTATAACGATTTTTCTAGAGCGCTTGCAGTCTGCACTTGTAAATCGGTGCCGGTGATGGAGGTCGTGCGATGCATCTGAAACAGTCAAACCAAATTTTTTTTTTAATGTTTATAAGTTTCATTTCTATTTAAACTAAAAAAAATACCGAAGAAGTTATAAAATTCCAAATTTTTTCAAAGTTTGAAAAAAAATTCACTTTTTTAAAAAAAGATTCACTTTAAGTTGCAAAAGAAGTAGTTTAAATAATACTTCTATCCAACTTTTTTTAGTTCAAATAGAAGATAATTTAATACTGAAGCTAAATCACTTTGATTTTTGTCGATCGGACAAATATTCTTTTTGTTATCGCCGGCACCGTTTTCTATGACGCGTTAAAATGAAAATTCGAGAAAACGCGCTTTAAAGTTTTCGGTCCAAAAAAATATAAGTTTTTGGATACTTACACTAATTAAATGTTAATCAGCTATGCCTAGGCCTTACAGCAATCCTTCCTCTTCTTCGAAGAATGCATTTTGGCGGAGGCTTTTTGATAGTCGAGCTGTGCGAGCCTCCTTGCTCGAAAATGATTCGCGCCGGTTCTCCCGCGTTATGCTCTCAACATCGATGTTGTCTGCAAAATTTTTGCATTGCTGCTGGATGACATTATTGAAGAAATAGTAGTAGTATGCATAGTGGAAAGCACAGATTCCTCGTTAAAAATGCCTGCAGCCAAATTTGCTGATATTGGCCTCTAAACTTTTAAAGACATATTCTTCGATAGTTTTGGAATAGATTTAAGACAAAAACATCGATTTTTTAAGCCTATAAAGAAGACTACTGCCTTAATGGATTAATCTGCAGTACCGAGTCAGTTGTGTAATAAAACATACCATCTGTAAATGGTACAATTTTCCATTTTTAGTTACAATTTTTACTGTTTGTAGAATTGTTATATCACTTGTCGTGAAAGTACTCGGAGGGGATGATTTATTGACACAATGCTTGTGAGTTTGTACAGCCGCGTATATTGACAATCAGTAAAGAGATATTTGTCATATGAGTCAAGAGCCATTTGTCATGATGACAAAGCCGGCGAAATTTCAAGTATTGGACACGCCTAGTCGTGTCGGTGTGGTGAAGTCGATTGAATCACGTATGCCGCAGGATGAGAAAACCCTCTGGCACGTTCGTCCGTAGGATTAAACGGAAGGAAATTCAATATAGATCCCCCAAACCCCTTGCATCTTGGCAGACACATAAGATCCGCGCCAGCGAGTCGCGGGAGGGTGACTCTATATGTATGTATATATAGTTCAGTAAATGGTAGAGGCACGCGGCGGTGGTAGCTCACCGACGTTTCATTAGCGAAGATACTCCCCGCGGGGATGGAAAACGTTAACTTTCAGCCCCTCGAGTTCTTGAGACCAGGAGGATGTAACCAGGACAAGATTAGAATCCTACCCCAAGGCATATATATCGGTCAATACCTTTATTCTCCTTGCGTCTCACTTTCTACACTCTCCATTCCATTCTCTCTTCATTTTCCACTTGAAGAATTTTCCCATTGACATTTTTTTCCTTCCTTTAAAAGAAGTTTAAAAAAATAAGTTTTTAAACTTCTTTTAAGGTTTTCAATTTCGAGAAATATCCTGTAACACTTTTGAAGACTACAAGATTAACTTATGTGTAACAGTGCAGTGGACATGGTTAACAAAGGAAGTTCACATAAGTCTTGAGAGGAGGGGGAGTGAAAATTACGATCTCACTATCATTTTCCTTTGAAAGTTCGCCTACGTTCATTTACGCCCACTCTCAATTCTGACCGGTTTTAGTTGTGATCCCTTTTACACCCTTTTGTTAAAACTCCTCTCGTTATAACTTTGTACAATCATCTCCGTATTTCACTGTGATTGAACCCCTCGAATTCTATTTAAGTATGAGATTCACAATTTACAATAAGTAACGTTCATAAAACTGTAACATTTACGGGAGGTAAAGGTTTCATTTAGTAGTTGAGATGAAAAGTATGTACATAGGGTAATCGGTACAATGGTTGGCTCCCCTACAATGAATGGCCTTCTTGTTAAAATATAGATATTATAGGAAATAACTTGTATAAAAAACCGACAGATTAGCTCAGTCGGATAGATGCCTGGCGTTGGTGGTCGTTTAAGGACCAGGGGTATAAGTACCCTTGGTTCGCGCCCACTTGGCTTGGTATTTTTCCGGCACGTGAGACAATCTGAGCGGGAGGTTTGACGTCGAGGTATAATGATGTGCACCGTCGATTATTGTCCGGTGCACACCATTAGAACTCGACTGTCCATAAACCGGTTGTACTCAGAGAGGTTTTCTACAGTTTCCCTCTTCTCTGGCGAGAAAACCCATTGACGGGTGGTCCAGGCGTAATGCGAGTACTCCTAATAAAGTCGGCTGTAGACGCAAAAATTAGGTTAATATATAGAAAATTTCTAAAGTAGAATGGTTATGCTTAATCCAAAAAAGTATTTCTCGGGGACTCTTGTCGAAGTGCGTAAGGCCAATAGGGCAGGAGTATAAACAATAAAAAAAAAAAAAAAAAAAAAAAAAAAAAAAAAAAAAAAAAAAAACTTGTATGAAAAGATTTTATCAACTGTGGTTAATAAACTTGACATAATTGTACACCATTAATTTTAATTTAAATATTTATTTACGTGTTCAGAAACAACAGCTTGACCCTAGATAATATTTTCAACCTTTATTGACCCATAGAAGTCTACTTTAAAACTAATTCAAACCCTTTGATGATTTTTCATCCTTATTACTTTAACACTTATTATCCTTCGATTGTATATTGCTAACCGTCCGTTAACCCTAACAGACATTACACTCATTCTGACCAACCTTGTTTGAACCAAAAATATTGGTTTTTAAATTTGAAGTGCAATATAAATGTAATCCGAAGGAGTTCAAAGCATCTTTAGTCTCCATTGTTCCAGGAATTTCGGTTTTCGTTCCCAGAAAAAACCATAAAAATGGGACCAACAAGTGCCAGCTATCCAAAACTAAGTCTTTACAGATGTTCAGCTTGGTGGAACTGAAGAGGTATATGAATAAATATACAAAACTTATTATTTGTGGAATTTTCAAATTGTTCACCCAAAAATTTGTTATAGTAAAAACACAACTATCACATAGTCTGAACCCACTTTCCAGGCAGTTTTTCGTCAACTACGACAAAGTTAGTACTCATTTTTTGAAAGTGTCGAACAAAACTTGATTCAAACAAAATTTATACCTATAATAACAATATAAAAAAATTATGCTTGTGTGGTGGGTAATAAACAAGATTACGACTATCAAAGAGTGGGTGGACTCTAACACACAGAAAACAAAAGAAGAAGCAAGAATTCTAATGTTTAGAATGGACAAGAAGTTTGTTAAATGACGATGTAAAGCTGACAAAGGCCGATTATATCAACCTCATAAATAAAGTGACTTTCAAAAAAAGAAAATACGAAAAAAAACAGGAGCAAAATATAAAAAAGTCAAATTAAGTGAGGAGCTATTTTTAAAAACAAATACTTTTCATTAACATCAATTTCAATGTGATTTACAGAATTTAAATTGATAAAGTGAGTTGTAGCTTTTAAAATTAATACTAAATTATGATGAACTTTTATATATCCATCAAAAGTCGGTTTCAGATGATTTTTGTAAGCTTTTAAAGGAATAAACAATTGTATATGTTCAAATCATTGTTGAAAGTAGACTGAAAATTTTGTCCCGGGGACAGAATATTATGGTGGTTAGTAGAGTATCCTCATAGAAAATTTGTAATTTTTTATTATAAAATTATATTTTCTTTCAACAGTGAAAGTGTTCAGTGCGCCGATCCCTTCTTAGTGTCATTGTTATAATTGTTATTACTATCGTCGTTAAATAGTTTGATTGTTGTTCTTCTTCGTCTTTCTTTGAAGAAAGACAACGTAAGTAATTTGTCAATAATAAAAGTTAATATAATTCCAAGAATTCTTTGTGATTTGTTAATCCTGACCCATTCTATTCAATGATTCCTCATCTTCTGTTATATCACAAACATTTTGGTGATTATTAGGCCCATTAATCTCTCTTCGAATTCTATGAAAACAGAATGATTATGACCAAGTTGTTTTAAAAGACCAATGACAGCATTTTTAAAAATATTACTAATATTAAAAAAAATATTTTCTAACAGTTCAATAAAGTGTGTTTTTAATCAGTTTTCGTAAATAAAAGGCAGAAACAATCATAAAATACTATTTTTGACCCCTGCTAATAATTATACAACTATTACATGACCTCTGTCAATTACTGTGTGTTTAGTACAGTACACTGAGAAAACATTTTACTTAATTCAAATAGAAAAATAATTTTAAATGATTTTGTTTAATTGAAATTAGTTTGTAAGTTTAATCCCAATATATAAAAAATATTTACTGCTTTGATTCAAAAATATTATTTGTTTGAATAATTATGTTTAATTCAAACATATTTTCTGTTTTTATTAAAACAAAAATTATGTTTAAAAATTTTATGTTTGATTCAAACTTAAAAGTTTATTATAAATAATTTAAAATCAACCATAACTTATGTTTGAATTAAATATATTATTTCTTTAAATGAACCAAAAAATATGTTTCAATTAAACTTAAATATGTTTGACTGTATAGCAAAGATTTTTTAAGTTTGATTTAAACAAAATTTGTTTGAACCAAATAATTCGTTTTCTCAGTGTACTTTTTTTGACATCTAGAATAAATTTGGCCTAATATCTTCAATTTCGTAAATTTTCTCTCGTATGGCCTAAAATGTCTTTCTGAAAAAGTATTTCGAGTGGTAATTATTTTGTTGGAATTCCGTACGGAATCGTAACATGGTTCAGTACGATTTCTAGTCGAAATCGTTGTTTTTTTTTGGTGCCTTTGAGCCAGAATTTAACGTTCCCATTATGCAGAACGAGTTGTATCGGTAAAGCCTCAATCCCAATTCCCAGGGATAGCTGGTCGGATGCAAAGCCAAACAAACCTTATTTATGTCTCAATTAAAGCCGGGAATGGGATGCACCCTCGATGGAGCAGCTCCAGACAATAAAGCAGCAGTCCCAGGGAGGGAAAGAGGATAGTGCTTCAAGAGAGAAAGACCATTTGTGTTGGTTTCAACGAGTGAGATGGACACAGACACAGAGAGAGAGAGAGCAAGAGAAATCGAGAGAGAGAGAGAGAGAGAGATTCACCCAAAAGGGGGATGCGGAGACGAAAACGCTGGACCATTGAACGTCGACCTCTGGGCTCTGAGCTCTCTCAACCCAGGGATATGGTCCATAGTCTCTGGATTCTGCGTATATCCGAATCTGAACTAAATACCCCATAGGGGGCGAGGAGATAACGAGCGAACTCGCGAAACGACCATAGATCAAGCGGCTTAATTATCTCCACGCAATGTTTCGTACCCACCCCTTTTTCCCTATCGCCAAAACTAATCCGACTCATCGATTAACAATTCCATATTTTCCAAAAAAAAGGAGGATTTACTTTTCTATTTTTCTATCCTGCTATTGGAGAGTTAAATAGTTAATAGAGGAATAGAGATAAAAAAAAAAGAAAAAAAAGAATTATGATAATGAAAAGATTTGTGAAGATGATGAAAGTAGTTTGTTGCGAGTCTGAAAGGTGAAATTGTAGGGAGAGAAAAAAAGAAAGAAGGGGGTGTATTTACTGAGGCTGCATAGTCATAAATTTATTCATACTAGTGGCGTGTATTTTTATTTGTAATAAGATATGTTGATACGCTTGGCAGTCCTCTCTTCCCTCCTCATCAAGTTCCTCACTCCAAGCGAATCCGCTCGGCACCAACCCTCATTCCTTTTTATCTCCGCAGAGTTTCCACCCCATCAGCCTCATCCCTCTCTCTCTCTCTCTCTCTCTCTCTCTCGTATAACCCACCCCACACAATCCCACCTAAAGTGTAACCCCCACCCCAAAAAGTCGCTCGGCACTATCATGGCGGCAGTTACAGAATCAATAAAAGTGGTGCTCATGCGCCTCAACTGCCGTCTCTACTGCCGTCGCTGGCCTCTCTAATGCTCAATACAGAGACAAGAACTTTATATGCATGTACAAACATTCACACCACTTTGAGCCGCACACCTCCAGCATCCCACTCCTCCTCCTCTCTGGACCCGACATCGAATCGCGCCAACTTCCCCCGTATTCATTCTCCGCGAAACTACCTCTAAAGCTATACAGGAACCATCTCCTTCTCCCTCCTCCTCTCTCACTCCTGCTACTCTGCATCGGGTGTCTCAAAAGTATCATATGCAGTAAGTTTTTCCCAAAAAAAAGATTTTTGATTCTATAAAAATTTATAAGGATTTATTTTTTAAATAAACAATATTTCCATTTTTTACCAATTTAGAAGTTTGAAAATTAGGAAATATTTGTAAAAAATAAAAATTGGAGTTGAAATAAAAAATAACAATAATAACAATAATGATATTAATAATGACAAAACTAAAATTATTAAAATAATAATAAACATAATAATATTAACTAATTAACGACCAAATGTACAAAATTTTTATTTGATTTCAACGAAATATTTAAAACATTTAAAAATCAGAAAATTTTTTCTCCAAATCTAAATTAGTGGAATTCTACTAAAAAATAGTAAAATTTTACTAATTTTTTAGTAGAATTTCACTAATAATTTTAAAATTGATGCTTTTCGAAGAAAACTCATTTCTCAAGGGTTTTCGGGGTCGCTAATTACGAATCTGATGTCAGATTTGTAAAATTAAAAATGGCGGATCCAACATGGCCACCAAATTTTTTCAAAGTTGACGGATTTGTCTAAAAATATTTACTCGAGAGTTTTTAAAGTTATAAAATTCGAATTTAATGTGAGTTTATAAATTGTAAATTTTGTTTTTTTCAATTTTTTTTAATCGCTGAACCGTAAGCAACACATCTGATTAAAGTTATGTATTTTACAAACTATTTTGGATTTTTGTAGTCCGATATCAGATTTTAATTCAATTTTTAAATTTTGTTAGTAAAATTGACATCAATTTTTAATTTTTAAAGTGTGACATCAAATTTAAATTTAATGATCCCAAAACCCCCCTATTTATTTCAGATAAATCAAGCAACAATAAAAAAAATTTGGTAACCATAGTGGATCTGACATTTTGAATTTTGAAAAAAGGGAAATAAAATTCAAATTCAGCGAACCCTAAAAACCACCGAGAAATAAATTTCGATCGAATTGCACCAATTTTGAAATTATCCGCCATTTTGAATTTTTAAAAAAAATATATAGACTATGGACTGTCAAGGGGTTAATAAAACAGTATACTAATAGTTAGTTTAAATTCTTCTAAGCAATCAGTAAAATTCTACTAATAATAATTAGTAAAATTTTACTAATTGTTTAGTAAAATTTAGTAAAATTATTACTTAATCATTTGGTGGACGACTTTTCGTCAATTTAAAATGATGTTTCGACATCAAGGAAAACGAATATAGCGGATAGAATAGGAAAAAAAACAAAATCTGTGGTCAAAACTTAAAAATTCAAAATGGCGGCTCCAAAATGGCGACCAAAAATTTTAAAGTTCTACTAAAATGTCTAAAAAACTTAAAACCCCCGAATGAACATTTTCAACCAAATTCATAAACTTTAAGATACTTTTGGTGGACATTTTGAAGCCGCCATTTTGAATTTTTTATTTTGATCAATTTGGATTTTTTGACAACACTGTTAAGAGTTTAATATCTTTAAAAATTCAAAATGGTGGACAAATATGGCGGACGAAATTTAAAATTCATAGGATTCACTTGAAATGCATTACTGGAAAATTTTTCGGAATTACAAATCGGATGTCAGATTTAAAAAATTTTTAAAAAGTACATTCGCCATTTTGATATTTAAAAATCTCACTTTAGATTTGTAATCAGCTATCCCAAAAAAAACCCCCGATGTAATAAATTTCAATTGAATCTATCGAATTTTTAAAACATATTTCCGCCATATTGGCTCCGCCATTTTTTAATTTTAAAATCAGATAAAATATTCAATAAATTGCGATAATAACGCAATAAATGTATAATAAAACGTAATAAGTGTATGATTAACGCTATAAAAGCACCAATTAACGCAAAAATGCAATAATAGCGTTAAAAGTGCAATATTGTTCTAACATGCGAATAATTAAGGGAATATAAAATAAACACTAAAAGTTCTATAATAGCGTAAAAAATGTAATAATAGCGCAATAAGTGCAAAATTAGCGAAAAAAGTGTATAAATATCGTAGAAAATGTATTATTAGCGCAAATAAGCTTAAAAGTGCTATAATAGCGCAGTAATTGTAATATTAGCGCAACAAGTGTTTTAAAACTGCGAAAAAGTACCAATATCTCAATAACTGCGATAATAGCGTCAAAAGTAGAATAATAGCAAAGATTTGAAATAATAGCGCAATAAGTACAGTAGTATCGAAAAAAATTTTAATATTTACATACTAAGTAAAATAATAGGCTAAATATTTTAGTAGCGCAGTAAATAAAAGAGGATAAGAACTAATAATAACGGAATAAATGCAATATTTACACTTATAATGCACGTATTCCACAATTTAAAAAAGTAGAAATAAACTCTTTTTTCACTCCTCTAAAAATAATATTTAAAAAAAAATATATGAACATAATGTAAAATTGCAATATTTTCCTCTCTATCTTTGTAATTACAATTTAAACAATAATTAATTACTGTCTCACTTCATCTATACATGAGCTTTTGAATTTGCTGCTCTAGTTTCGATCAAAGTGCGCCGTTGCTAATTTCGCGGATATCTGATTAATTAACCGTCCGGAGGTTTGCGTGTTGGCCAGCTAACCGAGGCAATTAATCATTTGCTCGCTGTGCTGGTAAACAAGCAGTTCTGCTCGGAGGGTAGGTTTTCCTAGCACAGGTTTCGTGGTTTACAGAGAGAGAGAGAGAGAGAGCGAGAGAGGTGGCAGGTAATGTTGGGATAATGTTCAACATAAACTGTGGCGAGTCATACCTACGAACTCATGCCAACGGGTATATATTTCCTGGATCTAGGTATTGCACACCACCTAATAATTCCTGAAAGCGTAACACGTCCAAAAAAACCATAATTATTCCACTATTTTAAAAACAGGCACTAAAATAATGTTTTAAATGTTTTTAAACGAGCATTTTAAAAACAACAAACTAACATTGAATTATCTTCTGATTCTTTTTAGTTTTTAAAAGAAAATTTCATATTCCAATAACTAGAAATAAATAATTAAAATAACTAATGAATAGGTAAATAATAATATAATAATTACCACACGGAGAGAGAATATAATATTAAATTTTGTAAAAATATTTTCAAATTGGGGAAAAAGTGCGACAAAGCGAAATTTTGATATAAAAAATACTAAACTTTAAAAAAACTTATGTGAAATTTAGTATAATTATATTAAATATCAAGAATATTAATTAAATTCTAATATAACGTTAATAAATTTCACAAAACTTTTTTTAAAGTTTAGTATTCTCTATATCAAAATTTCGCTTTGTTGCACTTTTTCCCCAATTTGAAAATATTTTTACAAAATTTAATATATATTCTCTCTCCGTGCAAAAAAAAATTTTTTAACCCGAACAGTGGCTACAAATTTCACTATACGGGTGATTCTCCAAAAAACCTCATTTTGCATGTAATCAAGATTTTCTAAATAATTATAATCATTTGGGAAAATACCAAGTCATATTTCCCTATTTTATCACTTTTTCTAAATGTTCTGCAAGAAAAAGTTGTAAAATTTTATTGTTTAATACATTTTTAAAATATTTTACCACCTCAAAATCGATTTTCTAACCTGTCATCTAAGTGCTTTTCATTTTTTCAATAGGTAAAACAATTATTTAAAACATGAAAATTGGTACTTTATTAATTTTTTCTAAAAGTTATGATATTTAAGAATAATTTTCAAAAATATAAATAAAATATGTCGTGTAGTTTTTTTAAATATAGAAAATGAAATTTGTCATGTAGTACCGCGTCATTCCTCTCACTCGTTTAATATTATCCAATATTTTTGCTGTGGGTAGAGATATTGATTAATTATTGTGATCAATATTTGAATTAACATCTCTAATATTAATTTCTTAAGTTACTTTTTAAAAAATGTCATTATTTTGCGTTAAAAAAATTAAAATTGAGACATAAGCAGAGATTCACAACCTAAAGCGTCATTCCTCTCACCCCTAATAAAAACAATATTAATATATATAAATTGATCGCAAATTTTTTTCACATAAAGTTATCCTTTATAAACATGATAGGGCATTCTAAGCTGGAGGAAAATTATTTGTCAATTAAATAAAATTAAAAAATGTTGAAATCGTCATTCCTCTCACCCGTCATTCCTCTCACTTTTTTGAATAAAAATTAAAAATTGATATGATTGTCGGTTGTTTACAAACTGCCAGTCAAAAGTGAACCTAAAATGTATGAAAAATAATTTTTGACAATTGTTTAAAGAGATTTTTGATAACTGTAAGTATTTCAAAATCTATAAAATTTATAGATAATATTAATAAATTATAATTTTTAAATAATTTTTTGTAAATAGAAAAATATATATAATAAAAAACGCCGGCGCCAAATTTTAACCTCTTAATTTTTTTGAAAATTTTAATTTAAAATATATAGTTTAAAAGCTAAAAGTTAGCATGATCATGCTATAGAGGTGGTAGATTTTTGAAAGCTCAATATAATTGACTGCATTAATCCATAAATAATAATTTTTTTTCTTTTCTGTTTGTAACTCACAAAAAGGAGTATTTCGGGAGAATCACCCATACATATTAGCGAAATTTTGTAGTTGCTTCAGTTTAAGATTTTCACTATTTTACAGAAACTTATCACTTTTCTTGTTTTGATAATATTAAGCAAAAAGATAAGTGTGTAAATTAATAATAATATTAAGGGCCAAATTCTTAACCGACCAATCATGAGCGGTTAAAATGACTTTAATAATTGATTAACTTTTAATCGGAGTTGGTGAAACTGGCCCTAAGAGTAATAAAAAAATAAAAATTATAATAATAAACTAATAATATTACAATATTAATAATAATAATAATAATAATAATAATAATAATAATAATAATAATAATAATAATAATAATAATAATAATAATAATAATAATAATAATAATAATAATAATAATAATAATAATAATAATAATAATAATAATAATAATAATAATAATAATAACTAAGATTAAGTATTATAATAGAAATTATTCTGACATTGCGCGCTACGCTATCCCCATTTTTCAGTGGTTGCGCGCGTAGTCTATGACGCTATCCCCTCCCTACTAAAGCGGCGCGCGCAGGCTCTTAATTCTACTTTTTTAAAGTTACTTATACTTAATAATTATTTAATTATTAGTTAAATTAAAATTTAATTAATCAATTGTTTAAAACACTTATTAATTGTAATAAATAATTGTAATAAATGTTTTTAAATCATTCAAAAAGAGAATATAAAATAGCAATATTATACTTATTTTCTGAATATAATTTATTCATTTTAATGAAATGTGAATGGTATTATTTAATATTTCAGAAAAATTAACTTTCTCTTAATTAATTTAATAATTTCAAACAGTCAATTTTGTTTAAATTTAACTTAATGATTTAATTTTGTTTAAAATACCTAGGTTTTAAATTTTAGCATACAAAATTTGAAAATAAGAATTTTAATAAATCATTATTTTCTTATTATATTTTATTAGAATAATTATGCTTTACATTAAAAAAACATAATTTTAAAATTGTAAATTGATCTTAAATACATTTAGCAATAATTCATTAATATAGATAATTTTTTATTTTGTACAGCAATAGTTTATTAATTAGCGAATCTTTCTCACAAGTGGGGAATAAAATTAAGGTTAATATATATAAGAACAGTTAAGGCGATTTTATTTTTTATATAATGAATTTTAATTTTTAAAGCATTTTTTGTGTACCTTTCAATTCCAAAACTGTTTTTTCAAAAAAAAAAAAAAAAATTACTTAATCCCTCTTTTTAAAAAATTAACCTTATATTTCAATTTTTACAGAAACTACCTCTTTATTTTTTTATTATTTTTATTGGAAAGATGAGATTTTTATTAATTATGTACAGTTAGAAAATGGGAAAACAATGAGTTTGGAATAAAAGAAACAAAAAGATTTTAAAAATTTGTTCTTTTTTTATTTTCTTTAAAAGCCATTTTGTCCCATTTTAAAGATTTGCATAATTTATTGGAAAAAATCTCATCTTTCCAATAAAAATGATAAAAAATTTAAAAAAGAGGTAATTTTTGTGAAAATTGAAAAATAAGGTTTATTTTCAACCTTTTCGTCCCTCTGGGACATAAATATTCCACTTAGAAAATTTTATTTTAATTCTTATAAAAGTTAATCAATTAATTTGCAATAAATTTCTTTCTATTTCGAATGGATGCTGCTACAATTAAAAAAATAATAAATAACAAAAAGTAGAAATATTTATTTTAAACAATAGGATGAACATTGGCTGTTTTTTTTAAAAAAACCGTCATGTAACAAACTATTTATTTCATTAACATTTAGTGAATAATTTCTAACAATTCTTCGTTTTCCTATGTTTTTTAGGGTCGCTGATTATGAATTTTTGATTCAGATTTAAAAAATTCAAAAAATTCAAGTTGGTGAACATTTTTTTAAAAATTGCTCATATTCGCTTGAAACTTATTAATCAGGTGTTTTCAGGTTTGCCATTCTGAATATCGAAAATCTAACTTCAGATTCGTGATCAGCGACCCTAAAAACCCCCGAGTAACACATTTTATGCAAATTTGAGTAATTTTTAAAAAATGTCCGCCATATTGGATCCACCATTTTGAATTTTGAAAATTTTGAAAATCTGACTTTAGATTCGTAATCAGAGACCCTAAAAATCCCCGAATAACAAGTTTCAAAAAAACCAACTGTCTGGGTTTCCCGGGGGCACAATAGGGTTAAAAAAAGAGGGTTTAAACAATTTCTTTTTGAAAAAAAAGTTTTTAAATTCAAAAGTACAGAAAAAATAATTTAAAATTCAGTATAAAAAATTGAAATCCGTAAAGTCGAAATTCATTTTAAATTAACAATTTCGCTGAAAACAGCATAACTGCAATCTCCATAATTTACATAATTATTAATTTTCAATTTTTTATAAAAGTTAATATTTTAAGATTTTGTTACTTTTTTGCAGAACAACAATTTACTAAAGTTTGAAGCCAATTCCAGAAAATTAAAATTTTTACTTGGTCGTTTCAGGTAAAATTGCTCTGATATATTAGTGTTCATAAATAGAAAATAGTAACTAATGTTAAAAAAATGGCATTTTTATTGATTATTAATGAAAAAAGGCGCTTTTATTCGTTATTAATAAAAAAAAGCATTTTTATAGATTATTAATAAAAAAAAGCATTTTTATTGATTATTAATAAAAAAAAAACATTTTTATTGATTATTAATAAAAAAAAGGCATTTTTATTGATTATTAATGGAAAGAAGGTATTTTTATTGGTTATTAATAAAAAAAGACATTATTTACTGGTTATAAATAAAAAAAAGTGATTTTAAAATACAATGACCCAGTAAAAGATCAAGGAGCAGGTTCCGCTTGTCCCGTACGAAGTTGGAGAGTAAAAGGGAAGAACGCTTACACCTTTTGGCCTCTTGAAAGGCGAACTGCTATGCGACGACCCTTTTCGCATGAAATGGGTCGTTCTCTCCAGCAAAATAGGCCATTGCTGCAACAGCCAATGGCCAATGTAGCCATATTCTACCCACACTCGACTGATATACACTATACAAACTTGTATATATATGCATACGATACATTCTGTTACATACTACATGAATACAGTCAAGTATGTGTGATAAAACAGAAAATATGATCAATGCTTTTTTTACTTTACACACACTTCAAAAATTTTCTTCTTTTCCCCAATTTTTTTTCAAAGATTTTTTTCAAATACCGAATTAAAAAAATATTTTCCTTACATTGTAAATATAAGTATTTCTTTGTATTTTTTTCTCTTTTCTTTTTTTTCAAAGTTTTTTTTTTAAATACTGATTTAAAAAAAATTTTGTCCTTACATTGTATTTTGTCTATTATTTTATTACCATTGCGATATAAATTTTTTTTGCCTTTTATTATAATATAATAAAAAATAAAAAAAATATATTTAATATAAAAAAGATATTCAAAGACAATAAAAAAGATTACAATAAAATAATAAAACAAAAACTATTTTTTTTTTGGTTTGTTTTTGCAAAAACAAAACAAAAAAATTATTTTATTGCAATCTGTTTTATTGTACTTGCATATTTTTTGTTTTATTCTCGCATTTTCTTTTCGCTTTTGCAAAAATAAAAAGGCACACTTTTTATTTTATTATATTTGAAAAAATATATTCAATACTATTTTTTCAGACTGAAAAATTTTAGTTTATTCATTTTGAAAAAAAATTTATATTTTATAGCACTTAATTCGCTGTGTCAGTCAAGGGCAATTTTTCTTTTTTGTCGATCAAAACAAATAATGGTAAATTTTTACGAGTGGCTGTAAAATATTTCACGTGTACGATTTTTTTTTTGTATCTATTGTAGATAAATATTGTAATAGGTAATATAATATCGTACACGCTTTTAAATCATTTCCAGAACATTATTTTCAATACATTGTAATTGATTCAAAATATATTTTACAACCTTAGTGCCCTTTCAACCCTAATTTTGGCTTGACGTATAAAATTTTACATTATATATTAATTTTAATATTATGTATAATACATAAGTATTAATGGTAAATAATAAATTTACCATAATAATAATAATATAATTTTCGAGAACTTATTTAATACCACTTTTCAGGGCCATTATTTTTTTCTCGAATTTTGTTATGTAAATAATGTAATATGTATATGTGGAGAATAAAAATTTTGAAAAACATATATATACATTTATTGTATGGCGCATAGAGTATATTTTTTTTTATGTAAAATAGATTGCAATTTATAAAAAACACATTTTCCACAACGTAACACGTGCTTGCTACACTTATTGGTAGTCCAAAGGCAGCTGCCGATCGGCGATATATTATCGACTTTGCATCCCTTGCACAATCCGTGCACAGCTTGCAAAGTATTTTACACTCGTAAATGTCACGATTTCTACGTGAGAGTAATTATCGATTCGGTATTTTTTTTAATATTCAAAAATCTAAGATTTTCTTTTTGTCACAATAATTGAAAACTAGCAACAATTCGCTCGCAGCTTAATTCTTACTTACTTTTTAAAAATAAAATGAGCAATTTTAAAAAACATAGGATTTAAAAATTTTTAATTTAGATTTTTTTCATAAATAATTTTCATAAATTATTTTTTTTCAAATAACTTAATTCTTGAATAGCTATCATAAAATTATTACTTATAAATTATTTAATAAAGTTTTACTTAATTATATCAAAATTAATTGAATTTTAGAACAATTAAGTTTAATAAAGTTAATAAAGTTAAATAAATTAATTTAATTAATTAATTAATTGATTAAATTAATTAAGTTTAATTAAGTTTTCATAAATAGATGGACTTCAAATGGTTTTAATTTAAAAATTTATAAAATTTTAATTTTGAATAAATTTAATTGGAAACTTTATAGAACTTAGGTTTTTGAAAAATTTTAATAATTCAAATTCTTCTGATATTAGTTAAATTTTTTAATTGTATATGTAATTAATTATTAAAAACAATGGGTTTATAGAAGAATTTTAGTTAAAAACAGTAAAAAAAAATTTGAATTTTGGAGAAGTTACAAATGGTAACAGAAATTCAATTATTTTTAAAAGTAATAAAAATTTCTGCAGAAATTCAATTATGTTCAAAATTTGTTTTAAATTCTCTACAAAATCTCAATTATCTTCATAAACAATAAAATTCTTATCTAAAATTCAATTATTTTCAAAAATTTTAATAAAATTCTTGGCAAAATTTCTATTATTTTCAACAATTTTCCTCAATTCAATGATTCTTTTCATAAACAATAAAAATTTGACAGAAATTTTTTTGTTTTAAATTCTGGACAAATAAATAAAAAAAATTCTACAGAAATTCAATTAATTACAAATTTTTTATACATTTCCTCGCAAAAATTCAATTATGTTTAAAAATTTTTAAATATTCTTGACAAAATTTCAATTATCTTCATAAACAATAAAATTCTTCTCTGAAATTTAATTATTTTCAAAAATATTTCTTAATTCAATGATTACTTTTATAAACAATAAAAATTGTACAGAAATTCAATTATTTACAAATTTTTTTTAAATTTCTTCGCAAAAATTTAATTATTTTTAAAATTTTAAAAAAATTCTGGACAAATAAATAATAGAAATCCAACAAAAATTCAATTATTAAAAATTTTTTTTTATAAATTTCGTCGCAAAAACTTAATTAGGTTCAAAATTTTTTTTAAATTCTCGACAAAATTTCAATTATTTTCATAAACAATAAAATTCTTCTCAGAAATTCAATTATTTACAAAAAATTAAATAAAATTCTTGGCTAAATTTCAATTATTTTCAAAAATTTTCCTCAATTCAATGATTATTTTCGTAAATAATAAAAATTCTACAGAAATTCAATTATTTACAAATTTTTTACAAATTTCTTCGCAAAAATTTAATTATGTTCAAAAGTTTTTTTTAAATTCTCGACAAAATTTCAATTATCTTTATAAACAATAAAATTCTTCTCTGAAATTCAATTATTTACAAAAAATTGAATATTCAATTCAATTCAAAAAAAAAAAAAAATTGAAAGCAGCATTAAAATATTTTCTTTTGTTTAGAAATTTTTATGTCACCAGAAAAAGTGTTGTCATGATAAAAAAATATAGAAATGTGAAAATAATTTTCAGTATTTTCTGAAAATTTCTGAGATTTATAATTAAATGAAAGTAATTAAAAAAAAGTGTTTATGGAAATTTTTTTGTTATAAACGATCTTCTTTACTTTTTTAATTGGATATACGCCTTAGAAAAATGTTTGTTAAGAGAGCTTAGAGAAATGAGACGATTTCTATTCAATGAAGGTGAGGGTTCGGAATTTAATTTGCAGTTTTTCCTAAAACTTGGACGATATCCTGAACGAAAAGGGGCGAATTAGTATTCAGTTTAAATGACAAAATTCCGTCTTTCGAGTTGACTGCACCGATATAGTTTGCCATTATACAGTGAACATACGTAAGTTTTCTTTTTCAAATATATAATATTATATATTCACGCTTTTACTAACGGGAGAACTAGTAAATCGGTGAGGGCGGTAACGTAACTCGTTATTCACGATTCTCATTTGCAAGATTGCCTATATATCTTCGAAGCTTGGCTCCGCGACCGACATTTTTTTTCCCTACCAATGTATGTGCCTTCCAATTTGAACATTTACACAGTAACGGTTACCATATTTTCATGAAAAAAAAAAAAAAAAAAAAATTGCGCACCTAACTTATTTTCTTACTTTTATATTTTACTTATTTCTTCCTTTTCGGTTCAATATTTGGAAAATAATTTTTAAACTAACGTTTTTAGATACTTACTCTAAATTTTAATTTCTATTGACTAATTTTCCGTAGAATTCTATTGATTTCTATAATCATAAGATAATTTAATAACAGGCTTCGTACTCGATAATTAATTTTAAAAAAGTGTCAAAAAGTAGCATTAAAACTGAAAAAGAGTGGTAAAAAAGTAGCTATGGAAAAATTAAACTTGACTGAATTCTTTTTTTTTAATTTCTTAATTGCATTCAAAAATAAATAATTTTTTAAAATAAATATTCATATGCCGATTCATTTTTCTACAGAAATTAAAAAATTTCAAATGTTTTCAATGTAAATCATTTGTGAAATTTAACTAATTCTAAAAATTTCAAAAGTAATTCATTCAGAAGTCAATAATTTGTTTTGTTGAAATTTATAAATAAAATTATTCAAAACTTTAATCATTTTATTTTATTAAATTCTAAATCAATTCTTATTAGAAAGTTCCACAAGAATTCAATAATTTAATACAAAAATAAATAATTGAAAATTTCTTAAATTTGAATTCTTATAAAGAATGTTATCAAAATTTTTTAACAATAATTAAATTATTAGCTTAATTAATTTAAAATTATTTTAAAAATAATTAAAATCCTGCCATGAATTTTATAATTAATGAAAATAATTAAAATTTTAATAAAGTTTTTTAAATAATTGCATTTTTGAGAAGAATTAAAAAAAATCTTTTTAAAGAATTGATTTTTTTCAAAAATTCTATGAAAATAGTGTTCTTACAAAATCTGGATTATTCGGAAATTCCTCAATTACATATATATATATATTGGAAAATAAAAACCTCAAATATGTAATTTAAAAAAAAATAATTCTACAAAATTGTTAATTGAAAGTATGAAAAATTCAGATTTTTAAAGATTTTAATTTTAAACCTTTTCAAAAATCAATTATTTCTAAAAATTCATGTTATAAACATTCAATTATTATTTAAAAATTTTAACTGATATTCATTTTTAAATCAATTCTTATTAGAAAATTCTACGAGAATTTAATTATTTAAATACAAAAATATATAATTTTATTGAATAATTGAATGTTTCTTAAAATTGAATTCTGATAAAGAATTTTATCAATTAATTTTTAAATAATTGAATTCACTTGACAGATTTAAAAAAAATTTTTAAGAATAATTGCATTTTTTGAGGAATCCAGTTATAATCGTATTAAAAATAATTGAAATTCTGCGATGAGTTTTATTATTTATGAAAATAATTGACTTCGTGAAAAATTTTATTATTTATGAATATAATTCAATTGCTGTCAAAAGTTTTATTATTTATAAAAATAACTGAATTATTGCAAAGAAATTTAAAACAACTTTTTAAATAATTGAATTCCTATGAGAATTTTATTATATTTATGAAAATAATTATATGTTTGCGTATAATATTTTATTACAATTTTTGAAAATAATTGAATTGCGGAGAAAAATTTTAGTATTTATGAAAATAATCGAAATTTTGTTGAGAATTTTTAAAAATTTTTTAACATAATTGAATTTTTGGGAAGAATTTTATCACTTTTGTAAATAATTGAATTTCTATAAAATTTTTATTATTTATAAAAATAATCATTGAATTGAGGAAAATTTTTTAATTCAAATTCTGGGATGAGTTTTATTATTTATTAAAATAATTGACTTCGTAAAAAAATTTTATTATTTATGAATATAATTCAATTGCTTTAAAAAGTTTTATTATTTATGAAAATAACTGAATTATTGTTTATGAAAATAATTAAAATTTTGTCGAGACTTTTAAAAATTTTTGAACATATGTGAATTTTTGAGAAGAATTTGATTACTTTTGAAAATAATTGAATCATAAAAAAATAAAAAATCATTGAATTAAGAAAAATTTCTAAAAATAATTGAATTTCGGAAAATTATATTATTTTTGTAAATAATTGAAAATTTTAACAAAAACTTTTTAAATTTCTAATCATAATTGCATTTCGGAGAAAAATTTTTTTAGTGTTGAAAATAATTGAATTTCCTTAAAGAATTTTAATAAAAAATTTTAAGAGTAATTATATTTTTCAAGAAATTCGATTAAAATTGAATTAAAAATAATTGAATTCCTGAGAAGAATTTTATTATTTTTAAAGGGTATTAAATTCTTGCGAAGAATTTTATAAAAATCTATTTAAATTAAATAATTGATTTTTTTTAAATATTAAGAAAATTCTGTTGTAAATAATTTAATTCCTGTGAAAGAATGTTATTGAAATGTTCTGAATTGTTTCGAATAACTTTATTAAAAATTTTTTTTAAATAATTTTTTTATTTCAACTTTAAATTCGTTAAATTTTAAAAATTTAAAGCAGTAATTTAAATTCTCAAACATAGAAAAAAGTAATTTTATATTATAAATTATATTTTATTATTTTATTATTATTATATTTTATATAATTTTATATTATAATTATAAATATATAAATTAATAATATAATTGTGAGTAATTTTGCAAGAATTAACTGATTTGTTACTCAAAACTAAAAATACTGATTGAATTAGTAAACATTCGTATTTAAATTTAGAGAGTACAAATAAAGAAATTGTCAAGAAAGAAATGAAATTGAAATAAAAATGTTTTTTTTTAGAAAGAAATGAGATAAACTTTCTTCAGGTAGATTCCGGGGAAATTGTATACAAACAAAATGACCATGAAATTTTATGAGTTGTATTTTCTTTTTTTTTACCTGAAAACGATAGAAAAATTTTCTAGCGATTGGCAATCAGCGCGCAGTACCTTGACCTTGCGTCCGCTCATCGTGAGTTTTTTACGAGTTTAGCCTTCGTCGTAAAAAAAGGTGCTTGTAACTCAGTCAACGGCACCCGTTCGACATAAAAAAAAAGAAGAGAAAGAAAAGAGAAGAGAAGAGGAAGTTTTGCTAAATTTTGACTCAAATAGCCATAAAACCTAACAATTCTGTCAGCAAAGACCGTTACGTGGGCAATAGCCCTTTTGTCGAATTCTTATTTCAAAAAAAAAAAAAAAAGAAAAAAAAAAACCTTTCCGGAACAATACTTTTGACCCCCTTCGATTGTATCAGGCGTAACCTTGTAGATTTTTTTTTATTTCTATTTTTTTTTTAAGGGTTTTCATTTCTACTTAGATAAAATTTATGACTCTTGACCAAGCAATCTATGGTTGTCGATAAACCAAACATTCATGACACACATTTCTTTTTTCGTTTCAGTTTTACCCATCTGGTTACCAAAAGTCGAACATGATTGAAAGATTTACTCGAGGATGTCGAATGGGACCTAATGACCTACAAAAGAATCGGATGTTCTTCATTTCCTGAGGTATTTAGAATCTTTTTTTTTTCTACTCTTCTCAAATGTGGAGCAAAAATAATAATAAATTCGAAAGTCGAAATGAGTTGAAAATTCCGGATAAAAAATTTTATGCTGTTTAGAAAATTTACAATTTTGAGAAGTATAAAAGTTTCCACGCAACCTGGAAACCTGGAAATGTCAGGGAATTTTATAAACCTTGAAAAAACCTAGAAAAATCAGGGAATTTTGATCGGAATCATAGAAAATTATTGTTTTCTAAAGTTATTCTGCTTAATTTTTGAAATCTAATTTTATACTTAAATATTTCAAAATTAATTCAATTATGAATGAGTTGCGTTTACAATTTTCATAAATAAATGAACTTCTAAAAGGTTTTGATTTAAAATTTTATAAAATTTCAATTTTTTTTTGAATTTAATTAGAAATTTTTAAAAATTAGATTTTTGAAAAATTTTAAAAATTCAAATTCTTCTGAAATTAGTTAAATTTTTTAAATCTGTATAATAAATTATTTGAAAGAATGAATTTATTGAAGAATTTTAGTTAAAACAATAACAAATTTTGAATTTTGGAGAAATTACAAATGGTTACAGGAATTCAATTATTTTCAAAAATTTTAATAAAATTCTTGGCAAAATTTCAATTATTTGCAAAAATTTTCTTCAATTCAATGATTTTCAATATCTGTCATTTTTTATATATATATGTAAAATTTTCCAAAAGAATTCAATTATTTAAAAAAATTTTTATAAAATTCTACGCAAACATTTAATTATTTTCATAAGATAATAAAAATTTCACAGGAATTCAATTATTTTTAATGCAATTTTAATCGAATTCCTCGAAAAATGTAATTAATTTTAGAAATTTTATTAAAATTCGTCAAAAGAATTCAAATATTTTCCAACGTACCTAATAAAATTTTTCTCAGTAATTCAATTATATTAAAAAATTAGAAGAAATTTCTTTAAAAAATTTCAATTATTTTCAAAATTTTCCTAAATTCAATGATTTTCAATATCTGCTATTTTTATAAAATTTTCCAAAAGAATTCAATTATTTAAAAAATTCTACGCAAAAATTTAATTATTTTCATTAATAATTGAAATTTTTACATGAATGATTTCAATTTAAAATAATTTCAATTATTTATAAATTTTGTCGCAAAAATTCAATTATTTTGATAAATAATTGAATTGACGAATTTTAATATAATTTTCAAATTTCAAAATTAATTACATTTTTCGAGAAATTCGATTAAAATTGTATTAAAAATAATTGAAATTCTGCGATGAGTTTTATTATTTACAAAAATAATTGAATTCCTGTTATAAATTTTATTATTTATAAAAATAATTGAATTATTGCGAAGAAATTTATAAAAAATTTGTAACAAATTTTGTTAAAACAGTAGTTATGTTGAAAATCATTGAATGTATTTGAATTATTTGGAGAATTTTATTTTTAAAGATAATTTTTACGTGAATTTTTTTTTTTTTAATAAAATTGAATTTTTTCGAAGAATTTTATTACTTTTAAAAAGAATTGAATATTCTTTTCACGAATTTAAATAAAATTAAAATTAAATTTAAATTAAAATTAAATTTAATTAAAATTAAATTTCGAGTAATTTGAATAAAATTATGTGTGAAAAGTTATTGAAATTCTAAGATGTTTAGGAAAATAATAATTGAATTCCTTAAAAGATTTTTATTATATATATAAAAAGAATTGAATCCCTGTTATAAATTTTATTATTTATAAAAATGATTGAATTATTGCGAATATATAAAAAATTTGTTAATTGAATTTCTGTGGAATTTTCATTATTTGTGTAAATAATTAAATGTTTGTGTAGAATTTTATCAAAAATGTTTTTTAAATAATTGGATTCTTTTGGAAAATTTTATAAAAATAGTAAATATATTGAAAATCATTGAATTGAGGAAAATTTTTGAAAATCATTGAATTTCGTATAGAAGAATTTTATAATAATTTATAAAGATAATTGACATTTTGACGAGAATTTTTTTTAACATAATGAAATTTCTAAGAATAATTTTATGAACTTTTGAAAATAATTGAATTTCTGCAATCGTTTGTAACTTCTCTAAAATTCAATTTTCCTTAGTGTTTCTAAATAAAATTCTTCTATAAATCGACTATTTTTGTTAATCAATTATTTTTGATTAGAAAAAGGTGAACAATCACTAAAAAAAAAAAAAATGGAGAAAATGGTGACAAATTATCAAAAAATGTGCCAAAATTGAAAAAAGGAGAAAAGTAGGACTATCTGTTATGCTTGTAGTAAACCTAGTAAAACAATAATTCCCCTATGAATATTCCAAGCAGGATAACGCAATTTACAAAACTATATGTAATCAGTCAAAAAAACGACAGCTGCTGCTTTATTAATAATTATATCTTCACACCGGGGATATTGCGCATTTTTCAAATTTAATGCGATGCAGCAGCTTTCTTCGATTTTCAAGTTTACTCGCGAATAAAAGTGGAATATAATTAACGAACGAAGAAAATCGTTTCGATGCCCAGCACGTAGCTTATTAGTTGGATATTTACGAAGCAAGTTTATTGCATAAAAATAAGGCCAATGACTCAAAATTATCAAGATGGCGGACGCGGTAAGTGAGCTTCGCAAGTCAAGGCAGAGGAATTCTTCTTTTTTTTTTTCCTCTTTTAAAAATACGCACTCTGGAGGGATATAACGAGGCGCCACAAATGGCGATAGATTGAATTAAGATTACACTTTTCTTTAGAGATGAGCCAATTATGAATTAATTACGGTACGCGGTAGCATTATGAGTTTTAATATCCGATTATGTCTTAACAACGTGTCTGCCTTTTCCACTCATCATCTGCTTCTTTATACTTCTTTACTTATTTATTTAATTCATGCCCTTTTTAATATAACTTATATTCAAATTGAATAAAAAATTTTAAAATACTCTCAAGATTTTTTAGCGACTTAAAGTGTTACTCATTTTGAATTTTTTTAAAAATGAATATAAATTGATCTAAATTTTTGACTTTAATATCAATTTATATTTGTACTAACACAGTTTTTCTAAGGATATAAAATTAAGACAAAAACCGAATCAAAATGTTGTAAGATTTTAATTCGTTTTTTGTCTCAATTTTATATCCTTAGAAAAACTGTGTTAGTATAATCAATTTGATAATTTCGAGAAAGTTATAAAAGTTTGAAGATTAATCTTCGATGTTCCAAAAAGAAATTTGAACATTAATTTTCGAATTTATTTCCATCGGGAAAATCCATAATTTTCGTGGAAGTTTAGTCTCCTCGGGTTTGGTGGAGAGAGAGAGAGAGAGAGTTTCTCGAACGGGAAACTCGGGGTTGTTTAGTCAGACCCTTTGGAGGCACTTTACCGAACATTGTTCGTGCATTACAGTCGCCAGTAGCGACATTATCATCTCCCTCATTCGTACTATAGGACTAGTAAATGAGAATAACAGAAACGTAATGCCATAGTTGGATGAGAGTGAGAGTAGTAAGGTCCATGTTGCTTCTAAGGCTATTATTATTAGTTAGAAATAGACCAAGGAAACGATACTATCTGTATATTTGGATATTATACGCAAACTATCATATTCGCGTGAAATATGATATTATTTAAAAAATTTTGAAAAAAATAAAAAAAGAGAATGAATAGAAAGAAAATAAGAAAGGAAAGAGTCGATTAAAAATCTTTAGAAATATCGTTTAAGTGAAATTTTCAAAATTAATCCTTACAATTTTTCTAAGGATATCAAATTCAGACGAAAAACGTATAAAAAGTGTTGATATTTTCCACAATTTTCAAATAATATTCTTCTTTAAATCAATTATTTTTCAATAATTTTTAAAAATTTTCAAATCCTTTTGTTGAAAATTTAATTTTACGAAATTTTGATTATTTGGAAATTCTTCATAATCAAATATATTTTAGAAAATAAAAACTTTAAAAAATTTCAGGAAATTTCATTAAACTTTTTCAAAAAAAATTAAATCTACACTATTTTTAGTTAAAAATATGCAAAAATTTCAACTTTCAAATATTATAATTTGAAACATTTTCAAAATTCAATAATACTTTCTCTCTAAATTTAAATTTCTAAAAATAATGATATAAATTTCTTCGCAATAATTCAATCATTTTCATAAATAATAAAATTTTTTACAGAAATTAAATTATTTTCATAATTAATAGTACAATTCATTGTAGAATTTTAATTATTTTTCACACAATTTTAATCAAATTCCTCGAAAAATGTAATTACTCTTAAAAAATTTATTAAAATTCGTCAAAAGAATTCAATTATTTTCAAAAGTAATCAAAATTCTTCGCAGAAATTCAATTATGAATTAAAATTAAAAAAAAAAATTTGTAAATACTTTTAATTATCTACATAATATAATTCTCTGAAATTCAATTATTTTCAGAAATTTTAATAAAATTCTTGGCAAAATTTCTATTATTTTCAAAAATTTTTCTTAATTCAATGATTATTTTCATAAACAATAAAAATTAGACAAAAATTCAATTATTTACAAATTTTTTTTTAAATTTCTTCGCAAAAATTTAATTATATTCAAACATTTTTAAAAATTCTCGACAAATAAATAATAAAAATTCTACAAAAATTAAATTAATAAAATTTTTTTTATAAATTTCACCGCAAAAATTTAATTAGGTTCAAAATTTTTTTTAAATTCTCGACAAAATTTTAATTATTTTCATAAACAATAAAATTCTTCTCTGAAATTCAATTATTTACAAAAAATTGAATAAAATTCTTGGCTAAATTTCAATTATTATTTTCAAAAATTCTCCTCAATTCAATGATTATTTTCATAAATAATAAAAATTCTACAAAAATTCAATTTTTTATAAATTTATTAGCAAAAAGTCAATTATGTTCAAAATTTCAATGATTTTCAAAAATTTTACTCAATTCAATGATTGTTTCCATAAATCATGAAAATTCTACAGAAATTCAATTATTTACAGATTTTTTTAATAAATTTATTCATAAAAATCCAATTATATTAAAAAATTTTAATAAAATTCTCGGCAAAATTTCAATTATATTCAAAAATTTCCCTCAATTAAATGATTATTTCCATAAATAATAAATATTCTACAGGAATTAAATTATTTAAAATTTTTTTATAAATTTCTTCCCGAAAATTCAATTATATTCAAAAATTTTAATAAAATTCGACGCAAACATTTTATTATGCTCATAAATATAATAAAAATTTCACAGGAATTCAATTTTTTACGAACTTGTTACAAATTTTTTCGCAATAATTCAATTATTTTCATAAATAATAAAATTTTTTACAGAAATAGAATTATTTTTATAATTAATAAAAAACTCTTTTTAGGAATTCAATTATTTTCGTAAATAATGAAACTCATCGTAGAATTTCAATTATTTTTAATATATTATAATCTTAATCGAATTCCTCGAAAAATGCAATTATTATTCTTAAAAATTTTATTCAAATTCGTCGGAAGAATTAAATTTTTTAAAAATTTGTTGATAACATTCATTATGAGAATTCAATTTTTAAGAAATATTAAATTATTAAACAAATTATGTATTTTTTTATTTAAATAATTGAATTCTCGCAGAATTTTCTAATAAAAATGGACTTAAGAATAAATTTTATTTTTAAATTTTAGATACTAATTGAGTATTAAAAGCATTATAGCCTGATTTTTAAAAAAATAATTTGTTTTCTGTTTATACTACTAAACTAATAGTTCGTTCTGTTCGGAAAAATTAGATTTTTGGATTTTTGAAAATTTCCTTCGATTTTATATCAAATTATTTTCGAAATGTAATTTTTAGATCGTGGTTGAGGTCTGAGTCGATAGATGACGACACAATTAGGTTAGAATATACTTGATCTAAAAACCTTTCTTTAAAAAAATAGTATTAATGGAAAAATTAACTTATTTTCTCTTCTAATTTGGATTTTTTCATTTTTGGACACTTCTGGGGTTTGTTTATTAAACTGAAGTTAAATATTTATGATCCACAAGTTCTGAATGTTCAAATGAACGAAATTCTTTGCTATAAATATTTTCAAAAATCAAACCAAATATTAAGCATTTAAAATTTTTTAAATTAATTTTTTTAAATATTTGACGAAAATATTATTGCAATAAAATCTGGATTTGAAGAAGAAATAATAAGAATTTCGTTCAAAGCATTCAAAACTTTAAAGTTTCGAATGCTTTAAACGAAATTCTTTATTTCTTTTTCAAATCCTTCAAATCATTATTTACACTGTTAACTTAAAAGTATCAAATTGCAACGATTTGAAATCAAAAATGTGGATCAAATAAAAAATTGATCAAAATATTCGGCATCAATTTCATCCACTATAGTATCAATTTGATGCTTTCAAGAAAACTGTATTCGAATAATAAAATATTTATTATTAGCTTTCGTTTTATAAAAATCCAGTATTTGATAAATTACCTTTGCAAGAAAGAAAAATTTAAAAATAAAGAACTTTGTAAGAAAGAAAAAAGAAAAAACAAACTTCATAGTGATAATCTCAGAAGATGTCTTGAATTATTCATAAACTTCAATTTACGATAATTTAGATCAACATCTAATCTGAGAGTTGGAAAAATTCTGATAAACGACTTTTAATAACGAAAAAGAAAAGAAGGGAAAAAGACATAATCAAAGAGCGACGATTGTAATAAACGTTAAGAGAAGAGACGAGAAAGTAACTAAGCGACGGAACGTCGTGGGAAATATTTCAAAAAGTTACTCGCGCTCCATTAGAAGCAGAAGGTCTTTACTGTCTCGTCGATAGGAATTCCTTCGGTATACATTTTTTTTTCTTCCTCTTTTTTTTTTGCTCAGTCAGAGAAAAACACTTTGGTCCATCCAAGTTTCATCCAGTTCGGGCAAAAGTTCCTTTCCCTAAAAGGTATTCTGAATCGCTACCTCTTTTGTCCTTCGATCTTATATATACCATAAGCAAGAGAAGAAGACGAAAAAAAAAAGCACAAGTCCTCCCACGGCTAGTTCGAATTTTCGGTTTGAGATTCGACTGAGTTTTCCATTGCCTGTCACTATCCCAGGTTTCCGCGCCATTTCCCCCGTAACGCGCACCATTTCCTCCATCCCTTCTGACCTCTTACCCCTCTCAAACATCTATGAAACCATCCACTTCCCCCGCCCCACCACCAACCATCTCTCTTTCTCGTTGTTTGTTCTCTATTTGGACCGTTTGGCCCGTGCAAATATCCACCTTCCCTTTTCTCATTCCACAAAAACCATTCTACAATTCCCCTTGTACGACTTCCGTTTCTAGAGGAAGATTTTTTTTCTCTCTTTTTTTTTTCTCTAAATTTGCGATCGCTTTCTGCTTCAAGAATCTGAGCTTTCAGCTTGTTTTTGGGAAGAAAATGGAAACGTGTTTCTAATACCGAGAGAATGTAATAGGAGTTGCAATTTTATGAAGTTTACTATTGAGTGACTATTTCTCTTATTTTTCGAGAATTTATAAATTTCTGGTTGAATTTCAAATTTATTGGGCGCGAATGGCACAAAAAAAAGTTTTGAAGACAATATTGTGGCAATATTGAATGATAAAATATTGCTGCAGTATTTTTTTTTATCTTACTCTCTAAACTTGAATTAGTAAAAATGTTTATTAATTTGAATTAGTGACTGACTTTTTGCTTTTGAATTATTAAATTTTACTAATAAATAGTAATTTCTACTAATAAATCGTAATTTCTACTAATTTTTTAATAAAATTTTTACTAATTTAAAAACAAAAAGTCAATCACTAATACAAATTAGTAAACACTTTTACTAATTCAAATTTAAAATTTAGAAAGTAATCGAATATTACCAGGTAAATTGAGGAAATATTGCCCATAAGAGTCGTTACATTACGTCAAACTTTAGGGAAAATTTGACCTATGAGCATTTAATGTAAAATGATCCAATTAAAAAAATTAGATTTTAATTTTTTTTTAACATTTTTTTATTTAAAAAAAAAATTTTTTAAACAACAGTTCTGTTAAAATTGACAAAACTTGAAGAAAAATAAAGCGATTTTAATTTTTATATAGCGAATTTTAAAGCATTTTTTGTATTCTTTTTAATTACAAAACTCTTTTTAAAGAAAAAAAAATGTTTAACCCCTCTTTTTTCAAAAATAAACCTTATTTTTCAATTTTCACAAAAACTACCCCTTTTTAAAATTTTTATCATTTTCATCGAAAAGCTGAGATTTTTCTGATAAATTATATATATTTTAAAAATAGAACAATGGATTTTGAAAAATATTTTCAAATTCTAATTTTTTAAACACTTTTTGATTATTTTATTGAAAACCCATTGTTGTCCCATAAATAATTTTACATACTTTACTGGAAAAAATCTCAGCTTTCCAATAAAAACAATTTTAAAAAAATATATAATAATTCTTTTGAATTATTAAACAAAAATAATTTAATAAAGAGGTAGCTTCTGTAAAAATTAAAAAATTAGGTTTATTTTTGAAAAAAGAGGGGTTAAAAATTATTTTATTAATAATTTATTAGCCCTTTTTGAATAATTTAACTATTTCTAGAAATTACAACTGTAATTCTCTCAAAATTTAATAATTCGTTTGTTAAAATTTTTAAATATAATTATTCAAAAACTTTGATTGGCTTATTTCTAACGAAAAATTTAAATATTATTACATTTTTACAACAATTAAAATTTTCAAAAATTTCAGTTCAAATTTAATTCAAATTTAATTATTTCTAGAAAAGCTCTATAACTCTTCAAATTTTCAATTATTACCTAAAATATTAACTGAAATTTAGTTTGAAATCAATTCTTATTAGAAAGTTCTAAGAGAATTTATTTATTTATTTATTTAAATACAAAAAAGAATTATTTATTTAAAATTTGAATATTTCTTAAAATTTGAATTTTTATAAAAAGCCATATTGAAATTTTGTATAATAATTAATAGTCGAAATCTTCCTTAATTAAAATTAATTATTAAATTCTAATAAAAAAAAGACAAAATTTATTTATATAATTCAATTTTTTCTAAGAACTTTAATAAATTTTATAAATAATTTCATTTTCGTATGAGGTATTCATTTAAAATTGTTTTAAAAATAATATTGAAATCCTGCAATTAATTTTATTATTTATAAAAACAATTGAATTTTAGTGAAGTCCTTTATTATACTTTTTTTAAATGAGAATTTAATAATTGAATTCTTGCCTTAATTTTATAAAAAAGTTCTTTCGGAAAATTTTATGAAAATTGTATTTTAAATAACTGAATTACCATGAAAATTTTTTATGTAAACAGTAAATATTGAAAATAATTCAAATTCGAAAAATTATTCAAAAAATAATTTAATTTCTGAGAAGAATTTTATTATTTATAAAAATAATCGAATTCTTGCGAAGAATTTTATAAAGAAAACTTTCTAAATAATTGATTTTTTTCGAACAATTTTATTCAATTGAATTCCTGTGAAAATTATATTATTTATAATAAATAATTGAATTTTTGTGAATAATTTTATAAAAATTGTGTTTTCTAAGCATTCAGTTCCTGTAAAAGTTTTGTTATTTATGAAAATAATAATTAAATGTTGGCAAAGGATTTCATTAAACATTTTTTTAAATAATTGAATTCCTTTGTTAAATTTTTTAATGAAAATAATAGATTTTGAAAATTATTGAATTGTGAAAAATTTTCAAAAATAATGATTGAATCGTTTGAAAGAATTTTATTAAAAATTTTTTGAATTGTTTCTAAGAACTTTATTAAATTTTTTGAGAATAATTTGTTCATTCCATCTATTAGCAAATTTAAAGTATGTTTTTGTAAAAATTCATTGAATTAGTCAATTGTGAACAGTTCTTAATTATTTTTTTAAAATACTTGCACGTTTATATAATCATATCTCGCGAACCTATTAATTTTGTTTTACTCGTTTTAGTCTTAAATTAAAAATGAGATTTGAATGATGATACCTATATAAATTCAAAATTTTGTTTTGAAATATTTTAAAAAATTGACAAACAAATTTTTATTTTTTTTTTTAATAATTTGTCAAGTGCTAAAATCTTTGTGTAATTTATTATAATTTTCAATTTTATATCATTAAACGTAGAATATTATAAGCTTTAGATTGACATAAGTATTTATTAATTTTTTGACATTTGTTTAAAAAAAAAAAATTCTGGTTTAAATATTAGTATGTTTTTTGGGCCATACGCTTGAAGCCGTACAGCCATTTTCCGACGGAAGTGTAAAAGTCAAGGTTTCTTACGTTACGTCAAAATTTTTATCACATTAGACCTCTTTTTTTTTAGATAACGATAAAATTTATATTAAATTTGACCTAATTTTTTATTAGATCATTGTGTGCTTGGCCTGGAGAAAATATTAAAAAACTGAAAAATTATTTTTTTACATTTTTATAAATTAAATTTTCAATTCAAGTGAAAAGGAACTTTTTATTTTTCCACACGAAAAAATTATTTTCTTTTCATAGTTACATAAATATAATATTTTATAGTTAATCATTAAACATTGATCCAAAGTGCAAAAAGGCGACTTTACGAGAATTGATAATAATCTTGTCCCTCCCTCTTTCTCTCACTCTCTTTTTCTTGCATAAATTTGCATCAAACTAGGAATAATTATTGTTTACTGTTTCCCGTCGCCAACACACGAGTGATTTAAGTTGGCAGCTGAATGCTTTTGAAGAGCATCGAATACACAAACGATCTTTTATACACCTTCTGGCAATGTTCCAATTTTCACCGGCGGCAAATTTTGTCTCGATAGAATACATATACACACGCCGCAATGAAAATCCAATTAATTTCATAAATCAATTATTTTCATTTACGGAAATTTTAATTAGATTAACAAATGAGCAAAAAAACGTGTAGTTACGACCATGGAAATTTAGTTTCACGCGAGTAGAGTAATTCTTTTAAATTTTAATTATACGAGAAATTGTAAATTTTTAAGAATTTAAAAATGTATAGAAAGTAAAAAAGAGAAAATGTAGAAACATATAAAAGTAAAAAATCATAAAATAAAAATTTTTAAATAAAAAATTATAAAATAAAAAATTAAAAAATAAAAGTAAAAAATAAAAAAGAAGAAAAGTAAAAAAGCAAAAAAGTAAAGAAGTTTAGAAAGGTACGAAAGTAAAAAAGCAGGAAAAGTAAAAAGGTTGAAAGGTAAAAAAGCAAAAAAAGTAAAAATTAAAAAGTAAAAAAGTAAGAAAGCAGGAAAAATAAAAAGGTAGAAAGTAAAGAAAGGTAGAAAGGTGGGAAAGTAAAAAAGTAAAAAACTAAAACAGCAACAAAGGTAAAAAATTAAAAAAGTAAAAAATGCAAAAAATGTAAAAAGGTAGAAAAGTAAAAAAGCAGGAAAAGTAAAAAGGTAGAAAGTAAAGAAATGTAGAAAGGTAAGAAAGTAAAAAAAAGCAAGAAAAGTAAGAAGGTAGATAAGCAGAATGTAAAGAAATGTAGAAAGGTAAAAAAGCAGGAAAAGTAAAAAGGTTGAAAGGTAGAAAGTAAAAAAAGGCAAAAAGATAGAAAGGTTAGAAAGTTAAAAGTAAAAAAGCAGAAAAAGTTAAAAGCTAGAAAGGTGAGAAGTTAAAAAAGTAAGAAACCAAAAGCAGGAAAAATAAAAAGGTAGAAAGTAAAGAAAGGTAGAAAGGTGGGAAAGTAAAAAAGTAAAAAACCAAAACAGCAACAAAGGTAAAAAATTAAAAAAGTAAAAAAGCAAAAAAAGTAAAAGGGTTAAAAAGTAAAAAAGCAGGAAAAATAAAATGGTAGAAAGGTTGGAAAGTAAAAAAGTAAAAATCCAAAAACAATAAAAAGGTAGAGAAGTATAAAAATCAGGAAAAGTAAAAAGGTAGAAAAGTAGAAAGGTAAAAAGTAAAAAAAAGCAAGAAAAGTAAGAAGGCAGATAAGCAGAATGTAAAGAAATGTAGAAAGGTAAAAAAGCAGGAAAAGTAAAAAGGTTGAAAGGTAGAAAGTAAAAAAAGGTAAAAAGATAGAAAGGTTAGAAAGTTAAAAGTAAAAAAGCAGAAAAAGTAAAAAGCTAGAAAGGTGAGAAGTTAAAAAAGTAAGAAACCAAAAGCAGTAAAAAGGTAAAAAATTTAAAAAATTAAAAAAAAGGTAGAAAAGTATAAAAATCAGGAAAAGTAAAAAGGTGGAAAAGTAAGAGAGTAAAAAAGTAAAAAATGCAAGAAAATTAAGAAGGTAGAAAGGTAAGAAAGTAAAGAAGTAAAAAAACAAGAAAAGTAAAAAGGTAGAAAGATAAGAAGTAAAAATGTAAAAATTTACAATAAGTGTATAAATTTTAATAAATAAAATACACCACCAATATTATGGGGTGTGGACAGTTTCTATATATAAAATAAAAGTCCAAAGAGAAAGAGTAGGGGATTTTTTTTGCTAGCGTCAGGATGAAACGATGACATCGTTCTTCCGGTTTCCGGTTAAAGAAATAGGTTTCCTCTCTCACTCTCTCCCCATTTTCGAAATGAATATAGCCATCGAGAGATCTTCATCCCTCGGGTGAAGATGGCTCAGTGATTGGAGCTTACACTAAATTATCGGAATGGTGCGCGCACACCGGAAATAAAAGAAGGAAGTTGGCACTCGACGATTCAACTTTTTTTTGTGCGGCTTGTCCTTCCATTGGACGAACAATAAAATCGAATTTTTGACGAACAAATACAAAAGGGTCAAAATGAATGGCGAAAGAAAAAAAAATGGTGCTCAACATTTATGTCATCGATGATTCATTTTCTTTTATTAATTTTTTCACCCTTGAAATATTCTCTCTCTCTCTCCCTATTGATAAATAAATTTGTATAGAGTATTCAAAGTCATATATAATATAATCGGTACAATTACCACTTAAACATTTTACAATTTGATCACCAAAAGGGTTTCAAAAAGGGTTCGTAGTTCTTCCCATTTATTTATCACTAGCTAAAAAGAAATTTTAATGGAAAAATTCTTTTAACGATCATTTTGCGAACTAAAGTTCGCAAAATGAACGTTAAAAGAATTTTTTCTTTTAAAAATTTTTCCTTTCAGAAAGAAAAGAAAATTTCTTAAGATTGTACTATCCGTTTGTTAGTTTATTAAAATGTGGTGAGTGAATAAAGTTGATATCAAAGAGAGGGGGGAATTGTTGTGTTTATAAATATCATCGTAGCAATGCACTTATTCTTATCTAAACGAAACAGTTTATCCTGAGATTGAGCAATTTTCATATCTCTCACTTTCCAAGATGCCATGTCCGTAAATTTGTGCGTCCAAGGGAAAAAGGATCAGCGTGCATGAAATTCGAGATGATACATACACACATATATACAAAACACATGGAAACGAAAAATTATGTTTCAAGGGAAAGTAGTTAGACTCATACGACGTTTATATTTTCCCTTCCTTGGGGGAATGTTAAAAATATATTTATCACCACATTGAAAAGAAATTTATTAACAATCTGGCATATTACCTGCTGTATAAGCACTCGTGCCTCATCTTACATTTCACTTTTGAGTTCATAAATTATTATACTAATGTAAAATGGAATTTTATATTTTTTTGAAAAAAATTGTCAAATTGGGCTTTAAATCATGTCCTTTTCGATCAATTTCTCCTTTTTGATATATTTGGTCCAGATTCGGGACCCATTTACAATTTTTATTTTTAAAAGTAAAATACCTTGTAATTTTTCCTCAATATTAACCCTTTTACGGCCACTGGGACATTATATGTCCCACTTACTGAGAAAAATTATAATTTTTCTCAAATCTCGACAGATCAAGTGCAAAAAAATTCCTTTTTAAATTCATATTCAATACTAGAATAATTGCTATATATTATATTTTTAAATTAATGTCAAAAACTCGGCCGCGCTATTTAGGAGAAACCTTCTAAATTTACAAAAAAAAAAATGGATAGATAAATTCTCTTTAATAAACTTAAAAACGTTTTTGCAAATGGGAGACGATTAGCAATTTGGGAATTGGCAATTTTGCCTAAAACACGCAACTTTTTTGCGTAGATAAATAAAAGTGAAACGAGAAAATAATGATTGGAATGGTGATTGGCGACCATTTTCAAGATTGTGGTTTAATCGACTAACAAGCCGTACCCCTGTCCTCGAGGGGCACGCTTATCTGGGAAGACTATATGTGTATGTATATCGATAATGGGTCCGCAACAATGTTCCCGCCATGAAAAGAGAGCCACAATAACCAGTTCTCTCGACTCTTCTTTTGGGACCCATTTCACTTCCCCCTCTCCTTCTCACCACCGCACCGTCCACGGACCCTTCTTTTCCGCGGGCAGCCAGTCGTCCTTGAATATAATTCCCCCTCCACAATCCTTCTGTCCTCCTCTCGGCTAAATATCATGGCTGATTTTAAAGTTTCTTCGCTCCTATATACTTTATGGGTAATTGCTCATAATATTACGTAACGACTCTTTTTAAACATCATGAAGAAAAGTAACCGCATGAATCTTCATGTTTCGAAAGTAAGAAAGGAAGTCTTATTTTTAAATTCGAGAAAAATACTTATTAATTCTCATAATATTATATTTACACAGTTTTCTTGAGACTTTATCAAATTGACACCAAAGTGGATCAAATTGATGACAAAAATTTGGATTAATTTATGATTTAATCCATATTTTTGGTAGCAATTCGTTAAAATTTGATACTTTTAAGTTATTTATATACACAGTAAAACGTGAGGTGTTAAAATAACACCAGAATGGATTAAAATAATCTGCAACAGTTTAATCCCTTTAGGATTAAATTAACACCAGAAAGGATTAAAATAATCTATTTTGGTGTTATTTTTAACTATGAATGAAATTCTACTTTAAATAAAACACCAAAGTCAACGATTTGTAAAAATTCAACAAATTCAGCTTCTCCAAGGAGAATAGTAAGTTAGCTACTAACTTAGTTACTAACTTAGTTACTAACTTACTAACTAACTTAGTAACATAGTTACTAAATTCCATTGTGTTCAAAAATTTAAAAATATTATCGTAAAAATTTCAATTCTCTTTATAAATAATAAAATTCTTTTCTGATATTCAATTATTTTACAAAATTTTAATCAAATTCTTGTCAAAATTTCAATTATTTTCAAAAGTTTTCTAAAATTCTATGATTTTCAATATCTACTATTTCAATAAAATTTTCCAAAAGAATTCCATTATTAAAAAAAATTTGAATAAAATTCTACGCAAACATTCAATTATTTTCATAAATAATAAAGATTTTTACAGGAATTCAATTATTTACAAAATTTTTTTATAAATTTTTTCGCAATAATTCAATTATTTTCATAAATAATAACTTTTTTACAGAGATTCAATTATTTTTGTAAATAATAAAAATTTTTTAGGAATTCAATTATTTTCATAAATAATAAAACTCATTGCATAATTTCAACTATTTTTAATGCAATTTTAATGGATTTTCTCGAAAAATGTAATTATTCTTAAAAATTTTATTAAAATTCGTCGAAAGAATTTAATGATTTAAAAAATTTGTTGATAACATTTTTTATGAGAATTTAATTTCAAGAAACATGAAATTAATAAATTATTTATTTTTGTATTTAAATAATTGAATTCTCGTAGAATTTACTAATAAAAATGGTTTTAAAAATGAATTTCAGTTAAAATTTTAGATTATAATTAAATATTACAAGCATTATAACGTGGATTTTTTGAAATAATTAAATTTTGAAAAAGTTTAAAATTAAAATCATTGAAATTCTTAATTTTTCATATTTTTGACAAGCAATTCTATAGAATTAATTCTTTTTCAAAGTTTAATAGGATTTTTATTGAAATTATTTCAAGTTTTTATTTTTCAATATATATTTAATTGCAGAATTTCCGAATAATTGAAATTTTGTAAAATTGAATTGTAAACGAATGAATTTGAAAATTCTCAAAGAACCTTTTTTAAAAATTATTAAAAATAACGGATTTATTGAAGAATTTTAGTTAAAAACACTAAAAAAAATTTAATTTGAAAGAAGTTGGAAATTATTGCAGAAATTCAATTATTTTCAAGAGTAATACAATTCTTCTTAAGGATTCAATTATTTTTACTAATAAACTCATCGTAGCGTTTCAATTATTTTTCATACAATTATAATTGAATTCCTTAAAAAAAGTAATTATGTTCTTGCAAGTTTTAATAAAATTCGACAAAAGAATTCAATTATTTAAAAATTTGTTAATAAAATTCTTTATGAGAATTGAATTTTGAGAAACATTCAATTATTCAATAAATTATTCACTTTTGCATTTAAATAATTAAATTCTTGTAGAATTTTCTAATAAAAATTGATTTTCATTTCATAAAAATGAATTTTAGTTAAAATTTTAGATTATAATTGAACATTAAAAGCAATATAGCGTGAATTTGAGAAACAATTGAATTCTGAAATTAATTTTTTTGAAAAAGTTTAATTGAATTTTCTTTTATATTATTTGAAGTTTTTATTTTATAATATGCATTTAATTAAAGAATTTAGGAATAATTGAAATTTCGTTAAATAGAATATTGTAAACAAATGGATTTGAAAATTGCCAAAGAACTTTTTCGAAAATTATTAAAAATAATTGATATAAAGCAAAATTTTAGTTAAAAATTTTTGAAAATAATAATTGAATTGAAACAATGAAAATAATTTTGAAGAAGTATAATGTTCTTATAATATAAAATAATGATTTTATTACTTGGTCATCTTTAATTATTATAAAATATGAAGAAATCGATCGCTCCAAGTCGAAGACTCGGAGTTATCGATATCTTCATGTTTTATAGTTATAAAAAAATTTAATGAACTAAAAATTTCATTCATTGTAAAAAATAACACCAAAATTAATTATTTTAATCTTTCTTGGTATTAATTTAATCTGGCACACTTTTTAATACCTCACGATTTACTGTGTTTTTAGTTTTTTAAAATTATTATTCATAAAAACGAGAGCAGAAATCTGTTACGGAACAGTTCTAAAATATATATTTTTTTTTTTTTGGTTTGGAACTGTTCCGGTAAGTTTTTTTTAGTCAATAATTTTCAAGGTGGATAATTTGGTATTTTAGAATGGATTTTTTTTCTATAATTTTTTTTCAATTTGCAAAATATAAAGAGAAGACGTAAGCTTAAAGGAATCAGAGTGTGCGTGTGATGTTCTATAAACGCAGTAATTGGTAGGAGATTCCATTGATCGGAGCGCAGTAATGACTACTCATCTGATGCGCTTCTGTAATCGCTGGAAATCTTTATAAACGCCACAAACTTCTTTGAGATCGGAAAGAGATAATCTTGACAAAATTGGAAAATAATGAGAGGTTTTTCGCACGTTGTGTACATTATTCAAATATCTTTGAATACATTGACAGAAGATACTTGTATATATTGAAAAATGATAATAAATACGCTTATTTTCTTCATATCGAAATGATACAGACGCAAAAATAACTATATTTAAAAATTTTAAACCCACCTTCGAATGAGCAATACAAACAAAAATCGAATTAAATCATTTTTAACACGAGATCTCTTCATTTCATTTCTTTAAATTTACCTCTTAAATACAGAAATCCTAAATTTTATAAAATCGCGCAATTTTTTTTTAAAAAAACTTAAAAATAAATTTTAAACAAACTTAAGGAAGCACTTTTTTAAATTTCGAATTTTTATTAATTTTATTTTTATGCAAATACAAAATTACTAATAAATTTAGTAATTTTTCTTCTCTTACCTTAGGAAAAAAAATTTGTATATGAACAATATCGCTTACATCTAATTAATTTTTTTTGTTAGTTAAACAATTTTTAATTTTAATTAATTTAAGAAGTGAATAGCTCATTTATTTGTATTTGAAAACAAATTTTTCCTTTTTGAAATTACGTCATCAGTAATAGTTATACATAAATATTGGTCAAAAAATAGTATTTGTTAATGTTATGAACAAATTAAGTTAACAAACGATCTGTTCATTTGTTTCTAGTCGAAATACCATCTTTTTTTTCTAATTATTTTAGAATATAATTAATATTTTTCTTAAGGTACCTGTCATTTGTTAATGTTATAAACAAATTGAGTTAACAAATGAACTGTTCATTTATTTATAGTCGAAGTGGCATGGTTTTTTTCTAACCGTCTTAGAATTATTCTACTACTAATATTTTTTATTAATATTTTTTGTAAGGTATCATTCGTTAATATTATAAACAAATTGACAATTGAAATGTCGTATCTAACGTTACGGAAGAATATTAGTAATACCTTAATTTATTTAACATAATAAAAATTCCTCGATAAATATTTAAAGTTAAATGGCATCGACTAAATACCTTTCCAATAATTAGAATAAAATAATAAAATTTCGACTATACATAAAACAGTTCATTTGTTACGTTAATTTGTTTATTACATTAACATATGATACAATACGAAAAATAGCAATAAAAAATATTATTGGTAACATTATTCTAAAACAATTAGAAAAAAACGATGCCATTTCGTCTATAAACAAATAAACACTTCATTTGTTAATTTAATTTGTTTATAACATTAACAAATAATACAAATTATTTAATATAACATTAACAAATAATAATAATTATAAACAATATCTATAAAAATATTATTAGTAATATAAATTTTAAGACGATTAGAAGAAAACGATGACATTTTGTTTATAAACAAATGAATAATTTATTTGTTAATTTAACTTGTTTATAACATTAATAAATGAAACACTATTAAAAATATCAATACAAAATTTTATTGATAACATAATTCTAAGACGATTAAGAAAAACATTGTTACTTACACTATAAACAAATGAACACTTCATTCGTTAACATAATTTGTTTATAACATTAACAAATGATACTTCGTGAAAAATATAAATAAAAAATATTGTTGGTAATATAATTCTAAAACAACTTGAAAAGAAACGTTGACATTTTGATTATAAACAAATGAACACTTTATTTGCTAATTTAAGGGGAGGTTCTCATTGCGGGAATCAAAAAAATTTATTTCTTTTTTATTGTATTTTTTGAAAGCTATATATATGTAGAATATGTGTGTATAGCGATTTTTTGATCCGAAGAATATTTTCGTTCTTATGGAGTCTTGAACTCACCGGCGTCCCGAGCACTGAATAACAAATGTCAGGCAAATCGAATCGATTTTTAAAAATTTTGCAAATCTGACCTCAGAATCGTAAAGAGTGACCCTAAATACCTATAGATATTTATCAAATACGCAAATTGAACAAAGAATTGGAAAGAATTTAATTATTGCACAAAAATGTTTCTCAAACTTTAAACGCGTTTTTCTCGAAACAAGATTTTTCAAACTGGTGGGCATCGTAGCGTCTAAACTATTTAGTCAATCAACTTCGGGTTTGCGGCTAATTAAAGGTAACTAAATTCTACTGGGGTTATACCTATAATATGGTAAAATTGTTAACAATAGAGATTTTTACAAGAGGTCAAATATAGAAAAATAATGCAAAAACGCAGTTTTTTTAAAAATGTGTCCGCCATTTTGTCATTTTGTTAACTTTTTAACTATTTTATAGGTATAACCTATTCTTTAGGATGTCATCTTTATAAAAAATTTTGAGTTTTTGTTTTAGACTAAAAATTGCGCAGTGTAGAATGCCCACCGTTTTCCATATTTAAAAAAACATTATTTTCTAGATGCGCCATATTGGCCGCCATTTTGCATTTTTTTAAAAATGAAATATATGTTTTGAAAGTTCAAGAATGTATCTTTATTTAGAAAAAAGAACTACATCGCTAAGTCATAGCCGCTCTTTGCAAAAAATTGTCAAAGTTTGTGTTTATTTTGGCCTTTGCAATGAGAACCTCCCCTTAATTTGTTTATAACATTATGAAATGATACCTTTTGAAAAATATCAATAAAACATTTTATTGATAACATAATTCTAAAACAATTTGAAAAAAACGTTAACATTTCATGTAAAGTTTTTTTAATTTTTATGGAAATAATCCTAGAAAATTATTGTTTTTTTGTAAAGGGTTAATTATTTATTTAAATTTTCTTATGATACGAAACCCTAAGATATAGACACTTTGCGCCTGCTTTACCGATTTTTGATTTTTATCAAAAAGACGAGAATGATTAAAATACAAGAAATGAAGAATTGAAAGAAATAGAAATGAATTTTTTTCTATATGCGAAAAAAAAGTATTTTTAATATACTATAAAAATATTATTTCGATCAAGTTCACCCGGTAGACACGTAGGATGCAGACCAGACATGTATATAGATATGTGCGGTATCTCTACTGCACGGCCAATGGGGTTTGAATGGCCGTGATAAAATGGTATGGCTTCCGAATGTTGACTAAACTGCATCCATTGCAAGAGGAAAGCCAACTGGAAAATAACAACATACCTTGATATATGGCACATGATAGTAACGCAATATCTTTTTGAAAGAAACTTCTTTTTTTTATCAGCCAGTGTAACAACTTGCCAATTTCGTAAATTATTATCCAAAACGGACAATGGTTTATTCTTTTCTAATTATGTGTCAAACTTTTTTTTAATAGCGAATACTCATTAAGAAGAGTAAAAAATACTTATTCGCTAAAATACTTATTCGAATACTTATTCGCTATTAGAAGAAGTAAATTTGACTAATTAATAGTGAGCGAATAATATTCGTTTCTACCTAATCCGTAGGGAATCCATAGCGACGGAAACTCAAAAGCATAAACAAAACTATTCGTTTCTGAATAAAATTATTTTCACCCAAGATTTTGTGATGAAGATCGAATCTTATTTATTTCCAACACGTCGTCCACTTTTTCACCAGAAAGAGAGAGAGAGGGTGAGATTCGGTTTAATGGGAAAATCTCGATCCTACACTCGAGTTCCTATGAGCTCCAAGAGAGACGCTATTAGCCTATTTCCCCGATAGGTTTTATCCTCGTGCATTATCTTAGAAGCGTCGATTCTCTTATCCCGGAGGAAGGAACTTTGCTCATAGGGCAAAATCGATTTACCGTCGGGACGATTTTCCTCACTCGCACCCTTTCCCCCGCTCCCCCGTTTTGTGTGATAACCTTGTAGCTCAAATAGGTACGTTAACGACAAAGTGAATGTTTTTATCGAGTGCTAACCGCGTAATAAAAATTTTTGAAATAAGCTTTCCGATTAAAAAGTCGGTAATCGATGTATACTCATGGATCGATTTAATAGGCGACTAACGATCATTGTAAATTAATTTTCAAGATCAAGCAGGTGATCTTGAAGTAGTTATGTTTTTTTTTCCAGATAACCGTTTTGTGAAAATAATTATCTATTGGATTATGGAAAAGGAGAAGTAATCATCATTGATGGGAGTTGGGAAGAAAATTGGTGTTTAAGTCGATGCGGGTCCAGGTAGTTTCAAATTATTTCTAAATTCATGTTAAAAGATTCGAGTAAATATTTTTGTATTTTTATAATTGAATGTTCGCCGAATCGGTTGATGATTGTGTTCGAATTGTGTTTTCCGTCTTGCATCCCACATGTAGTGACAATCAGGGCAAGGCAGATGATCGTAAATATGGAGATGACAGTAGATAATCTGGATCTATGGGCATGGTGGAATTGCGTAGGATTAAGTTTGTGTTTCGCCTTGATATAATCGAGGCTTGGTCGTCGCCTTGAGGAGTGTAAAGTTAACTTAAGCAAAGGGACAAGAAAAAGGGGGCTTCCCCTCTGAGCGGAAAGATGTATGTTGGCAAGGAACGGCAAACCCCGCGGGATGTGATGCTATAGAAGCAGGGGAGGACCAGTGAGAGAACGAATTCTGGAAGGGGAAGATGGATGTTCACGACCCCGTCCTTCCAGCCTCTCACCCGAGACCCACGAAACTCCAAGAAACGGCGGCCATAATGCTTTGGTTGCACCACCACCACCACCATCATCATCCCCGTTTCGTACAGTACCTAAACTCACGTTTCTCCTCCAATTTAAAGTCTTAATAAGGCTCTATTCTAATCCCTGAGACGGTGCCTTATTATCATAATAGGCGAACCGTGTCCTCCAAACAGCCAACGCGACACAGTGAAATGGCTCTCGCGATTCTTAAATTGCCAACCGTATCACTGATCGTTTCTATTACTTTTGCCTCAGGCGAACTTTTGCATACTATTGACTTCAGAAAAAAAGGGTCTCTTTCTCTCTCTCACTAACAAAGAATCAATGAGTCAATTGTCAAGACAGGCGCGTGCTGAATACTCGGACAAATGGTCCAATTGAAATATGATCGTAAAATTTGTCCGCACCTTTAATTTTATGACCGTGTGAATCCATTATCTGAAGTGGGAGCGCTTGCACTAGTCATCCCATTGCCATATAAGATAGTTGTTGTGACGTCGCTTTATTGCCTCGTAAACCGTGGCGCTCTGACATTAGAAAATAACGGGATTCACTCATCCCTGTTTGGGGATCAACACACTAAACATACACCAAAAATTAAATTTACACTTTCCGATTATTAGAGAATTACATTCATTTTGATTTATCATCATTTCCATATGAAAAACTTCATAATAAAAATTCGATTTATCAAAGAGAAGGTTTAGATATTCTATTAAGATTTGTATTTGATGAAAGATAAGTGGGGACATTTTCTTCGAGTATAAGGGACTTTAATACAAGATAAGCTCGCTGGATTTCTGGGGTCATGAGGTTGCGAAAAATCATATGAAATGGACAGTAAGAATCGTTAGTCATGTATAAAATAGATACCTCGAAGAATGGGTACAAATACGCTTCGGGTGGTCTATCTCGACATGTTCCATTGGTTCTTGCTTGTTAGATAAGAGGAGAGTGAAAACATTGCCATAAACAATGGAATTCTCCATTTTTATCAAAGATCCTAAATTTATCTCTCTTATAAGAATCATATATCTTCAGTATTTCAATTAGTAAACAATTTCCAATTGGAAATAAAGGACATAAAGAAAATCGAATTTCTTTATACAATCATTTTGACACAAAACAGTTATTTACATTTGATTCTAGGGATTACAATTTCTATTAATTAGATATCAAGTATCAGCCTAAAACAAAAGTAATTTAGAAGTATCTGGCGCCCATTAACCAGATTAGGAATTCCATTCGTAAATTTCGATCAACTAGAATCTAAACTACAGCTCTTAATTCTTTTTGTACTCCCTAAGTTTTAAAGGACAATTCTAAAAAGAAGAAATTTAAAAGTATCTGGCACCAATTAACCAGATTAGGAATACCATCCATAAATTAGGATCAACTAAAAGCTAAATTACAGCTTTTAAATTTTGTTAACCCCCAATTTTTTAAAGTACCATCCTAAAAAAAGAAATTTAAAAGTATCTGGCGCCCATTAACCAATGGGGGTACGTAGAATCTAAAATTATGTGGATTTAGATTGTTCCAAATATTGTGACATATGAATTTAATAATTATTTAAATCTCAGAAGGAATTCTGCCTGAATAATTGGTAAGCGGAAATGCCAACGACGAGACACGACTGGCACAATACAGTCTCTGACTTACGACGGTGAAATTTCCAATACAGGAACAGGAATTAATCCAAGATCGACACCATCTTTAATTTTCTTTAACAATCTCTGCTTAAAAATACTCTCTCCAAGTTAGCATCAGACATCATCTAAATCCTAAATTGAGACATAATATTAAAAACTAAATCATGCTTTCAATACTAAATTGCACCTACCCGCGAGTTTTGTAGATCAAAAAAAGGTTGAAAATCAAGAATAAAGGTGTGTGGGGTCTTTATAAAGAAAAAGTTGAACAACGATACATGGAACTGTGACTATATCCCGTCGTTAAAAGACTCAGAGTTCTCTGGTTACATAGAGATGGGGAGGCAAACACGAAGCCGTGACGGATAAATGGAGAGTGGATAACGAAGGTACAAGAGGTACAAGAACGAAGTAAGTGCATCCAACCCCCTACACCTCCCCATTGAAACGAAAGGAGCGCCGTGAGCGATGTCCTGTCCAACCGGGACTCTCGCACGTAGGCCGCCTTCAATGCGTGTATATCCAATAGGTTTCTCTCGCGTATGCAAATCAGAAACGAGCACGTATATTTCTTTTGGATCTTATCCACATGCACGTGAGGACTTCTCGAGGTGAACGATCGCCAAGGTATACTCTCTCACAAACAGCATCCAGTTTGGATATAATGTTACTTTGTAGAGAGAATAACATAAGAAACCCCCCGTTTTGTACACTTGAAATCTTTTACCACCTCAATTCGATTTTTTAAATCAGTTATCTATTTTTGAAAAATATTTTTCTATACTCAAACTATTTTATTAATTTTATAGCACTCAATGTATTGATGAAGCAATTTGGATTAGCGATCTAAAACTGAAGATCGTAAGTTCTCATTGAAAAGATGGGTATCATCATTCGATTTCGCACCTTCCTAGAGGGAAGGATTTACTGCCATTAAAGGGAGAGACAGGAGATCCATTTTCCACGAGCTATTCTTTCTTTTATGGTCGGGACAATAAACGAGCGAGATCTTCGACGCTGAACGATATCCACGCCACACATATATCGAATTAAACACAAACACGAATACAAGCAAGTAGTGGTTAAGAGTGAGATACATCACCTGTCTGCTTGGTTTGGATAACGCCAGCAACATAGCACCGTAGATAAAGAGCCAACATAACGTATAAAGCACTCTCGTTAAAGAATATGATCCGGGCTTTTACCTTCGACCACGCAAACACCAACTGTGGAAACATTACAAATGACTTTGCCATTACAAATTACACTCAAATTTTGCTAATTGTAGAAACATTCCAAAAAGTATCTTAACAAAACTGAGTATTTTACGGACCCAATTTACTTTTAAATCTGACTTAGATTTTTTTAAGATTTGAATCTGATTTTGCAGGATTTAAATTGAAGAATTACAATACCGAATTTTTAGGAAATTGGTGAATAAACTAAAGAGCGAGAGGTGTGAGATTCGTTTTATATCTGGGAGAATAAAGAACAAATGCGATTTATTCGCCATTGCGAATTGATTCTTTATCATCAGGCAAAGACCCCCGTAGGCGAAGCTGAAGCTCGTATCATTCGTCTTGAACACCAAAACAGTGCGGGTTAAAACCAAATTCCTTACAGATCCAATAACGATGCTTATCTGGTGACATGAAGGCTTCCTGTAAGTTATGTTCAATCTGCATGAAACTGAGAATTGATCGCTGGTGTTATATATAAGCTATATACCTCAGGCGACACTGCTTTTCTCAGATACATACAGTGGAATTAATTGCATTTGGTTGCGAACGCGATATTGATGATTAATACAAGGTAAACATGATCCAAAGTTAGTTGAATGTAATTTTAGCATGTTAGTTGTAAATCAGATATAGTAGTTCAAATACTGAATGCATCGTTTCCGTACAGTTAGATCTATTTGAATGATGAATTATTGGATCCTGAAGATGATTTCAATTTCCATCAATTATAGAAGATGCTTTTAATTGATAATAAAGTACTAGTTTACTGTCATTTTGAAAAAAGAAATTTAGAAGTATCTGGCGCCCATTGTCCAGATTATCAATTCTTTAAAGTTTCGCGTCTCTGCTGTTTATTTTTTTTCTTCTCCAAACATCAGTACATCCTAACCTACTGACATAAAAAAATAATTTAGAAGTATCTGGCGCCCATTATCCAGATTATCAACTATATAAAGTTTTTTTCTTCTGCAAAAATCAGCAGATCCTAACTTCCTGACATAAAAAAATTTAGAAGTTCCTGACGCCCATTATCCAGATTACAAATTAGGACATCCTAACTCGGTGACATAAAAAAAAGAAATTTAGAAGTATCTGGCGCCCATTATCCAGATTACCAATTCTCGAACTTTTTGTTTTGTTTTCTCCTCAAGCAAAAAGAAATGTTTTCGATTCATATTTCTTGTAATTATTCCCATTAATATCTCTTTTGGTGTAAATTTTCAAAAACGTTTTACTTATGTCATGACTGCTTCTTATACAATGAGTCAAAGTTTATGCAATGTTTCCTCTTTTTCTTTTTTGGAAGCCTTTCACCAAAAGTTATTTAGCACACATTGTATTATGTATCATTGCTTTTTGAGTTTAAAAACGTGACATCCTCTCTTTGATGTTGCAAAACAAAAAAGACGAAATTTTTCTTGTTGATATTTTCTTGCAGTTTCAAAAAAGATTTATTACCTGTGCTGGATTTTTTTGGCATCCGCAGAATACGTCAATAGAAACACAAAACCAGGAAATATAAAGTAATCATAACTTATTTCCACCTTTCAAATAAAGCAGAAAGCTGAGAATTGTGAGACACGCAAGTTTTACGTGGGTGCTATTTATAGTGTATACCAATTGTTATCTTGATTTCACTAAAGTAATGTTCTTTTGTAATCCCTTAGCTGACCTATACATTCTAAACTATTTATCGTCTTAAATTACAAATTTGCGCCTGTAGTGTCTTGTTTGTTTTAATTGAACACTTTTTTTTAATTCTATTAGAAAAGAGCGCAAATAATTAAAAATATATGGGGAAATTATATTTCAAGATATTAAAAGGTGTGGTGTGCGTGAAAAAAGGTAATGTTGATTACGAGCAAAATCAGGGACAAGCTTGTTGTAATAAAGCATGAATGCGTAAATCACCCATTCCCATTGGTGTATAACATGGAGTAGTATAACCTGAGATTTACAGTCGCGAGTGCAAATGCGTGCAAGAATGCTTGTGCTTCGTAAAGAGCTCTCAGCCACAGCGTAACTTTGCTTCCTTTGAATTATTCATTGTAAAGTCCTATGACATTCAAGCAGAATATCTCCTCACTATACTGTGAATCAGGACCCCGGGATCATGTCTACGAGCGGGACACCAGTATTCATAATTAGATTCCAAACAATAAAAGGGTTGACAGTAGATTTTCTTTCTGAAATTCCACGATAAGAGAACTAGAAAGAAACATGAATTGTATAATTTAGTTTCTAATTATAAAACAATGTATTATTTTTTTTTGATTATATGTTTCTATACAATTCTTATAGAAATTTTTTTTTTTGGTCAATACACTTTTGTTAAAAGATAAAATATAAAAAGCAAAATGTTTGGATAAAGTCTTTATATATAGAAAAGGTTCAATCGGTGCTTTTCCAAAAAGTGAAAAATAATTCGACTCTGAAGGAAGTGCCATGTCGTTGAAACTAGGAACGAGATACTTAGAGAGCAGTAGAGGCGGTTCTATAAACGAGCAAACCTTGGCCCGCTCCCATTTCGCGTGCGCATGTCGCAAGATCGATCTGGGATAAGCATCCTTTTGACTCTTTTATTCTCCTCTTCTAGAATTTTACAGAGAAATTTTCCTTTATTTTTATTCAGGAGGAGAAAAAATTTTAATTTCTTAATTGGATAATTCGTTTCGCTAGGAGAAAATTAATTCCCCGAGATGCGGAGGATGAATTAGAAAAGAATTTAAAATAATACTAATTTTAGAATTATAGGATCATAAAAATTTCTTCACGGTAGCGAGATTAGGTGAGTCATCAACATTTTGGCTTCTTTTTTATCCTCACTGGCGGTCCTTAGGGCCATGAGTAAATTACACATTTTATGAGCATCGAAGGAGCCTATAACGCTCGCACAAATGTCACTCGACAGCCACTTCACCGTTTGTGGATGGCACTGCGGACATTGAGTTTACACCTTTGTCTGACCCCGCTATATACTTGTTTCGTCTCAGAATCCAAGGGGCTAATAAGTTACATATTTACCATTGTCGACTGATTTTAAGCTCCATTAGATCAGAAAGGCTCACTACCGCAACAATAAACCGTTCTCCAGAACAAATTTCGCCGTTTGTAAATCAACACGACTGTTAAGAAAGAAGTTCAATGGATTCCATTTTATAGATAAAGGAACAAATTTGAAAAGTTACTCAAACTTTTGTTAAAAGGAATTTAAAAGTATCTGGCGCCCATTCCAGATTAATAATATTTTCTACAAAGCGTATCGAAATGAATATTCTTGAAGGTTCATAAAAAGAAATTTAAAAGTATTTGGCGCCCATCAGATACTTTTTTGGAGTGAAATGATTTCCATTTGGAACAATTTTCATTGAATAGTAAAATAAAAGCTATTTTTATTTACTGTTCGACTTTGGAACGTGAAAAACAACTCGGTAGTTGACGCTTTAGTCTCGCATTTATCGTCACCCTCTTGGTCATTCTTTTTCTCAAAGTCCTTTACGTGCGGCGTCACTCCATCTGCGATCGCTTTTTATAGACTTCAAACGTACCTTGGAAGATGTACACACTTCAGAATGTTCGAAGCGTCACGTAAACGTGATTCCAAAGCATCAGATGAATGACTATTTTGTTTAGGTATATCAAAACCACTGGAACATAAAGTTGAATAAAAAAAAGCGGTCCCTGAAACATGCCTCTTCAGTGAGAGTTCTTTTTTAAAAAAAAAAGTTTAACTCAAATGCATTAATCACCCGCGGTGACTTGCCGTACTGAATATACCAGTTCGGATATACATTACTTCGATCCTACCTTCGTTTGCTAAGAGACATCTAGTTATACACACTTACCAACACTGCACGTAAATACGTCATCCTCATACGTGCTTTGAATTTATCCTCAAGTCACAAAATCGTTTTTATGTCTTTACTGCGTTTTTAATTTCAGAAACTTAATAGTCTGAAAACTTGATGTGAATATACGATTTCCCTGCATTAATGCACAGCGTGCACATAAAATTATTTTTGAAAAAAAAATTCTTTTACGATTAATCCCTGCCGACATTAAACATAAATATTTCTTGTCACCCAACGTAAATAATCCAATATTTGAATAGAAACTGTATGTAATTTTATTTCACATTAAAGGAAAGTGTATTCAGATTAGAAAAGAAATATTCAGAGAAGCAAAAATTCCTTACAAAGTTTCCAATTAGAAAATGTAAATTTCTTTATGCAATTAAACATTTACATTTAGAAATTAAAAATTCTGGGTACATTCGTAAAATTTCTGTTGTGATAAGTAGATGGTGGAATTATTCAGTGATGTTTGCCTATTTAGGAAAGAAAAAGTGTGAAAGGTCAGTTAACAGGTTTGTGCGTGCAAGTGCTCGTCGAGGTTTGTTATTAGCGATTTAATTGGGTCCGGTCTCTTATCCTGCAATATCCGCAGCAATAGGGGCGCATTTGCCACCAGCGATCATGGTTCTAATCTGCAGCCGGCGGCAATCCCTAAATTGGCGGTTACAGAGACCATGGTAGGCGGATTAATAGTGTTTTTGCAACGCTTCTATCGTGATCCAACTAAAACGCATTGCTTGACTCGTGATAAGAAAAAAAAACTCTCCCGAAGTGAACCGGATTCTTGTCAGGTGTTGGTAAAACCATACTGAGCTCATAATGAAGAACAGTTTGCATGAGTATATGGAAAAAAAGTATCCATTAGAGTAGACGGTTTTTTCATCCAGAAGCAGAAAGTAAAACTCTCCACAGTTATAAAGAATATCAAAAAATGGATATTTGAATGACGCCCATTCAGATTATTAATTATCCATCAGATTATTTACAGTAAATCTATCAATTTTTGTAAAAACAAATTTCATTTGGTGATAAATTTAAACTTCTTTGAAGACGTAAAAGGAAATTTAAAAGTATCTAGCGCCCATAACACAATTTTTCTTCTCTTCTGAAAAACAATTTGAGAAAATAAATTTCCAATTTTTTTTTTGTAACATTACTTCTCACTTTATAATGCTTTTTATTCTCGAGAGTTTCGAGTTTATTTATTCCTTTGAGTTCGATATCCAAGAATTTAGTATTATAGTTCGCCATCCATTGTTGTTCCAAGATGGCGATCAGGTCTGACAAGTCTCCTCCACTTGTCTTTCCTTTATTTTTAGGCCCTAACCCTATACTCTCGTTTTTTACTGGTTAAATCTGGTTCGATTTTCTCCCTTTCCCATTCTATCGAGTTGTCCAAGGTATTTTAAAAGGATGTCCGGTGCACATATGTTGGTCTTAAATTGAAAACGTACCTTTAACATTTCTTTCCCAATGGAAAGAAAAAGTTATTTTCTACATTTATTGTTGACAATAAATCTAATTTTTTAATGTAGTTATCGATTTGAATAAATGAAGTAAGTAAGCAAGGGAAGATGAAAAAATAATTTTGGAATTATAAGACATGGTACACCATATGGAATATCTGTTTACATTCGGTGATCGTTCAGTGACATTCTGGAGTCTATAAATAAACTGAGAAATTGCACTTTAACGGTCAGTTTTAATTAAAGTACCTCGCAGCATGCAATGTACGTTACGATCCGCTCGGTTTAGAAATTCTTGAGAAACGATGATCTCGTCTTTCGGTAAAAAGAAATACAAGAGTTTCAATTCATTTTTTATCGTTACAAAAGGGTCATTTTTCATTTGTAATTTATTTATTTATTTAAGAATGAAATAATTTTTAAGACTCGTTAGTCCTCAAAGGAACTTTACTCATGAAACATTGAGTATGTAGATAGGAAAAAATACATACACACGCATATCCTTATTGTTCCTGCAATTACTTGTGTCCGCATAATTTGGTGTGTTTATTGGAAAACGTAGCAATCTTTTAAAAACGGAAAGTTATCAAACAGATAAACCAATGCTCCAAACTTGAGCCAAATACAGAAGTGTGCTTAAGCAGAGACTGTGGAAGTTTTGCGCCTTTATTGAAAATATTATAAATCAACAATAATCTCAGAGATTCAGTCCCTTATGATTGCTAATTGCACACTGAAACCCGCTGAGGCGTACATAGCTCAGGAAGGTTATGAGTTTTATCAGAGTAATGGAAATTTTGGGTTTGGTAAGGTATGGACAGGTATTAATTGGATCCTAGCCCTGGAAAAATTTTACTCTAGTAATCATCATTCAGAATCAGACAAAATACAAAATTTCAAACTAAATCTCAACATTATATGTAATATGTTTTCGAAATTTAAGGCAATCGACAAGTATATCCTAGTGGAGTAACCCTCTAACCCTTCTGTATAATGAGAGAAGACCCTCATTTGATGCAATCTCATCTCATTGACAATAGACAATAGAGGATGAACATTGACTCGAAATCCGGAAGTCATTGTCCTCGAGGGAATATCGATGTTTGGTTCCCTCATAGGGATTGCTTGGCAAACGCGGTTAAATACATATCGATAGATAGGTTAGGTGTGCGGCTCCATAGCTGTACCATATCAGCAAGGGTGGAGCTTTCCACGCGGTCCATAACGTACAGCAGTAACTAACCGGATTCCAGTGGACTACCTTCTCTCTCTCTCTCTCCCTCTCTCTCTCTCTCCATACTGTGTAGAATATGGGGAATCTATGGGCTCATATTCTCGACCAAACTGTACACTAGCCAAATGGACGCGGCAATAACGGCCCGTTAACGCTAATTCGCGGAATTCTGATTGACGATGGCCACAGGGAACTGGTGCTTTCCAACCGGAAAGCCAACATTCAAGGTATATATATGTATACACATGTACCTGCACGTGCGCAACTTTCATGTACACAGGAAGATTATACATCGAAACCCTCCTACTGGAATGTAGCTCATGTAATGGGGTGACGATCCAAATGGCCAGAGGTAGAATAACGACTAGTCCTAAAAAAAAGAGAGAGGGATATCCTTTCTATCCCTTGCCTTATCCGCCCTTGTAGTGACTGATTTATCATTTCCAAATCCCCTGCTCTGGACCTTTGATCCGCCTACAATCGTCCCCCCAAGTTTCATGGTTTCTAGATCGAATCGTATATTTCGTATGGAATGTTCGACCACAAGGAAAGGGGGAAAAATGTTCGAAATTGTTGGAGGTATGAAAATTCTCCCGAAATGTGTTGTTGCTGTTGGAAAATCACGCGTGATGAAGTAATATAGGAGAAAAATAAGAGACAATATGCTAGGGTTATAAAAACCCTAACATAAAAACCTAGTTTTGCTTATAAAAAAGAAAAGGATACTGCATACATGAGGATTGAAATTTACTTACATCACATTACAAAAAAGGAAGTTTAAAAGTATCTGGCGCCCATTCAGATTATTAATTACCCCTCAGATTATTAACAGTGAATCCTATCAATGTTTTTAAAAATAAATTTCATTTGAAAATAAATTTAAACTTCCTTGAAGACGTCAAAAGAAATTTAAAAGTACGCGGTGCCTCTAATCTACATTACCAAGCTTAGATTAATCGTTAATAAAAATTATCCTTCTCCTAAGGACAAAACAAGTCAAAAGTCATTTATCATTCAACCCTGAAATTTATTAAAAAGGAAAAACTTTTTCAAAAAAAGGGGTCAATTCGTGGGAGGATGAAAGAAAAAAAACAAATCTCCTTCATCGTAAGGTTACCTACGTGCTCGAGGAGTAATCTTCCTCGATCTTTCGCCGTTTCTTTTTTCGAAAAATTCAACAATCTCTTATACGCTTCTCTTTTGCAATCTGTCATTCCTGTCACGCTTAAAGAATACCATGATGATTCAGTATACTATCAAATGCCTTAATCCGGTGTTGGAAAAAGAATAAAAAATACTGATCATTATTATTTATAGACTTGTTTTTATGTAAATCAAAATTGCGAAAAAAAATTGCGTTTTTAAATGTATGTAAAGATTTGTTATTATGAAAAATGCGTTTCTAGTGTAGGGAAATAATGAAGATCGGAGAGCATTGTTTATATATATAAAGCGCGATTCAAAACGTTATTCTTCCCACGAAGGGCAGGCGTGCTTGTAAAACGCCTTTTATTGCAGTGGTAAAAGTTAGCTACCCGAACTTTTATCGTCAATCGTAAATATCATCTACTCTCGCGACTCGAGAGCACGCGAGGTGCATTAAAATTAAACGATTAGTCGTTTGATTTGTAAAAGTACGAGAGTGTACTTAAGTCGATTTTTATGGACTTTTACATTCAACTCATTGAGTTTATAAAGCAATTGTCAAAAAAAAAATATTACCATTTTTACTATTTAATGTAAAAAATCGTTACGAAATTTTTCTTTCCTTTCGTTTCTTGCAATTAATAATAAATCTTTTTCTTCTGTTACAGGTATGGTTCATATTACCCCACATGTTCAGTGAGTAGAAAGAAATTTAATTTATTTGATTTTATGAAAACCTTCATCTGGAACAGATATACAAATTTCACTAAATTAGAGAAATGTATATTTGTTTCAGTTAAGACTTCATCGCTATTCTAAAGAAATTTATAGCTGTTCCAGTTGAAGCTTCTTTTTGTAGATTTATTTAAATTTAAAATGGAGGAAATTTTATTTTAAATACTTTAAAATTTATTAAGTTCTTTAAAATATTTTAAATAATTAACCCTTTAACGCCCATGCTTAAAAACTGTTTTAAAAAATTGTAAATTTTTACTCTATTTGTTATAAATAATTTGTAAACAAATAATGCATTCTAATACAACTATCTGAACCCAAGCTTCATGAAAAAAACTCTGCAAACTCAGTATAGAAAACATGGTTTCAGTTCAAATAATTACATTTGACGTTAAAAATTGTTAAAAAATTATTTGTTTAAATAAATTTTTATATAAACAAATTAAAAAAATTGATCGTTTTTTAAAAATTTATCATGCCATTCGGTCCACAAGAAAAAATACTAATAGAACGTGTACGAATTTTTAAAATAATTACTTCATTTGTTATAAATAATTTATAAACAAATAATGCACTCTAATGCTCGCATTTGAGCCCAAGCGGAAACTAAAAGAAAAATCTGCAAAGTAAATATTGGAAACAGAACAGCGGTTTAAATAAATACTTTTAAAGTTAAAAATTTGGCTAAAAAATAATTTGTTTAAACAAATTGTTATAAACAAATTAAAAAAATGTATGAATTTTTAAAAACTTACTTCTCAATTCGATTCTACTATTCGATTCTTCTAAGCATTTTTTTAAAATTTTTACTCTATTTGTTATAAATAATTTATAAATAAATTCTGTATAATTGAATAGCAAGTTTAATTTTTAAAAATCCATAACTTTTTCCCATTTGTTTATAGTAACTTGTTTAAACAAATTATTTTTTAAACAATTTTTATTAACATCGAAAGTAATTTTTTAAATCGAAGACATGTTTCCTATATTGACATTGCAGATTTTTTTATTAGCGTAAGTGTGGGCTCATATAAATGGATTAAAGTCCATTATTTGTTTATAAATTATTTATAACAAATAAAGTGAACATTTGAAAAAAGACATACAGAATTCTTTAGTAATTTTTCCAGCAGAATCGAATGGCGAGGTTACTTTTTACAGATTCATGAATTTTTCTTGATTTGTTTATAACAATTAGTTTAAACAAATTATTTTTAAAACAAATTTTAACATTAAAAATAATTACTTTGACCGCAGTTTTGTTTTCAATATTGACTTTCAAGTACTTTTAAATAATTTAAATATTTTGCAAAACTTTGATTACCTACTTAAAAATATTTAAAATATTTTTAACCACTTTTAATTGTTTTAAATACTTTTAAATATTTAACTATATCAAGAAACTTATTTAAATCGGCCACAAAATTTGTTTTAAAGTAATTTTTGAGAGGAATGTTAGTTAGAAATGGTTAAAAAATAAAATAAGGCAGAAAATATTTGGATTCTTTTTAAACTTTTATTTTTCTTTAAAATTTTCAAGATTTAAAACTCCAAATCTTGTTTTGTAGAAAATCTGTATTTGTATTTAGAAAAAATTGTCAACAAAAAATTTATTTCTACTATTTTTGAAGTATTTTTTTTTAAACATTGTTTTTATGTTAAAAATGCAAAAAATAGCATTTTTAATCAATTTTTTATTTGGAAATTTATTTGTTTATATTTGTAGTTATTTTGAAATAATAATTTTTTAAAATAAAAAATATAAAAAAATTATAATATAATTATAATTTAGAATTAGTTATATAAAAATAATATAATGAATTTCCGTATAAAAAATTAAATAAATTAAATTTTATTTTTTGACCATTAAATTCTTCTCAAAAAATGACTATAAAAATAATTTTTTGAACGATTTTAATTATTTTCTTGATATAGTTAAAAATGTATCCAAATCCATCCCTTAAACTACTTTTAATTGTTTTAAATTCTAAATAATTTAAAATACAGTTAAAAACATTGATTACTTTCGTAATTTCTGTAAAAAATTTTATCGATATTTATTCTATTGATCTTTAACAAGAAAAAAAAAGTCACGGTCAGTCCCGATTTCCGGCACAATTCCACTTTGCCATATCTGTTTGATCCAAGGTCTCTTCTTTAGCACGCAACGCACCCTTCTCCTACACCCACCGAATCGAACAAAAGAACTTTAAAAAAAGAAAAAAAAACCTTTCCTTAAAAAACTGCCGTTACGAAATTGCTAAGAATTTCAAGGTTAACTATTAAAAAAGATAAAAAAAGCAAACCCGCACACGAGAATATAACCAAATACTGGCGTTTCCTGCAATAGTGTGGCTTTTTTATTTTGTCACGGATGACCCCGAGGGTTTTTCTCTCTCTCTCTTTCTCAAGGGTTGTTAAAAAAAAAGAAGAGAGAAAAAAAAACTCATTTAACGGGGTGACCAGCAGGGACAAAACTTTATGGCACGAATAACCGAGGGTGCGTGCAAGAGAGGCAAAAACTTGCAATGGAAAATAGACAAAAATCCTCGGGTCTTCTTAAAAGCAATAGAAGAGAAGTTTACTGTATCCTTCCGACGGAAGCTTGTATCCAGCGTCATTTACCTCAGCGTGACCTCGTAAACGCCACAAATACCTACTTTTAGGGCCCATTTTTATTTTCCTTCGAGTTATGAGTTTTTTTTTCTTTTTTTTTTTTTATTATTCTACGTCCGAAGGACTATGCTCGGGTTGTGAGTTTGTTGCCTTTGGGGTTATGCTAGAGTTTAGTTTCTTTCGGACCGTTCTTTCAACGAGACGTCGAAATATTCGTTTTATTTTTGTCGCGAATTTGTGAAAAAATTCGGTTAATTTTCCCTCTTTGTGTGTGTGTGTGTGTGAATTTTAGCAAAAAAAAAAAAAAAGAAAATTGAAATGTGCGTGAGTGAATTGGTGTTTGTGAAAAGTGAATTTGCTTTCAGCTTAAGAGGAATACTTTCTGAATCTTCAAATCTAAGTGGAGATTTAAAAATTTTATTTTAAAATTCTAGGTGGTAACCTAATAATAGTGAACCGAAGATAATTATGTTTGATTCAAGCATATTATTTTCTCAGCTCACTAAAACTTCGGTAAAAAATTTTTTAAACAGTTACGAATTTAATATTAAAAAATTTTTTTAAAATTTAAAAAATTAAAAATTAAAACTACTTAAAATTAAATTTTAAGCAGTAAATTTTAATATGAACACTGTAAAAACAGTCTTAAAATACTTACAGCTCAAAACGTATTTTTTCTTAAATTCTCATTTTTGGGCTTAAATTGAAAATAAGAAAATTTAAGGCCTTAAAATGAGTTTTCTAATCAGAAATTTAGTAAATATTTGGTCTAAATGTAAGTTATTTAAGTCAAAATTAGGCTTAACACAAGACTTATTTTTTACAGTTAATGAATAAAATTCTTAACTAAAATTAGTAGACACAATGACAAATATTTCACTGTAAAAATTAAGTATCTTGGAAGTAACATTTTGGTCACTTCTAAGTTAATTTTTTTTGCAGTGTTTTTATTGACAAACTCTTTGAAAATTTTAATTAGTCAAAATGTTTACTAAATTAATGACTGATTTTTTGCTTCTAAATTAGTAAATTTTGCTAATTTAGCAGAAATTACTATTTATTAGTAGAATTTACTAATTTTTTGCTTCTAAATTAGTAAATTTTGCTAATTTAGCAGAAATTACTATTTATAAGTAGAATTTACTAATTTTTTGCTTCTAAATTAGTAAATTTTGCTAATTTAGCAGAAATAATAATTATTTATTTATAATAATTATTTATTAGCAGAAAAGCAAAAAGCCAGTCACTACAATTCAAAGTAATAAACTTTTTTACAAATTAAAATTTAGAGAGAAAAAAATGTAATTTTTATTCAAAAGCAACTTCTAATTGTTTAAAATATTGATAATTGAATTCTTTACTTTCCCACCAAGGAAAATTTAAAATTTGCCTTTTCTTCACTATTATAACATAAAAGTATCAAATTGCAACTAATTAATACCAAAAATGTGGAACAAATAAAAAATTGATCAACAATTTTGGTATCAATTTGATACTTTCAAGAAAATTTTTATTTTAAAAGTTTTTAAAATACGAAATTTCGACTTTGGAGTAAATTTTACATTGACTGTTCGTCAGATTCTTTCATAAAAATTAAAAAGCCTAAACACGGATTTTTATTACAAAATAATTAAAAAACTAAATGTTTTGACAAAAATCAAATTTCATTAAAATCTACAATGAAAAAAAATTTATTTGATTCAAATAACCGATTACTAGACTATTGTCAATTAAATATTTACTTGAATAAAATAATACTTGTTTTGGAGTCAATTAAATTCATATTTGCTTCAAATACTGAAATTATTGGTTCAAATACCATTTAATTGACTCAAAAACAAATATTATTTAATTCAAAGTAAATATTTAATTATTATTATTATTAACTATAATAATCCTATAATTCATTCTTTCATTCTGTCCACACCTGAAGTTAGTTTTTGTGTATTCTTTTGTTTTTTTTTTCTTTAAAAAAAATTTGTTTTGACAATTTATTGTTTTAATAAAATTCAAATTTTTTTTTAATAAATAAAACAAATGTTTATAAATTCTATTTGTCAATTACAAATTTTCATTAAAAATGAAAATTTTTGAATTTTTAGAAAATAAAGGAAAAAATTTTAGTCAAAAAAAAAAATGTTCCGTTACATTCTTACGAATTTCTGTAATTGTAAAATTATTCAAAAACATCAATAATTTCTTTTTTAAATAAATATTTAATTGTTCTTATTTTTCCAAGGGAATTAAGACATTAAAAAATTCCAAATTCAAACCTTTTTGAAATTAAACAACTTATAAAAGTATTTTGCTATAAAACATGAAGATATTGATTGCTCCGAGTCGAAGACTCGGAGTGATCGATTTCTTTATGTTTTATAATAATTTATAATAATTAAAATTTTATGAAAATAATTGAATTATTGCGAAGAAATATATAAAAAATTGTAAATAATTGAATTCCTGTGGAATTTTTATTATTTTTGACAATAATTAAATGTTTGTGTACGATTTTATTAAATTTTTTTTTAAATAATTGAATTTTGATCGGAAAATGTTATTAAAACAGTAGATATTGAAAATAATTGAAATTAGAACAAGAATTTTATTGTCACTTTTGAAAATAATTGAAATTTAGGGAAAATTTTTGTTATTTACAAGGATAATTGGGATTTTGACGAGAATTTTTTTTTAATTTTAATTATAATTGAATTTTATGAGAAGAATTTTTTTACTTTTGAAAATAATTGAATTTCTGCAATAAATTATTTGCAATTTCTCCAAAATTGAATTATTTTAGTGTTTTCAACAAAAATTTGAATTTAAAATTTTTAAATTCTATTATTTTTAAAATTGCTAATTTTCTTTAAAAAATGAAGTAAAAAGTTAGCCGCTGCGCTTTAGCGCGCAAATTTTCGCTAGTTGATAATAATCAAGTAATTAATTATTTGAATCGAATAAATTTGCTTTCCAGTATATAATTTTAATTAATTTTTCATTTTTTTTTTAATAGTAAATTTTAGTTAATTTTTAATTTTTTTTAATATTAAATTTTAGTTTATAAAAAAAAAATGGAGAAATTGTAAATCTTGAAACGGTAACAATTTAAGAAAATCGAATAAAACTGTCAACTGTTAAAAATAAATAATCGAAACAGTGATGAAACTTGAACTTAAAAATAACGCGACCGAAATATATTTTTGTAAGTGATTTTTCTGACAACCGTGGTTTTTCTTCAGAGGGTATTGAAATTTATATTCCCTTTCCATTCCATTAAGCAGAAAATAAATATCTCTTCTGATCTGTGACCAAAAAAATAAAAAGAAGAGAATGAAGCAAGTTTTTCTTTTATATTCTGCGTTATTTATCAAATATGTTACTTTTCTCGATTATACGCGAACACACAAGACATACATTATTGGCATTTCAAAAATGTCGATTCATGTTTTCTTGTCGTCACCATACGCACAATATTTATTATCCAACTCATAAATAAACTAAATGGAATTCAATTTTATCAAAAAAAAAAAAAAAATTCTCCGCAAAACATGACATTGAATTTTTTTTTTTTTTTTGCCGTGAATTTAACTTTTTCCGTTAGGTATCAGAAATATTGTAATCGAACAAAATATTGAATAAAATTATAAATTCCAATAAAATGAAGAGAGAGTTTAGATAAAAGTTTTTGTCCGAAAGAGATGAATGTCTATATTTAAAAAAAAGGTTTAGAGAAGTTTTTTTCGAAGAATAGAAGATAGAAATTGAAATTGGTTTTTGATTATATTCCGTTGTTTTAAGGGGAGGGTTCGATTAAATTATACATTTTTAAAATTTTTTTATCAAGAAAATAATTTAAATCTTTCATAAAAAATTGTATTTTTTAGCATTTTTGACCTGAAAGCACCAATGTTTTTTTTCAAATAAAGAAAAAGCTTTAAAAATAGATTTTAATTATTTTCTTGATGTGGTTAAAAATCTAGTCGAACTTTAAGGATTTATTCTCATTCTATTGTTTTGAATCAGGATTTGAAAATTTCTTGTTTCTATTAGCAAAAATGAATGCGACATTCCTTCATCGTCGAAGTGCATGTTAGGCAAAACTTTTTTTTCTTATTATCAAAGAAAAAAATGTCAAGTGATAAAAAAGGCCATTTATCTTTGTCTAGACGCATTAATTTCGAGAGAAGCAGCACTCAAAAATTATCAGTGATATCAACCTAGGGAAATAAAAGAGAAAGGTAAAAAGTACCGCAGCTCCTCTAATTTTTATCCGTCGGCCCTTTTGGAGAATGTCAAAAAGTGTTATTAGAGGGTTAATTTTGAAAAAAAAAAATTTTCGAAAATGCAGGGTTGCCACATGAATTTTAAAAGTGTTGCGTTTACAATTTTCATAAATAGATGAACTTCAAAAAGGTTCAATTTGAAATTTTATAAAATTTCAAATTTGAATGGAATTTAATTAGAAATTTTAAAGAACTCAGATTTTTGAAAAATTTTAAGAGTTCACATTCTTCTGAAAGTTACATTTTTTTAAATATTTAATTAATTATTAGAAATAATGGATTCATAGAAGAATTTTAGTTAAAAACATTAAAAAACTTGAATTTTGAAGAAGGTACAAATGATTGCTGAAATTCAATTATTTTCAAAAGTAATAAAATTTATTGACTCTTGAGAATAATTTTACAATTAAAGAAATTCGTATATAAATATAATTGAACATTTTTTTTGAGTAGCTACTCATTTTTAGAGTGAATCAGAATATTCTTAACGGTCAGGAAAAAAGTCAAAATTTTGTTAGGAAATCAGGGGAAAAAAATTAAATTTTTGTGTCAACCCTGAGAGGGTTAAATTTTCAAAAAAAAAAATTTTCCTTTGGTAAAAAAAAAAGTAAAAATTCCACTTCCGGAATAAGCTTATGCAGTAGAGTCATTGACGCGGATATCGGACATTTAAAGGAAAGCACGGTCGTCGCTTTTGCGTTGGACGAGGTCGGGAACTCGTTGCCATATCAATATACCTAAGTGAAATGATACGAGGCAGTCGTAAAGCCCGACAGTAATGACGCATTAGGGGGCTGGCAGGGCGATTTAGTCGGCCATCAAACAAAGGCAACTTTTATTGGATGATACGACCATGTAAGAGGCTCGAAACGATGCTGCACTCAACAAAAGGAGGGTTCCGCGCAGGAGACGTTTTGTGCGTTTTATAGGTGCCAGGTTATGTTTCGAATGGCTCGCTAAACATTTCTGCGAGCAAGTCAAGATGAGGAGAGGAAAAAATGTCCAACTAATCCGCATTGATGCTCTAACAAATGAAGTTATTAAGAAACTTCTTTTCTTTTTTATTTATTAACTCTTGAATTTTTTTATTCTGAAAGAAAGTGATCTGTGCTTTTTATTTCACAAACATTAACATTAAAATATTTTTGTTACAAAATATTTATTATTTAGAAGAATTTAGGCTTTCTACTCATCTACGGAAACACAGTAAAACGTGAGGTGTTAAAGTAACACCAGAATGGATAAAAATAATCTGCAACCGTATAATCCCTCTAGGATTAAATTAACATCAGAAAGGATTAAAATAATCTATTTTAGTGTTATTTTTAACTATGAATGAAATTTTACTTTAACTAAAATACCAAAGTCAACGATTTGTAATAATTCAACGAATGCAGCTTCTCCAGGGAGAATAGTAAAGTTAGTAAGTTAGTTACTAACTTACTAACTAACTTAGAAACATAGTTACTAAATTCCATTATGTTCAAAAATTTAAAATAATTCTCGTAAAAATTTCAATTCTCTTTATAAATAATAAAATTTATTCTTTTCTGATATTCAATTATTTTACAAAATTTTTATCAAATTCTTGTCAAAATTTCAATTATTTTCAAAAGTTGACTAAAATTCTATGATTTTCAATATCTACTATTTCAATAAAATTTTCCAAAAGAATTCCATTATTAAAAAAAAATTTGAATAAAATTCTACGCAAACATTCAATTATTTTCATAAATAATAAAAATTTTTAAAGGAATTCAATTATTTACAAATTTTTTTATAAATTTCTTCTCAATAATTCAATTATTTTCATAAATAATAACATTTTTGCAGGGATTCAATTATTTTTATAAATAATAAAATTCTATTAGGAATTCAATTATTTTCATAAATAATAAAACTCATTGCAGAATTTCAATTATTTTTAATGGAATTTTAATCAAATTCCTCGAAAAATATAATTATTCTTAAAAATTTTATTAAAATTCGTCCAAAGAATTTAATGATTTAAAAAATATGTTAATAACATTTTTTATGAGAATTTAATTGCAAGAAACATGAAATTAGTAAATTATTTCTTTTTGTATTTAAATAATTGAATTCTCGTAGAATTTACTAATAAAAATTGTTTGAAAAAAGAATTTCAGTTAAAATTTCAGATTATAATTAAATATTACAAGCATTATAACGTGGATTTTTAAAAATAATTAAATTTTGAAAAAGTTTCAAACTTAAATCATTGAAATTCTTAATTTTTCATATTTTTGACAAAAAATTCTGTAGAATTAATTCTTTTTAAAAGTTTAATAGGATTTTTATTGAAATTATTTCAAGTTTTTATTTTTCAGTATATATTTAAGTGCAGAATTTCTGAATAATTGAAATTTTGTAAAATTAAATTGTAAACTAATAAATTTGAAATTTCTCAAAGAACTTTTTTAAAAATTATTAAAAATAATGGATTTATTGAAGGATTTTAGTTGAAAACACTAGAAAAAAATTTAATTTCAGAGAAGTTACAAATTATTGCAGAAATTCAATTATTTTCAAGAGTAATAAAATTCTTCGTGAGGATTCAATTATTTTTACTAATAAACTCATCGTAGCGTTTCAATTATTTTTCATACAATTATAATTGAATTTCTTGAAAAAAGTAATTATGTTCATGCAAGTTTTAATAAAATTCGACAAAAGAATTGAATTATTTAAGAATTTGTTAATAAAATTCTTTATGAGAATTGTATTTTGAGAAACATTCAATTATTCAATGAATTACATAATTTTTTTTAAATAATTGAATTCTCTTAGAAATTTTTCTATCAAAAATTGATTGAAAAACGAATTTGAGTTAAATTTTTAAATAATAATTAAATTTTAAAGCCCATCAATTTTTAAAAATTATTGAATTTTTAAAATTCAATTATTTTCAGAAGTAGTAAAATTCTTTAGAATAATTCAATAATTATTTTCATAAATAATAACATTTGGTAAAGGGATTCAATTATTTTTATTAATAATAAAATTAATTTTTTTCGAATTCAATTATTTTCACAAATAATAAATTTTTTCACAGAATTTTAATTATTTTTTATACAATTTTAATTGAATTCCTCGAAAAATGTAATTATTCTTAAAAATTTTATTGAAATTTGTCGAAATAATTCAATTATTTAAAAATTTGTTGATAAAATTCTTTTTATGAGAATTCAATTTTGAGAAACATTCAATCATTCAATGAATTAGTTTATTTTTCTTTTTAAATAATTGAATTCTCTTTGAAATTTCTAATACAAATTGATTTTAAAATGAATTTCAGTTAAAATTTTGAATAATTATTAAATTTCAAACGCCATCAAATTTTAGAAATAATTGAATTTTGAAATTTTAATTATTTTCAGAAATAGTAAAATTCTTCGAAATAATTCCATTATTTTCATAAATAATAAATTTTTTCACAGAATTTTAATTATTTTTCATACAATTTTAATTAAATTTCTTCAAAAAATGTAATTATTTTCAAAAAGTTCATTAAAATTTGTCTAATTAATTGAATTATTTAAAAATTTGTTGATAAAATTCTTTGTTGGAAATGAATTTCAAGAAACATTGAATTATTCAATAAATTATTTACTTTTACATTTAAATAATTAAATTCTTGTAGAATTTTCTAATAAAAATTTATTTTTATTTCATAAAAATTAATTTCACTTAAAATTTTAGATTATAATTGAATATTAAAAGCAATAAAGCTTGAATTTTTAGAAATAATTGAATTTTGAAATTAATTTTTTTGAAAAAGTTTAATTGAATTTTCTATTATGTTATTTGAAGGTTTTATTTTCTAATATGCATTTAATTAAAGAATTTAGGAATAATTGAAATTTCGTTAAATTGAATATTGTAAACAAATGGATTTGAAAATTGCCAAAGAACTTTTTCGAAAATTATTAAAAATAATAGATATAAAGTAAAATTGTAGTAAAAAATTTTTGAAAATAATAATTGAATTGAAATAATGAAAATAATTTTGAAGAAGTATAATATTCTTATAATATAAAATAATTATTTTATTACTTTGTCATCTTTAATTATTATAAAATATGAAGAAATCGATGACTCCGAGTCGAAGACTCGGAGTTATCGATATCTTCATGTTTTATAGTTATAAAAAAATTTAATGAACTAAAATTTCATTCATTGTAAAAAATAACACCAAAATTTATTATTTTAATCTTTTTTGGTGTTAATTTAATCTGCAACACTTTTTAATTCCTCACGATTTACTGTGAATCTTCAATTTACCACTTTTTTGCGATTAGTTACTGTTTGGATCATTTTTTTTAGATTTGGGAGTTGTCTAATGAATTTATTGATCTTTAATGCAAAACTATGATTTTATTTTCTTTCTCTAAAATAATTAATAATACTTATTATTAGAAGAGGAGAACTTAGAAGAAAACAGATTGACAAGAATTCTTTCATTCTCATTCGAAATGATAAGCATTTATTTTGTACCTAATTCTGTAGCATCTTCGAACAAAGTTGTCAAGAATCTTGATTACTTTTCCAAAAGGAAGAAGAAGAAAAAAAGGCAGTATTTTAATGAATGAAAATAAAAGTTGTTATCGTGGTGTATCTTGTATAATAAATATTCGAATTGTTTCCGCTAACGTGTCCTGCGAGTGTGCCTTGAGAGACGTATAATGTTTGCGTTTCTCGAAAATGCTGAAGAGGGAAACGTTCGATAAACGCGAAATAACAAGCGATTCAATAAAAGGCATTCGCGTCTCGTTTACCGTTTCTCTTTCAAGTTATTGCCGATTAAACTGACATTTATCGAGTGAATACAGAGGCGATGCTCGGCGAGATAAGATGCCTCGATTTTCTACTCTCTCTCCTTTGGATCGTGAACGAAACGAGAGGGAAGGATCAAGAAGACAAAAAGAGAGAAAATCTCTCTCTCTCTTCTTCTTCTTCTTCTTCTTCTCTTTAACAAAAGAGAGAAAGAGAGGGAAAACGAAAAAAAAAATATTTCTAAAGGTTTATCAAGTTATCGATAAAAGAAAAAAATGAGATCTTGCTTGTGTACCAAAAAACTTGTTCTTCTTTGGCTGAACTATTTTTGTAACTTTGATACCGATTTAGTTTCTTACTAACTTGGCTCGAACCTGGTCGATAAGAAAATAAAAAAAAAAAATTGTGTTTAATTTATCGAAAGTTCGACGGACCTTTGATTCAAAAAGTGTTTAAAACAAACGAATTTCATCTGCAATTGGATCCGAATCTTTATGGTCAATACTTAAGGATTCGAAATGGCGACCAAAGATTTTTAAATTTTATTTACTGAGAAAATGATTAATTATCAAGAGCAGTATTAATTTTTTCTTTCTAGTCCGCCACCGACAAGTTTCTGTTCAATAAAAAGCAATAAAAGAAATAATCCAATTTATCGTCAAATTTGTTATTGAAAAAATATTTAAGACACAAATATTTTCATTACCAAATGCAGACAATAATAATTTTATTTAATCAGAAAATTTTTGGCTATCAAGAACAGTAGATTTTTTCCCCCATCGAGAGGAAAGAAGAAATGGAAGAAAAAAAACCCCCCTTTAACTTAAGACGAAGGAAAGCAGACAAAAATTTACTGAACTGGAAGGAAAAAGGGGAAAATAGCAAAAAAAAAAAAAAATAACGATAAAACGAATCGGTAACGAGAGAAATAAAGCAAGAGTGGAAGAAGGTACAAAAAAACAGGAAAAAACTTACGAGCGTGAAATAAAGAGAGAGAAGGAAAAGTGGATAAAAACAAAAAAGTCAGCAGGAAGAAAAAGGAGGGAGAGAAAATGGAAAAGTTAAAGGAGAAAAAGAGTGAAAAATAAAGGTTAGAGAAAAAAAATTTTCTGGGAGAAAGAAAAAAGGAGTGAGAAAGAAGGAGATAAGGCAGAGAGAGAGAGAGAAAGAGAGAAAAGTAGAGAAAGGAAGAGATAAGAAAGAGAAAGAAAGAGAAAGAAAGAAAAAGATAGAGAAAGATAGAAAAAAGAGAGAAAGATAGAGAAAAAAGAGAGAAACTTAGGGAAAAAGAAAGAGAGAGGTAGAGAGAAAAGAGAGAAAGAGTGAGAGAGAGAGACAGCGGTTCCAGAAGGGAGAATCAGTCTGGTAGGAGGAGGAAGGATTGATGAGATCAATATGCAGTAAGTCTGGGGAGCAGTAACGCGACGGAGGGTTAATGGAGAGGCGGGCATGAAAAATGTGTGCACCTAGTTGCACGCGAAATTCATAAACTGCCCAAGCGCATTGAAACTTTCATAAAAAAAAAATACATTCATATACATCAAACATTAAGAATCATTTTATAATTCACACAATTCTATTTTCCACAATCCGAATAATTTTCCCTCCAAAAAAAATAATAAACAATTTCTCTCAAAATAATTTCGAAAAAAAAAAATTCACACCAAGTATAAGTTTTACTTACAATAGCTACAAATTTTCCAATATTAGCGAAATTTTTAGTTCCTTCAGTTAATAGTTTCGCTACTTTAGAGAAACTTTCCCCTGTTCCAAGAGAAAATTTTTTACGTGCCTGTTATCACTTCGATAAATAATTGAAATTAGATTTTGAATAGAAATTTTTCTGCTGTCCCATACTTTAAAACATTTTTACGACAGCAAAGGTACAGCAAAACCACAAGAGAATTTTTTTCTCTGTGCACAATAATAATAAAGAGACATTAGATTGAATACAAATTTTTCTGCTGTCCCATACCTTAAAACATTTTTATGCCAGCAAAGGGACAGCAAAGCCACAGAGAATTGTTTTTCTCTGTGCACAAGAATAATAAAGGGACATTAGATTGAATAAATATTTCTCTACTGTCCCATACAGGGAACATCAGAGGGAGAGTAGAAGGATAATAGTGGGACATTATATTGGATACAACTGTGCAAAAACAGGTGTCTTAAAAGTGGGACAAAAGTGTTTTAATCGAGCAAAAGCGCCATAATTAAAGACGTTTTTCGCGTTTTGAACACTAAAAGTGTCTTGATTTAAGACACTTTCGTCCCAGTATTTTTTGCAGTGAAATTACTCTACTGTCCCTCACAGAGGACAGAAGAGGTATTGTCGAAGGATAGAAGAATTAAAATTTTTTTACTGTTCGATATTTGGGACAGCAAAGAAACAATAAAAGAGTATAAGAAAAACATTAGATTGTATAAAAATTTCTTTACTGACCCAAACAGGGAAAAGCAAAAAGGGTGTAGAAGGATAGAAGAGGGACATTAGAATAGAAATTTCTCTACTGTCCCAAACAGAGAATAGCAGACGAACTGTAGATAAATAGAAGAGGGACATTATATTAAAAAGAAATTTTTCTATTGTCTAACAGAAAGAACAGAAGAGGGACAGTAGAAGGAATTATCCTTCATTAGATGATACGTCATCAGGTATTACACTAAATAGGTATTTCTCACCCATCCAGAAACAGTAGTGGGACAGTAGAAGGATAGTAAAGGAACATTAAATTGAAGAAATATTTCTTTTTTGTCCCAAACAGAGAATAACAGAGGAAATGTAGATGAATAGAAGAGAGACATTAGATTGAAGAAAAAGTTCATCACTGTCCCATTCAAAGGAGAGCAGAGGGACAATAGAAGAATAGTTGAGGGACATTAGATTTTACTCAAATTTATCTATTGTTGTCCCATACAAGAGATCAGATGAGGAACAGTAAAATTATGGAAGGACATTAGATTGAACACAAATTTCTCTATTGTTCCATATGGAGAACAGTAGAGGGACAGTAGAAGGATAGTATCAGAACATAAAATTGAATAAAAATTTGTGAACTGTCTCATAAAGAGGACAGCAGAGGGACAGTAGAAGACTTGTAGAGAGAAAGAAGATTAAATTAAAAGTTTTCTACTATCCTATACTGAGGACAGCAGAGGGTTAGTATAGGGACAGTAAAATTATACCCAAACACTGTCCCGCTCTGGAATTATTTCCATCTTACTCTTGGCAAACTTACCCCTACTAGACCAAGACCATAATCTTGTTAAAATAGACCTCTTGATACTTCCCAACTATGCTCCCCAAACAAACTACCGAATTTTAAATTGGAAATTAAAAAATCTCTTCAGGAAGCAATTCTGATCGATATCAATTGATGAATGCAACTTTGATCTTGATCTATAATGAGTATTTTTGGAAATAAATCTTCATTCTTTTCTTAATATAAATCATCATTGTTTTTTAGGGTTCCTTACTCAAAGTGTACCGTACGGAACACTTTTTTTAAAATGATTTTATTCTTTTTTCTGGTCTAGTGTTTAATTTTCCTGATGAACGCCTCATCCGTATATATATATGTACGAGGTGGTCGATCGTTCACCGATAATATTCTGCTACATTGTTTATTAATTATTTGAAATGCACGCCGAATTAGTCGAGCTCATAACCAATACGTCACAAAATCCAATTTACGGTCGTGCTGTTTGCGATGGAATAAATTAAATCTTATTGCAATACCATGCTTCCATCTGATGCATAACAAACACTTGGCGTTATCGTTCTAATAAATTTGGGAAATTAGTTTTTTTTCTTCAAAAAAAAAAAAAAGTGAAATTCTATTCGTCTAGGAAAGTTAATTTATTATCATTAATTATTATCTTCTCGTTTTTCAAAGAAGGAATTTGTATTGTCAAGAAAAGAAATTTAGAAACTGCTACATTTTGGGGATCTTTTATATAGTTGACTAAAGGAAGATTATGTAAAAAATTTCGGTTCTATTTTTTATCGGATATTTACAGGTAGTTTTCACCTCGATTTTCGCACAAATCTCATGAAAAAGTAAATGCGAAATGGCCATATAGAATATTGCGATGATGCTCTGGATTCTCTCGTTTCGGGAATCAAGCGACGGCGCGCGGCACGTGTCAAAGAAAGTGGAAGCTCCGAGCATGCGCACAACTTGCAAACACATGACAGAGAGAACGAGTACAAAGGACAGGATGAAAGGCAAGATGGCTGAGCACAATTCCCCCACCTCACAACTTTAGCTACATGGAAGAACGCGTTTCGATTCTACAACAGAATGAGGAGAATTCTAGCGGATTCTTTAAGAGTGAATTTTGTTTCACTTACCAATATTTTTTGAATCTTGAGAGCGGCTTTTTTTTCCTGACAAGAAACCAAAATAATTTTTTTTATTCTCAACAACACTCCGAGATGTTTTTTCTTTTCTTTTTTCTGCTTTTGACAATCACGCCGCGCGAAGAGAGATTATAAGCCAAAAAGGGACAGGAAGCGGCGCCACTTTCGCTTTCAAAGGGGGATGTTAAAAGAGAGAGAAAGAGAGAGAGAGAGAGAGAGAGAGAGGGGTTGGAAAAAGGGAAGCAAAAATTCTGCTTCATTCCTTTCTTGCAAAATTTCACACGCTCAGCGCATTCTCAATGTCTTTTCTTCTTGTAAAACGAGTGTGTGCGTGTGTGTAGAATCTTAGGCATCTTCTTACATCTGCCGCCAAAGGCACACTTAAAGGCGAAAAAGGATCGATTCCGAACGCCAAAAGTGCTTGAATTGCCTTTTTTCTGTTTTGCTTAAAGGTGTTTGCTCTAGAGATCGTTCTAGAGTAATTTGTCGATCGTGGAATATATGTCAAAGAAAAAGTTGTTGCAATCGGATGGTTCTGAAGAAAATTTAACAGAGCATTCCCGATATTCATGAGACAGTCTCTCCTGAAGATATTTAAGGCTTGTCCCAACAAAAACCCGCTCTCTTTTAAACAGTAAAAAAGTGCAATATTCCTCAAAACCAGTATTATTTTTAGCATCATCTAAAAATCTAAACAAATTTTCCCTATTCTACAAAAAATTTTGCAGTTTAAGAAAAAAAAAAAAAGAATCAAAAAGTGAACATTTTTGATTCTTTTTTTTGTCTCAATTCAGAAAAAACTGAAGTTTTCAGAAAAAATTAAAAATTCTGGAAGAATATATGTCTGAAAGTTATATACTACGAAGCGTGTGTAAAGTTTCACAAGGAGGGGTGAAGAGAGAGAGAGAGAGATGCTGTGTCGAATGGACCGCTCTCGTCGTCGTGGTGAAAAGGAGAAGGGATTGAAGTTAGCAAGATGGCTGCTTCGTAAGCATTGCCTTCGCGTCGTATGTCGTCGACCCGGTTTAATAAAAGTCAACAATGAAAATAACCAGGAAAACTCGATAATTCTCTTCTTTAAGTGATGGACAATTAGAAATAAAATTAATTATCACTTGAACAATTAAAAATTGTGGGAAAGAAATCAGTTCGTAATGTAATGTGGGGAACCACGCCCAAGGCCGCAGCCATCTTGAAAAGAGTGATGCACCACGGGAGACAGTCTGACAAACCTTAGCAACCGGACAACCACCACATTTTCAATGGACTTTTTTTTCAACGTTTTCAAGCAAACAAAAAAAGAAACAATCAAAAAAATCTCTTTGACAACAATAATTCAGGTATTTTTTTTTTTATTCAAGGACATTTTCCCGAAAATACTAAACTTTTTGATGGAAAAAACGCAAGTAAACTTCCTGGGAAAAAATCAATATATTTCTGTAAACAATTTTTTTTTTACCAATTTTCAGAACAAAATTTTCCACAATCTCCCATTATTAAAAAAGGAGAGGGGGATTTTAAAACTTTGAAATAAACAAAATATATAAAAATTTACTTGTCGAAAATAAGAAATGATTTTCAATATAAAAAATTGAAATTAAAATATTAATTGAAAGAGAAAATGAACTTTGTTTAAATTAACGAAATTAGGGGTATTTTAATATTCTTCAAAATTTCGAATTTAAATTTCGTAAAATAACGATTGAAGTTTGAATAATAATATGGAAACAATCAGCTGATCGCAAGAGAAGTGTAAAGAGTGGAGAAAATCAATATTTTCCTTGTTCGCATCTCGTTTTATATTATAATGTCGCAAGTGTCTATTTCACTGTGTTATGGACTCCGGCTTATCACTGAATGACCGGTTAAGCAAATCGAAATGGCCTTTTAAATTAACGAACCAAGTGAATCTGCATAATTCTTTTTAGTATCTTAATAGAAAGTATAAAAGCCTTCATGCAGATATATTCGCATGCATTAAAAGAGATCTTTCTTTCGATGGAAGGATTGCTCTTTCATTTTTCCGTTTACTTTAATGCACACTTTGAAATTTATACAAAAAGGAAACAATTTTCCCTTGGGAGAAAAAGAAAAATTCCCAGGAAATCGGCGCCAGATGATTTTAAATTTTTTTTAAATTTTGTATAGGAATAAATTGAAAGTAAAGTATTTTTTATGGAATTTATTGGGCATCATTGTACTATTTTTGCGAAGAAATGGAAAAATGTCAAATTCTAGTCAAATATGACCAATGACTTTAGGAAAAATAATCAAACTTTGAGCCATATTTTAAAACTTTGGCCAACAACTGATACAATATTGTCTATGGCCCTTTTCCACATGGAGAAACATATAAAGTAATTTTTACTACTTTTATAAACATTTCTGGTAACTTTTACTACTTTCGGAGTAAATTTTGCTACGTTCAAAGTAAATTTTACTACGTTCAAAGAACATGCTTATAAAAAATTAGTAAAATTTACTTCGAACGTATGAAAAATTTACTTCGAAAGTAGTAAAAGTTACCAGAAATGTTTTACTATAAAAGTAGTGAAAATTACTTTATACTTTTCTCCGTGCATACTATAAATTAATATTTTACTGTTAAAATCTAGCAAACTATAGCCTAAAACTTAAAAAATTTTATTTTTGACCATTTCCAAAATCTAACAAAAACCATGGTCAAAGGTAAAAATAGTTTAAGGCCAAAAAATGTGGATATAATCAAAATACATAATTTTTCAGGTTTGGTTACATATTGGCCATGGTAAAAAATATAAAAATTTTGAGGTTTTTAAATATTTTTGTCATTGCTCATGGTACGCAAGTTTCACACCATGGACTAAATATAGAAATTTTTTGGGTTTAAAATATATTTGACATTAACCATGGTTTCCTAAATTGTGGCTAGTGTCAAAATATACAAATTTTCAGCTTTAAAATTATTTTTATCCTTGACCATGGTTTGCAAGATTTTGGCCACGCTCAAAAATATAGAAATTTTAAAGATTTTAAATATTTTTATTATTGGACATGGTGGGGTTCGAACTAGGTCCGTAAAAGTCCGTAACTTTGCTTGAGGTCCGTAAAAGTCAGTTTTTTTGAAAAAAGTTCCATAAAGTCCGTAATTTGATTGAAAAAGGATGAAAAGTTCGTAAATTATTCTACAATATAATCTCTTATTATATTAAGTTGAAGAACGACCGACCGACCGACCGACCGACCGACCGACCCTAGCCGTATATATATGTATATCTTTTAAAAATAATATTAACACAAATGTATACATATTCACAATGTCACGCATGCGCAGTAGTGTTCTGTCAATGTTACGCATGCGCAGTAGTGTTCTGTCAATGTTACGCATGCGCAGTAGTGTTCTGTCAATGTTACGCATGCGCAGTAGTGTTCTGTCAATGTTACGCATGCGCAGTAGTGTTCTATCACTGTTACGCATGCGCAGTAGTGTTCTGTCAATATTACACATGCGCAGTAGTTTTCTATCACTGTTACGCATGCGCAGTAGTGTTCTATCACTGTTACGCATGCGCAGTAGTGTTCTGTCAATATTACACATGCGCAGTAGTGTTCTGACAATATTACACATGCGCAGTAGTGTTCTGTCAATATTACACATGCGCAGTAGTGTTCTGTCAATATTAGGCATGCGCAGTAGTGTTCTGTCAATATTACGCATGCGCAGTAGTGTTCTGTCAATATTACGCATGCGCAGTAGTGTTCTTTAAATATCAGGCATGCGCAGTAGTGTTCTATGAATATCAGGCATGCGCAGTAGTGTTCGATCAATGTCAGGCATGCGCACTATTGTTCTATGAATGTCAGGCATGCGCAGTAGTGTTCTATCAATGTGAGGAATGCGCAGTAGTGTTCTATGAATATCAGGCATGCGCAGTAGTGTTCTATGAATATCAAGCATGCGCGCATAACACCCACACATGTATACTCACACATATACACTAATCACATGTACATGTATACTCACACATGTTCATAAATTACATACACATGTATACTGCTCATATGCAGATATAAACTCCTACATATACACAAATCACATATATGTATAGATTTAATAAACGATTGATAATATAAATTGTTGAATTTTTTAAGGTTCGTTGATGCACGTAGTGTCTGTTGAAATTTTTTTAAATATACGTAAATACCTCACTCGCTAATGCTGCGCTGTCTGTGTTGTAATGGAACTTATTTATTTACTTGTGTATTTACTTATTTATTTCAGGGTTGCCACAAGACATCGATTTTAAAATTCCATGACTTTTCCAGGTTTTCCAGACCATTTCTTAAAAAATTCCAAACCAGAAATAAAATTGTTTTGGTATGTTTTTAGCTAATTACGACAAAAAGTATAAAATCCTTTAAGTAAATTGTTAACAAAATAAGTTATTAATTTTTAATTTCATTATTAACAAAAAATTAAGTTAAAATTTGTAAGGTTATTTGAGATACGCTCCGAAGAAAGATGAGGAGCAAATCTTTTTAAATTTAAAAATTTAGTTAAGTTTAGAATTTTTCACAATTATTAAACCAGTATTTTAAAAAGCATTTTAATAACATTTTATGAAACTGAAGTTACCTACGTTTATTCAATGACAATTTTTTCTTTGCTAATTATTTATTTTAATGTTAGAAGCCTTTTAAAAAATTTTAAAAGATCGAAGTCGGGGAAATTATTAATTTTGATTTTTTACACAGATTTTCGAAAAATCCCTATATTATTTAAACAAAATTATTATTTCCTCACCTCATAAGCAATTTTTTCTTTTACAAATTATTTATTTTAATGTGACAAGTCATTTAAAAAAATTGTAAGAGGATCTAAGGAAGGCAAGGAAATTAGTGATTTTTAATTATTTTTTCGTAGATTTTCCAAATATCCCGAAATTTTAACTAAATTATTATTTCCTTGCTTCAGAAGCAATTTTTTTCGATTGCAATTTTTTAAAGGGCTTCTTACATTAAAAAACAATTAGCAAAAGAAAAAATTTTCATTGCATAAAAGTTGGTAGCTTCAGTTTCATAACATTTTGGGGTTTCTAAAATGTATTAATTTAAAAATTATTTAAAGGAAGATAGAGACCAAAAGAAACTAAAATTTAGAAATGCCATATTGATTTCAATTGTAAGCACTAAATTTAAAATCAAAAAGTTGTATGTCAACTTGAAAACTTGAAATTTTTACGACTCAAATACAAAAAATTGAGCTTTTAGTATCAGGCTTTATAAAATTCCCTGACAATTCCAGATTTTTCAGGTTTTCCATGACTGAAAAAAAATTCCATGACAATTCCGGGTTTCCCAGGTTTTCCAGGTCCGTGGCAACCCTGTATTTGTTTGGCAGACATCAACAATAATTTTTTAAATGGATAATCAGTGAAAAATGACTTATATTTCTGTAAGTTAGTGTTTCACTTCGATCCGCGAATTTCATTTTTTCGAGCGATTATTTGGTTATCGTCTTTGGTTTTCAAACGATCATCTTGTTTATTCTTTTGTTAATTGTCAAATCGTATCGTCTAATTTTCTAATTGTCATCGACCGAACTTCTCGACTGCTTCTCGACTTTCCCATAACTGACAACTAAAAATAATACAATAATAACCTATTTTTTGAAAAAAATCGATATCCAAAAACATTTAAATTCTTTTTTATTAATTCTATTAAAAACTAAAATTAAATTCATTTTAGTGAATTAAAATTATTATATCAAGTTAAAAATTAATTCAAGGTGTCTAGTGAATTATTATTTTTAAATTCCCGGACCAAAAATAAATATTCCCGGATTGATTTTTTAAAACAGCAATTACTATAAAATTTAAATATTAATACTTTTAATAAAGAAATTTTTAAGAAAATCATTTTTAAAAAGTCAATAGACATCTTTATTTAGAGAAATATATATAATACTAGCTGTCGTACCCGTCTTCGACGGGTTTTAGTTTCTACCAATACATTTAAGTTTCTACCAATCTGGAAAATCAGGAAATAGCTAGGGAATTTAATTTGACCGGAAAAAAATAATAATTAGTTACCATTATAGCTATTTTAGTAGGAAAATATTACTATTTGAATCAGTGATTGACTTTTTGTTATCAAATTAGTTATTTTAACCAATTCAAATGCAGAGAACAATATTTATCAATTTGTAGTACTTTAATTAATGTATTAAAAAAATTAAATTTTCCATACAGTTTTTGGAGTTATAGTAGAGTCTAATTGGAACTAATTGTATCGCAAGTAGACCCTACGTTACGACTGCTAAAACCTAACATAAGACCTAAATTTTAGGCTGAAAGTAGGGCTTAAATTTTGACTCGGGTCTGTTTTCATAAATATTATACATCAATAAAAATTGAAGTAAAAAGCAATTTTTTAAAAGCGAATTAATATAATGAAACTTTTTCTTAATTTGATAGGAAAATTCCCGGTTCGGCATATTCCCAGCTTTTTACAGTTTTTCCCGTTTGGTAGATACCCAGTTAAATGTATTAGTATAAACAGAAAACTGTACGACAGCAAGTAATACAATCTATATTTATATGAACTTAAGAAACAGTATTTTCATAAAATAAGTAAATTTTTATAGCCATTTGTAGATTTATTTATGGATAAAATCAAGTAAATTTAAATTTGACAAAAAAGAGATAAACCGTGAAAAGTTTGGACAAAGCAGGGAATTTTGTTAAACAAAAATAGACACCGTGTTAACTTTTGTCTTTACATTGCTCAAAACATCTCTTAAAGTTAAATCTAGAGTTAAAATGAAAAAACGTTTTAACATGTAAGTTTTTGCCTAGTGGCATAATATGCTTGTATTGTATCACAGGTGACTTACAATTCTTGACATCCTGCGAAATCATTTTAATCATAAAAAATTTCCATTTTCAATATTTCTGAACTTCTTGAAAATATTAGATTGATTTGATAAATAATTTTGAATTGCACTATTTTGACATCAAAATATTAATCAGAGACTCCAAAAATACTACTGAATTATACTTCATATAGTAATTAGTATCGATTTTTTGATATATTGAAAATTTTTTTATATTTCTTGTAGGATAGTATTTTTTGCAAAATTATGATAAAATCTGACTAAATAACATATAATATTCATTTTTAGAAAGTTTAAAAGCTATCCATTAAAAATTGTGAAATTTGGAAATTTTCCATTTTTCAAGTTTTTGAAAATATTTTTATATTTACATCTTAGTTGTAGAATAGTATTTTTTGAAAAATTATGCTAAAATGTGACCAAATAACATGTAATACTCAAATATAGAAAGTTTAAAAGCAATCCATAAAAAAATGTAAAATTTTGAAATTTTCGATTTTTTGAAAACATTTTTATACTTACATATTAGTTATAGGACTTTATTTTTTGCAAAGTTATGCTATAATGTGACTAAATAACATATAATACTCAAGTATATAAACTTCAAAAGCAATCCATGAAAAATAAAAAATTTTGAAATTTTCGATTTTTTGAATTTTTTGAAAAAATTGAATATCTCCCGTTCTAATTAATATTTTTTAAATCTGTAAATTTATAAACCTTCCTTGGGTCAATACCTAATAACCTACCAAGTTGGACTTAAATCGATTCACATGTTTTTGTGTGATTGGGGTACAAAGTTTTTGTGACAGACAAACATACATACATACATACATACATACATACATACATACATTAAATTTTTTAAGAACATTTTTGGAATCTCTGATGTCCATAATAACTAATCATGTTAACATTTTGAAGTTTTAAGCAATGTACAGACAGACATCTGATTTTATTAATAAGGATTACTTGTTATATATTACTTAATAAATCTATAACATTGTAATAGTTGGATCTAAATTTAAAATTAACCTACTTTTTTATTTTTCTATTAGTTGGGCTTTTTGCGGAGTATTATTATTATTTTTAATTGTGTATTTAAATAATAAAAATTAAAAATAATTATTTTTAATTTTTATTATTAAAAAAAAAAGTTGTCTGTTCATTGAACAAGACCTACATGTCTTATAGTATTTTGGCCCCCTGAATACGAATATGAAGTCAGAATTGCTTTATCACCCTCTGTTTTCTTTTAAATCGAAAAAACTACCCTTAAGTCTAAAATTCAAGAATTAAAGTAAAAAAAAATAAAAACACGGCTTTCTTCGGAGTAGAAGAATATATTTATGCGTTTTCTTCTTTCAACAACTCAAATATCGTCAAAATTGCTCCACCACCCCTACTTTTTTTTAAATCGAAGAAAGTACCCTTAAATCTAAAATTCAAGAACTAAAGTGAAAAAAAATGAAATAACCGGTTTTCTTCGGAGTAGAAGAATATATTTATGCGTTTTCTTCTTTCAACAACAAATAATGATAAATTAACTCTGATTCTGCTTTTTAGTTATGAGAACAAAAATAAAGGAACGTATGCTTTTGTCTAAAACTAATTGTTTTTATTGTTGTTAGTATACTCTGGGTTCATACTTAAAGGGGTAGTTTTTTCAATATAAATCAATAAGAGGGTGATGAAGCAATGCTGATGCTTTTTTAAAAAGTACATAAATATATTCTTCTACTTTGGAAAAAACCTGTTATATCATTTTTTACTATAATTCTTGAATTTTAGATTTAAGGGCAGGGGGTGATGGAGCAATTTCGTCATTATTTCTAAATTGTTGAAAGAAAAAAACGCATAAATATATTTTTCGACTTCGCAAAAAAACTGGTTATTTCATTCTTTGACTTTAGTTCTTGAATTTTAGATTTAAGGGTAGTTTCTCCCATTTAAAAGAAACAGGGGTGGTGGAGCAATTTTGACATTATTTCTGAGAGGTTAAAGGAAGAAAACGCATAAATATATTCTTCTACTCCTAAGAAAACCGGTTATTTCATATTTTTTTACTTTAGTTCTTGAATTTTAGATTTAAGGGTAGTTTCTCCCATTTAAAAAAACAGGGGTGGTGGAGCAATTTTGACAATATTTCTGAGTGGTTGAAGGAAAATTCAATAGATTAAGTTATCTCTTATTATATTAAGTTGAAGAACGACCGACCGACCGACCGACCGACCGACCGACCCTAGCCGTATATATATGTATATCTTTTAAAAATAATATTAACACAAATGTATACATATTCACAATGTCACGCATGCGCAGTAGTGTTCTGTCAATGTTACGCATGCGCAGTAGTGTTCTGTCAATGTTACGCATGCGCAGTAGTGTTCTGTCAATGTTACGCATGCGCAGTAGTGTTCTGTCAATGTTACGCATGCGCAGTAGTGTTCTATCACTGTTACGCATGCGCAGTAGTGTTCTGTCAATATTACACATGCGCAGTAGTTTTCTATCACTGTTACGCATGCGCAGTAGTGTTCTATCACTGTTACGCATGCGCAGTAGTGTTCTGTCAATATTACACATGCGCAGTAGTGTTCTGACAATATTACACATGCGCAGTAGTGTTCTGTCAATATTACACATGCGCAGTAGTGTTCTGTCAATATTAGGCATGCGCAGTAGTGTTCTGTCAATATTACGCATGCGCAGTAGTGTTCTGTCAATATTACGCATGCGCAGTAGTGTTCTTTAAATATCAGGCATGCGCAGTAGTGTTCTATGAATATCAGGCATGCGCAGTAGTGTTCGATCAATGTCAGGCATGCGCACTATTGTTCTATGAATGTCAGGCATGCGCAGTAGTGTTCTATCAATGTGAGGAATGCGCAGTAGTGTTCTATGAATATCAGGCATGCGCAGTAGTGTTCTATGAATATCAAGCATGCGCGCATAACACCCACACATGTATACTCACACATATACACTAATCACATGTACATGTATACTCACACATGTTCATAAATTACATACACATGTATACTGCTCATATGCAGATATAAACTCCTACATATACACAAATCACATATATGTATAGATTTAATAAACGATTGATAATATAAATTGTTGAATTTTTTAAGGTTCGTTGATGCACGTAGTGTCTGTTGAAATTTTTTTAAATATACGTAAATACCTCACTCGCTAATGCTGCGCTGTCTGTGTTGTAATGGAACTTATTTATTTACTTGTGTATTTACTTATTTATTTCAGGGTTGCCACAAGACATCGATTTTAAAATTCCATGACTTTTCCAGGTTTTCCAGACCATTTCTTAAAAAATTCCAAACCAGAAATAAAATTGTTTTGGTATGTTTTTAGCTAATTACGACAAAAAGTATAAAATCCTTTAAGTAAATTGTTAACAAAATAAGTTATTAATTTTTAATTTCATTATTAACAAAAAATTAAGTTAAAATTTGTAAGGTTATTTGAGATACGCTCCGAAGAAAGATGAGGAGCAAATCTTTTTAAATTTAAAAATTTAGTTAAGTTTAGAATTTTTCACAATTATTAAACCAGTATTTTAAAAAGCATTTTAATAACATTTTATGAAACTGAAGTTACCTACGTTTATTCAATGACAATTTTTTCTTTGCTAATTATTTATTTTAATGTTAGAAGCCTTTTAAAAAATTTTAAAAGATCGAAGTCGGGGAAATTATTAATTTTGATTTTTTACACAGATTTTCGAAAAATCCCTATATTATTTAAACAAAATTATTATTTCCTCACCTCATAAGCAATTTTTTCTTTTACAAATTATTTATTTTAATGTGACAAGTCATTTAAAAAAATTGTAAGAGGATCTAAGGAAGGCAAGGAAATTAGTGATTTTTAATTATTTTTTCGTAGATTTTCCAAATATCCCGAAATTTTAACTAAATTATTATTTCCTTGCTTCAGAAGCAATTTTTTTCGATTGCAATTTTTTAAAGGGCTTCTTACATTAAAAAACAATTAGCAAAAGAAAAAATTTTCATTGCATAAAAGTTGGTAGCTTCAGTTTCATAACATTTTGGGGTTTCTAAAATGTATTAATTTAAAAATTATTTAAAGGAAGATAGAGACCAAAAGAAACTAAAATTTAGAAATGCCATATTGATTTCAATTGTAAGCACTAAATTTAAAATCAAAAAGTTGTATGTCAACTTGAAAACTTGAAATTTTTACGACTCAAATACAAAAAATTGAGCTTTTAGTATCAGGCTTTATAAAATTCCCTGACAATTCCAGATTTTTCAGGTTTTCCATGACTGAAAAAAAATTCCATGACAATTCCGGGTTTCCCAGGTTTTCCAGGTCCGTGGCAACCCTGTATTTGTTTGGCAGACATCAACAATAATTTTTTAAATGGATAATCAGTGAAAAATGACTTATATTTCTGTAAGTTAGTGTTTCACTTCGATCCGCGAATTTCATTTTTTCGAGCGATTATTTGGTTATCGTCTTTGGTTTTCAAACGATCATCTTGTTTATTCTTTTGTTAATTGTCAAATCGTATCGTCTAATTTTCTAATTGTCATCGACCGAACTTCTCGACTGCTTCTCGACTTTCCCATAACTGACAACTAAAAATAATACAATAATAACCTATTTTTTGAAAAAAATCGATATCCAAAAACATTTAAATTCTTTTTTATTAATTCTATTAAAAACTAAAATTAAATTCATTTTAGTGAATTAAAATTATTATATCAAGTTAAAAATTAATTCAAGGTGTCTAGTGAATTATTATTTTTAAATTCCCGGACCAAAAATAAATATTCCCGGATTGATTTTTTAAAACAGCAATTACTATAAAATTTAAATATTAATACTTTTAATAAAGAAATTTTTAAGAAAATCATTTTTAAAAAGTCAATAGACATCTTTATTTAGAGAAATATATATAATACTAGCTGTCGTACCCGTCTTCGACGGGTTTTAGTTTCTACCAATACATTTAAGTTTCTACCAATCTGGAAAATCAGGAAATAGCTAGGGAATTTAATTTGACCGGAAAAAAAATAATAATTAGTTACCATTATAGCTATTTTAGTAGGAAAATATTACTATTTGAATCAGTGATTGACTTTTTGTTATCAAATTAGTTATTTTAACCAATTCAAATGCAGAGAACAATATTTATCAATTTGTAGTACTTTAATTAATGTATTAAAAAAATTAAATTTTCCATACAGTTTTTGGAGTTATAGTAGAGTCTAATTGGAACTAATTGTATCGCAAGTAGACCCTACGTTACGACTGCTAAAACCTAACATAAGACCTAAATTTTAGGCTGAAAGTAGGGCTTAAATTTTGACTCGGGTCTGTTTTCATAAATATTATACATCAATAAAAATTGAAGTAAAAAGCAATTTTTTAAAAGCGAATTAATATAATGAAACTTTTTCTTAATTTGATAGGAAAATTCCCGGTTCGGCATATTCCCAGCTTTTTACAGTTTTTCCCGTTTGGTAGATACCCAGTTAAATGTATTAGTATAAACAGAAAACTGTACGACAGCAAGTAATACAATCTATATTTATATGAACTTAAGAAACAGTATTTTCATAAAATAAGTAAATTTTTATAGCCATTTGTAGATTTATTTATGGATAAAATCAAGTAAATTTAAATTTGACAAAAAAGAGATAAACCGTGAAAAGTTTGGACAAAGCAGGGAATTTTGTTAAACAAAAATAGACACCGTGTTAACTTTTGTCTTTACATTGCTCAAAACATCTCTTAAAGTTAAATCTAGAGTTAAAATGAAAAAACGTTTTAACATGTAAGTTTTTGCCTAGTGGCATAATATGCTTGTATTGTATCACAGGTGACTTACAATTCTTGACATCCTGCGAAATCATTTTAATCATAAAAAATTTCCATTTTCAATATTTCTGAACTTCTTGAAAATATTAGATTGATTTGATAAATAATTTTGAATTGCACTATTTTGACATCAAAATATTAATCAGAGACTCCAAAAATACTACTGAATTATACTTCATATAGTAATTAGTATCGATTTTTTGATATATTGAAAATTTTTTTATATTTCTTGTAGGATAGTATTTTTTGCAAAATTATGATAAAATCTGACTAAATAACATATAATATTCATTTTTAGAAAGTTTAAAAGCTATCCATTAAAAATTGTGAAATTTGGAAATTTTCCATTTTTCAAGTTTTTGAAAATATTTTTATATTTACATCTTAGTTGTAGAATAGTATTTTTTGAAAAATTATGCTAAAATGTGACCAAATAACATGTAATACTCAAATATAGAAAGTTTAAAAGCAATCCATAAAAAAATGTAAAATTTTGAAATTTTCGATTTTTTGAAAACATTTTTATACTTACATATTAGTTATAGGACTTTATTTTTTGCAAAGTTATGCTATAATGTGACTAAATAACATATAATACTCAAGTATATAAACTTCAAAAGCAATCCATGAAAAATAAAAAATTTTGAAATTTTCGATTTTTTGAATTTTTTGAAAAAATTGAATATCTCCCGTTCTAATTAATATTTTTTAAATCTGTAAATTTATAAACCTTCCTTGGGTCAATACCTAATAACCTACCAAGTTGGACTTAAATCGATTCACATGTTTTTGTGTGATTGGGGTACAAAGTTTTTGTGACAGACAAACATACATACATACATACATACATACATACATACATACATTAAATTTTTTAAGAACATTTTTGGAATCTCTGATGTCCATAATAACTAATCATGTTAACATTTTGAAGTTTTAAGCAATGTACAGACAGACATCTGATTTTATTAATAAGGATTACTTGTTATATATTACTTAATAAATCTATAACATTGTAATAGTTGGATCTAAATTTAAAATTAACCTACTTTTTTATTTTTCTATTAGTTGGGCTTTTTGCGGAGTATTATTATTATTTTTAATTGTGTATTTAAATAATAAAAATTAAAAATAATTATTTTTAATTTTTATTATTAAAAAAAAAAGTTGTCTGTTCATTGAACAAGACCTACATGTCTTATAGTATTTTGGCCCCCTGAATACGAATATGAAGTCAGAATTGCTTTATCACCCTCTGTTTTCTTTTAAATCGAAAAAACTACCCTTAAGTCTAAAATTCAAGAATTAAAGTAAAAAAAAATAAAAACACGGCTTTCTTCGGAGTAGAAGAATATATTTATGCGTTTTCTTCTTTCAACAACTCAAATATCGTCAAAATTGCTCCACCACCCCTACTTTTTTTTAAATCGAAGAAAGTACCCTTAAATCTAAAATTCAAGAACTAAAGTGAAAAAAAATGAAATAACCGGTTTTCTTCGGAGTAGAAGAATATATTTATGCGTTTTCTTCTTTCAACAACAAATAATGATAAATTAACTCTGATTCTGCTTTTTAGTTATGAGAACAAAAATAAAGGAACGTATGCTTTTGTCTAAAACTAATTGTTTTTATTGTTGTTAGTATACTCTGGGTTCATACTTAAAGGGGTAGTTTTTTCAATATAAATCAATAAGAGGGTGATGAAGCAATGCTGATGCTTTTTTAAAAAGTACATAAATATATTCTTCTACTTTGGAAAAAACCTGTTATATCATTTTTTACTATAATTCTTGAATTTTAGATTTAAGGGCAGGGGGTGATGGAGCAATTTCGTCATTATTTCTAAATTGTTGAAAGAAAAAAACGCATAAATATATTTTTCGACTTCGCAAAAAAACTGGTTATTTCATTCTTTGACTTTAGTTCTTGAATTTTAGATTTAAGGGTAGTTTCTCCCATTTAAAAGAAACAGGGGTGGTGGAGCAATTTTGACATTATTTCTGAGAGGTTAAAGGAAGAAAACGCATAAATATATTCTTCTACTCCTAAGAAAACCGGTTATTTCATATTTTTTTACTTTAGTTCTTGAATTTTAGATTTAAGGGTAGTTTCTCCCATTTAAAAAAACAGGGGTGGTGGAGCAATTTTGACAATATTTCTGAGTGGTTGAAGGAAAATTCAATAGATTAAGTTATAGATAATTAAAAATAAGTATACTTAGATTTCTTTGAATAATTTTTTAACACAATTAAATTTTTCAAATATGTCTACAATAGAAACCTTTTTGAATAGTTGAAATTGTGCAAAATTTAATTGAAAATAATTAATTATTTCAAGTATTTTGTTACAATTTTTTGAAGAATTTTAATTGCAAATTTTGAAAATAATTGAATTACCAAAAATTTAAAAAAAATTTTTAAAGGTAAATTAGGATATAAGAATTATTTTAAGAAATTCAATTATTTTCGAAAAATAACATTATAATATTTTTAAAAACTAATATTATTAGAATTTTTTTATAGTAATTTTTTAAGATTTAATTATCTTCGAATAATGTAAATAAACATTTATGAAAATTTACTTCAATAAGACGAGCGAACATGACAGCTTGGTTATCAAAACAAAAAGAAAATCGTTTTTTGTTCGTTTCTCGGATCGTGTTGCTCGAATGAAACACTACTGTAAGTGTAATTTTCAACTGACTTTTAGTAAAATTATTTGTTTGACAGAAATTTACAATATTAATAAATAAATCACAATAAAATAATAATCAGTGAAGAATGACTGATATATTAGTACTTTTCAACTGATTTTCAGTAAAATTCCACTGATTATGAATCCAAAGTCACTTTTTAAAAATACAAAATGGCGAATCCAGGATAGCGGACGAAAATGAAAGGTTTAGTAAGAGAATACGTAAAAATAACATTTCGTATAATGTACAATGACATTTTTTGTAAATGTCACTTCATAATTTTTGTCTTATTACACAATGATTTTAAATAAAATAATTTATATTTTTATAAATATTAATAATTTTTTACATTTTCTAACCACTATAAGGTTTTAATTTTGTAAATGTTCAAATTCTGGTTTAGAAAGAAAAATTTATATTATTATACAACTATATTGTCTAGACTTGCAAAAACCCAAAGTCTAGACTTTGTTGTAACAATATTGTTACAATATATATTGTAACAATATTGGTGACGGTGACATGCGTAAGAATAGTGCAGTAAAAATTTCAAAAAAACACCCTGATCATTACCTACAGAAAATCCTATTAGTAAGAAAAGAATGGACGTATCTTCGCCCTTTTCTTACTAATTATTCAGAGAATCAGGCTAACATTCAAAATCTAACCTTCTAAGTTTAGTTATTTCAAAAAAATTATTTTATTGATGCAAATAAATATTTATTTTAATTAAAAACTATGCATTATTTAATCAAGTAATTTTTATAATTGATTTAAAGCAATATTTATTAAATTAAATTATTCTATTTAATTGACTTAAGTAATTTGTATTTGGTTCAAATAACTATTTAATAGATACCATAAATTAAAATATTTATGTCCAGTAAATATTTACTTAGTTCAAATAAAAAAAAAAAAAAGTAAAAACTAATAAGTTTAAATACAACCGAACGAGCGTTAGCGAGTGAGGTATATGTTGCTAGTTTGGATAATTTTAGAGAAATTACAAATGATTGCAGAAATTCAATTATATTCAAAAGTAATAAAATTTTTTGCAAAAATTCAATTATACATATCTTCAAATACTTTTAAAAATTCTCGTAAAAATTTCAATTATCTTTTGAGAGAATTAAATTCTTCTCTGAAATTTAATTATTTTGAAAAATTTTAATAAAATTCTTGTCAAAATTTCAATTATTTTCAAAAATTTTCTTCAATTCAATGATTTTTAATATCCACTATTTTAATAAAATCTTTCAAAAGAATTCAATTATTTAAAAAAAATTTAATAAAATTCTACACAAACCTTTAATTATTTTCAAAAAAAAAATAAATAAATAAAAATTTCACAGGAATTTCATTATTTACAAATCTTTTATAAATTTCTTCGCAACAATTCAATTATTTTCAAATACTTTTAAAAATTCTCGTAAAAATTTCAATTATCTTTAGAGAGAATTAAATTCTTCTCTGAAATTCAATAATTTTCAAAAATTTTAATAAAATTCTGAAAATTCTTGTCAAAATTTCAATTATTTTCAAAAATTTTCTTCAAATCAATGATTTTTAATATCTACTATTTTAATAAAATTTACCAAAAGATTTCAATTATTTTAAATTATTTTCTTAAACAATAAAATACTTTTTAGAAATTGAATTATTTTTAAAAATAATAAAACTCATTGCAGAATTTCAATTATTTTTAATACAATTTTAACCGAGTTTCTCGAAAAATGGTAACTTAAAATTTTTATTAAAATTCATCAAAACAATTAAATTATTTAAAAAATTGTTGATAAAATTCTTTTTGAGAATTCAATTTTAAGAAACATTCAATTATTCAATGAATTACATAATTTTTTTTAAATAATTAAATTCTCTTAGAAATTTCTAATAAAATTAATTGAAAAACGAATCTCAGTTAAAATTTTAAATAATAATTAAATTTTGAAGGCCATCAATTTTTAGAAATAATTGAATTTTGAAAATTCAATTATTTTCAGAGGTAGTAAAATTTTTTGCAATACTTCAATTATTTTCACAAATAATAAATTTTTTCGCAGAATTTTAATTATTATTTATATAATTTCAATTGAATTCCTCGAAAAATTTAATTATTTTAAATTTTTTTTTTAAATTTGTCGAAATAATTCAATGATTTAAAAATTTGTTCATTAAATTCTTTATGAGAATTCAATTTTAAAAAGCATTCAATTATTCAATGAATTATTTTATTTTTATTTTTAAATAATTGAATTTTCCTAGAAATTTCTAATAAAAATTGATTGAAAAACCAATCTCGGTTAAAATTTTAAATAATAATTAGATTTCAAAGGCCATCAATTTTTAGAAATAATTGAATTTTGAAAATTCAATTATTTTCAGAAGTATGTAATAAAATTCTACGCAATAATTCAATTATTTTCGTAAATAATAACATTTGTTACAGGGATTCAATTATTTTGATTAATAATAAAATTCTTTTTTCGAATTCAATTACTTTCACAAATAATAAATTTTTTCACAGAATTTAAATAATTATTTTCACAAATAACAAATTATTCACAGAATTTAAATTATTTTTTATACAATTTGAATTGAATTTCTCGAAAAAATGTTATTATTCTTAAAAATTTGATTAAAATTAGTCGAAATAATTCAATTATTTAAAAATTTGTTGATAAAACTTTGTATTGGAAATAAATTTTTAAGAAACTTTCAACCATTCAATTTATTATTTATGTTTGTATTTAAATAATTGAATTCTATTTTCTATTAGAATTTTTTTAATAAAAATTTATTTAAAAATTAATTTTACTTAAAATTTTCGATTTTTAAATATTTTTGTCGTTCGCCATAGTTTCCAAAATTGCGATTAAAATCAAAATATAGAATTTTTCAAATTTAATCTACTTTTCTCGTTAGCCACGGTTTGTCAGATTTTCGGACATGGGGAAAAATTTCCCCATAAAGAAGTTTTTTTTATAATCATTAATCTTGAAAATAGGCGCCAAATACTTTTAAACTCCTTTTTTTCAACATGAAGGACAACCTGAACGTAAAATATGAAAGATTTTCATGAAATTTCTTTTTCACAAGAAAAGTTCTTGTAAATCTTAAAATAGGTGAACTGCATGACTGCAATTTTCTTTCTTGTATCCCTTAACTATGGATTATCTCGACTGAAGTGTTTCATCACACTAATAGGTTCTTTTGTTCCCGCTTATCGTAATCGTCCTCATTTCCACATTTTCCTCACCTTCGCCGTTATCGAGTCTGATAACATTTCACCTGACGTAAAATTTTCTCGTTTCGAAGAAGACGGAAGTGAGGCAAGGTTCTTTCTTTTTTATCCAGGATTATGAATCACCTTTTACCATAATTGATCCTCGCCCCAACACGATCTTTAATCAAAACAAAGTACGTGTTACTATAAACTATATATATATATTCTGGTCTCACCTACTTTAGTTATGTATATTGTGAACTGTAATTTAAGAAGCGGCATCAGATTATTGTTTATTGCCATCGAATACTGTTACAGTCGATCATTTTGTGCTTCACTGACAACTTTTTTTCACCTTCTCATCAAATGAGATAAAGTATTTTTTTTTTTTATTATTATTTTTCATTAAAATTATAATTTTCTTTCGTTATATCAGTAAATTGTTGGGAAATTTTAATTATTTATTTAATGTTTATAAGACTTACTTCTCGTCTTACTACACGCAGAGAAAAATTTTTTTTTTAATAAACCAAGTATAGTTTATTCAAATTAAAAAAAAATATTGTTGAATAAAAATATTTGTGTCAGAATCTAGGTATTAAATTATTTATTTAAAACAAATAAAAAATTAAGTACGCGTATCATTGTAAAACCTGAACTGTCAGGAACTTCTGCGCATTTCTGTCAACTTCTACTATTTTCGGAGTAAATTTTTCTACGTTCAAAAGTAAATTTTACTAAATTTTTTCCAAAACTGTACTTTGAACTTTGTAAAATTCACTCTAAAAATAGTAGAAAAACTGCTACTGAATTTCAAGAATTCACGATAAACGCAAAAAATTCTTCTTCTTCTTCTACTAAAAAAAAAAAATAAAGAATAGCATCAAAGAAATGGAATATTTATAAAAAGATCATTTGCTTATTTAAATGATGCATTTAGCTTCTGTAATGGTGATAAATATAGTTATCCTGTCGTGTTCGCTCAAAGAACTTGAAAATCTATTTCCCTCTCTGATGTTTTGTCGAGTGATGCACGCAAGATGAAATGGTAAAGGTAAATAACATTGCTTATGTGCACTCACAAACGTAAATCTGAGATGTAATCAGAGAATAACGATTCCCAGCGGTGCAAACACCTCGCCAGTTCAGATTTCATCGATACTGTATTTCAACAAAATCGCCCTTAAAATCTTTGTATTTTTATTTATTTTCAATTTAAAAAAAAACTCAATTTTTATTTTTTCGTTTTCATTTTTAATTTCAAGTTTCATTCTAAGGATATCAAATTGAGACAAAAAAAAGAATCTTTTTAATGAACGCTCGTACCAAGTTTTCCTTTAGATAAGAATTTAAAGCCAGATTTGAAAAATCCAAAATGAGTCGACCATTATTGCATCCGCCATTTTGGATCTTTAAATTCTGATTTAACATTCTTAACTAATGGCTTTAAAAATGTTTATTTATCAAACTCAAAATGTTGAAAGGCATTAGATAAGAATTTGAAGACAAATTTGTTTTGGATTTTGAAATATCAAAAATAGTATTTTTAGTACCAGTAGTAAGTATTTTAATACAATTTTTGAAAATCAACTTTTAATGAATTTTAATTGCAAATTTGGAAAATAATCGAATTCTCAAAAATTTTAATGGCGGATCTTCAACTGTACTTTTAAAAATATAACTTAAAGCAACTTTTTTGCATTTTAAAGTCGATTTGAGGCCTGCAAACATTCTCGTTTGGGTGTGTGATAAAATTTTGGATCTAACTGCTTGTTTCTAGAACGTTTCGAACAGATTTTGTGCCGAATTTTTTGCTATTCTTAATTAGGTATTAGTTACGATTCGGTTTTCTAAAGCCAATTTCCAATTTTTATTTCTTAATCAAAGGATCCTGGTCGATAATAATAATTTTCTTCTTCTTAAATGACTTTTTTAGAATAATAATTTTAAAGAAATGAAACTATTAAAAATGACCAGCAACTATAGGTTAGAGACGCCATTACGTGTTTATCGTTCAGTGCGCCTGCGCGGAATGATGGTCCTGCGCATTTGGCAACGTTGGTCATCTGAAAGTTGCCTGACGAATATTTTTTGATCGTGATTTTATTTTGTGATTATAATTTTCACTAAAAAAACATTGCTAGCGAAAAAGAAGAATTAAGAAAACAAAAGAATTTTTTAGTCTGAATCGCTTCAATTAATTTTCCTTGTCGCCAAAGAGGAAATAGGTTAACAAGACAGAGGAAAGTGACTAGAACGACCATTACGTTTTTATCGTGCGCCTGCGCTTTTATAAACAGCGACTATGGACCAACTTACAGATGACGAATTTTTTTAGTGATCATAATTCTTACTACAAAAGACTATTGCGACTAGAAAAAAGGAAGTATTTTTGTTTAGTTAGGCTTTTATTAATATTCCTCAGCGTATCGTAAAGTGAATAGCTTTACTAGGGACTTTATGGTACCTAATAATTTTACAATAAAGTTTGAATTTTTGAAAATATTTTCCTCAACCGTTTGGGTTAATCCGTGAGATAATATTTCCTCCATGTGCGCGCAATTGTCATGGGAATGAGCTAAACTGCTAAACATCTTTGGAACCATATGCAGTTGACTAAGAAGCGAAGGGTAGAAAAGAGGAGAGCAAAAAAAAGAAAAAAGGGAATCTTTCTTGCGAAGGTAGAACCCACAAGGATATATTATATGGGTAGGTGGATACCTGACCAACGTAGGCAGGTATGATCTCGAGATCGCGCAGGCGCGAGATATCGTCAGAAAAACCGGCTGGAATTGCTTCATCCAAACAAGAAACTATCTGCCGTTGTGGATCTGGATATTAATCAGCGCGTTGCGGGGTTGCTCGCTGGGAAGGAACATACATATAAACGGATGCCTCTCGGCCATGATGTGTCGAGGCCATAAGAGAGGAGAAGAAATACGTGGCCGAAGAAAAAGGAAGCTGGAACTGAAAATCTCTCAAAGCCTTGTGTGAGGGTCTTTTGAGAGACGCGTGTACAAGGGAGAGGAGGCAAAATATTCTCCTCTCCTTTTTTTTTTTTTTGAGGAGACAAGAAAGAGAGCGAGGAGTCTTAAGAATCAAAGTCAACAGGAAACAAAGAGGAACAAGCCATAGAATCTCAAAACCAAAAGGGGAGCCGAAAGAGGGTGGAAAGACTCCGAATGTGTTTTTACCGCATCTTTTAGAAGACGAAGAAGTTTCCGTCGCATTCCCCCCAAATGAATTTCTATTCTCTTTCAATCTCCCTTCAATTAAATTTCCAACGTGCTCCCTTTTTCTGAATTAACAATTTTCACATACTTAAAATAAAAATAAATACACAGTTTTTCTAATGATTTCAAATTTGAGACAAAAAAAGAATCAAAAGTTTTTTATAATATAATTATTGCTGTAACCAGTAAATTAATTACTGTAAATAAACTGTAAAAATTACTGTAAATTACTAGTAAATTAATAATAATTTCAAAACTTTAATTAGAAAAATTATTTAAAAATAATTTTCGAAAGATTTGTCTTCATTGAGTTCTATAAAAAAATAGCTTTAACATAATTTTGTGGAATATTAAAATTTTTTTTATATATAATCAAAAATATAGTAGTACCATCCCCTTAAAATTGTTGTATCCGTCATATTGGAACTCATGGCATACTTATGAATTTTAATTTTTCCATTGGACATATTTGATACGCTATTTTGTATTTTTCAAAGTCCAAAACAAATTTTTCTTCAAATTCTTATCCAATGTCTTTCAACATTTTTAGTCTGATGAATAAAAATTTTTAAAACCATTGGTTAAGAATTTTATTTCAGAATTTAAAAATCCAAAATGGCGGATGCAATATGGCCGATGCATTTTAGGTTTTTCAAATCTGGATTTAAATTCTTATCTACACTGAAAAGAAAACTTGGTTCAAGCGTTCGTTAGAAGGATTATAAAGTATCATTAGTAAAATCAACCTATAGTAGAAATTTTAAATTTTTAACACTAAAAAAATTGGTTATTTTAACTAATTTTTTTGGTTATTCTTACCATGAAGGGGATTGACATACAAACTATAATATGGTTAGATTAACTATATCATTTAGTTGATTTAACCATTTTTTTTTGCAAAACAAACATTATTTAAAAAATATACAAAAAATTTAAAACAAAAATTACAGAATAAAAAATCAAAATTTGGATTTTATCTTCAGAGTAATTACAATGTTCTGAGTGTTACACTAACGCGAAGGTTTATAGCTTATGAATAACTTGTAAAAAGTCCTTATCTCTATTAAAATCACATTAACATGTTATAAAATCATTGAACATGGAAAACATTCGTATATATTTCTAAGTAAATAAACAGAAAACGTTCGTTTTTCTCTAAAGATAAGAAGTGATGTAAAAGTATTTGAACTTGTATAGTTTTTTGTTGGATAATAATAGAAAAAAAAATTCCGAACCACATTTGTATAGACACGTGAACCAGCTTGTATGGATATCTATCTCTCTAATCTAAAACGCCTAGCATCGGGTTGCAATGTTGAAAGAACAGGGTTTGGTGTTGGTATAGTGTCATTAATGCGCACACCACGTACTGCATTAAGTAGGTACACTATTAACGCGCGTGAAAATAATTGCAACGATGATCGAGTTAACCCCCTTCGAATTTTTTTTTTCTTTTTATTTTTCATTTTCTTCATGAGCGCGCTCACAATCGATAACCGCACAATTTTATATACTCCACGCCGGTAAAATATATTTATATCTCTCCGTCAACTTGAGTACACTAACGATAAGATCGTTTCAAGGGGGACAAAAAAACTCCCAACTCATCTCGAGATTAATAAACATTATTGAGAATCTAAATTTTTATGTTTAATTTTTTTTATAATTCAATTTTCGATTCATTTTCAATTATCAATTTAATTTCAATTTAATTTCAATCTATTTTCAATTTATTTCCAATTTATTTTCTAATTATTTTCTATTTGTTTCCAATTTATTATTAAATTATTTTCAATTTATTTAAAATTTATTTACAATTTATTTAAAATTTATCTAGTTTTTCATTTGGAAAATCTTGATGTGGAATTTATTTATGTCTATAAGAAGGAGAAACAATTTCTACGATTAGAATCGGCAATTTCAATTGAATACTGTTAACTTTGTTTTCGAATGGGTATTTTTTTCTATTATATTGTAGAAATTATATTTGGATTTGTTTGGAAATTAAAATTACCAGAAATGGTGATTACGCGGTTTTTTTTTCTCAAATGACAATAAATGTTAGAAAAATAAGTGCCAGTGATATTTGTTTTTATCATTTCATGACCCGAGGAATATAAAATTCATCTATCTCTCCCTTTTTTTCTGCGGCGAGAATAAGTTAATGATAATAATAGCGCCATTCTGTTTCTGAGCTTCAAGCTCGTAAATTTTATTAAACTTTTGTGAAAAAAATGATAACGACATTCTTAAAAATTAGGAACATGAATTTTATAACTGAGATAAAATATTTATATATTAAAAGCCTCGGATGTTATGATTTTTTCGACTTTTTTCGACTTATTTTCAAAAATTGTGACTTTTCGACTTTTTTTTCCAAATTTTGCAACAAAATACCACATTTTTAGTATAAAATGCAACGTGTTTTAATTTTTATAATGTGAAAAATGACTATAGACAAATTTTTTAAAATTTTATTTTTGAATAATTGTTTTACGATAATAAAATTTTAAAAATATATCCATAATTATAAAAAATTTTAGATTATGTGAAATTTTGTAAAATTTAATTAAAAAAAGTTATTTTTTTAAAGTATTTTATTACAATTTTTGATAATCAACTTTTGAAGAATTTTAATTATAAATTTTTAAAATAATTTAATTCTTAAAGATTTTAATAAAAAATCATCAAGTGTAAATTTAAAAATTAAAATTACGAAAATTTGCTTCTATAAAAATTATATTAAAATATTTTAGAAAAAAGAAATTCTTAGAATTTTTCCATTCAAATTTTTTCAAATTTTCAAATTTTAAATATTTCAATATTTTCACTTACATATTTCAAAAAATTCAAATACACAAAAAAAATAATATTAAAATTTTTTAGAATTATTTTTAACATTTTGCAGAGCACCATTATGTTCAAAATTTTTAATTAGAATTCTTCAAAAAAATTTATTAGTTTTCTATAACATACGGAAATTCTTTTAAGAAATTCAATTATTTGCAAAAAATTACAGTACAATATTTAAAAAAAAAAACTAATTCTTAGAAATGTTTTATCATAACTTTTTAACAATCCATGTATCTTCGAACAAAGTAAATTAAAATTTTTAAAAATTTAATTTTTCCTCATAAAATTTTGGAAAAAACATGTTTATATTATTTTATTATTAAAATTCTTTAAAAATGTTATTAATTTTTATATTTTTCAAAAATTCTTTTATTTTTAAAAGTATTTTTCAAATTTTAATTATTTTTAATAGATTTTATCAAATTTAAATTATTAATTATTAGTTTTTTTTTACTTTTCAATTATTTGGAAATTTTTGAATTGTACATTTAATTAAAACACTATTAAAAATTATTTAAAAATATTTTTAAAAAAATTAATTTTAAGATTTTCTTTATTCCAATTTTTTGAAAATTTTATACCTTAATAACTTTTTAAAATAAACAATTGTTATAAAAAATTGAATTTTTTTTTTTAAATAATTGACTTAGAGATGAAATTTAATTGAAAATTGTAGAAAATAATTAAATTTTGGAAGGATTATAGTTTTAATTTTTAAAAAGTATGCAGAATGTTTTAAATTGAAATTTTAAAAAATTTTATTTCCTATAGAAAAACAAATAAGGAGTTATTAAATATTTATTTAACGAAATTATTCAAGTTTTAAATAATTGAATAAAGAAATCAGTGAAAGGTGAGGAAAATACAAAATAAACATGTTCATATTATTTTATAATTAAAATTCTTTGAAAATGTTATTATTTTTTTTTATATTATTCAAAAATTCTTTTATTTTTAAAAGTATTTATCAAATTTTAATTATTTTTAATAGATTTTATCAAATTTTAATTATTTTTAATAGATTTTATCAAATTTAAATTATTATTATTAGATTTGATCACATTTCAATTATTTGTATATTTGTAAATTGTACATTTTATTAAAACACTATTATCTTTCAAAAATTATTTAAAAATATTTTCAAAAAATTAATTTTAATAATTTCTTTATTCCAATTTTTTGGAAATATTATACCTTGATAACTTTTTAAAATAAAATAAACAATTATTATAAAAAAATAAAATTTTTGTTTTTAAATTTAGAGATTTAGAAATAAAATTTAGTTAAAAATTGTAGAAAATAATTGAATTTTGAAAGGACTTAAAAGTTGTAATGTCTAGAAAGTCTTCAGAAGGTTTTAAATTGAAAGTTTTAAAATTTTATTTACTGTAGAAAAAAAAATAGAAGTATTTAAATATTTATTTAATAAAATTATTCAAGTTTTAAATAATTGAATTTAGAAATCAGTGAAAGATCAGGAAAATACATAATAAGATTTTTGTGACAACAATGAATTCAATAAAACCGATTTTTTTGTATTTTTAATCGACTAAAGCGAATTTTTCAACGCCTTAAAGTCGATCCGAGGTCTAAATTTTTATTTATTTTAGTCTAAATATTAATTATTACTATTTTTATTACTATTTATTAGTCAGATTTGTAAATTAGTAAATTGCTTCAAATTTAAAATTAATATTTAGAAAAAGCAGGAATTGTTTTCAGAAGATAATTTGTCTAGTGTCATTTCTCGAATAACTGCTCCTTTCTTCACTGTTGTTGTTATGACCATTTTTAAGTGTGAAGCGCCATAAAAGAGAACTACTAACGACACCAATTCGCCTAGTGAATTAGGGAAATTAGGATAATTGTCAGCCTATAGAAATTTTAGGCTAAATATTTGCCCACGCCTCTACCATGTTTAGCATATACCTGCGCGTATTTGAAAATCACTTTGAGCGTTTTGCTTGTATTTGCCCTGCAGGTTGTAATCGCTTTTCAAAAAAACTTTACCTGCGAAGACCATTTCAAAAGTGAAACATCAAATACGAAAAGTGACTTTTAGTGCCAATAATATTCGAGAAATGGAAACATCGTAAAATAAATTTCAATTTAATGGTTATTTCTTCATTATGGGACTGAAGAAAGAATCTCCCTCTCACTCGACTGTTAAATATACACACAACTACTAGATTTGATTATATTAAGTACTTATATTGATAAAAGAAGAGAAAAAATATGCTAAACGACACTTACTTACTTACCTTTATATAAATCAAGCGAACAAATTGGTCATTTTAAAAAAATATTTTAATTTCTATTCCTTTCTTTTTTTTGCGGAGAAACATAAAAGAAATAAAAGCTAATAAAATAAAGAAAATAATATAATAAAATAAAATAAAATAAAATATAGAAAATAATGTAACAAAAAATAAATAAGAGCAGAAAATAATATTTAAAAATATCCCCCAGGGTCCCAGGAAGTAAAATAGAATATTTTCCTTTATATTTACCAAGTAAGAGATAAAAATTACTCACTATTTTTCTTTCATTTACGAAAAAGTATTTCAAAAATGTTGATTACTAATTCGTTCATTCCTTTTTTTTCTGAAGGGGGGAGGAGAAAAATAATTATCAATTTGGACCGCGCGTTCATAACATTCTCTCGCGAATCTTTTTTCCGCGATTAATTAAAATACTTTTCGTTTTTGCATTAACATGCGAAATTGCTCAACAGTGGAATTTCACATAGCAAAATGAAGAAAACGAAAAAGAAGAAAAAGAAGAAGAAGAAGCGGAGACATAAATCTTGTCAGCGGTCGGTGAACCGCGACAAGGGACACCGAAATGTTTCATGGTCACCCACATAAATATACGCGCACAACTTATATATCCTATATATATATAAGTAACTGAAGATAAGATAGTCATAATTTAAGGAGATGTTACTTATTACTTGAAGGCAAGGGTGAGGCGGTTCGCCACGAGGCAAGGCAGTACAAAATATATATATGTACGATCAAAAAATGCCTTCTATATAGTGTCGTTAAAAGCATTTCAAATCATGTCCGTAATTGATTTTTTTTAACCCCCATACAAAAACGTATAAATAATTTTCAACTTTTTTAATTACATTTATTCTTTATTACTATTGAATACATGATTTCCGCTCGTTTATTTTTTTGGTGAATTTTTGGTTAATTTTCTTTTAAATTGGTCTTAAATTAGTTTTTACTTGTTTGTGTATAAGTGTAAATGATTTAAAAAATGGTTTCAGTCTGTTCATAAATATTAAGTTTCAAATATTTTTTTTCTTTCTATTCTTACTTTTAAACCGGACACACATGACAATTTAAAACTTATTTGCAACAATTCTGAACAGAAAATTAGTTAATTTTTTGTTCAGAATGGATGCAAACAAGTTAATACTTATTCATAACAGTTTAAAACTTCTTTGTACTTATTCATAACAGTTTGAAACTAGTTTGTATTTCTTCCTAACAATTTGTAACTATTTTGACAGTTTGTATAACTATAGTTTGAATTTTTTGTCTAACAGCTTTTAAATAGTTTTTATTAATTTCCAACAGTTTGAAACTGGTTTCCATTTAATTAAAATAGTTAGAAACACGTTTCATTTGTTATCAATGGTTGTCAATAATTTTCTAGTTGTTTATAAATCATTTCAAACAAGTTTCTACATATTTATTACCTTTCAAATTAATCTTATACTTATTTACAACCATTTCAAAAAGTTTTAATCAGTTTTACAAAGTTTTAATTGCTTTATAACTATTTTAAACATTTTTAGTGCTTCATAACCATTTTAAACAAGTTTATTCTTGTTTGTAACCATTTAAAACAAGTTTTAATCTATTCTACAATGTTCTAAATAAGTTTTTACTTGTTTATAAATATTTAAAACAAGTTTTAGTGATTTACCTCCCTAAAAAAGTTCATTCTTATTTTTAAGCGTTTAAAACAAGTTTAAATTAAGTTATAATTGGTTTTGAATTAGTGTGTATTTGTCTAAAATTATTTAAGTCAAATTTTAATGGTTTATAACCTTGTTAAAACAGTTTATTCTAAATTACAACCACTTCGAACAAGTTTAAATCAGTTTTAACTGGTTTTAAACTAGTTTGCAATTGTTTGTAATTATTTAAATTGTTCTAAATTAGTTTGTATTTCTTTAAAAATATTTAAAACAAGTTTTAAGGGTTTATGACCTTTGTAAAAAAATTTAATCTCGTTTATAACCTTAAAAAGTTTCATTCTTATTTCTAACCATTTCAAACTAGTTTAAATCAGTTATAATTGGTTTTTGAAGTAGTTTGCATTTGTCTATAATTATTTAAAACAAGTTTGAAAGTTTCATACCCTTCTTAAAAAATTTTATTTAAAGTTACAACCACATCAAACAAGTTTGAAATAGTTTTAAATAGTATTGAAAATGTTTATAACCGTTTCAAACAAGTTTTGATGGTTTATAACCTTTTTAGAAAATTATATTTTTATTTACAACCACATCGAATAATTTTAAATCAGTTTTAACTGGTTTTAAATTATTTTGCAATTGTTTGTAATTATTTAAAACAAATTTCAATGGTTTACAACCTTAAAAAGGTTCAATCTTATTTCTAACTATGTCAAACAAGTTTAAATACGATTTAAAAGGTTTTAAATTAAGTTGTATTTCTTTAAAAACAAAGCCTTAATTTGTTTTAAAATAATTTGTATTCGTTTATAGTTGTGTAAAACATTCTTCAATGATTTATTACTTTAAAAAAGTTTATTTTTATTTATAACTACTGCAAACAAGTTTAAATCAGTTTAAAATTGTTTTTAATTATTTTGTTATTCTTTCTAAATATTTGAAACAAATTTTAATGGTTTATAACTTTCGTAAAAAAGTTTAATATTATTTATAACCATTTCAAACAAGTTTAAATAGTTTTCAATAAGTTTGTATTTGTTTATAATTATTTAAAACAAGTTTCAATGATATATAACCTTAAGACAGTTCAAAATTATTCATAACCGTTTCAAATAAGTTTAAAATAGTTTTACATGGTTTTTAAATTAGTTTTTTTTTGTTTATAATTATTTGAAACAAGTTTCAATGGTTTATAACATACTTAAACAAGTTTATTCTTGTTTGGAACCCTTTCAAACAAGTTTTAATCACTTCTACACAGTTTAAAGTAGGTTTTACTTGTTTTCAACTATTTGACTCAACTTTTGGTGGTTTATAACATTTTTTAACAAGTTTATTCCTGTTTTTAACCGTTTCAAACAAGTTTAAATCAGTTTTAAGAGGTTTTAAATTAGTTTGCATTTGTTTTCTATTATTTAAAACAAATTTTAATGATTTACGAACTTAAAAAGTTTTATTCTTATTTACAACCACTTTAAACATGTTTTAATCAGTTTCAAGTAGTTTTAAAAAAGGTTATATTTGTTTATAATTGTTTAAAATAAGTTTAAAAGGTTTATAACCTTCTTAAGAAAATGTTATCTTATTCATAACTGTTTCAAACAAGTTTAAACCAGTTTTAAATGGTTTTTGTTTATAATTATTTAAAACAAGTTTCAATGGTTTATAACATACTTAAAAAGATTATTCTTCTTTGCAATCCTTTCAAACAAGTTTTAATAATTTCTACAAAGCTTAAAGTAAGTTTCACTTGTTTGTAACTATTTGACTCAAGTTTTGGTGGTTTATAACATTTTTAAACAAGTTTATTCTTGTTTTTAACCATTTCAAACAAGTTGAAAGCTGTTTCAAGTGGTTTCAACTAAGTTTGCATTTGTTTATAATTATGTAAAACATGTTTCAATGATTTATAACCTTAAAAAAGATTATTCTTATTTTTGACCATTTAGAACAAGTTTTAATCAGTTTTTAGTAGTTTTAAATTAGTTTGTATTTGTTTATGATTATTTAAAACAAGTATCAATGATTTATAACCTTCTTAAGAAAGTTCAAATTGATTTACAACAGTTTCAAACAAGTTTAAATCAAGTTTAAATGACTTTAAATAAGTTTCTACACGTTTATGAATATTCTAAACAAGCTTTTAATAGTTTGAAACAAGGTTTAAAGTTTAAAATAAGTTTAAAACATTTTTAAACATGTTTAAACTTCAAAATTTTGAGATAAACTCAAAAAACGACTCAAAAAAACCGAAATAAAATATAAAAATTTGCTTTTATAACACTACAGTAGTATAGTTTGGATAAGTTTAAGCAAGTTTAAACAAATTTAAACAAGTTTATATAAATTTAAATTAGTTTAAAATAAGTTTAAATATGTTTCTAAACAAGATTTAGAATCGTTACAAGGTTTCTTGTTAAAAAAATTTCCGGACGTTAAAGATTAACTAACTAATGATTCTAAACAAGTTTATACTTGTACATAACCAGTCCAAGAAAGTTTTCGTCTGTTTGCATACAATTAAAAATTTTAATTATTCCAACTATTCTAAACATGTTCTTATTTGTTTAAAATCGTTTTAAATATGTTCATATTCGTCTAGAACTATTTTGAACAAGTTTCTACTCGTTTATAATCATTTAAAACAGGTTCCTACTTGTTTGTCACTATTCTAAACAAGTTTTAGTAGTTTTTAATTACTCTAAAAACGTTTATTTTTCTTTAGAAATCATTCCAAACAAGTAATTTCTTTAAATAATCTTAAATATGTCTCTACTTGTTTGCAATCAATTTCAAACAACTTTTTAATAGTTTATAACTAGTTTAAACGAGTTTATTCCCAGATATATATTTTTTTAAACTTGTTGGTAATTGTTTTATAAATAATAAACCATTCTTTAGCTGTTAGATAATGGACAACCATAAAAGTATATATTAAATGCGATGGAAATATATTATTCTTTCGCGTTTAAAGTATATACACGTAATAGAACAATTTAATCTCATGGTTCGATGCTCTAATTATTTTTGTAATTATATCAAAAATTAAAATTCGTTTCATGATTAAACATGATTTTTGCGCTGTGAAATTCTTTTGACTTGGGAACATCTCCACCTTGACATATTTATGATGATACGTGTCGATAATCGAATGAATTATTACATTTAACGTATTGGCCAAAGAGATTTATTAGCTCGTTAAGATTTACGTTTATTGAGTCGAAGATCGTGAGTTGCAAGTATAAATATACTTTTTCAATATGTATATATATAACGGAGGTGCGAAATGTATATGACATTTTTCTTTTTTTTAAAATTAGGTACTGCTTTAAATTACTTAGTGAAAATTTTGAAAATTTCACTTGTTTGAAAAAATCTTTTTGAAAATATTAAATAAATTTTTTTTTTAAATGAAATATTTATAAACAAACATTATTTTTGCCGCATTTAGAAAATTTTTTGCAATATCAAAAAGTAGAGGCGTTTTTTTTAATTTTATTAAACAAGAGGAGATTGTAATATAGTGCTATTTTAACAAATATGCTAAATAGTGCAAAGGGAAAAGAATGACTTTATTAAATTCTCTTTGTATATTTAGTTAATCCTTTTAAATAGTTTATTAGTTAATAAAATGCATATAAAGGCAGATTTCATGCTCCATTATCATCATAAAAATTCTTTTCTATGATATTCAACACCTAGATTTTTAATTCTTTGCTCGTCAGTGCATAAAAAATAGAATTAGGCCATAACAGTGTAGGTGGTATTCATAAAGGATTATGAAACGAGGAAGAAAGCGGATGGAAGGAGGAGGGTTGGTGCTCATATAATGGAGCCCGAGTTCTCCTGGAAATAAAGTAGATTTCTTTTTTTTTTTTTTTTTTTGGACTTTTTAAATATTACACTGAAACGAGTTTTTTATTTTAATTTTATACACTTTTAACTAAAATTTCTACCTTTTTTAATTTACTTTTCTAATTTATTAATTTAGATTATATATATTTTGTTTGGAAAATGTCGAATGGTTTTTCTTAGAAGATAATTTTCATCTTGTAAATTAAAATTTGAAAATAATTAGGTATAAAATTTTTATTTTAAATTTATTTTAAATATTTAAATATATTATAAATTATAAATTAAATTAGTAATAATAATCAGGGTTGCCACAAAAATTTAATTTTGATTTTCACTGAAGTATTTAATTATTATCATTTTTCTATAGGATGTAGATTTTCAAAAATTTTTAAATCAAACCTTTTTGAAATTCAACAACTAATAAGAATATATTATTCGTATATTATTAATAATTTTTAAAAATGTTCTTTGAGAATTTTCAAATCCATTTATTTCAAATTCAATTTTACGAAATTTCGATTATTCGGAAATTCTTCATTTAAATATACATTAGAAAATAAAAACTTCAAATAATTTTTAAAAAAATTGGATTAAACTTTTCAAAAGACTTTTCAAAAATATTAATTCTACAGAATTGTTATAGTTAAGAGTATGAAAAATTCAAATTTTCAAAGATTTTAATTTAAATTCTTTTTAAAATTCAATTATTTCTAAAAATTAGGCTTTCCTAATGCTTTTAATATTCAATATTATTATCTAAAATTTTAACTAAAATTTATTTTTAAATCAATTTTTCTTAGAAAATTCTACAAAAATTCAATTATTTAAATACAAATAAATAAATAAAAAATAATAATTTATTGTATAATTAAATGTTTCTTAAAATTGAATAATTGAAAACAATTTTATCAAAAAATTTTTATAATAATTGAATTCTTTTGAAGAATTTGAATAAAATTTTTAAGAATAATTGCATTTTTTTTAAAGAATTCATTTAAAATTGGATAAAAAATAATTGAAATTCTGCGATGACTTTATTCTTATTTATGAAAATAATTGAATTCCTAAAGAGTATTTTATTATTTTCGAAAATAATTGAATCCCTGTAAAATTTTTATTATTTATGAAAAAATAATTGAATTATTACGAGGAAATTTATCAGAAATTTGTAAATAATTGAATTCCTGTGAAATTTTTATTATAATTTAGAAAAATTGAATTGAAAATAATTGAATAAATAAATAAATTATAAAAATAATTAAATGTTTGCGTAGAATTTTATTAATTTTTTTTTTAAATAATTGAATTCTTTTGGAAAAGTATACTAAAATAGTAGTTATTAAAAATTATTGAATTGAGAAAAATTTTGGAAAATAATTGTTATATTTGCAACAAAATTTTATTAAAATTATTAAAAATAATAATTGAATTTCGGAGAAAAATTTTATTATTCATAAAGATAATTGAAATTTTGACGAGAATTAAAAAAAATTTTTGAACATAATAGAATTTCTGTGAAGAATTTTATTACTTTTAAAAATAATTGAATTTCTGCAGTCATTTGTAACTTCTCCAAAATTCAATTCTTTTAGTGATTTTAATATAATAAAAATATATCCTAATTTAATTATATTTTTTAGTATATTTATATATATTATATATATTTATATTGTTGAAATAAATAATTATTATAATTTAAATTATAAAAAAATTTTTAAACAACCAAGTTCTTTAAAATTTCTAATAAAATTAATTCAAAATTGAAATTTTATAAAATTTTAAATTACACACTAAAAAAAAAGTTTTACTTTCAGCCTCTTTTTGAGGCTGAATTTATGATGTAAACGGAGTCAGCCCCGTTAAACAAGGACAGACTTATGTGAAATACATGGGCTGAATTTAAGGTGTAAACGGAGTCAGACTTTTTTTTTCCTGTGTAAAAACCTTTGAAGTTCATCTGTTTTAAAATTTTCAACGCAACTCTTTTTAAAATTCAAATAATTTTGAAATATTTATGTAAAATTTTTCATTAAATAATTTATATATAATAATTCATTTATTGAATAATTCAATGTTTCTTAAAATTGAATTCTCATAAAGAATTTTATCAACAAATTTTTAAATAATTGAATTTTTTTTATGAATTTTGATAAAATGTTTAAAAATAATTACATTTTTTGAGAAATTTGATTAAAGTTGTATTAAAAATAATTGAAACTTTGGGATGAGTTTTATTATTTATGAAAATAATTGAATTATTGCCCAAAAAATTTTTTCAAAATTTGTAAATCATTAAATTCCTGAGAAATTTTTATTTTTTATGAAAATAATTAAATGTCTGCGTAGAATTTTATTACAATTTGTTTTAATAATTAACTTATATTATATTTCTATATATTTTAAAAATAATTTTAAATAGTTTTCAAGTATTTTTGAAAAATCTTTAACAACCGAAGTTTTTGTTTGTTCTTTTTTTGTTTTAAGTGTAAATGTAAATGTAAATTTTTTGTTTACAGAGAGAAAATTTTTCGAAAGTTTGAAATATTGTCAAATAATCAAATTTTTAAACATTTCGCTTTATTTTCTGTTAAGTATTTATTTGAAATTCTTGTTTGTTTCGTTCGATCGATCCGCCATTTCGTTCCGTCGGAAAGATTCGCCCCTCTTGAAACATGGTTGCCTTCTCTTCGATTAACACTCGAATGGAAAAATTCACACACGCAGTGAAAGAAAATTTATTTTCAACTACAAAAACCCCTAAAAAATTAATTTTTAATTTTATTTTTTGTAAGAAAAAAGGCACAGTAATTGAAAAATATTTGTTAATTCTCAATTTTTTTATTTTTAATCATCAGTTTTTTGAATATTTCCACAAAATTGTCATTTTAACACTTTTTTTTTATTAATTTGTCTCTCTTGCAATTTTTGTAAATTTTAGAAAACTATTTTTATTTATTTTTGGAAAATCTCATTTTTGAAAACGAAATTTTTTAAATTTATTTTTATTTATTTATGGAAAATTATTATTAAAATTATTTTTTTGGAAAACGAAATTTTTAAAATTTATTTTTATTTATTTTTGGAAAATCTCATTTTGGAAAACGAAATTTTTTCAATAATTTTTCATTAAATTAAATTTTCTTGGATTATTTTTACAAGACTTAAAAAGATGTTCTAAAATCATTTCTTCTGCGGGGAATTTTATCAACTCGTAAAAATCAACTTTTAGGAGTGTATAAAGTGAAATGAAATTAGTTAATAAATTAGTAAAATCCACAGAGATTATATTCTTTTTGCTTCATCGCCGAGAGACAATTATTATTATTTATAATTCTCAAAATGCAGCTGATTTCTGATATTTTCTCGCAAAAAAAAAAAAAACCCCGAATTCTCGCATATATAATATGTAAATTTAGTAATTTACGAATCGTTATATGTGTGTGGTCCCCCACCGAAAAAAAGGATGTTGGGTGAAGACGTTGTTATTACGGTTATCGGGAGTCGTGTTCACTCACGAGTTTCATTTATTCTGCAAATGCGATGAGTGTATATCGGCACTTTTGATCGGTGTTGAATGTAATCGTCCAATGATGCAGAAACGAGTAATAATTGTCCGTTTACGCGAACGAGGTGGCAGTTTCATTGTCCCTGCAATTTAGTAGCCATTATAGGAAATCTTATAGGCAATATACAAGACAGGAGATGACCAGAACGTCCCATCTATTATTCATCGCACAACTTTTGCCGACGCCTCACCAGAAAGAAAGAGAGAGAGAAAGAAAAAAAATAATCTTCTTCTTCTTCTTCTTGTTACTTATAAACTTCACAGTTTCGTTTTGATGATCTTTAAAGCTGATGTTTACGCTCTGACGCCAACCGCAAGGCAATTTTTTAAATTGAATCAAATTATACTTTTCATCGCTACTTTTAAAGATTATCCCATATAATGAAACTCCACCCCAATTAACAACAGTCGAAAATTAATAATACAAAAATATTCATAATTGAAAAGATAAACAATCGTGATGTTACATTTGAGTGTAATTAGTTTTGATTATAATTAGTTCACAGTATTATAAAAAGTAAAATTAAAGATACTGAACTTTGGAAATAAGAAACACTTTTTTTTAAATTCATTATTAATTACTTCTTTTGCATATTTATGAATATAAATTACAAAAATGAAAATTTATTCCCATTTATTCCCATTTATTCAAAGTGAAGAAAACGTAATAAATGTAATCTTTCATAAGATAAGAAGCTTTTAATTGCTACTGTACTTCTATGTCTCGTCACAAAAAAATACTTTTTAACGCATTCAAAATTTGTATATATTTTAGATTGATTAGAATATTTTCAATTTTTTCGACAATGACAAAGAATGGAATTTTTGTCACTGTACAGAAAATAAAAGAATATAGTTTGTGGAAAACAAGTTTGAGTAGTACACAAAAAATGTCGCTAGGAAAAGTTTATAAAATCCATTTACAATCATTTGACATGACTCACATCAGAGGGAGCATGAATTATTGCTCTATTTTTGGTGGCAGACAAAATAAAATGTCGATTTCAATCTCTTCGGTCTTGCGAAGAAAGTTTATATACTATCTTCGGAAATTCTATTTTTGAAGAGAAAAACTAAATTTAAAAGTTGTTTTTTATAAGCAATACGCGACGGGCATTCTCAATTCATGCACACACAAAAAAAAAATGTTTCCACGAAAGGTCCGTGCGCTATTATATTGAATTTTGTTTTCTTTCCCCCCGTAAAATCTATTGAGACTTCTATATGAGACTATTCACTGAATTATAATCAGAAATATTTACTTTTTTCTAGGCTTAATTTTTTTCGAACGAGACTGATAACATCTGCGGCGTAAAGTTAAAATATTTCCAGAAAAAAGAAAAATAAGAGTTAATTATTTGTTTTTTCTTCACTATTATTTAATTATATTTTATTAATTTACTTAGCCATATTTTTTTTAATTTCCTCATTCATTTAATATTATTAAAAACTTATTAATAAGTTATCGAAGAAAAATTTTTTTTTTTTAATATTGAAAACAAGTCTTAATTATTTGAAACAAATTTCAATAGTTTATAACCTTCTTAAAAAAGTTTAATTTCATTTATAACCGTTTCAAATAAGTTTAAATCAGTTTTAAATTAATTTGTATTTGTTTATAATTATTTAAAACAAGTTTCTGTGACTTATAACTCATTTAAACAAGTTTATTCTTGTTTAGAACCATTTCAAACAAGTTGTAATCTATTTCACACACTTTTAAGCAAATTTAACTTGTTTGTAACTATTAGAATCAAGTTTTGGTTGTTTCTAAGCTTCTTAAACAAGTTCATTTTTGTTTGTAACCGTTTCAAACAAGTTTAAAGCTGTTTTAAATTAATTTCTATTTGTTTATAATTATTTATAACAAATTTCAAAGGTTTATAACCTTCTTAAAAAAGTTTAATTTTATTTAACATCGTTTCAAATAAGTTAAAATCAGTTTTAAATTAATTTGTGTTTGTTTAAAATTATTTAAAACAAGTTTCAATGGTTTATAACTTATTTAAACAAGTTTATTATTGTTTGTAACCGTTTCAAACAAGTTTAAAGCTGTTTTAAGTAGTTTCAAATAAGTTTGCATTTGTTTATAATTATGTAAAACAAGTTTCAATGATTAATAACCTTAAAAAAGTTTATTCTTATTTATAACCACTTCAAACAAGTTTAAAACAATTCTAAGTAGTTTTAGATTAGTTTATATTTGTTTGAATTCATTTAAAAGAAGTTTCAATGGTTTACAACCTTCTATAAAACTTTATTCTTATTTATAACTACTTCAAACAAGTTTAAAACAGTTTTAAATTGTTTTAAATATGTTGATAACCATTTCAAACAAGTTTTAATCTAATCTACACACTTTTAAGCAAGTTTTACTTGTTTGTAACAATTTGAATCAAGTTTTGGTTGTTTATAACCTTCTTAAACAAGTTTATTCTTGTTTGTAACTATTTCAAACAAGTTTAAAGCTGTTTTAAGTAGTTTCAAATAAGTTTGCATTTGTTTATAATTATGTAAAACAAGTTTCAATGATTTATAACCTTAAAAAAGATTATTCTTATTTTTAACCATTTCAAACAAGTTTAAAACAATTTTAAGTGGTTTTAGATTAGTTTATATTTGTTTGAATTTATTTAAAAGAAGTTTTAATGGTTTACTACTTTCTATAAAGTTTTATTCTTATTTATAAAACTACTTCAAACAAGTTTAAACAGTTTTAAATTATTTTAAATGTGTTTATAACCATTTCAAACAAGTTTTGATCTATTTGAATAACGTTAATTAAGTTTCTATTTGTTTATTTTTTAGTTTCTTTAGTAAATTTTTGTTTTTAACTGGTTTTTAATTATTTATAACTGCTCTAATCAAGATTATTTTTGTTAATAACCTTTTCAAACAAGTTTTAATGTGTTAAAGTCAGTGTTAAATATGTTTGCAACTATTTGAAACAAGTTTTCATCTGTTTCTATGATGTTGAATAAGTTTGTATTTGTTTCTAATTACTGAAAAAAGGTTTTAATGGTTTATAATCAATTCAAACGAAGTTTATTCTATTTTAAAACAATTTAAAACAAGTTTTAATATGTTTAGATGGCTTTAAATAAATTTCTACACGTTTATGAATATTCTGAACAAACTTTCTGTTGTTTAAACCGATTCTAAACTTTGTTCAGAAGTTACAATTTTACTTTGTTTTATCAAAAATTTCGGATTTTTATTTCTAACCATTCTTATTTCTAACCATGTCAAACAAGTTTAAATCAGGTTTAAATGGTTTTAAATTAGTTTGTATTTCTTTAAAAATACTTAAGACAAGTTTTAATGGATCATAACCTTTGTAAAAAAGTTTAATCTCATTTCTAACCATGTCAAACAAGTTTAAATCAGGTTTAAATGGTTTTAAATTAGTTTGTATTTCTTTAAAAATACTTAAGACAAGTTTTAATGGATCATAACCTTTGTAAAAAAGTTTAATCTCATTTATAACCATTTAAAACAAGTTTTAATCTATTCTCCACAGTGCTAAGTAAGTCTCCCTTTTTTATAATTGTTTTTTTATCAAGCTTTGGTGGTTCTAAAACAAGTTTATTCTTGTTTGTAACCGTTTATAAATAGTTTAAATCAGTTTTAATAGGTTTTAAATTAATTTGCATTTGTTTTTAATTACATTTAAAACAAATTTCGATGATTTACAACCTAAAAAGGTTTATTCTTATTTATAACCACTCCAAACAAGCTTAAATCTGTTTTTGAAATAATTTGTATTTCTTTATAGTTATGTAAAACATGTTTAAATTATTTATACTTTAAAAAAGTTTATGTTTATTTGTAAACACTTCAAACAAGTTAAAACCAGTTTGAAATGGTTTTTAAATTAGTTTGTTTTTGTTTATAATTATTTAACACAAGTTTTAATGGTTTATAACATACTTAAACAAGTTTATTCTTGTTTGGCACCCTTTTAAACAAGTTTTAATCTATTCTACACAGTTTTTAGTAAGTTTTTCTTGTTTAAAACTATTTGATTGAAGTTTTGGTGGTTTATAACCTTTTGAAACAAGTTTTTTCTTGTTTGTAACCGTTTCGAACAAGTTTAAAGCTGTTTTGAGTGATTTCAAATAAGTTTTCATTTGTTTATAATTATGTAAAACAAGTTTCAATGATTAATAACCTTAAAAAAGTTTATTCTTATTTATAACCACTTCAAACAAGTTTTAATCAGTTTTAAATAGTTTTAAATTAGTTTATATTTGTTTATAATTATTTAAAACAAGTTTCAATGATTTATAACCTTCTTAAGAAAGTTCAAACTTATTTATAATCGTTTCAAATAAGTTTAAATCAAGTTTAAATGGCTTTAAATATGTTTCAACACGTTTATGAATATTTTAAACAAGCTTTTAATAGTTTGAAACAAAGTTTAAAGTTTAAAACAAGTTTAAAACATTTTTAAACAAGTTTAAACATTTTTAAATAAGTTCAAATATTTTTAAAAAAGTTTAAACAAGTTTTAAAAAGTTTAAACATGTTTTGAGAAACAATTTTGAGGTAAACTCAAAAAATGACTTAAAAAACCGAAATAAAAAATATAGAAAATAAATTTTTTTTTTATAACACTACACTAGTATAATCGCATGAATTTTGTCACGCTGAATTCGAATTCGAAGTCAGAATTGACAGATTTTTCTAAAAATTTTGAGATAAACAGAAAAAACGATCAAAATTTTGAGAAATTCAAGAAAATCTGCAAAAAAAAAACAAATTAAAGTCAAGAGACTCAACTTTTTCTTGCTAATACACTATATTAGTGTATTCTCATTAGTTACAGTCGAGTTTTTGAGCACTTTTGATTGAACTGAATATTTTGAGCCACTTTGAGAATCTGACTTCGAAATCAGAGTGAAAAACTATACATAAAAATACACTAGTGTAGTGTAGTTAAAAATTGTCAATTCTTCTTTATTCCTCGCTTTCTTTCTGTGCTTTCTGATTGATATTTAAAAAAACCGTACTGACAAAAAGGAAAAAAGAAACAATATTCCAAGAATTGAATTTACACTACACTAAAAGATCCATCTCGAGAATATTCCTGCATTCCAAGAGTTATAGAATTTATTTTATCATGTATAGATGCCAAGGACTGACCTTGAGGGCCCTGAAAAGGAAAGGTTAGACAAGATGGCCTACACGAAGGTGAAGATGGACGAGGGGCCACTGGTTAAACGGGCGGGGTTGGTCAGAAGACGGGTCAGAAAAGAGAGGTACACACATATATATTTGTGTGTGAAAAAAGTCACTCCCCTTTTCTGGTGTGTCTCTCCCATCCCTAAAAAAAAAAAATCATCATGGTGGTTTTTCAAACGAGTGGCCATCATTTTTCTCTCTTTCTCATGAGAAGAGATGAACCCCGAAATTCGTTTCAGGTCGTCTTTCTAATAAAGACATTCTTCATTCCCTTTTTGTGTTTAACGGCACCGTCGGCAAAACCATTCTTGCCCCTTTTGCCCATTACCCTTCGTTCTTTTAAAACTTTGATTAGTTATACACTGTTCCACACACACACACACACACACAGTTCGTCTGATATAGTCAGTATAACTGTCATTTTTTTAAAAATGAATATAAATTTTCTCAGTGTGCGGCTTCGCTGCGTGCGTTTACTTTTTAAACAGATGCGCTGAAAACATACCCCCTTTTTTTCCAAAACGGATGTTCTAATTACTCAAAAGAGTTGAACATGCACAAAAAGTTGATCTCGCGTGTCATCCTGTTGTAGTCATTTAAATATGAATTAACGTCTCGATTTTAGTTCTTTATTATTCACAGAGAGAGACAGACACATCTTACTCTTGGTATATTGTCCTTTTGAAAATAAATTCGAGTACATAATCTTGTTTTCAGTGTGATTTCGTATATATACGAGATGCTTGAGTATTTAATGATGCTGAATGGAGTGTGTGATCTAAGGGTCTTTTTATAGACTCATCTCATTCTTGATCTTTTTCTTTAGGAGAGAAATAACTATTATTGTGGGTTTATTTTATTTTAGTATAGTTTTAATATTTTATTTGGTGAATATTAATATTTTATTTAGTGATTATTTATATTTTATTTAGTGTTTATTAATATTTTATTTAGTGAATCGATTTTTAATGGAAAGTATTTTAATTTTTATTTCTATAGGTAAAGAAATGCGCCTGCGTTGGCTCACGCGCATTGACATAGGGAACAGTTTTTCCTAGTGCGCATGCGTTGGCTCGATCTATAGCGCACGCGCAGTAACGTAGGACACAGTTTTCCTGGTGCGCATGCGTTGGCTCGATCTATAGCGCACGCGCATTGACGTAGAAGACAGTTTTCCTAGTGCGCATGCGTTGGCTTGATCTACAGCACATGCGCAGTGACGCTTAGATTGATTATCGATCACGCACTTGTACCAAGTATAAGAAAAAATAGTATAAGAAGAGATTTTAGAAGAAGAAAAAGTTGAAGAAAAAATAGTATAAGATGAAAAAGTACAAGAAAAAATATTCAGGGTGTTCGATATTATCAACTTTATTATTAAAAAATATTTTTGAATCAAAGAGAATTTCTATTTTTGCACTGGCACACACTTTTCTTTTGTTCTTTTGGTAGACAAACTCATGCGATATTCACATAGGCGGCAGATTAAAATCATAACGAAGAGCGCGTTCGCAACTACCAGGAACAAACTAATCTCGCTATCTCATAAAGACATTCTTTGTTTCCTTTTTTGTTGCGCAGTGGAATGGTCGCCAAGAGGTTGGATCTTTTATTGTTCCCTTTTGCACAATTCCTTAAGGAATCGTAAGGAACCGAGAGAAAGAGAGAGAGAGAGAAAGACACTAATATCTAAGCAAAGGCAACAGAAGAATACTGTGGGGGTGCTGAACGCAAATGCGCAGTGTACCCTTTTTTGTTAAACAATGATCTCATTATTCTTCCAATCGTCGAAAGGGATCATGATTTATTCGCAAAACTTTGTATAATTTCTTTGCCCCTCTGTAGCATCACCTTTTTTGTTCAGCTGTTTTCATTTGTTTTGGCAAAAATTTATTGTTTATTTATTAATTCCAAAGTAATGTATTTTTTTAAATTTACGCGTTTGTTTTTGTTAATTTTTCAAATTCTATGCAGAAAACGATTCCATGGGGTTTGATTCTTAGGAACTAGGAATTTTTTTCCTTTCATCGATTTTCGACACAAAAATCGGTGAAAGGAAAAAAAAATTCTAGCTCCGAAGAATCGAACCCTGGACCTTGCTGTTCCCAATTCAGCAACATAACCACGCAGCCATGTCACATATTTCGTACAATCAAATTTTTATCACAAAATTAATATTTTTTTCTCGTTTTTTCTCATTTCTTCGGTCGGATAATTTTTAGAAGAGCAAAAATAAACAAAATTTTCCTAATGGTACAGTTTTTCTAAAACGTATTTTTTAGTTTTTTATTATCTAAAACTTTTTTTTTCTAATAAAGGTGAATTTCTAAAAACTTTTTTCTAATGAAGATGATTTTCTAATTTTCTTTATTTTAATAAATGTCATTTTCTAAAAACTTTTTTCTAATAAAGGTAATTTTCAAACTTTTTTTTCTAACAATATTAAATTTTTGTAATTTGTAATGAAGATCAATAGGTATATGATTGAAAAATAAAATTATCCAAATTTTTTAATTCTTTGAAAAAAATAATTGAGATTTCTTTAAAAAATTGTAATAAAAAAATAGAAATGCAAATTTTTTATAAAAATTTTTAAATAATTTAGTTAAAAATATAGTTAAAAATCATAATTAACAAATAGAAATTATGGGGATTTTTTTTCTAATAATATTTAAAATTTTCTAAAAAAATGTTTTATTTTTTAATTTATACGAAAATTAATTTTCTTTTGATAAGAAAAAACTCTCTAGGAATTAATGTAAAATTAGCAATTATTTCTCATACAAATTGTAATTATTAGGAAAGGTAGGTGGTCACTTTTTCTAAAAAATATTTTCTAATCCTTTTTGCCTAAAAAAAAGCGATTTCTGATAAAATCTATTTCCTAAAAAAAGTTTTTCCTAACAAGTTTTGATTTATAAAAAAATTTTTTCTTAAAAGTTATGAATTTTGATATTTATTTTCCTGAACTTTGTGAAATTCCATAATTTTGATAAAAGTTAGAAAATTGTAAAAAAAAAATTAAGATTAGGAAATAGAAACTATTTTGCATATTTTCTGCTTATCAATCACAATTCTGTTTACAAAATTAGGCGTTTCTTTTTGAAAAAGAAGAAAAAATTTTATAAAATTAATTTTTCTTATCACAATTTAAAAAAAAAAAATCTATTCTTCTTTAGAAAAACGAAATAATAATTTGCATTAGTTTTATACCAAAATTAATATATTTATATTAATTTTTTAATTAAAAATTTTAAAAAACTATTTAAAAAAGAAGTAATAAATTTGCATCATTTTTATACCAAAATTAATAAATTTATATTAATTTTGGTATAAAAATAATGAAAATTATTATTTCTTCTTTTCAAAGAAGATTAGAATTTTAAAAAAAAATTGTGATAAGAAAAGGGAATTTTATAAAATTTTTCCTTCTTTTTAATAAAGAAACTCATAATTTTATAAACAGAAAATTGTGATTCAGAAGCAGAAAATATGCAAAACAGTTTCTATTTCATAATCTTAATTTTTTTTTACACTTTTCTAACTTTTAACGAAATTATGGAATTTCACAAAGTTCAGGAAAATAAATATTAGAAATCAAAACTTTTTAGAAAAACTTTTTTTAGAAATCAAAACTTGTTGGGAAAAACTTTTTTTTAGGAAATAGATTTCATTAGAAATCGCTTTTTTAGGCAAAAAGGATTTAGAAAATATTTTTTTTTGGAAAAATTGTTTGTGTTATAATAATTACAACTTGTATGAAAAATAATTACTAATTTTACATCAATTTCAAGAGTTTTTTCTTATCAAAAGAAATTTAGTTTTCGTTGACCTCCTTAATTATTGTACAGTGCACATTTTAAGACGAGTTTTGTAAACGATATTAAGTACAAAGAAGCTCAGTGTCATTTTATAATACAACAAATCATTGTACCGTATGGAATGAATCAATCCTTGATGTTTTTAAATTCACAAAAATCAACCGTAGATCCAATGAGTGCATTTATACAAAGTTTCTCGACATTTAATTTTTTTTTGTCAGATAACTCAGTAATTAAATCATTTCTTGATAAATTTATCTCTTTCTATCATTTTAATTAAATTTAATATAATAATAATTCACTAATATAGAAATAACATTTTTTTATAACTGTTTCTCCTTTTGTGTTTCAGAAATTCGTTGGAATAAAATTCTTCATGGGGTGAAAACAAGACTTCAATTTTCATAAGGTAAGTTTTCTTCATTTATAGTTTAACCCTAGAGAGTACAAAATTGCCAAAATAATTGGCTGGGTACAAAAGTACCCCAACATTGTTTTGTTAATATAATGTTTATACTTAAAGAAAAATAACTTTATTGTTCTTTTTATAAAGAAAATGATAGCGTTTTTTAATTTTTGATCGTCAAAAAGTTACAAAAAGCAAAACAAAATTTACAAAATTGACGTACTTGGCATTTTCTCTGCGGTACTTTAGTGCCCCAGTTAATTTTAAGTTTTAACCGCAACGAAAATTAAATTTGAACAAATAGCGACTATTTTTGACAAAAAAATTATTAAAATAACAATCGGATGAGAAATCCAACTGTTGCGGATTATTTACACTTCGAAATTTCGACCAAGGTGGTAGAGATAATGAAAAATAACGTAGGCGATGAATAAGTAACTTTTAGAAAAGAACATTTTTTTGAATCGATAAAATGAAAATGTCTAGATACTCTCTCTTCCTAATGGGAGATTTGTTTTCTTCGGAGTTTTCACAAAGGTATATATATATAGTGAGTGTGTAAATATATATATATATTGTGTTTGGTTCGATTCGCAATTCGCATAAGTAACGATCGCCAAGCAATAGCTTACCTGCACCCTACCATTAAAGTCTAAGTATTTATGGGCTCATTCATTTCGTTTTATGTTTCAATTTAGATGCATTGATACTTGTTTGTTTACACGTTACCTGCCACTCATTCATTCACCTCTCTTCGAAACCACCCATTATTATCCTCAACTCGTCATTCTCTCCTCCCGTTTTCCAACTTCGACAAGTACTCAATATTCCTCGATTCTTATCGAGAAATATGTGTTGTATGTGTTACTTTCCATCCGCAAACACACACCTTTCTCTCTCTCTCTCTTCTGAAATAAAATTCTTTTCTAGCAGACAAAACAAATTTTTTATGTTTAAATCAAAGAAAAAAAATTTTCATTGTTATTTTGTGAAGGAAATATATAATTATTGCCTTTAGAAATTAACAGTTTTTTTTTGCATAAACTGTATATTTTTATTAAAGATATTAATTGATTAGAGTGTACGTATGTACAGAAAGTACATTTTTTATCCTAACTGTACATTTTCTTTAAGGAAAAATATAAATATTCAATTGTTTGGAGTTTTTATTTATATTCTTTGCATAAACTGTACATTTTTATTAAAAGCATTGATTGATTATTGATTAATTAGAGTCTATATGTACAGAAAGTACATTTTTTATTCAAACTGTACACTTCCTTAGGAAAAAATAAAAATATTCAATTATTTAGAGTTTTTATTTATATTTTTTGCATAAACTGTACATTTTTATTAATAGTATTAATTGATTAAGAGTCTGTACAGAAAGTACATTTTCTTTAAGGGATATATATATATATATATAAATTAATATACAATGATATGGAGTTTTTATTTATATTTTTTGCGTAAACTGTACATTTTTATTACAAAAAATAAATTTTCTTTCTATTCCAGACTTCAATTTATATTTTTCCTTAATAAAAATGTACAGTTATTAACATTAATGTACTTGCTCTTTATTTAAAAATCAATATTCAAATTATATTTATTTTATTATTTTTGTTTTTATCTAACAAAATTCGTACAGTTTATGGAAAAAGTATACTTGCTCTATACTTAATGCTTCAATATTTTTTTTCATAAACTGTATGTATTTTGTTATAGTAAAAAATAAAATGAATTTAAATATTATTCTTTAAATTTGAATTAGTAACAATATTTACTAATGTAAACTATTTTACTAATAAATAAGTAGAAATTATTATTTATTTGTAAAATTTACTTATTCAAATGCAAAATGTCAACCACTAATTTGAATTTGTAAATTTTACTAATAAATAAGTAAAAATTAGAATTTATCAGTAAAATTTACTAATTAAAATGAAAAAGTTAGTCACTAATTTTGAAATTTTGAATTTTACCAGTTTATAGGTAGAAATTTCTATTTATTAGTAAAAAAAGTAAAATTTACTCATACAAATTCAGCCACTTATTTGAATTAGTAAATTTTTCTAATAAATGAGTAAAAATTACTGTTTATTAGGAAAGTTTACTAATACCAATATGCAAAAAGTCAATTACTAATTTAAATTAGTAAATTTGACTAATAAATAGTCATTTCTACTAATTTAAAAGCAAGAAGTTTGTCACTAATTCAAATTAGTAAACATTTTTATTAATTCAAATTTAGAGAGCGAATTTAAAATTTTAATTAATGTCAATAACTGTACATTTTTGTTAGTTTTGGTTTGTTAAAATAAAATTAGTTTAATTATTAAATTTTAAATATTTAAATTATTAATATTGAATATTTAAATTATGAATTTAATATTTAAATTATGAATTTAATATTCATTATTTTTTACATAAATTATAATTTCTCGTTAAAGAAAAATATAAATATATTTTTGTTTTAAATACAAATTCAGTATACATTTTTGCTATACCTGAACTGTACATTTTTGTTAAAGTAAAACTTAAATACTTTCTTAAAATGATTTTTAAATACAATACGATTTGTTAAATACACAATAGACATGATGGCTTATTGTCGGAGGAAACCAAAACAAATAAATTGTCCCTTTATAATATTTCTAAGTTTGCGAATTGTGTCTGTTTTTATAATAGGAACAATATGACCGCCGGCGGAGGTCATAGCAATAACAGAAATGATTCTAAACTCTTCAGTAATAATTCGGGTTTCGACCTGTTAACACGTGTTTGATTCTAATTTGATAGTATTTTAAATATTTAAATACATTTTTTAATATTTAAAACAAGTTTTTTAATAGTATTAATTTTTTTAAATTCAGTTAGTGCTTTCGGTACTGCTCTCGTTTTAAAGTGCGCGAAAAAATGTGTTTCATTAATAATATTTCTAATTTTATTATTTTAATATAGTAATAAATAATAATAAATTATTTGTATAATTATTATCAATCTCTAGAATACTGATCTTATAATAATTTCCGGATTTTTTTTATATTTATTTTTTGTGTTAGAGCTCGAGAATTTTTATAAATTCAAAATTATTGTCGATTCCCTTAATTTGCAACTGTAGCTTTTTGCTTCGCTTTTTGCTTCGCTTTCTGCTTTGCTTTCTGCTTTACTTTTTGCTTCGGAATTATAATTTCGTGTAATTTTTAAAAGTAGATAAAAATTTTTCTCTGAATTTAAAAATGTGATTTTGAATAAACTAAATTGAAACATTTTGAACGACTTGAAATGTTTGTATCTTTGTGCTTCACATTTCTGATGATCATCATTACCAATCATTTTGATGATCTTCAAGTTCAGCGGTTGTTGCAGCAAAATAATTTCAAGGTTAGAAAATTAATTTTAGTTTTCTATATTTTGTCAATTTTTTTTTTTTTTGTACTTTAACAAATCAAATTTATATTAATTATAATTAACTATTCTTTATAATGTAAAATATGAATTTTTTTACATAACTTTTTAAAAACTTTTTAAACTTCTTAAATTTTTTGGGTATCAAAACTTTTTTATATAACACATCTTTTTGTATATTATATTAATTACAATAATTATTAATTATATTAGATATATTATTGAAAAGTCAAATGTTTGATATGCGGAAAAATTCTTAAAAAGAAAGTAACTAAATAGAAAAGAAATGACTCATTCCTTTTGTTGATCTCGATTATTATTAAACTAGAAATGTTACATAGAAAACGGAACTATAAAATTCCATCATCTGAAATCATTCCGTTACAATAAATTTACTCAAGCATGTGTTTTCTCTTATTCATAACGATCTTGCAGTTTCGCAATCAGAATATCTCTATTTCTCTCTTCTCTCTTTAGTGCTAAAAGATATAAAATTTAAACCAAAAAACAAAAGCTACACTTCGAAGTCTGGAAAAACATGTTTTTTTCTTTAAAAATACACGAAATAATATTTTTATTACTCATAAAAGTGAGCAATTAAACTCGTCACAGTTTTATAAAAAGAAAAAAAAAAAGAAAAACTTTTCTATTATTTACTTTTTTTTAAACTTTTCAAATAGTAAATAGTAGAAAAAAAATACAATTATTTGATGATAGAAAATGAATTTTGTATTTTATTCCTAAATTTAAAAATACTTCAACTATTACATATTTTTCTTTATTCGCCGCCATATTGCTTCCGCCATTTTGAATTTTTGAAAAGGGATTCAAAATTTGTTTTTTAAACAAAAAGAAAGTTTATAGAAGAAATTGTACTAAATTACACTTTTTTGAACGTATCAATTTCACAGTTTATTTTTTGAAAGTATCAAATCAAATTGAGACTAAAGTGCGGATAAAATTAATGCCAAAAATTTGGATCAATATTCAACTTTTTTGATTCAAACATTTTTGTATCAGTTTGCAATTTGATACTTTTAAGTCAACAATGTAAAAAATACACCAAATTTTAAGAGAAGAGCGAGAAAGCAAATTAAAGTACACAGAGAAAAATATAAAGTAACTTTTACTACTTTTATTGTAAAAAAAATTTCCGGTAAAGCATTTCTGGTAGTTTTGACTACTTTTGGAGTAAATTTTGCTACGTTCGAAGTAAATTTTACTAATTTTTACAAATATGTACTTCGAACGTAGCAAAATTTACTTCAAAAGTAGTAAAAAATTACCAGAAATGTTATACCGGAAATTTTTTACTATAAAAGTAGTAAAAGTTACTTTTAATTTTTTTCGTGTAAAGTTGAAAACTGAAAATTTGAAGAGAAAGAGAGAGAAAGTAAAAAGAAGAACTATGAAAAATAAAAGTTATAATTTAAAATTTAAAATTAAAAAAAAAAGGAAATTTTTTTAATTATTTAAAATTAAAGAAAATTGAGTCAAAATCTCATGGTGGTACGTTTATAATAACTTATAAATTATACAAGAGCATTTTTTTCTTCTTAATTCAATTTTTCGTGGTGTGTGCAATTTTTAATGAGGCGAATAACGTCGCTAGATCGCTATCATTTATGTCCGTAACAATCGTGCAGATTGCACCTCTCTTCATCGCCTAAGACTGGTTTTGCCCGCCGTTGAGTTTCTCTCCACTGGTAAGGTAGGCAACACTCTAACGAGTTTTAAACTCGCGTTTAAATAAATTGACCGCCAATTATGTTTCACATACGATGAGGTGTCCTCGTAAGTGTATGCTCTTGCCCCGAAGAAAATCATTTTGATTCAAGTTAAAACTGAGAAGAGACAAAAGTGAATCTATTAGTAATTTTGTTTCAAAAAAATAGTATATTAATATCATCGAATTTTTTTCTAATCTTAAAGAAAGACTTCTTGATATCAAAAAAAATTTCTATCGAAAATTAATGATAAGTTTCGATAAAAAAATTTTCTTCTGAATTAAATTTTTTTTTTTTGAATTTTACTCGTGCGCCTAAGTGAAAGGGAAACTATCGACCGCGAAGCCTGCAGGTAACTGTAACCTAGGAGACTGATGTGACTGCGAACCACCAGATGGCAAAGAGGATTCTTTGATTTAGCTTCAAGGACCAGCCGCAGGACCTTCCACCCGCGCGACGATCAATATCCTCCTGATAATTTTAAATTTCACACCAAATCAGTCTTTCTTCTTTTTTTCCTCATTAACTTATTTAAAAAAAAAATTCTAAAAAAGGAAACAAAAATTTTCTCTTATTCTCAAATTTCTTTTTTTCCATTTTCTCCTCATTTTTAACTACATGGCAAATAGTGCATAATTGTAAAAAATAGAAATAATAAAATAAAAGAAAAAGATAATTTGGGTAATTTTTAAATATTTTTTTGGAGAAAAATAGAAATTTTTTTGCTTTATGAGATAAATGCTAGTCTCAGGGAATTTAAAGTGAAATACCGTCGTAAAAATGTTGTTTTTTTTTGGAGAAAATAAACAGACGTGATTTATGGAGGAGTTGTAGTAAACGAAATATGATTTATGTGCTCATTCAATCTAGTAGATAATGGAAACGTATAAGATTTAAGTAGCTATAAAACTTTAGAAGTTATAAAATCCATTGTACAGATCACCGTGAACGAAAATATATATATAAATATTGCATAATTTTATTCCCATTGTAAAACAATTTATTTCATTGCATTTCTCAAAAAAAAAAAAAAAATGCGATTTTTTTTAAATACCACGTATATGGAAATTTTAAATATTATTTATTGAATTGAGAATTTATTTCTTTATTGTTTCTTGTTAAAGGTAGAAAAAAGGAAATTATTAAAAATTTCGCGAAATAGTAGAAAGTAAGTAGTAGAACCTAAATTCTAAGGAATTCATACAGCAATTTTTAACACTTTCGGTTGTAAGTTTTACCAAATTTTTACTAAAATTTGGATCCAAAATTGACGCATTTTTAAAACAGTTAATAATTAACAGAAATGTTCAAAATTTTTACAGAAAAAAAACTTCTGTAAAAAAAAGTAAAAACTTCTGTCGAATTTTTAATTTTTGCACATTTCTGTTAATATTTACTGTTTAAATGTGAATTATAACGAAAAGTCTTCCACTAATTTTAGTTAGTAAAAATCTCGACTAATGTTTAGTAATTTTCATCCACTAAAACCTTTAATGCTTAAATCTGAATTACAATGAAAAATCGTCAAATAATTTTAAGTATAGTAAACATTTTGACTAATATTTAGTAATTTTTATGCACTAAAATTTTTAGTGTTTAAATCTAAATTGTAATAAAAAGTGGTCCACTAATTTAAGTTAGTACAAATTTCTACTAATTTTTAGTAATTTTTTTCACTAAAAATTTTATTGTTCAAAACTAAATTTTATAAATAAAAAGTTGTCTACTAATTCAAGTTAGTAAAAATTTCTAATAATTTTTAGTAATTTTCATCCACTAAAATTTCTACTGTTTAAATCTAAATTATATAATAAAAAATCATCTAATTTGAATAAATAGAAATTTCCACAAAATTTTTGTAATTTTTTACTAAAATTTTCGAAGAAAGGAAAAGCTACTAAATAGTAAAATTTGACTAAAAATTAGTGGAAATTTCTATTAAACAAGGTAAATGAAACGAAAACATTTGGACAATGATTGAAATATATTTACTTTAACATTTCGAAATCTATATAAATGATTTCCTCATGATTTTTCAGGGAGTATATCAACAAATATTACAAAATTAAAATAATTACAAATAATAATTTAACGAAAAAATAAAATAGAAATAAATAAATAATAATTTTACTTGAAATTATTAAGTCAAATAAACGAAGACTAAAATTTATTAACATCTGGAGTAGAGTCTGGAGTCAGAAAATTATAATAAAAGTTAAAAAATCATAAAAGAATAGTAAAAAATTGAAAAAAACCTAAAAAAGAATTAAATATTAAAAGTTAAGATTAAATTAAATTAATAGTTTAATAGTTAGCAAGAAAATTAGTAGATAATTAAATTAACAAGACAGAATTGTTCATTATGAATTTTATATAAACTTAATAAAAGAAAAAAAAAATAATCATTAAATAATAATAAACATAAAGGGAAATAAAAATGAAATTAGTAAAAATTGAAAAATAAAAAATAATAAAAAATAATAAAGAATTAATAAATAATTAACGAAAATGAATAAAATTATGAAAATTAATAAACAAATAACAATAAACAAATAAAATGAACAAACAATAGAAATAAGTAAAATAAATTAGTAAATTATTATTTTAATTAGTATGGAGGACTATAATATAATTCAAATTTAGAAACTAGGATCGACTGTAAAAATATAGTAATAACTTATTTCAATTTTTCAGTGATTGATAAATTAAAAAAATCAACTTCAATTTTGTCCAACATATTTTTAGCTATAAAAAAGTTAGTTACAGAAAACTAAACATTTTTCTCATTGTTTTCTAATGTAAAATATTTTATAGAATAATTCTTGCAATTGCGAATATCGAAGAGTAAACAATTTTTGTATTTCTTGCAATTACGAATTACGAGTGTAAAATATATATTTTTTAAATTCGTATTTATATTCGTTAAAGCTCACTTATTTTTAACGGTAAAATTTAAAAAATAAAATAAAAAACTAATTTTTAAATTAATTAATCTTTTTTTTATAAAGAAAAATGATAAATCAGTGTGTCCAGCAGTCAGGAAAATCAGGAAAAAGTCGGGGAATGTCAGAAAATTTCTTTCAAAGTTATGGAAATTTTTTTAAGATTATAATTTTAAAGAAATTTTCCCTTGTACTTAAATAATTAAACTTACAATTTTGTTTAACATAAAAATTTGTTAATCTAACAAGACTTAAATTCTTTTTATTTAACTTAAAATATGTATTTTTTTTTGTTTTAATGCAAAGATAGTTCAAAAATGATATTTTTTTCTCTTTGAAATTACAGTATTCAAATGCAGTATTTTAATTTAGAAGTGTTTTAATTAGAACTTTTTATTCTTATAACTGAAACATTAGTTTCAGTTATAAGAATAAAAAGTTTACAAGTGTCCCTAGAGTTTTGAACTTTCTGAAATTTATTTTCTATTTAAATATTTTCAAAAAAATTATTATCCTACAATGAAAAATAATGTAAATTAAATATTTATTTATAAAAATTTACTTTTTTAATGTGCAAAATAATTTTTACAATAAAGTACAAATTTTAAGATTAAGTAAAAAAATAATATCGTTGTTCAAACATTTTAAACTTTAGTTTCATGTTCATAATTAATGTTCATAATGTTCATAATTAGAATATAGGAAATGTTTCATCTTGAATGTTTGCAAATTTGGTTAATATTCAACATCCACCATTTTTTTCATCTCAAGAAAGTAGAAATAAATATAAATGTAATGAAATGGAAAATAATGTAAATTAACAAACTTTAACTTATAACTTAAAACTTAACTTAACTTTTACTTTAACATTAACTTTATTTAGTTATAAAAATTTGCTTTTTTAATGGGTAAAATAATTTTTATAATAAAATACAAATTAAATGATTAAGTAACAAAAATATCGTTGTTTAAACATTCTAAACTTTAATTTCATGTTCATAATTATGTTCATAATCATAATTAGAATACATGAAATGTTTTATCTTGAATATTTGCAAATTTGTTTAATATTCAACGCACCTACCATTTTTTTTTCGTTTCAAAGAAAGCAGAAATAAAATTAGCAAAATATCAGGTAAAAAATGGGGTAAAAGTCAGAAAAAGTCAAAGAAAAATCAAGGTATGAATTAGTAACTAACTTTTTGCTTATGAACTAGTAAAATTTTACTGATAAATAGTAATTTCTACAATTTATTAGTAAAATTTTACTAATAAATAGTAATTTCTACAATTTATTAGTAAAATTTTACTAATAATAATAATTTCTACAATTTATTGGTAAACTTTACTAATCCAAAAGCAAAAAGTCAATTTAAATTATTAAACATTTTTACTAATTCAAATTTAGAGATTAGGATTAAATAAAAATTGATAATTAAATTTTACCATAAAAATAAAAATATTAAATATCAAATTTTAAGATTTTAATATTTCTTTACAATTACTGTTAAAACTTGAACTTGTCTAGGATTAAATAAAATTTGATAATTTTTTACTATAAAAATTAGTATTTAATTTCAATTGTTAAAATTTTAATATACTTTACAATCATTGTTAAAACTTGAACATTTTAATTTATGAATTTTTACTGTTGAAAAAAATTTCCATTTGGTTAAAGTAAGAAATAAATAACAAAATAATAAATTATTTATAAATACAAAAAAAAATAGGTACAAAATGCACATATCCTCATTTTGAATTATTCGAAATTCCGAATGCGGGGCCAAACGCCATGGCGTGCGTTGAACCAAAAGCGCTAGAGGAGAGCGCGGTCCATCGAAAACCAACCGCGAAACGAATATGAAGAATGGATGCTGGTTTAGCAAGAGTGCAGATTTGCCCGCGTTTGGGTGCAATGGCCCCTTTACTTTCGCGTTCGCCTTCTCGTTGCTATAGCTACGCCCCCTAATTCCTTCTCCATACCCCCCCCCCCGAAAACTCTCTTCATCTTCTTTATTTTTTTTAAGTTTTATTTTCTTTTTTTTTTTAAATCCCTTAAGGAGCCAAGGTTCGTTTATCATTTATATAAAACCACGTTCTTATAAGGTCCGATCGTTCTTCGCATTGTAAAATACCTTTTGGCAAATATTTTCACTTCAAAGGTGGTGTGCGCCTTTTGACGCATTTTCTTCCAAAGAACTCTCGAAAATGTATACGCAAAATTTTAAGATTCTATAGGTTCATTATTATAAAACACTTTTTGAAAACTCTTACATCCCTACGATTTCTAGAGAAGAAGAAATTTATTTAATAATACGGATTTTATAAATATAAATACATTTTTTTTTTTTGCAATAAAAAATTTCTCAAGCAGGAAATGATGATTCACATAATATGTCAAAGGGAGTTGTTTTATTTGTTTTTTTATTTTTTTTAAATCGAGAAGCCATTCAATTCTCCAGAGTTAGACTTGAGCCGATTGTTTCCTATACACAGAACATTAACTTTTATGAGGTACATATTGAGCGATCACCATCGTCGTTAAAGCAAATGCCCCCCATACACTCTCTTTGGCAAATGCATCGAAAAGTTGCAAACTTTCGTTATATGAGTTTTATTTTTTGTCGAAATTAAACTTCATAAATCTAACAATTATACTGAGGAAGGACATTAAAATTTATTCTCCATCTCTTTTATATGTTCATATATATAAAGAGACGCGCAGAGAGCGCATTAATATAAAAAAAAAGCTGAAGAAGAAGAAGAAGAAGAAGAAAAATTGATAAAATAATCTTAAAATGTTTTCGTTCATGACCTATAAATAATCAGACTTGTTATTGATTCAATTCCCTTATGCCAAACGGAGATATTATAACATTATTGGTTAATTGAAATCGTTGTTTTGCTCATTAGTGAGAAGAGGCTTTTATTATTTTAATAAAAGTTAAAAGAGCCGGTTGATAGCACCACTCTAATCGTTTTTGATTGAATTCAAGAATTGAATTTTTATACTTCATATGTTATCTGAGAGGTCAGTTTGAGAACAAGAATTTTTGATTTATTCATTTTCATTTATAGAAAGACTCTCCATTTTTCATTGCTAAAATTTTAATTAACATTGATAACTTTGTTCAATGATTATTTAAGATTAATAAAAATCGTACAGAATTGTTAGTTCAGTTTTTTGTGACAAAAAAGGAATCAAACAAATTCTTGGAGATAAAAGACTAGGTTTGTAGGAAAATTTAATTTTATTATTCATAAAAGATTAGCATGTATCCTTAATTAATTTGTTGAGGAGGAATTTTAATGATGGATGTTGTATGTGAACCAGTTTCTCACTTTCGTTGCGCGAAGCATTACAGAGGTAAGATTACAAAAATATACTTGAAAGAATTCTCTTGATGATTATATGAAGATGTCAGTGCGGGCAACCGGTAAGTCATCAGCAGTGGCTTCTCTCTTTCTTCATAAATGGTCTCTTTATGAGGAGAGAAGAGATGTTGAGCATTAAATAAAAACCCTGGACTGCTGCTTTCGGGTTTATCTTCGATGGCTCTTTTTAAAAGGGCATTAGGCCCATTTTAGGCTACTCGTCTCTCCTAACCCTAACACCCCCCCTCGCCCCGCCAATGGAGGCCTCAACTCACGCCTTCGCCATATCCGACACGCGCCTTACCACGCCATAAGCTTAAAGGCCCTGACTTTTACGATTCTGTTCAAGTGGTCATAAAACTCGAGTTTACTGCCGTCATGATTTCCAAGCAAACGGGCTGCCACCTGTCGGAGTCACACAAAAGCGAACAATGACTAGAAAGAGAGACACTTCATCGGTTGTGGACCGGTTGATACTCAAGTGCGTTTTCACATTTTTTTTACGATCCCATTGTAGTTTTACCGCCACTCGTCATCTCATTTTCTCACATGCTACTGTTACTGCAGCTACTGCTACTGCTGTTTCTGAAACAAAAAAAGTTTTTGCTGCTACTTATGAAACAAAAATAGTTTTTGGTGCTGTTGACAAAATTAATATACTTCATGATGATGATGATTTATCCTGTCGTTTATGTACCATACAAACATATTATTTCTCCTGACAAATGATTCATCTTTCATGATCATGAATAAGGTTAAATTAAAACTAAATGTAAATTCTTGTAAAATGTAAAATCATTTCTAAATCTAATTAAATGTATTTTTAAGTATAATCATTCACACTGATAACGAAATAATATTCCATTTCACTTAATTTGGGATTAATTTTGTTTCCAGTGTGAAGCAGCAACGACCAAATAATTCTTGTACGAAATAAACTGAATTTGAAACAGGAATTACTTGATTAAAACTAGAATTATTTTTACACGAATCAAAAATTCGGAACGGAATAAAAATTAGGTTTTACTTTACCTTTTTCAAAAATCGGAGATCTATTATCACATTCGGAAAGTAGAAAAATGTTGTTTGTAGTTGCGATTTGGTTCTCTAAAGAAAACCGCCCTTTTTACTATGAGAGTATCAAATTGTAACGAATTTTAATTTTTTAATTTTTTTTAACAGGATTGCTACAGGTCAGGGAATTCAGGGAAATGGCATAGGGAAAGTAGGATTTGTCAGGAAAATCAGAGAAAAGTCCAGAATTTTTAATAAAAGTACTGGAAAAAATTAAATTTTTAGAATTCATATAAGAAAATTCTGAATTTTTGTGTCTGTTTTGTTTGCCTCATAAATTATGAAATTACCACGAATTATACAAAACCTTCAATTTTTTCTATTTCTACCAATAATTTCTTTTTAAATAATTTAATTTTTTAAGAACTATCATAAAATTATTACTGGGAAATTATTAAATGAATACTTTATTAAATGAATTACTTAAATATTTCAAAATTAACTAAATTAACTAAATTTTAAAAGAGTTACGTTTACAATTTTCATAAATTGATGAACTTCAAAAAGAATTTAATTTGAAATTTTACAGAAAATTTCAATTTTTGAAATTATTTAATTAGAATTTTTAAAGAACTTAGATTTTTGAAAAATGTTAATAATTCACAATATTTATGAAAAAAAAATTACAAATACTTCTGAAATTAGTTAAATTTTTCATTATATAAAATTGACTATTAAAAATAATTGATTTATAGAAGAATTTTAGTTCAAAACACTAAAAAAAAATTAAATTTTGGAGAAGTTTCAAATGATTGCAAAAATTAAATTATTTTCAAAAGTATTAAAATTCTTTGCAAAAATCCAATTCTGTTAAAAAAATTTTAAAAAATCCTCGTCAAAATATCAATTATCTTTATAAATAATAAAATTCTTCTCTGAAATTCAATTATTTTCAAACTTTTTAATAAAATTCATGGCAGAAATTAAATTATTTTCAAAAGTAATAAAATTCTTCGCAAAAATTCAATTATGTTAAAAAATCTTTAAAAATTCTCTACAAAATTCCTTTTATCTTTATAAATAATAAAATTTTTCTCTGAAATTCAATTATTTTGAAAAAATTAAATTTTGGAGAAGTTTCAAATGATTGCAAAAATTAAATTATTTTCAAAAGTATTAAAATTCTTCGCAAAAATTCAATTATGTTAAAAAATCTTAAAAACTTCTCTTCAAAATTACATTTATCTTTACAAATAATAAAATTCTTCTCTGAAATTTAATTATTTTCAAAAATTTTAATAAAATTCTTGTCAAAAATTCAATTATTTTTAAAAATTTCCCTCAATTCAATGATTTTCAATATCTAATAGTTTAATAAAATTTTTCAAAAGAATTCAATTATTTAAAAAAAAAATTAATAATATTCCAGCCAAACACTTAATTATTTTTATAAATAATAAAACTCATCGCAGAATTTCAATTATTTTTAAAACAATATTTTAATCGAGTTTTTCAAAAAATGTAATTATTCTTTAAATTTTCACTATAATTCGTCAAAAAAATCAATTATTTAAAAATGTGTTGAGAAAATTCTTTATGAGAATTGAATTTTTAGAAATAATTGAATTTCGAAAAAATTTCAAATTGAAGTCTTGAGAAATTTGAATTTTTCATACTAACAAACAATTCTGTAGAACTAATTTTTTTGAAGAAGTTTAATTGAATTTTTTTTTTGAATTTTAATTTTCTAATATATATTTAATTCAAGAATATCCGAATAATCGAAATTTCGTAAAAATGAATTGTTAGCAAATGGATTTGAAAAATTCTCTAAAGAACTTTTTCAAAATTTATTAAAAATAATTAATTTAAAAAAGAATTTTAGTTAAAAATTCTAGAAAATAAAAATTTAATTGGAATGATGATAATAATTTTGAAGAAGTTACAGTAACAATATTCTTATAATATATAATAATGATTTTATTTTATGTTGTTGGTATGGTTACGATTTGGTTCTCTAAAGAAAACCCCCCTTCTTACTTGAAAGTATCAAATTGTAACGAATTGATAACAAGATTTGAATCAAATAATAATTTAATCCGAACTTTGTTATCAGTTCGAGCCAAATTGGTGTCGATTGGATAGTTTCAAGGGAATAGTGCACCTTCTAGACTATTTTAAATCCGAGATCTGTCAGTTTGGAGAGAAACAAATTTTGAAAATGGTTGCAAATTGAGAATTTTACTTCTTTGTGGAAGTAAAAATAATCTTTTGTCGATGATCGTCCTGCTGCATCTGAAACAGAAAAAAGATTAGGAATTTAGTATTCTTTAACCTTCTGCTAAATTATTTTAAATTAGAAATCTACCATTCAATCTTGTTGGGAAAGTAAAAAATGTCGGACATGTAAACTTTGGAGAAAATTAATTATTGGTATCCTTAGAGAAGAAATAATGATCTTCTAAAATTTGTCGATGATCCTCCTGCTGCATCTGAATCATAAAAAAATAAAAATTTTTTAGTTTGGATGTTCACAAATTGGTATGTCTTAAAGAAGTAACAATAATCTTCTATTAATTATCCTACTACTGCATATGAAACATAAAAGAAGTTTAAAAATTTAGTTTTACTTTACCTTTCTTTCTCTGAAACATATTTTAAATTACACATCTACAATTCATTATTGGCAAAGTAAAAATTTGGATATGGTTACAAAAATTGTATCCTTAGACAAGTAAGGATCACTATCACGGATCTTCCTGCTGCGCCTGAAATAAAAAAAGATAAGAACTTTTGTTTACCTTACCTCTTTTATCGGAATGCTGCAATCTGACTTTGATTTCAAGTCCTCAAATCACTCTGCAATTGCGATTAATCTTTGCAGTGAAGAAAAGATCGTTTCTTACAGTATTGAAGCACTTGAGGCTGCAGGGCACTAAAGCAGGTGGATAATATTCGCTAAACATTCATAATGGTGAATCGGGAGATAGAGAGAGTGAGAGAGAGAGAGAGCGGGCAAATGGCCGACCGGTCGGGAGCAGCTTATGACGGGCATTACTCGGCTCGTTATAGAATAATTTACGAGGTGCGAACCGCGGGGGCGATAATCCAACGACATTTACATCCCAATAAACACTCCGATACAGCGGCGTGCGCTAGCCGAGGTTGGTTCGACTCACTTTTACGACGTTTTAATTGTATGACCGTCTAATTGGACCGTAAACCTCGAAAGGGCTCGTAAAACATTTTACGATTGCTTTACCATTCACTAAAGCAGCAAAACGTTTATCTTTTATTAATAACCTTTTCTGTTTGTTGGCATTTTCTTTTCAAGTAGAAGAAGAAGAAGAAGAAGAAGAAGAAGAGGAGGACCTATAAAAAATGAATCCCTAAAGGAAAAGAGAAACATCAAAGACGATGATATAATACGCTAATAGGGTATCATATTGGTGTGATGGCATCGACAATGTTGGTCGTTTGGACGTCCAAATGGGTCTGCGAGGTTAGTTCATGGTGAAACACAGAGGTGGCAGTGCTCGTACACGATCCGTGACACGCGTGGTTTTACGCGGTTTCCAAAGCTATTCTGGTAGTGGGAGCCAGGTGGGGCGGAGCTTCTCTGAATAGGGGCGTCATTCTATCGTGGAACTACTTTCACCTCGCGTAGGAATACTCGAGCGTGGCAGCACAGTACTCATGACGAATTCAATTCTGATTGGTCCTTAAGCATAACCTCCCCCTTGACACCCTGTATCTTCCCCGACGACGCTTCACGATCTCCCTTCTTCGAAGCGCCTGTACCCTCATCCCTCTTTTTCACTCTCTCACATTAAGTACCCGTTTGTTATCTCCTTCTCTCTCTCTCTCGCAAGTTCTGCTTTCTTTCCCCTTTCTTTTCGTCTCCCCCACCGTCTTATCTGCTCACGGCACGGTCTACGCTGCGAATTTAATCCAGCGGCACGTCGTTGAGTTACTAGAGCACACTACAGGGGGCGCTGATGGAGAGAGAGAGAGAGGCAATGACAGCGAGGAGTGAGAGAGTTGCCTGGGTGGCTCACGAGTGGAAGGGAGATAGAGACGATTCGATGAGAGAGGGAGGAATACATTATGTGTGCGTGTATGTGAAACGAAGAGAGAGAGAGAGAGAGAAAGAGAGGTTCTGTGAGAATGGAGAAAGGGAGATAGATGGTTATTGGTAGTAGAGGGGTGAAGCACTTGAGGGACAAAGATGGATACACTGTGGTTATACTCTTGGTTAGGTCTCGTGAGGTAGAGTGAGTGAGAGGGAGTCAATAGAGAGGGAGCACGCGCGCGAGGGTGCTGGTGAAAGAGAGACGGAAAGAGAAAGAGAAAGACAGAGTGGGAGAGAGCGAGTGAACAAGAGACGAACGGACAGACGATCGTACAGAGTGGCGGTACACGGGGCGCGAGAAAAGCACTAGTGTGCCGTGGACCACCGCACTGGCATACCGTGGTTTGTTACGATCCCTTTCGTACCTCGTACTGCCCAGTCATAAGCGATTCACATTTTCACTAGTGCAAGTGCAGTGCAGAGCAAACGAAACGACCCTAAATAGGCACTTGCCGATAGTAGGGTCATTGTATAGGTACTTGAGAAGGTCGTGTCGCGTGCCAATCGGCCAGCACGGTCGCGCGGGATACTCAAAGCAGTTTTATAGCCCGTCTTATTACCCGGTTTATTGCGTCGTAACATTTTAACGATCATCGTTCCAGTCGAGTGTCAATCCTCCCAACTGTCCGTAACCATAACATAAAAGGGCCATAAAACCCGCGCCATGAGTCCCATTTTCAGCTCCACTCAAACGGACTATTGACATTGGTCCCCAATATAACTATCGATGACTTTTATGGGCTTTTAAACGGTTTAATGCACCTTCGCCGTCCCTCATCGTTCCGGTACCTGCTACCAGGATCTCTCTAGCCCACGGGTATATTACCTCTCGCGCTCCTCACAAACAGGTGATTTTGGGTCAAATTATAAAGCCGGCCCTCCGGCACGGACTAGCAATACCCGGCTAGCCGAGTGTGCTTTCTAAATAACATTTTAATTTTTTTCAAGTGACGGTGTTTGTGCAAGTGTTTCAAAATACCAGGAATAATGAACTCGTACTTTGAGCAGAGTGCTGGTGGCTTCTATGGGAGCCACCATCATCAAGCGGGGGCAGCGGGTCAACATCATGATCCAGCAACGGCAGCTGCCTACAGGAGTTTCCCACTAGGACTTGGCATGTCACCCTACGCATCGAGTCAACATCATCATCACACCTCATCGTCCCTTGGAATTCATCCTGGTAGTGGTACCAATACGAGGCCCCCTCAGGATTCGCCATACGACGCGAGTGTTGCCACTGCATGTAAATTATATTCCTCAACGCCAGAAGCAACTGGACACACAACATCATCCTACTCATCATCGGCATCAAAAGACTGCAAACAACAAGAGCAGGCAGCTGCCCATCAGAATGGTTATGCTGCGGTTATGGCAGCCGCAGCGGTCAAGGACGTTTGGCAGTCAGCGACCTCGGCAGCAAATAGCCAATCAAACTCGGTTGTCCGTCCTTCCGCATGCACCCCCGAAGGCACGAGGGTTGGTAGCTATGGTGGCCTCGTTGCTGGTGATCCCTCATCAAGTCCTGGCAACAATGGATCCTCGAGGTCCCTCACGTCCTCCTGGAACACCTGCAATCTCAACTCGTCCGCGAGTCAACCGGTGGCAACCCAACTCCATCAACAGCCCGCCGCCAACCATACCTTCTACCCCTGGATGGCTATAGCAGGTGAGTTTACATTCATAAGCGCGCCGATTATCATAACAGTTGGGATGACATTCAGAACTAGGGGGAGAGCACGTGCTCGCAAGGCGAGTTTGCGTTCTACTCCCAGCTTCTCTCATATGTGCCATGCTATCCACATGCTCCAGTTGCTCTTCCTTAAAGATTTCCATCCCCAAAAAGAGTATTCTTAAAGAAAAAAAGGCATTCTAAGAAAGGCTTTCTAAAAAGGTTTCCTAAAAAAGGCTTCCTAGAAAAGCTTCCTAAAAAAGCTTCCTAAAAAAAGGCTTCGTGGAAGAAAAGAAGGCATCCTAAAAGAAAAGGCATCCTAAAAGCTTGCAAAAGAATCCAAAAGAATACAAAAAAACATTCACAATTGATATTCCATGACGATTTTCATTCCGACCTTCCCCCGCTCGAAACGGATTGAAATATCACACGTCCGTCCAATACTCGATTTATAGTCGAGTTGAATTAAAAAAAAATATTCCCGAATGGACTTGGAACTATCTAGCAATAACTAACTTGGACGTGCAAAGCAATACATCAATTTCCTCATCGCTAATAGCACGCCGGAACGCGATTTCTGAAATCCAGGAAGTCAATTTTTCACCAACCAAAATGTGTTATTTTCCAACAAAACGAGAGAATGAGAGGAGAACCGGAGAAAAATGATCTTATCCAGATGTTGATACAATTTGCCAAAAAGATTATAAAAATTAGTTAGAATCATATTAGTAGAAGTCTGATTAAAAATAATCTAGACTCTAGGTTTAAAAAAGCGATAAGTGCACGCTGCAAAAAGAACATTGCAAAAAGAATACTGCAAATAGAAACATTAAAATACATTGTAGTCACTTTTAAGATATTTAAAACATCTTATTTTTTCATGTTACATCATAGAAACCAATCATTTTTAGAAGATTTTGATAACTTTCTCGAAATGACTTTAAAATGACTGCAATAGTATCTTAAAATAAGATGAAGATAAAGATGCTTTTTACAATGATCCTCTACTAAAGATGTATGCATTTGAAGATGTTTCTAATAATTTTTTTTTATGCAACTTAGAAGTGAGTATAATATCTTAAATCAAGATGTATTCTTTCTAAAGTGTATACCCAGACCACTGTTAACTTAAAAGTATCAAATTGACACAAATTGGTACCAAAAATATGGATCGAATAAAAAATTGATCCAACTTTTTTGGTATCTAATTTGATCCACTTTAGTATCAATTTGCTAGAATTAGACTGATTCTAAGAAAAAGAAGAAGACTGATTCTAATGAACGTTCTACACTGTAAAAAGAAATCATCTTAAGTTAAGTTATCTTAAGTTGTAGTCACTTCTAAGTTTAGAAAAAATTATCAAAAACATCTTGAAATGATCTTTACGATGGAGGATCTAAAAATAAGATTAAGTTAAATCACCTTAAGTTATCTTAAGTTGTAGTCACTTCTAAGTTGTTTAGAAAAAGTTATCAAAAACATCTTAAAATGCATTGATCTTTAAGATGGAGGATCTTATAAGATCCTCCAAAAATAAGATGTTTTAAATATCTTAAAAAAAATCTTTAATCTTTAAAAAATCTTTATTGATCTTTAAGATAGTGGATCTTATAAGATCGTCTAAAAATAAGATGTTTTAAATATCTTAAAAGTGACTACAATGTATGTTAAGATATTTCTTTTTGCAGTGTAATTTCAAAAAGCATAAAATTAGTGGCATACTTATAGCTATGGTTTGGTTAAATTTCACTAATTCAGATTTAGAGTACCAACAGTATCACTGTAAAAAGAAAGGTACGAATTTAGTATACCAATTTTGGTACTAAATTTGTTTTAATTTTAATACCAAAATCAGTTCTAATTTAGAACCCTTTTTTGTACAGTGCAATAGAAAATGTAAAAAAACAGCAATAAAATCTTTGAATTTGGAGAATTAAAAAATGATAAAGAGAGAGATGATTTAGAAGGTTGTGCGAGCTTTAGGTAGAGATGGTAGACCCCGAGGCGAATTAAATCATCAATGAAAGTATTTCTCACGTGATTCATTTTGTTATATATATATATATATACACGAAAAGGAGAGGATGTTTGCTTCTGTAAACTCTTGATTTTACAGCAGGCACACCTGCTTGTTCCGACAATCTTGTCGAGGAATCGAAAGTGGTAAATAGACATACATGTATGTAATATATATAGAATAAAATAGTTTACGATAAGAGAATAAATGCTTTTTCGTTTGGCACGCCTTCTTGCCTTTTCACTGTTTTGTTAGAAACTAATATCGAATATGATATGGGACACAGTATAAGTTAAATGAAATGTAGGTAGAATGGAGTCAAGTGCGTGTAAAATCGACGGGTACATGAATATAATAGAGAGCCAATTGGGGTTCAAGTATCCAACCCCGTCATATTCACCCCTCTGGAACCTGAATTCCGGTAGTCAGCTGTTTTCACTGTTGACTCGATCCCTCCAGAATAGTCTCTATATAACACACTTCATTCTCTATATGTATATAATCACTGCCCAGTTGATTCTGTCTCCACTTCCTTTCAAACACGTTTCTCATCCTTTTCTTTTTATCAAGTATTTTTCCTTTCCTTTCCATCTGTACTTTTCTAAAAAAAAAGGGTTCGTCTTTTAAGTGTTCTTTTAAGTGTTCTTCTTCTATTCAGAAGAATCAAATCGTTTAGAAGAATCAAATGAACACGAACCCATCTTTTAGTTCGAATTTCCCTTCCGGAGATTTTTGACTCTAAACACACGAATTTTGTTCAGGTAGGAAGTCGGTTTGATCATCAATTGGTGCTGCCATCTTGAGGAAGGAACAGTTTTCTTGAAGAGCGTTAAAATTTGGGAAGAAAAAAAATTCTTTGTGGCAAAAAAAAAGTTGGAAACTATACCTGAAGTGGTGGGACCTCTGGCGAGCGATGCGCCAAGTATTGGGATAGAAGAAATATATTATTCTTTAATGATCGTAGGCGGTATAACGTAGGAATGGTTTGAAGGCGATGGATCGGCCCGCGTGCTCCGAGAGAAACAGGTTCTATATGTACACGTTTCGAGAGTCATTGACTCAATTCCAGAACTTGTATTTTCTTGATCGGTGGTATCATTTGCTGTTAATAACATTCTCGCCAACTATACATCTGTATTTTATCTTCTGTAATCGATGTTTTTGTCATCACACCTAAAGGGGTTGTAAATTAATGCACACACTTGCTACGAATTAATAATAAAAAAAAAAAATGTTGCTAACGAATAAAATGCTGCAAACCAATAAAATGTTGTAAATTAATGACAAAATGTTCCAAACTAAAAATAAAATTTTGTATATTTTATTATACAAAATTTTGTATATTTTTTTTAAATTAATTATCAAAATTTTGAACTATATAGACAAAGATGTCAAAACATTTGAAGAAAAGAAACTTTTTTTTTATATTTTTGAGAATGGGCAAAGTATGTGAACCATGAGAAGAAGCAAAAATATTTTTTTTTTCATATTTTTAAACTATGGCAGGGTTGCCACTCAAACTGGTAACCTGGAAAACCTGGAAATGTCAGGGAATTTTATAAACCTTGAAAAAATCTGGAAAAGACAGGGAATTTTTATCGAAATCTTGGAAAATTGTTGTATTCTAAAAAATATTATGTTTATTCTAGAAATCTAATTTTACTTAAATATTTGAGACTTATTACAATTTTAAAAGAGTCGCGTTTACAATTTTTATGAAGAACTTCAAAAGGTTTTAATTTGAAATTTTGCAAATAATAAAAATTTCCCAGGAATTCAATTATTTACAAATTATTTTCATAAATAATAAAACTCATAGCAGACTTTCAATTATTTTCAATACAATTTGAATGTAATTCCTCGACAAATGTAATTATTCTTAAAAATTTTATTAAAATTCGTTAAAAGAATTAAAGTATTTTAAAAAACCTTTGCCTATATTTTCAATAAATTTTTAATTAAATTTCTTCAAAGAATTAAATAATTTAAAAATTTTTAATAAAATTCTTTTTAACAAAGAAAGTTTTTCTTTCTTTTCAATTCCTTTCAGAATAATTTTAATAATATTCTTCGTAGAAATTTAAAGAATTTCAAAAATTTGTCAGAATTCAATTATTTTCAATGTCTAGGTACAATTTCAATAAAAATTCAGAAAAGAATTAAATTATTTAAAAATAAATTTTAATAAAATTCATCTCAAGAATTCAATTATTTTCAAAAGTAACATAATTTTTCGCAAAAAATCAATTACGTTCAAAAATTTACAAAACTTCTCCTCAAAATTTCAATTCTCTTTATAAATAATAAAATTTTTCTCCGAAATTCAATTATTTTACACAATTTTAATAAAATCCTTGGCAGAATTTCAATTATTTTTAATACAATTTTCATCAAATTTCTCAAAAAAAATTATTCTTAAAAATTTTATTAAAATTTGTAATGAGAATTCAATTATTTAAAAAGAAATTTTAATAAAATTCGTCTTAAGAATTCAATTATTTTCAAAAGTAACATAATTCTTCGAAAAAATTCAATTATGTTAAAAAATTTACAAAACATTCTCGTCAAAATTTTAATTATCTTTATAAATAATAAAATTTTTCTCCAAAATTCAATTATTTTTAAAAATTTTATTAAAATTCGTGGCAGAATTTCAATTTAATTATTTAAAAACAAATTTTAATAAAAGTCGTCTTAAGAATTCAATTATTTTCAAAAGTAACATAATTCTTCGGAAAAATTCAATTATGTTAAAAAATTTACAAAAATTCTCGTCAAAATTTTTCAATTATCTTTATAAATATAATAAAATTTTTCTCCGAAATTCAATTATTTTCAAAAATTTTAATAATATCCTTGGCAGAATTTTTATTATTTCTAATGCAATTTTCATCAAATTTCTCGAAAAAAAATTATTCTTAGAAATTTTATTAAAATTTACCAAGAGAATTCAATTATTTGAAAATTTATTAATAAAATTCTTTATGAAAATTCAATTTTAAGAAACATTCAATTATTTAATAAAATATTTATTTTTGTGCTTAAATAATTGAAGTCTCGTAGAATTTTCTAATAAATATTGATTTAAAAATTAATTTCAGTTGAAATTATAGATAAATAATTTAATATTGAAAGAATTATAGAGTGAATTAGAAATAATTGAATTTTGATAAGATTTCAAACTAAAATCTTTGAAAATTTCAGCTTTTCATACTTTTAATTAACAATTTTGTAAAATTAATTTTTTTTCAAAAGTTTAATTGAATTTTTTTCTAATTATTTGAAGTTTTTAATTTCTTATATTTTTATTTGAAGAATGTCAGAATAATCAAAATTTCGTAAATTTTAATTATAAACAAAAGAATTTTAAAATTCACAAAGAACTTTTTCAAAAATTATTAAAAAGCAATTGACGTAAAGAAGAATTTTAGTCGAAAATTCTAGAAATGAATAATCGAAATGAAGATAATAATTTTTAAAGAAGTTATAGTAACAAAGTAGCAAGTTTTAATTATTATAAAACATGAAGAAAGCGATCGATATCTTCATGTTTTGTAACAATATTCATATATGTTATTGAATATAGATTTTCAAAAGTTTAAAACTTTTGAAATTTTTTATTTTTATGAAAAAATAATAATGATTAAATATTTATTAAAAAAAAGTATTTTAGTGTCAGGGATAAAGTCGAAGTTTTGTCTAGAAATCAGGGAGTTTAAATTTTTAAAACTACATTTTACCAAACTAAATAGTTTGGTAAAATGTAGTTTTAAAAATTTGGAAAAATTCCGTTTTTTTGACCTTGAAAACTTGAAAAAGTCGGGGAATTTAAAAAGAGCAAAAGCGTGGCAACCCTGTATGAGCAAAAAATTACGAAGCAAGGAAAAAAAATGTTGCCCATAATTTGAAAATATAAAAAATATAGTGACTCTTCTTCCCATGGTTCAAAAATAAAAAAAACTAAAAGGTTTTGTCCTTAGTTGATTTAGTGAAAAATTAATTTTTCTTCTTACAAAATATTACTACAAGAACAATAACAAAATGTTATAAATAAACAGTAATTTTAAATTTCCAACTCGGGAGTAATTTTTCCACTCTATATGTACACATCCATTACCCACATAATGGGAAAATGATTTGAATTGTTTTTTAAACAGTCAATGAATTACTTCCAAATGAGAATCTGATTTCCCCTCTGTTATACGAATTACAGAAATAATTTGAAGTTGAAATAATTTCCCTCTTACGCTATAAAGTTTTGTGACTAAATATAAGAGATGTCGTTTGGCGACACACAGCTTCTCCAGATGCAAGAGAGAGAAGAATATTTATCGTTGTTCATTTTGGAGAGTGAGATCGTCGTCGTGTCTATAGGGTAATTAGAGGGCGTGAAGAATTGTGGCTCGCTATCTGAAAAGCTCCCTCACCCCTTATGGAAAAGTAGCTCGTTACCCATAAAGGACTTGAGGAGTTTACCTTTTTAGTAAAAGGACATTAAGTGTGGAACGATAAACCCCCTTTGAGACTTGAAAATGCAATGTTATTCGTGACGCATAGCCGCAACATTTCTTGCCATCCACCCAATCTCTCTATGTCTTTTTCCTTTAAGCTTTTGCAGTGGGTTTTTCTTTCAATATTTCCTGACTATAACTCTTTCACTTGTCTCAAATACCTTTCACCTTGCTCGTTAATCCTCCCACGCTTCTGCATTTTTGAAATTACATTTTGCTAAACCAGGAACAATATAATTGTGCGTACTGTAATCTTGTTTATTTTTCAAGGTTTCTTTCTTATACATATAGGAACTTTTTTTAGTGTAGAAACTGATAATCGGTAGCTGAGTGATAACAAGTGTTGTTGAACTAGTTATTAGCTGACGCTTGATTTGTGGAATCAACAGTCGAGATAAAGTGGTAATTTCTTGGTGGACCTGGAAATAAAATATATAGTGTGTGACAAGAATCGAGTTTTCGTAGACTTTGAGTCTTTTTAAATTTTTGTTAAAGGCTGGAGATTAATCATAATTTTTCTAAGGATATCAAATTGAGACAAAAAACGAATCAAAAACGTTGCTTCGCAACACTTTTTGATGCGTTTTTTGTCTCAATTTGATATCACTAGAAAAACTGTGACTAAAAAACTTCTAAATTTCTTCTTCTTCTTCTTCTAAATTTGTAGATTCATCTAGGTTTCTAAGAAAAGCTTTACCTAAGTTTGAAAGGAAAGCTTTGCTTAATTTTCAAGAAAAGATTTATTTAATTTCATAGGAGAGCTTTGCCTATGTTTCAAGGTAAAACTTTTCCAGTTTCCAAAGAAAGCGTTTCCTTATTTTTGAAACAAAGCTTTTTCTCAATTTCCAAAGAAAACTTTTCCCTAATTTCCAAAAAAACTTTGCCTAATTTCCAAGAGAAGCTTTATTTAAATTAATAGAGGAGCTTTACCTATGTTTCAAGGTAAAGCATTTCCTAAGTTTCCAAAGAAAGCTTTTCCTTATTTCCAAAACAAAGCTTTTTTCTATTACAAAAAAAATGTACTGTGTTGTGAACACATGTAATTTCACAGTGTAAAATGGTAATGTCCACCATGTAAAAAAGGAATTTCAGTTATTCATTGAATCAGTGCGTTAACTTGGTTTAGTAGGTCTTAGACCCATGCGCTATGAGTGGACCGTACTATTTCACATAGTAAAAGATCTTTTACTATGTGAAATAGTACGGTCCACTCATAGCGCAAGGGTCTTGCAGCTATTATATTCAGACGTTAAGGGGCAATTTTTCTCCTTGATTTCTTTACTATGTGAAATAGTATAAACTCCTACAACAAGTAGAACTTACTGCTATTATAAATACACATTTTTAGTTATTTCTAATGGCATAAAATAATATGCATTAATGTTATAAAACACTTTTTAATGGAGAGTTTTCGTTATGTAAGATACTATTTTGACTGACTAGCATCATAATTGCCGTATTGTAAATAATATTTTCTCCTTTTCTTAAATTGTATTTGATGTATTTAAAATAATATTCCATACTTTGTATACTTTAGTAAAAGATACTTTAAAGCATTAACTGAAATAACTACACACTTTGCAAAACATCTAACGCGTCATAGTTAAAAAAACTATGTAAAATAATTCAAGATACCGTTTTTAAAAAATGGTAATTTCTACTATGTACAAATAGCACTATTAATCATGAAATAGTACTTAATATTAGAACTGGTAGTTTTTTTAATTATATCTTATAACGATTCGATATTTTACTATGTGAAATAGCGTTTTTAACTTGGTTTTCAAAAACCATTTCTCTGCGTGTATTGTTTCCAAAAAAAGCTTCATTTATTTTTTTCCTGCTTTTAAAAAGAACAAAGTTTCCCATAAAATTACTCCTAAGTTTCCAAAAAAAACTTCTTTTAAGTAAAAACAACTTTTTTTAATTATCCTATAAAGAGATTTACTCAAAATTTTTTTAAAAAATCTTTACCCATATATCCAAAAATAAGGTTTTTCTTTTCTTAAGAAAAGCATTTTCTAACTTTCCAAAATAGATTTTTATTAATTTTTCAAAAAACCTGTTTTTAAGTTGCCAAAAAAACCATTTTATCTAACTTTCCAAAAAAAGCTTTTTTTAATATTCCATAAAAAATTGTTTCTCTAAGTTTCCCAAAAAGCTTTATTTCATGTTTCAAAAAGAGCTTTTTCTAACTTATAGATAAGCGTCTTTTAAATTTAAAAAAAAAAACGATTTCTAACTATTTCATAAAAAAATTACCTAGGTTTCAAAAATAAATTGAAATACGTTTCCAAAAGAAGCTTTTTCTTTTCTTAAGAAAAGCTTCCTTTAAGTTTACAAAATCGATTTTTCTAAATTTTCCAAAAAAACATTTTGTAAGTTTCCAAAAAAAATCATCCAAGTTTCCAAAAAAAGCTTTTTTTAAATTTTTCCATATAAAATATTTACCTAATTTTCCAAAAAGCTTTAACAAAGTTTCCAAAACGGGCTTTTCTTTATCTTAGGAAAAGCTTCCTATCCAAGATTCCAAAAACGATTTATCTAATTTTTCCAAAAAATATTTACCAAAATTTTCAAAAAAGCTTTATTTTTAAGTTTCAAAAAAATCTTTACCCACATTTCCAAAAAAAGCTTTTTCTTCGTTTCAAAAAAGCTATTTTTAAGTTTCCAAAAAGACCCATTCCTAAGTTTACAAAAAAAAATTTCTTTTCTTAAGAAAAGCTTCCTCTAAGTTTCCAAGAAAGTTATTTTTAAGTTTCCATAAAAAGCTTTTTCTTTTCTTAAAGAAAGCTTCCTCCAATTTTCCCAAAAAAAACATTTTCTAAGTTTCCAGAAATAGCTTTTTCTAAGTTTTCCATAAAATATTTACATTAGTTTCCAAAAAAAGCTTTATTTATTTATTATTTTTCCAAAACGGGATTTTTTTTCTAAGTTTCCGCAAAAATCATCTAATTTTCCTAAAAAGCCTTTCTTTTCTTAAGAAAAGCTTTCTCCAACTTTCCCAAATAATCATTATCCAAGTTTTCCAGAAAAAGCTTTTTCTTAGTTTTCCATAAAATATTTACCTACATTTCCAAAAAAGCTTTATTTTTGTTTCAAAAATGTGCTTTTTTCAGTTTCCACAAAAATCATCTAATATTCCTATAAAAAAGCCTTCTTTAAGTTTCCAAAATAGCTTTTTCTAAGTCCCCAAAAAAATCATGTAACATTCCCAAAAAAGCTTTTCTATGTTTCCCATAAAATATTTACCAAAGTTTTCAAAAGAAGCTTTATTTAAGTTTCCAAAAAGAGCTTTTTCTTTGAAAGCTTAAGTTATAACTTTAGCGAAAGAAGCTTAAAGAACAAAATTTGCCTCCCAAACTTTTATAAGTCTTCAAGGGAAGCTTTCTCCAAGTTTCTACAAACGATTTTTCTATTTTTCTAAATAAAAATAATTCATAAGGATGAAAAGCGTTTATCAATCCATCCTAGTCAGATTTTGTTATCAATATTTCTTCTAATCTCTTAAAAATACACTTTCTAAAATATAGTAAAATTTACCAAACAGAGTTAGATTAACTAAAAATAAGTAATTATACTTTAACTACTTTTCCCTCTACTACTAAAAGTAGTTGAAAATTTTTTCAGTGCAAACTTTGAAAACTTAAAAAAAGCTTATACTCTAAATTTGAACTTTTTAGGAATTACATTCCATGGCTTCTAATTAAAAAAAGTGAGTTCCATTTCTGACTGATGGTTCAAGGTATCGCTATAAATGAAACTCTACTATGAATATATAGCAGTGCAACAGTTGGAATAATAACAGAATAGAAGAAGGAAAAAAAAGCAAGAAGAAGAAGAGGAAGAAAAAAAGTTGTTATCAACTTGTAGATTAATGAAACGATTATCATTAGATTTAACCGAGCGTGTAGACGAAGAGAAAAAATAATGAATGGAATCACTTTATTGAATATATAAATATTGTAATTATTTAATACTTAAAGTGCACTTATTAGCTTAATGACAATTTTATGGTAAAAAAGAAGAAGAAGAAAGAAGTATATAATACTTTCTTGACTTCCCGCGTAAAAAGCCACGTGGTCTACTCTCTGAAAAGTATACTCCGACTTCTATATATCTATATACACGTTCAAATGTTGCAGTTGCTGTTTCGTATACCTCGGGGGAATAACCACGTTCAATATAAACCAGCAACGAACAGCGCTGTAACCGTAACGTTGACGTTTACGACGACGAAATCGCAGCTCGGCTCGTTTTCACTCCACCTCCTCTCCCCCCCCTCCCTCACTCACTCTAACTTCCATTTCCGTGACTATCGCCCGTCGTATACTTCGTCGATAATGCAGGTTTCCTGCTTCTGTACGGGCCAAGATCATTTCCCGCCACTTCATGTTGTTGCTCGTTTTCTTTATCCTCCTTTCCCAACAATCTCGTTTCTTGACGATCCAGTATTTTTTTTTCTTTTTATTTTCTTTTTTTTTTTTTGCTTTCGTTTCTCTTGATCGTTATGGACTCATCTTTTTATCTTCGATTAAGTTTACCGATCGCTTTTAATTGAGTCGGATTGAATCTAATGATCCTTTGATTTATGTGTTTATTAATTAGGCTGGAAATATTAATTTTCTTCTTTTGGAAAATAGGTTCAAATTATGCGTAATACTTTTTTAGGATCTTTAAGAATATTGAATATTATGAAATTTTTATACTCTGGGGACATTGACTCTTTGACTTTATCCCTAATTTTATCTTTGACATTGCCTCTTAGACTTTGACCTAAACTTCAAGTTTAACTTTGATTTAGACATTAATGTTGACTTTAATTTTAAATTCGATTTTGACTTTAACTTTGAATCTAACTTTGTTTTCATCCTTAATTTTAACTATTTGTCTTTGACCTTTAACTTTGACTTAAACTTTGACTTAAACTTTGCCTTTAACTTTGACTTTAACTTCGAATTTAACTTTGTCTTTAACTTTGACTATAACTTTGATCTTTAACTTTGACTTAAACTTTGACTTAAACTTTGCCTTTAAATTTGACTTTAACTTCGAATTTAACTTTGTCTTTAACTTTGACTATAACTTTGACTTTAACTTTGATATTAATTTTGACATTGATCATAAAATCAACAATAACTTTGACTTTGATTTAGACTTTTATTTTAAATTTAATTTTTGATTTTAATATTGACTTTGATTTAACTTTGACTTTAACTTTGAATTTGATTTATACATTTTCTTTGACCTTAACCATGACTTAAACTTTAACTTAAACTTTAACTTTAACTTTTATTTTAACTTTGAATTTAACTTCGTTATAATTCTTGATTTTAACATTGACTTTAACTTTAACTTTGACTTTGATTAAGAAATTTAATTTGACTTCAATTTTGACTTTGATTAAGAAATTTAATTTGACTTCAATTTTGACTTTGATTTATACTTTCTGTTTGACTTCGATGTTGACTTTAACTTTGCCTTTAACTTTGACTTTAACTTTGACTTAAACTTTGACTTTAATGTTGACTTTAACTTTAATTTCATTCTTAATATTAACTTTGACATTGACCATAACATCGACTTTAACTTTGACTTTAATTTAGACTTTCATGTTAACTTTAATATTGACTTTAACTTTGACATTGACTATTTGACTTTGACCTTAACTTTAAATTTAACTTTGATTTTTACTTAAGTTTGACTTTGATTTTAACTTTAACTTTGACTTTAACTTTTACTTTGATTTTGACTTTTGTGTTAACTTTAATATTGACTTTAACTTTGACATTGACTATTTGACTATGACTTTAACTTCAAATTTAACTTTCATTTTGACTTAAGTTTGACTTTGATTTTGATTTTAACTTTGACTTTGATTTTGATTTTAACTTTGACTTTAACTTTGACTTTAACTTTGACTTTAACTTTGACTATGATTTTGACTTTTGTGTTAACTTTAATATTGACTTTAACTTTGACATTGACTATTTGACTATGACTTTAACTTCGAATTTAACTTTGATTTTGACTTAAGTTTGATTTTAACTTTTACTTTAACTTTGACATTAACTTTGACTTTGATTTTGACTTTAACTTAAACTTTAACTTTGACATTAACTTTGACTTTGATTTTGACTTTAACTTAAACTTTAACTTTGACATTAACTTTGACTTTAACTTTGTTTTTATTATTAATTTTAACTTTTTACATTTGACCTTAACTTTGACTTAAACTTTGACTTTATCTTTGATTTTAACTTTGACATTGACTCTTTAACCTTGACCACAACATCAACTTTAACTTCGATTTAGTCTTTAATTTTGATTTTGATTTAGACTTTGATTTTGGCTTTGATTTTAACTCTGATTTTGACTCTGACTTCGACTCTAAATTTGATTTTCTCTTTGACTCTCATTTGGACTTTGAAAGGAAAGAGAAGTTGAAAGTCTAAGTCAGAGTAAGAGTCAAAGTGAAAGTCACAGTGAAATTTAAAATCAAAGTTAAATTCAAATTAAAAAAAATAAAACGGTTTAAGAATTCCAAACCATCCACCTATTTAAAATCCATTTTAATTTTCCATTTTTATTTTACAAAAATCTTGATATAAAATTATTTTGGTGTGAAAAAAATTACCTTGAAAGAGTGCAAAAGATGTATTTAAAAAAAATTTTTTTTTTTTATTTTGGGGAAAAAAACATGAAGCGTGTTAATTTAATTTAAAAAAGTACGCTACTCTTAAATTAATCGGGTAGATTTTAATCGACGTATATACGTTATGTAATTACCTCGTGAATATTTATAAGCTCTCTGAACGTACGTAATTAGTCTACAAAATATCATCCGCGGTTATTTATGATGAGGTGCGGAGAGAGAGGGAGAGGATACAAATTTTTTTTTTTTTTTTTGCTGAACTTGTTAGCATCATATTCATTTTGTCCAAAATGTAATCACACAGCGTGAATGAAATCATTTGGTAACAATTGAAAATTGTTTCTCATAAAAATCAGTTTCTCAAGCGGTACAATTATCATAATAAAGTCATTAACTGTTTCCGATATTTACAATTCTAATTCAATCGTCAATTTTGTCTTTATTATTTATGACAGTATTTTTTGCCTCTTAAAATTTTTTTTTCTTCTGAGTGTAAAAAAATTGTATAGAAAATTTAAGATTTGGAAATAAGGAGAATTGAATGAAATATTATTTGTTATTTACTTTCTTGTGAATAAAAATTGTTATCGGTAACTTTCTGATTGGTGCAAATTTTCTAATTTAAATGGCGATGAAAAATTTAAGTGGATCAAATTTGGAAACTGAAAAATAGAAAAGTATTTAGCAAAATAAAAATAATTTCCCTTGTGAAGAATATTAATGTTTGGAGGAAATGGATAAAAATTTTTGTAGGTAAAAAATGCTTGGAGGAAAAATTGCTTATGATTGCCAGCGCACACCTTTAGGTTTTTTGTTTTTATTTATTTTTTTTTTTTTTGAGGCGACCTAAAGAGAGGCAGCTCTCGTCGAGTGGGTGCGTTCACTCGTGCATGAACTCCGAGGGTCTTCCATGTGTTGCTTCGTGGCCCGGATGGAGAGGATAACGTACGAGCAGTTCTGTATGACTTACTACGCCCTTTTCCCTTCTCCACGCCCGTTGATGTTGCCTACCTCTATATATAAACTACTGCTCGTCCAAAAAACATGAGACCATTCAAAAATACATGGCAAATGCTGCTGCAGGCGCACACACTGCGGCTTCCGACCTATAAAGAACCAATTCGCACGTTCGAAAAGACCCACTTTTCAAACTTCCATGGGTAGGCAGACCTTGTCTCGTCACTACTGAAAAGAAGCTAATCGTTTGGAACCAATTTCGCTCTCCATTCTTTTGGAATTCCTGAAAAAAATACGTAATTTAAATTTTTTTTTTAACATTTTCTTATTTCTAGATAAGGAAACCCAGGGAAATTCTATGGATCGCCAAAACCCTTGTATTTTGTAAATAAAAAAGTTATACCGGGGAACCCAGGAACGTCCTAGGGAACCCAGGAGCTCCTGGGTTCCCAAAGATATATTTTTCGTTCACCATATCTGTAGGACGTCCTGGGTTCCCCGGGATAACTTTTTTATTTACAAAATTCCCTAGGATTTCGCTGTGTTACTCCTGGGTTTCCTAGGATCCTATGGGAATCCTAGGGAATTTTGTAAATAAAAAAGTTATCCCGGGGAACTCAGGACGTCCTAGAGATTTGGTAATCCTAAGCCTAGGGATGTTCCAGGAATATCCAAATCCCTAGGATTTGGTGAATGAAAAAAGATACCTTAGGAAACCCTGAGAGTACCCAGAGAAGTCCTGGGTGTATTTAAATCTTTAAGAATTGGAAAACGAAAAAAGATATCTTAGGGAAACTAGGAACATCTTAGGGATTGACAAATCCCTAGGATTTAGTGAATGAAAAAATATTTTCTGGGGATCCTAGGAATTTTAGAACCCAGGGATAACCCAGAGAAGTCCTTGGTATATCCAAATACCTAGGTGTTAACAAATAAAAAAAGATATCTCAGGGAACCCAGGAATAGCCTTAGGACTTTTTAGGAATATCCAAATCCAAATTTGGTGAATAAAAAAACATATCTCAGGGAACCCAGGAATAGCCATAGGGACGTTCTAGGAACATACAAATCCCTAAAATTTGGTGAATGAAAAAAGGGTACCCAGGGATTACCCAAAGATAAGTCTTAGGGATATTCAAATCCCTAGAATCTGGTGGTTGAAAAAAGATATCCCAGGGAACCCAAGGATATTTTTTGACTCTTTTTACTTACTTTTTACTTTCTTTTTTCTCCATTTTTAATTTCTTCTTTATTTTCTTTTTTAAATTTTCTTTATTTACTCTTTTTCTTATTTGATTGAATGAAAGAATATTTTTTTAAAAAATCCTAGTGAACCCAGGGATATTTTTTTCACTTTTCTGATTATTTTAATTACCACATGTTTATTTTCTTTTTTGTCTCCTTTTTTTAAAGTTAGAAAAAAGTTAAATAAAGAGGAAATCTTTACTTAACTTTTTTTCGTCGACTTTTTTTGTACCTTGATTTTTTGACTTACTTTTTTTTCTCCCGGGCGGGCAGACCTATATTTCCGTGTTTTTCCCGATGAAATTTTTTTTCTTTTTTTTTCTTTTTTTTCTCAACGAAGCGTAACGCGGGGCGTCGAGGCGCTGATCGGTGTGTGCAGCGGTGTTCCCTTGGATTTGATGGACGAGCTGTTCGCATGTATACGAGAACCACGGCCTCTGCTGCCTCGAGTTCTGCGCACCGTGCAGCCATTCGCTATCTTGCTGTTTTGCAAATTTCATGCCACAAGAATTATAGCTCCTGCGGCCACGATTAATTTTCTCCGCGCTGTCGTCAGTGGACTTCTATCAATTAAAAGGACGTTTCTCGCGATGATTTTCGACCAAAGAAAATGTGTTTCAATTCTCCACTGTTTCATTCCTTTAAGTTAAAAAAAGAGAAGCCATTATTTTTGCGTTTAAATAATTTATGTAATTCATTGTTTCAATATTTATTGGTATTAAATAGTATTTTTTAGTATTTATCAGTATTTTTTTGTATTAACTAGTATTTTGTACTATTTATTTGTATATTTTAGTATTTTTTAATATTTTAATAAATATTAAAAAATACTAAAAAAATACTAAAGTATTTTTAAATATTTTAATAAATATTAAAAAATACTAAAATATACAAATAAATAGTATTCACTAGTATTTCTTAGTATTTATCAGTATAACTAGCTTTTGAAAAGTATTTACTAGTATTTATTAGTATTAACTATCATTTTTTACTTTTTATTAGTATTTATTAGGATTCTTTAGTAATACCTAGTATCTTGTACTATTTATTAGTATTTTTTAGTACTTCTTAGTATTTCTTAGTATTTATCAATATTTACTAGTATTAACTATTTTTTTTACTTTTTATTAGTATTTTTTAATATTAACTAGTATTTTGTACTATTTATTGGTATTAATCAGTATTTTTTTGTATTCACTAGCATTTTGTACTATTTATTTGTATTTTTTAGTATTTTTAAATATTTATCAGTATAACTAGCTTTTTAAAAGTATTTACTAGTATTGACTAGTATTTTTTACTTTTTATTAGTATTTTTTAGTAATAACTAGTATCTTGTACTATTTATTAGTATTAATTTTTTCAATTTCTTAGTATCTATTCATTAGTATTATCTAGTATTTCCTAGTATTTATCAATATATACTAGTTATTAATATAACTAGTTTTTTAAAAATATTTACTAGTATTAACTTTTTTTTTACTTTTTATTAGTATTTTTTAATATTAACTAGTATTTTGTACTATTCATTAGTATTTGTTAGTATTTTTAGTATTTATTAGTATTAACAAATAGATGTTTGTATTTTTTAGTATTTTAAAAAAATTTTTAGTATTTTTAAAAATTTTTTAGTATTAACAAGTATTTCTTAGTATTTATCAGTATAACTAGCATTTTAAAAGTATTTACTATTATTTACTAGTATTAACTAGTATTTTTTTTCTTAATACTAGTATTTATTAGTATTTTTTAGAAATAACTAGTATCTTGTACTATTTATTAGTATTTTTTAGTATTTCTCAGTATCTATTAATTAGTATCACGCAGAGAAATGGGTTTTGAAAACCAAGTTAAAAACGCTATTTCACATAGTAAAATATCGAATCATTATGAGATATAATTAAAAAAAACTACCAGTTCTAATATTAAGTACTATTTCATGATTAATAGTGCTATTTGTACATAGTAGAAATTACCATTTTTTAAAAATGGTATCTTGAATTATTTTACATAGTTTTTTTAACTATGACGCGTTAGATGTTTTGCAAAGTGTGTAGTTATTTCAGTTAATGCTTTAAAGTATCTTTTACTAAAGTATACAAAGTATGGAATATTATTTTAAATACATCAAATACAATTTAAGAAAAGGAGAAAATATTATTTACAATACGGCAATTATGATGCTAGTCAGTCAAAATAGTATCTTACATAACGAAAACTCTCCATTAAAAAGTGTTTTATAACATTAATGCACATTATTTTATGCCATTAGAAATAACTAAAAATGTGTATTTATAATAGCAGTAAGTTCTACTTGTTGTAGGAGTTTATACTATTTCACATAGTAAAGAAATCAAGGAGAAAAATTGCCCCTTAACGTCTGAATATAATAGCTGCAAGACCCTTGCGCTATGAGTGGACCGTACTATTTCACATAGTAAAAGATCTTTTACTATGTGAAATAGTACGGTCCACTCATAGCGCATGGGTCTAAGACCTACTAAACCAAGTTAACGCACTGATTCAATGAATAACTGAAATTCTTTTTTTACATGGTGGACATTACCATTTTACACTGTGAAATTACATGTGTTCACAACACAGTACATTTTTTTTGTAATAGAAATGGCCATCAGCATCGTTTTTAGTTCTAAAAATAGACTTTCTGTATACCAACGTGTACTGTATACATTCAGTCGTCTCTGAAAACTCTAAACTTAAAGACGTTATTCGTAAAATTATTTTAAATTAAAATTTATATTATTTAAATTTAATAAAACATGCATAAAAAATTAAAAAGTGAAATAAATGTTTGTTTGAGTGATTAAACTTTTCGCGAAATAGTATATTAAGCAACAAGAGGAGAAACGCAGCCATTTCTTTACGGTGATTTTTGTGACACGAGTGGAGGTCGAGGGCGCCGTAGGCGCCCCGAGACCGGAACGAGTGTCACAAAAATCATCGTAAAGAAATTGGCTGCCTTTATTCTCGTGTTACTTACGATATTTTTTATTCCTAATGCACAAAAGCGGCGATTTCAGATAGCAGACGACAGGGAGTAAAAGTGATTCACTTGTTCGATTTGTATGAAAATGGCGGCCGATTTCTCCCTTGGGCAAGAAAAATGCATGTGAACAGCTAATTTTCTTGCCCTTGGGAGAACACGGCCGCCAATTTCATACGGTCGAAGAAATGAATGACTTTCCTCCCTGTCGGCTGCTATCAGAAAGCGCCGTTTTTGTGCATGTGGGATAAAAAAATCGTTATTTTAAGTACTTTTTGATTTATACATGAACATATATATAGTATAGTGTTGAATGTTGGCGTCATGACGCCAAAAATGTCCTGAAATACTAAAGGCGCTATCGAATTTAAGGTAAATATTTAAAAATTATAGTACTATTAAATTAGTTAATATTTAATTAATTAATTAAAGTTACACAAATTAACACTGCTTTCTGAACATGTAACTTGGAACTATTAGTATGTCTGTATACAGGATATTTGAATATTCTATATATATTTTATTTAATAAATGCTGACTTTATTTAATTTTACAGACGCTCAAGATGCAGTGCTTTTACACCTTTTGTCTACCATGATCACACCAATACAGATGAAGTACGGATCAACAAACGAAGAGCGAAAAACTAACCAAGGTGCAGCAGTTTAGTTTGGAAAAAGTTTATAAATGGTACAGTTAGTCATTTGAAAACATTGAATACATTGCTAAAAAGTGAATTTAATTTTTAAGATGACGTCAGTTTTTTCGTAAAAAAATGAGCAATTTGAAATTGTGTAATTATAAGCGCAAGACTACAAATTGAAACCATTATAATTAAGTGTATTCATTATTTTAAACTTTTGCTGTGTATATATTTATTTTAGATTAATAAAAATTATTATTGATGATTTAAATTAAAAATTTTACTTTTAATTTATTAAAACTTTTGTTTCTAGCAATTTCAGTTATTCCACAAAATTACAATCCTTATTTAAAATAGTTAAAATTTCCATGAATTAGTGAAATTTGACTGAGAATCAGTGACTCTATTCTCGCGATTTGAATCAGTGAAATTTCACTGAAGATCAGTTAAAAATGATTGAAATTTCAGTCATTTTTCACTGATTGGCCAATTAAAAAATATCTGAAATTTTCAATATGTGTGACATAAATTTTCAGTAGTTTTTTAATTGTCGAATCAGTAGAAAATGACTGAAATTTCAGTTATTTTTAACGGATTTTCAGTGAAATTCGACTGAATTGTCTGAAGACAATTTTACATTATGTTCAAAGTCATTTAGCACTAGCGTCGTGCACTATTAAAATAGTGGAGTTTACCATGTGGTTCATCGCGCAGTCATTCATTTAAAATAGTGGAGATTACCATGAGGCATAGCGCGCTAGTCTTTCTCTCATAGTGGAGTTTACCATGATGCATAGCGCGCTAGCCTTTCTCTCATAGTAGGTTCAAGTATTTGGAATTGTTATATTTTCTAGGCGGAAAAGTTACCTTTACTATGTAACCAAGTTCCAAAAAATGTTTACATAGTTGGAACTAATATAATTAATAATATCAAATACTTTGATACCATAGTACAAAATACTCAATAAAATATTACACTTTACGATTAACTCGATGTGTCACGAAAATACTATGTTAAATAGTTTCAGCTTCTATTTTTAATAGTAATTTTAACTGAAAATTTTTCTCCGTGTATTAAGTAGTATTTCATAGTATTTATCAATATTTACTAGTTATTAGTATAACTAATTTTTTAAAAACATTTACTGGTATTGACATTTTTTTTTCTTTTTATTAGTATTTTTTAATATTAACTAGTAATTTGTACTATTTATTAGTATTTTTTAGTATTAACTAGTATTTCTTAGTATTTGTAAGTATTCACTAGTATTTTTTAGTATTTACTGGTATTAACCTTTTTTTTTTTACTTTTTATTACTATTTATGAGTATTTTTTAGAATTTTTTTGTAATTTTTAAGTATTTTTTAGTATTTTTTATTATTTGTCATTATTTACTAGTATTTACTAGTATTTATTAAAATTTATTACTACATTACACTATAAAATTTAAATTGCAGATTAGTATATAGAGGAGTCTATACTAATCGGCAACATTCCATTAAAGAGTATAGTTTGAAAATTTCTCAATTTCACAAAAGCGTGTCTCGTTTTAGGAAAAATGAGATTTTCTGATATTTTAGCAAAAGCAGTAGTCCCTGTAGCTTTCGCATCATCTCTTTTTCCTCTCATCTCAAGATTAATGCTATCTTTAAGAAATTATAGCATACCTGCACGAGACCGTTTTGTGAAAATAATCTATAATGGCAGAAATCTACTGTTATTAAAATCACATTATAATAATTTATGCGATTACATCTCGTGGAGTTATTATTATGAATTATTATCCTCATAAAATTTATAGCTAAGTGCAAGAAAAAAAGAAAAGAAAAAACAAAAATTGTGACTGGTAATTTATTCCACTAATCGAATCTGTATTTTTTTCTGTTACAGGTAAGAATATCTCCATTTTCCAAACTCTTTACCCCGGAACTGTAAGTAATTTTCTATAATTTTTGTAAATTTTTTAAAATATTTTGTAAATTTTTGTAAATATTTTTCTAATTTTTACAAATTTTTCAATTTTTGGAAATTTTTATTTTTCCAATTTTTGTGAATTCTGTAGAAGAAAATTTATTTTTCCAAAAGGGGGGTTTGTGATTGTAAATTGATTTGGCATTGCCAGGGAAAAAAAATGAAAATAATTATAATCGATGAATATAGATTAAAAACCTGTTCGATTTATGATCAAATGAAAGAGTAAAGAAAAGTTTGCGAAAATAAAAAAAAATGGATAAATTGCTCCGGTTTCAGGTCAATTTACGATCCTACTCAAAATTCATTTTCTCCTCAATTTTTTTTTTTCGCTAATAAATATTAATCACGTTACTCAAGTCTCTTCGACTAAAAGTTTGTTAATATTTTGCTCTCGGTGTTTGCAAATATTGCAAAATCTTTGGTAATCAAATTAAAGCAATTGAAATTGACTTCCATTTTAATTTTAAATCTCTGAATTTTTAGAGATTTTAAATCTACAATTTCTTTCGTAAATTTTATAACAAGTGTTGTAAGTTTACACCCAAAGGAAAATTGTAATTTACAATTGTACTTCACCTACAATGTAGTCGTCATTGAAATAAACGAAACTGCATAAAAAGTATAATTTCCGTAAATTTTGAAACTATGACATTGGGACAACACTAAAGAAACATTTTTTTTTCCACAACCGCAGAGAAATTTAATTTTCAGGTATAAAAGGTAAAAAAAAATGGCCAGTGTGCCAAAGTGAAAATCGTGCCGGAATGAAGGTGCGAAAGTAAAAAAAAAATGACCTTGAGGAATATAATGAATCCTTAATAAGAAACGTGGGGCATTGGTAATTCAAAATAATACCTCGAGTTGATAGAATAAATCGAAGGTTTTGGCCATCAGACATTGGCGTTAAATATAAAACGTTGAGGGGAAGCGATTAGCCATACTTTAAAATATATTGCATTCGCGCGACTTGTATCGCATAATCATCGTCATAAAAAACCCGCATTCAATTAATTGCGAATTGCGAATTTTTAATTTTTAATGTACAAGCAAATTGGTTGAATATTGTAAATATTTTTCGCGATTATTAAATTTTTTTCGATGAAAAAATAAAAAAATTGTCGAGAGAAAGAGAGAGTGGCCATTACAGTCACCTGCCACCCTAAGAAAGAGCGACTTGACTCAAGAACAATTTTTCATTATACAATTGAATGCGAGGCAAGAAGGAAAAAAAAAATTCCTGATTCTTTTAATAAATAAATAAGAGAGAAAGAGAGTCGATCATGCGCAAAAGTAGAGGCACTTTACTGATTCATCGATCGAAAAATAGATACCATTATCATCGATCATCTCGATGGGATTTTATATAGCTCAAGTTGCATTAGAGTCGCAGTTCAAGTTCAAGGATAGATATATGGGGATTAAGTACTGTAATTTTGTGCTTTCACTTTTTTTATGTTGAGGAGGAAAAATTTTTTCTCATTTAAAATGATGCTGAGTTTATAGTGTTCCAATTTATCTCTATTAACAACCAGTAATGAGGGGAAGTTTTTTTTTGCTGAAAATTAAAAAAAAATTATTTCTTCTCTCTTTTTTCTCTTTTTAAAAAATATTGAAATGTACGGCGAAGTTCTCCTAGAAATTTAAAGTTTTTTTGGGGAAATTTAGGTAAAACTTCCTTTCGAGTTTCCTTTAGGTTCCATTTAATTTTTTTCTTCTTTTCTCACTTCTCCCAAATCTGACTTTCACTTTTTCTAAGTTTTTTGAGTGAAAATAAAAATATTCGAAAGTTTACATTGCAGGGAGCAATTAAAGAAAAGCTTCCTCGAAGTTTCAAAAAATGATATTTTCCAAATTTTCCGAAAACATTTTTCTAAGTTCCCCAAAAAATCATCTAAGTTTCCAAGAAAAGCTTTCTTAATGTTTTCATAAAAAGGTTTTCTGTAAGTTTGCCATAAAATATTTGTCAGTTTCCAAAAAAGCTTTATTTAAAGCTTTCAAAAAGAGCTTTTTGTAAGTTTCTACAAAAGCTTCTTTTAAGTTTTCAAACCAAACTATTTTATTTCCATAAACAATTTATCTAGATTTCAAAAAAACCTTTATACGCGTTTCCAAAAAAAGCTCTTTCTTTTCTAAAGAAAAGCTTTCTCCTTAATTTCCAAAATTGATTTTTCTAAATTTTACAAAAATCTTTTTTGTAAGTTACTAACAAAAAATCATTATCTAAGTTTCCAAAGAAAGGTTTTTTTAAGTTTCCTATAAAATATTTATCTAATTTCCAAAAAAGCTTTATCAAAGTTTCCAAAACGGGCTTTTCTTTTCATTAAGAAGAGCTTTTTCTAATTTTCAAAAAATGATTTATCAAATTTTTCCAAAAAATTTTTATCTAGAAGATTCAACAAAATTTTTAACCTCGTTTCCAAAAAAAGCTCTTTCTTTTCTTAAGAAAAGCTTTCTCCTCAGTTTCCAAAAAACTTTTTTTCTAAATTTTACAAAAGATCTCTTTTGTAAGTTACCAAAAAAAAAATATTATCTAAGTTTCCAAAAAAAAGCTTTTTTTAAGTTTCCTCTAAATTATTTACTTAATTTCCAAAAAAGCTTTATCAAAGTTTCCAAAACGGGCTTTTCCTTTCCATAAGAAAAACTTTCTATATATGTTTCCAAAAATGATTCATCTAATTTATCCAAAAAATCTTTATCTAGAAGATTTATAAAAATCTTTACCCTTGTTTCCATAAAAAAAGCTTTTTCTTTTCTTATAAAAAGCTTACTCTAAAATTTCAAAAACGATTTTTCAAAATTTTCGAAAAATCATTTTGTAAATTAACAAAAACATCATTATCTAAGTTTTTCAAGTTTCCCATAAAATATTTACTTAATTTTCCAAAAAAGCTTTACCATCGTTTCCAAAAAAAGCTTTTTCTTTTCTTGAAAAAAGCTTTCTTCAAGTTTCAAAAAATAATTCATCTACTCTCTAAATCTGAATTAGCGAAATTCCACTAATTTCATAGCGATAAGTATATCACTGATTCAATTAGCGTATATACGCTAATTAATCAGTGAAATTTCACTAGTTCACAGCGTATATACGCTAATTGAATCAGTGATATACTTATCGCTGGGAAACTAGTGGAATTTCGCTAATTCAGATTTAGAGAGTAATTTTTCCAAAAAATATTTACCTAAGTTTCTAAAAAAGCTTTATCTTTAAGTTTCAAAAAAATCTTTACCGAAATTTCCAAAAAATAAGCTTTTTCTTCTTTTTCAAGAAAACTGTTTTTAAGTTTCCAAAAAAGCCTATTTCTAAGTTTCCAAAAAAAGCTATTTGTTTTCTTAAAAAAAGCGTTCTCTAAATTTTTAAAAATAATCCATCTAAAATACTTTTAATAATTTTTCAAAAAAAGCTGTTTTATCGTAAGAAAAGATTTCTCTAAATTTCCAAAAATTATTTTTTCTATACTTTCAAAAAACGCTTTTTCTAACATAGCTTTCTTAAAGATTTTGTACATTTGATTTAACAAAATTTTTCACAAATTTGAATTAATGACTGACTTTGTGCTTTCGAATTAGTAAATTATACTAATAAATTAATTTATTAATTAATAAATATAAATATTCATTTTAATAATAATTAATATTTTTTATTTAATTACTATTTAGTAATGTCTACCAATTTATTAGTAAAATTTACTAATTCTAAAGCAAAAAAACAATGTTAGTATTCATTTGGCAGAAATTATTATTTTTTTTAGTAAAATTTACTAATTGTAAAGCAAAAAGTCTAGAGTTATGTGTAAATTTTTGTGTAAAAATTCAATAAAATGGTATAAATTTTACTATATACTTGATCTGAGTTTTACTTGATTTGAATAGATAACTGAATTTTAAGCATCATTAAAAGGCAGTTGTTGTCGTTCAATATTTTATACAAATTAAGTGGTTTCGATCAACGATTAAGTAAATATATTACCCATTAATGACTGCAATAAGCATTAAAATCGACAGCTTATTACATCGCTGTCTTTACAAATGACCCACATGCCACATAAGGAATAAATATTTATTAAAACCTTAATAGCTCAAATCTCGTACTGTATGTTCCTCTTTTGAAAATTCATCTTCTTTTTTTAATTTCTCCTCTTTTTTTTATTTATTTTCTTTAGTTTTTTTTATTTATCTTCTGTATTTCTAATTCTTCTTTCTTTTTTAATTTCTTTATTTTTTTATTTTTTTGTTTTTAATTTGTCTTCTTTATTTTTAACCACTTTATTTTTAATTTGTTTCTTTCTTTTTGTCTTCTTTATTTTTTATTTTCTATATTTTTTAACTACTTTATTTTTCACATTTATTTTTTTACTCTTTTATTTTTTTAATTTGACTTCTTTTTATTTCAATTTGTTTCCTCCTTTTTTTTAATTCGTTTTCTTTATTTTTTATCTTCTTTATTTTTAAACTTCTTTATTTTTGACTCTTTTATTTTTAATTTATCTTCTAATTTACTTCTTTATTTTTTAATTTGTCTTTTTTATTTGTAATTTGTTTCCTTCTTTTTGTCTTCTTTATTTTGTATCTTCTTTATTTTTTAACTTCTTTGTTTGTTGACTCTTTTATTTTAAATTTGTCTTCAAATTTACATCTTTATTTTTAATTTGTTTTCTTCTTTTTGTCTTCTTTATTTTTAATTTGTTCTCTTCTTTTTGTCTTCTTTATTTTTAATTGGTTTCCTTTTGTTTGTCTTCTTTAATTTTCATCCTCATTATGTTTCATTTGCCTTTATTTTAAATTTATTTCCTTCCTTTGCTCTTCTTTATTTTTTATCCTCCATATTTTTAATCCAAAATTTCCAAATTTTTAATTACATGTAAATCGACCATTTTCTCTGTTATCACTATAGCTAGACGCATAGTATCATAGTTTTAGAAAATAAAAAATAGAGACTCATTTTCCTGAGCAATATGGGGTGAGAGTATATACCCTCTCGTATAATAAATGTAAAAATGTAGAATAAATCAGACACCATATGTTCTATATATCATAGAGAGAGAAAGAGAGAAAAAAAAAGTATCATCGTCACGAGAAATTCGCATTTCAAGGTGAAATATCATTATATTATCTTTACGTAACTATCATTATTTATCGGCGATTTATCGACTGCGGAGAGTAATTTTGGTGGGCCAATTAGTATTTGCCCTCGCCTAGCCTTTGCCCTTCGAAACTCAATTCCAAACCTGGCTGCATGAGAATCCGATAAAGACATACATCGCGCGCACTCATTCGACAAGTAGGTCGAAGCTCTGTGAATTGATACACAAAATTAATAAATTATTTTTTAAATATTTTTTCAATTATTCATTTCTTCATTTCAATATTATAATTATTTTAATTTAAATTTTTATTTTTTGAGTAAATGAATTTATTTATTTATTTAATGAATTCATTTACTCCAAAAATTAAAATCAACTATTCTTTTAATATCCAATTAAACGAAGAATAGAAAGATTGGAAACTTAAATTAAATGACATATTTTGATGTTTTAAAAAAATATATAAATTTATTGTAAAATTGAACTTTAGGGCTGAAAATGACAAAAGGGACTTATATGTACATACAAAAAGTGCGATAAAAGCGAAAAATGGTTTCTATTGTCACGAATGTTTCATTTTTTTTTTTGTTTTTGAAACTATACGTTCAAAAATAACTTTTGTTCACTCTGTTATTCGTCTCTCTTTCTCAATTTTTTTTATTTAACGTTCACCAATAATACAAAAGGTGAAATCCACCCGGCCAGGAGAATCATACATTCATCACACGGTCTCTCGCAACTGTTTTATCAATATGCGCGGAACGGTAGAAACGGCAGCATTGTATCGCGATTAAGCGCTTCAGTTAAACATCTCGTAACTCAGAGACGTCACATTACAAAGTCAAACCGAGTGCTGCACTCGATCGTATAAGCGTGGAAAGATTATGACCAAAGAGTCAACACGTATTTTATTAATGCATGTGACAAACAAAAAAAAATCACCAGTAGCAGCAATGGAACGTAATTAATTTCAATTTCCAAGCAATTTGTCATTTTCTTCATTTTTTTAATCATGAGCATTTGATACAGAAAAAAAAAATTGAGTCTTAACATTGTAATTGTAGTTTATTTTCTAATCCAGAGGATGAACGCTGGACCGGAAAACTGGGAAATGACAAGGAATTTTTTTCTTAATTGAGAATTTTGTATTTTTTTTTATTAAAAAGTGTTTTTTTTAAATAAAAACACTGGTTTCTTTCTATTTTTCACAATAATTGAAATTTACAAATTTGAAATTCAATTTATTTTAAATAATTTAGCGAATAAGTTTATTTAAAAATTCAAAAAATAATTAAATTTGATAAAAGTTGCGCTTTTGATTTTTAAAAATAATATATGAATAACTAGGAAAACTGGAACTGGCTATTTAATTTATTATTATGATGTAAATTACACAATTTTTTATTTTCGAAAATCATCTTCAATTATTTTTGAATAATTTAATAAAAAATTTTAAAAAATTCAACTTTAATCAAATTTTTTAGAATAATTCAATTATTTTCAAAAAATTTAATAAAATTCTTTAAAACAATTCAATTATTTTCAATTTTAATTAATTTCGTCGAAAGAATTTGCAAAAATTCAATTATTTTCATTCTATAATAAAATTACTCACAGACATTTATAATTATTTGCAATATAATATTAATGAAATTTTTCGAAAGAATTCAATTATAAGAATTTAATTATTTTCAATACATTTTTCATTGAACTGCTCAAAAGCATTCAATTATTTTCATAAAATTGTTTAAAACAATTAAATTATTTTCATAAATTTTAATAAAATTCTTTAAAATGATTTAATGATGTATTTTCAAAAAATTTAGTAAAGTTCTTCAAAACCAGATTCAGTTATTTTCAATTGAATTTTAATTAAATTTGTCAAAAAAATTTGCAAGAATTCAATTATTTTCATTCTATTATAAAATTACTCCCAAACATTTAATTATTTGCAATATAATTTTAATAAAATTTTTCGAAAGAATTTAATTATTTTCAATACATTTTTCATTGAACTGCTCAAAAGCATTCAATTATTTTCACAAAAGAAAACTTCCATAAAATTGTTTAAAACAATTAAATTATTTTCAAAAATTTTTTTAAAATCCTAAACAAAAGTTAAATAATTTCAGATACAAAATTAAAAAAATTCAACTTTAATAAAATTCTTTAAAATAATTCAATTATGTATTTTCAAAAAATTTAGTAAAATTCTTCGCATCAGATTCAATTATTTTCAATAATATTTTCAATTTTGCAAGAATTCAATTATTTTTATACTATAATTAAATTCTTCAAAGAAATTCAATTATTTTCAATATAATTTTAGTAAAATTTCACAATAGAATTTAATTACTTTCAATACAATTTAAATTGAACTCCTCAAAAAAAGATTTTCACAAAATTTCCATAAAGTTCTTTAAAAAAATTCATTATTTTTAAAAATTTTAATAAATTTCTAAGCAAAAATTAAATTACTTCAGATTTATAATTATAAAAAGTTGAATTTTAAAAAATTTTTAATTAAAAATTCTAGATAAATTAGTTTTTTGAAACATTTTTATTCATATTTTTTTAAATTAGTTATATTTTTAAATAAAAGTTTAATTGAAAAATTTTCAAATTATTCAAAATTTCATGAAATTGTTTTATAATCAAGTGAATTTTAGAAACATTTAAGTTTTAGGTGAACTTTTTTTGAAATCATTGAATTTTAAGGAAGTTTCTTAAAAAATATTAAAAATAATTCAATTAGTGATGAAGAATTCAAGCTAAAAATTCTAGAAAATAATTTAATTGAAAAATTAAGCTTGTTGCTATTAATTAAAAACTTATTAATTAAATATTAATTAAATATTAATTAATAAGTTTACTTAAATTAAAAGTTTTAATAATTAAAGAAAAATTACTATTACTTATACTTAATAATAATTAATTAAAAAATTTGAATTAATATTAAATTTAATTAATAATTCTAAATTAAATAAAACTAGCATGGCAAGCTTGCCGCAAGATTGCGTGCTGTTTGGGAAATAATAATTTATTTTGATAAATTCGAAAAAAAATTGTTACTTTATTAAAAAGGATGAAAGGTGTTGGGAACATTACTTAATCCTTAAAAACACGATGTTTGTAATGTTTTAACTTTATTTCCTTTTTATATTAACGATGGGGATTCTCAACGTGCATCACTAATTGCGCACCTCAAACTGTAATTACCTAGGTACCATGACCTTGTCCATCTTTACGGTTTCTTAATGAGACTAATGAGTGTATAATAATGAACACAAATCATTAAAAATATAAAACAAAATATTGAATCGAATAAATAATTCCAGTCATTGTTATTGTTATTAATAAAATCTTATAATGAATTTCTAAATTTTTCGGTACTTATTTATATTATTGTTAATGAAAATGCAATTTTAAAAATTAGTTTAATTACTTAATTATCTTTTTCGAAATTAGTTTTAAAAAATTGGTTTGAAAATTAGTTTAGAATATTAGTTACAATAATTAGGCTACAATAATTAGTTTTTTTGGTTTATAACATTAATTTGTAAATTTTATTTAAAGAATTAGTAAGTAAGTATTCAAAATTAGTTCAAAATTTAGTTAAAGTTTGTTTTTAAATTTAAATTGAAAAATAAATATACAAAATTAGTTTGAAAAATTAGTTTCAAAATTTAGTTTAAAATATTAGTTTGGGAAATTAGTTTAAATATTTAGTTTAAAAATTAGTTTCAATATTTAGTTTAAAATATTAGTTTGAAAAATTAGTTTAAAATTTTAAATATTTAGTTTAAAAAGTTAGCGACAAAAATTTAATTGCAAAATTAGATAACAAAGTTTTGTCGAAAAATTAGTTTACAAAGTTTGTTTAGAAAATTATTTTACCTAATTTATTTACAAAAGTATTTTAGAAAATTAAATTAAAAAATTAGTTCAAAAACTAGGTTTAAAAATAAAGTTGAAAAGTTAGATTTCTTCAAATGGAGAAATTTCTATTTATTTGAAGAAAAAAAGAGGTAAAAATATGAAAAAAAAGACTTTCTTTAATAAAATTAATAAAATGTGTGGGCCCATTACTACTTACACCTGTTGAAATAAATTCTCATTTCTTCAACATTAGTATATAAATTGATAACCCGTATACATGAAATTGACTTAAATGACAAAACCAATTCAACTTAATTCGCCATTAAGGTGCGAATTCCTTTTTTTCTCGAAGACAAACATCTCTTCACGTTCCGCTTGTAATTTTATAATATACAAACTAAATACCAGCATTACAAGAAAATACTGGTACTCTGACAATCATAAAATAAATAACCATCAGTGGTCTACATCAGTGATATTCCACATATTTTCTGTTGAATATCTGTTTTTTATTTTTAAATAAATATATTTTAAATAAATAAAATATTAAACATTTTTTTAAATAAATATAAAAAAATAAAAATATTAATTGCTTTTTTACAATATTTGAATATTAATAAAAATAAAAATAATAATGATAATGATAAAAATAAAAATAATAATGATAACAATAATAATAATAAAAATAATAATGTATTTTGATAAATTAATAAAATAAATAAATAATAAAAATACATTCGACAGAAAAAATATCTAAAAAATATTTTTAAAATTAAAAAAACGTTACTTTTTTTTCTTTTTTCTTTGTACGCAGAATGTAAGAAATAATTGTTTTTTACTCTCCCCCTTCCCCTTCAAAAAAAAAAAGAAAACAAAAGTGTCAGGGAAGAAATTTTTTGAATGTAAATTTTTCAAGGTTCGAGCAAGGTCGCGAAGAGCGGATTCGAATATAATATTCAAAGTTTATTGGCAATAAAGCAGCGCGAAGTTGTTTGCAGGCACGTTCTCGACCGTCGCAGAGGAACTAATGCCCTGGGCCCCTTCGAAGAGTCAGACCCTCCAATAAATGTTTCACAGGTTCATAATCGTTGACCGTTAGTTTTTTTAGCAGAGAGAGAATGCATAGTCATAAAAACGCGTCCTTCGAAAATTAACAATAGAAATATAACTGTTCAATTTTTGAGAACTTTATTTTTTTTTTGAGGGAAAGAAGACGTCTTTCTTAAATATTTTTCCTCAAATCGTCAGTTCTTCCGCATCCGTGCAACACGATACAACTAAATTCTAATCTCGTGAAATAATTATTTTCCACTTTTATTCTCATTCTTTTCTGTCTACAAATTTTTGCGATTTTTCAATTTAAAATTTATTTTTTTCAATTTTTTTCAATTTTTGATTAATTGCTGTTTTTCTTGCCTTATTTCTGACTTAAATTACACGGAAATAATAGATTCTCCTGGAACAGCGATAAGTTTCTCTAAATTAGCGAAAGTCTTAACTGAAACGACTAAAACTGTCGCTAATTTAATTAAATTTACAACTGTTTCAGTAAAATACGAAAAAATTTCTATAATTTTACTACTTTTCCGATTTGAAAAATTGGAGTTTGTTACTTTTTCGATTATAGTTGCTGTTCTTTGACTTATTTTTACCTTTAAATTAGTAAAATAGGAAAAAAATTACTAAATGGTAAACGCATTTTTGTTAGTAATTTTTTTTTTTGCTTCAAGAAAAAAGTGACTAAACCCAAGAAACGGTTGAATTAGTCAATAAGTGATTAATTCAGATTTAGAAGTTCTGTTGAAAAGCTTCGAGTCACAAAGTTCGATGTCGAAACTACTTTCAGGGAGTGCATATATATATTTACACATACAAACTTTGGGATTTTATTGAGAGTGATTTATAGAAGAAAGTTTAAATTGTGATTTTCCGTGTGTGCTGTGTACGTGTAGATTTGAATTATTACCTGGTTCAAAATTGAACTCGAAAAGGATTAGGAAAAAGTTTTTTATAATAGTTGGAATTTCGTTAGAGTCGAATCTTTTGAATTATGTCATCATCACTTCTTTTAACAAATTTTTATTTTAAAAATACATATACCTATCGGAATTGTAGTTTTAATTTCGGAGTTTTTTTTTGTAATTATGTATTTTTTTCTAAAGAGAATAAAGAGTAAAGAAAATGAAAAATAAAGGTAGAAAAAATGAGTAGAATAAAAATATAATAAAAGTTTGAAAAGAATAAAAATGTTTAATTTATAAAAAAAAATTACGTTAGCAGAATTTCAATAGCAGAATTTAATTACCTTTTAAAATAAAATAAAATAAAATAAAATAAAATAAAATAAAATAAAATAAAATAAAATAAAATAAAATAAAATAAAATAAAATAAAATAAAATAAAATAAAATAAAATAAAATAAAATAAAAAGAAACAAATTTATTTCTTGTGAATTATTCCTTTCCTTGTTCTATAAAGAAGGTCGGAAAATTATATGTTTGTTTATTTAAATAGAAAAATGAGTATTTGCGGTAAAGATTATCAAAAAAATAAAAAAACGGTTCTTGATAATAAAAAATGTAATGTTTGTTTTTTATCACGACAACTGACAAACAACGTAATTTTTTTCAATTGTTCGTAATACGTTGACAGTCTTTTTTTATTTAAAATCAAAATTACATTTTTTAACTTTATTGAAAAGAAGTTTCTCGTGAATAGAAATTAATTTTGTTGGTAAAATTTAGAATTTTTTTTTCCACATAGAGAAAAGGTGTATTAGAAATCAGTGGGTACTAAATTATTTATGTGTTTTAAATGAATTTTATTTGGTTCAAATATTTTTTTTATGGTTCAAATAAGTTTTACTTGATTGAAATTAATTTTATTTGGTTAAAATGAATTTTTTATTTAAATAAAGTAATTTTTATTTGGTTCAAGTAAATTTTATTTGGTTAAAGTAAATTTTTATTTGATTCAAATAAGTTTTATTTGGTTTAAATAAATTTTAGTTGCGGTTCGAATAAATTTTTTATTTGGTTCGAATAAATTCTGTTTGTTTCAAAAAAGTCTTATTTGGTTCAAACAAATTATATTTGCTTCAAATAAATTTTATTTGGTTCGAATAAATTCTATTTCTTTTATAAAGTTTTATTTGGTTTAAGTAAATTATAATTGGTAAAGATAAATTTTACTTGGTTCAAATAAATATTTATTTGGTTCCAATAAATTCTATTCGTTTCTAGTAAGTTTTATTTGCTTCGAATAAATTCTATTCGTTTCCAATGAGATTTATTTGGTTCGAATAAATTCTATTCGTTTTTAATAAGTTTTAATTGGTAAAGATAAATTTTACTTGGTTCAAATAAATATTTATTTGGTTCGAATAAATTCTATTCGTTTCCAATAAGTTTTATTTTTGTTCAAATAAATTTTAATTAGTTCGAATATAATTGTCATTTGGTTTAAATAGGTTTTTAAATAGGTCCAAACAAATTTTATTTCGTTCATATAAATTTTAGTGGTGGTTAAAATAAATTTTAATTAGTTTAACTAAATTATTAAATAAATTATTATAAAGTATAAATTATTATAATTTAATTGAACCATATAAAATTTAATTGAACCAAATAAAACTTATGTATAAATAAATTATTAAATAAATGTTTATTTGATTTGACTAAATTCTATTCGTTTTCAATAACTTTTATTTGCTTAAAATAAATTTTTTATTTCTTTCGAATCAATTTAATTGGTTACAAATAAGGTTTATTTGGTTTAAATAAGTTTCATTTAGTTCAAATAAACTGTAGTTGGTTCAAATAAATATTTTTTGGTTTGAATAAATTCTGTTTGTAAAATAAGTTTTATTTCGTTCAAATAAATTTTAGTGTTGGTTCAAATAAATTTTTTGTTTGGTTTTATTTGGTTCAAATAAACTTTACTTGCTACAAAAAAATTTTTATTTGGTCTAAATAGGTTTTATTTAGTTAAAATAAATTATATTTGGTTAAAAAAAATTTTATTTGGTTAAAATAAATCTTATTTGTTTCTAATAAATTATAATTGGATCAAAATAATTTTAGTTAGTTCAAAAAAAATTTTATTTGGTTTAGATAAATTTTAATTCGTTGAAATAAATTTCTGTTGATTCGAATACATTTTTAATTTGGTTTTAATAGGTTTTATTTAGTTCATAAAAATTATATTTAGTTCAAATGAATCTTTTTTGGTTCAAATAATTTCTGTTTATTTTAAATAAGTTTTATTTGCTTCAAATAATTTTTTTCTTTGGTTCGAATAAATTATTCTATTGGTTTCAAATAAGTTTTATTTGGTTCAAATAAATTTGAATTGGTTCAACTAAATTTTATTTAGGTCGAATAAATTCTATTCGTTTCCAGTAAGTTTTATTTGCTTCGAATAAATTCTATTCGTTTCCAATAAGTTTTATTTGGTTCGAATAAATTTCAATCCGTTTTCAATAAGTTTTAATTGGTTTAGATAAATTTTAGTTGGTTCAACTAAATTTTATTTAGTTCCAATAAATTTTGTTAGTCTCAAATAAAAATTAGACTTGTGTTAAATAAAATTTCGAATTAGGAACAAAAAATAATTCACTATTCCCCGTGACAAATATTTGTCACTAATCACAATTTACTTGACACAAATAAATTTTACCTGATTTAAAGAAAACATTTTTTCGAATATGAGGCGAAAATTGAGGACTTTATTGACAAAAAAATTTGTAGAATATTGAAGAATGAAATATATATATAAACACAAGGCCCAGAAAGTGGAGTGCATCCGAACAAAAGAGAAATACATGCCGATGTTGTTAAACTACAAAAACGGGTTTCGCAAACGGGATTTGGATCGCGCTGCTGCAACATCTTTGGGCCCGGATAGCGATAATCGGTATCGTCCATCGGTTTTGTTTCATTTCAACTCACAGGGGCCCAATCCTCCTCTCTGCTTTTCAGACTCTTACGTAACGGACTGGGTGGTCCATCCTTCGAGACGAACGAAACGCCTCAGCCCGTTTACATCGCGATCGAGTTCCACCCGCAATGGACGATCAAACACATCAACACTCTTCTCTTTCTCTTTTTCACCTCGGGAACAAAAAAAAATTACTTTTACTCTCATTTTCGAAAAAATTTTCCAACTCAAAGAAAAGGAAATTCAATCAAAAAAGTAAACAAATTTTTTTTTAGTTTAAATTTTTGTTTCTTACTTTCAGTTTAATTTTTAGTGAACCAAGTATAGTGTGAAAGAAAAAAAAACAAAAAACAGTGAACGAAAAAGAAAAAAAAAAGTGATAAAAAATTATCGAAACCCATAACGGGAGAAGTGAAGAAATTTCAAAGAGCGCTCTGGGATAAATTGATTATTCAGCACGAATTTTACTCACTCTCTATCATTTGTCGACTGGGATTTTTTTTTCCTCGTTTTTTTCCCGCTGAAAGAGAAGAAAAAAAAATGCACAATTTTAATGAAAAATTGTCCGTTTTCCTGTTGGCTATCCATTTATAAAAGCAGTTGCCGCCATTTCATTTGGATTCAACAGAATCTTGTATAGAATCACGACCTATACTTATGGGAAACCTATAGGGCGTGTATATATATGTATAGAAAAGCCTGTTAACTTTCCAAGGGGGTGGGGGGAGTAATATATACGTTGGCATTTTCTTGCGCGAAGCATAGGGTTGTTTCAATGGTGTACACGAGCCACGAGAGAGAGAGAAATTGGTATGCAGACTCGTTCGATTGCTCATTACTCGTTTTCCACTAACGAAAATTACACCTTGGACTCGCTGTCTCACGTTTTCTCTCGCAGCATCTTCCGCGTATGTATATAGCATATATATATATATGCTCCAGACATGTCTGTCTGGACACGTATTTGGAATTATTCCCCAGAAGTCTTGTGCCACGTTTAACAATTTTTTCATCAAGCTAAAAATTATTTAACAAAATTCTCTTTCGTTTTTTTATTTTGTTTTATTGGTATTATTATGATCATTTAGAATTATTATTACTATTACTATTATTATTGTTATTATTATTTTATTTTTATTATTATTATTATTATTATTACTATTATTATTATTATTATTATTATTATTATTATTATTATTATTATTAAATTTTTTATTATAATTTGCCTATCATTGAATAATTAAATTAGTAGCAAAACTATATACGCGCACAAGTGCGCTTGAAATTTTACTGGCCGTTTTTAGTTTAATAAACTTTCTGCAAAAAAAGAAAATTTTAAATTAAAACAAAAATAATTTTATTAAAATTTTTAAAAAGCCAAATTTTTTCAGAATTTCTAATTTCTAAATTAAATTATTCAATACTTCAATATTTTTGTCAAATTAATATTAAAATTTTCAAAAATTTTACTTATATTATTATATACTTTATAATTAATAAAATTAAATTTTATTAAAATTATTGACAGAAAATTAAATATTTTTAAATAATTTTAAATTAATAATTTTGATTATTTTGGAAATAATTGAATTTTTTAGAAAAATTTTATTACAAGTTTTAAAAATAATTGAACCCTTTCAAAAAACGAACCCGTTAATAAAATTTTGTAAATAATTTAATTTTTTTGAATTATTTCGTTAAATTAATTAAAAATAATATTTTTTTAAAATAATTTTAAATTGATAATTTTGAAAATAATTGAATTTTTTAGAAAAATTTTATTACAATTTTTAAAAATAATTGAACCCGTTCAAAAAATTTTATTAAAATTGCATTGAACATAATTGAATTCCTGGAAAGAATTTCATTATTTATAATAATAATGTAATAAAATTAAATTTTATTAAAATTATTGATAGAAAATTACAAGCACATAAGCGCGCGTGAATTTTTAACGACCGTTGTTAGTTTAAAAATATTTCTGCAAAAAAAAATAGTTTAAAAATTAAAACAAAAATAGATTGTTATAATTTAAAAAAGCACATTTCTTCAGAATTTCCAATTTCTAAATTCAATTGTTCAAAATTTTAATATTTTTGTCAAATTAGTACTTAAATCCTACTTATATATTATACTTTATAATTATTAAAGTTATTGATAGAAAATAAAATATTTTTAAAGAATTTTAATAAAATTTTGTAAATAATTCAATTTTTTTGAAGAATTTCTTTAAATTAATTAAAAATAATATTTTTTTTCAATAATTTTAAATTGCTAATTTTGAAAATAATTGAATTTTTTAGAAAAATTTTATAACAATTTTCAAAAATATTTGAACCCGTTGGGAAAATTTATTAAAATTGCATTGAACATAATTGAATTCCTGGGAAGGATTTTATTATTTGTAAAAATAATTCAATTTTTGCTAAAAATTTTCTTTCTGCAAAAAAAGTTTAAAAAATTAAAACAAAAATATTTTTATTACAATTTTTAGAAAAACCAACTTTCGTCAGAATTTTCAAATTAAATTATTTAAAACTTCAACATTTTTGTCAAATTAATATTTAAATTCTACTTATATTATACTTCATAAATAATAAAATTAAATTTTATTAAAATTATTGACAGCAAAATTAAATTTTTTTAAAAAGAATTTTCTTAGTGTTTTCGTAAATAATTTAATTTTTTTGAAAAATTTCATTAAATTTCTTTAAAATAATTTTTTTCTTAACAATTTTAATATAAAATTTTGAAAATAATTGAAATTTAAAAAGAATTTTATCAAAAACGTTCGATAACGTTTTCAATAAAATTGAAGTTTTTAGAAAAATTTTATTAAAATATTTCATTTCTTACGAAAAATTTTACAATTTATAAAAATAATTCAATTTATTTGAAGAATTTTATTACATTTTTAGGAAATAATTAAACTCTTTCGTGAAATTTTATTAAAATGTTTTAAAAATAATTGAATTCCTGCGAAGAATTTTACTATTTATAACAATAATTGAATTCTTCCAAAGAATGTTATTGTTATGAGAATAATTGATAAAAATTTTTCAAAAATACAATTATATTTAAAAATAATGTTTAAGGGTGGAAAAATAATATTCTTTAAAATTAAAAATTTATTTTAATGAAATTTCACAAATATTTCTAATTTATTCAATTTGTTTAAAATTTTTTTCCTAAATTCCACTATTTTCTAAAAATTTTAATCACAATTTTTCAAAAAATTGGTTTTTTTAGGATATCTAGAAATTAAGATTTTCAAATTTAATTGTAATTTTTAGTTAAATAAATATTTAAATACTTATTTTTATTTATTTGTCCAGCACAGGAATTAAAATTTCAAAATACTTTTAGTGTTAAACCTTTCGACACTTAATAATTTCGTATCTCTACGTAATATCCCGAATTACCTTATTACGCTTATTACGTTTTTGTTATTAATTACCACAGTTAATAAAAATTTAGGAAATATTTCTTCTTTTTTCCGCAACTTATAAGACTGTTGTATATGGGAAAGGAGCCGTTTTGTGTCCAAGGTCCCCTTTGGAACTCAGGAAATATACCTAGTAATTTCTATAAGGGAAACGTGAAATTTGCACCAGACGAGAGTGCCACTTTTAGACCGATAGGGACTAAAGTTTGCGTGCTATTCTTTAACCGGCAATTTTTAATCGAATTAAGTAAAATTCCATATAAAGCTTCGCCTAATAAAATAAATTTAATTTTCAATATTCGAATTGATAAATTAATAAAACTCAAGTCAATATTATTCTATCAATATTTAATAATTAAATTCTCCAAAAAATAAAAGGACAAATTTTTTCTCTTGTTAAAAAAAAAGGAGAAAAAAATTTTTTTCTTCGAAGAAAAAAGAAGGGGAAATATTTTTTCTACAGAGAAAAAAGAGAGGAAAATTTTTTCTATAGAGAAAACTTTTTCCTTTGAGAAAAAAGAAGGGACAGAATTTTTTTCTACGGAGAAAAAAGAAGGGGAAAAATTTTTTCTATTGGAGGGCAAAAATTTTTTTTAAAAAAAATTTTATTATTAATTAATAATAAAATAATTTATTTTATTTAATAAAATTTAGAGTCCTTCTTTAAGTATTTCTTCTTTTATTATTTCTTCTTTTAGTATTTATTTTTTTTAGTATTATTTCTTCTTTTATTATTTCTTCTTTTATTATTTCTTCTTTTAGTATTTATGTTTTTAGTATTTCTCCTTTTAGTTTTTTATTTCTCCTTTTTAAGAAGAGAAAAATGGAGAAAACACGTTTTTTTAAGGAGATCTCGGTCTGGCGTCGTTTTCTTCTTTTGTTTAGCGCAATTCATATTATTGAGAATAGTGAGCAAGGAGTTAACTACGACCACCATCACTGCAAAGAGTTTTCAATTATAATCCAGCAATTTTGAGTTTATAAGTACTTGATTCTTCATTTGCTATTAAAGTGAAACGAATCCAATTACAGTCACGCACTCTTCAATCTAAGTGGATTCTAGTTCATTTTACACTGCATTCTCAGGTATTTTATTTTTCCACCATTGAAAATTGTAGCATATATTAAAAGTTAAAATCGAAAATTATAAAAAATTAAATTATTAATTTAAATTATTTAATTCTTAAATTATTATTTTATTTAATAAAATTTAGAGTCCTTCTTTAAGTATTTCTTCTTTTATTATTTCTTCTTTTAGTATTTATTTTTTTAGTATTTATGTTTTTAGTATTTCTCCTTTTAGTATTTCTTCTTTTAGTATTTATTTTTTTTAGTATTATTTCTTCTTTTAGTATTTATTTCTTCTTGAGCTAGAAAGGGGTTGAAAATAGTGTCTGTATATAAATTCTTGAATAATGTTATTAGATAATTATTAAATATTAAAATAATGTTATTTTGGAATTTAAAGTTTTCGAAAGTCATTAAAGATGAAGTTATAGACGTTTATAGTTATACAAATACGGGGCATATCAAAAGGGATCGAATATAAGGGGCTTTTGGAAAATACGACAAGAGCGCAAGAGAGAATCTGTACGAAATGTAAACCAGTTAGGTCTACCTACCCCGCGATTAAACCAAAACCAAGTGGTTTTATAGCGCGATCTGTCTTCCGTTGCCATAACGAGTTCGTGACTCGACATAATATGATAAACCCTAAAATGCATTGGACTCGCGTTGAAGCCGTTGTTTCGAGGAACAAAAACTGCGGTCATACTGTGTTTGACACTAAAAGAAAAAAAAAAAGATTCGGGAAAGACCTCAGCTACTTGTATACAATTTTGTACTTTCTTCAATTTTGTTATTTTTATTCTTCTTTCTTCAGTGTTATACATTTTTTAACTCTTCGTATTTTTTATATCTTTTACTCTGCTTTAATTATTTTAATCTTAATCCTTATCCTTAATCTCTCATTTCTTCCGTTTTTACTTATTTTCTTCACTGTTTAAACTACACGTTATGGTGATGAAGAAATATAAGAAAAATGAAAGTGAAGAAAAGGAAGAATATTTCTTCCTTTTCTTCACTTTCATTTTTCTTGCATTATTTAAGAAACTGTTTTTCAGTTTCTTTAAAAAGGAGTAAAAAATTAAGAAATATTCTTCCTTTTCTTCACATTCATTTTTCTGATATTTCTTCATCACCATAATATGTAGTTTAAACAGTGAAGAAAAGGGAAAAAAATTCTCCCTTTTCTTCAATTTTATTTTTCTTCTATTTCTTTATCATAATGCGTAGTTTAAACAGTGAAGAAAAGGAAAAATATTTCTTCACTTTCATTTTTCTTGTATTTCTTCATCATCATGACATGACGTGTAGTTTAAACAGTGAAGAAAAGGAAGAATATTTCTTCAATTTTTTACTGCTTTTTAAAGAAACTGTTTGTTAGTTTCTTTAAAAAGGAGTAAAAAAGGAAGAAATATTCTTCCTTATCTTCGCTTTCATTTTTCTTGTATTTCTTCATCACCATAACATGTAGTTTAAACAGTGAAGAAAAGGAAGAATATTTCTTCCTTTTCTTCACTTTCATTTTTCTTCCATTTCTTCATCACCATAACGTGTAGTTATACCAAAGTTATTAAAAAAACCAAAAAAAAAAAGAAGAAATACTTTCCACCAATTGTCGAAGAGAGCATATCAGCCTGAAGAGCATGATTGGTATTCTCAAAAAACTTTGGGCCCCCGGGGGCAATAGGGAGAAAAAGGAAGCGAAAAAAAGGAATGGCTGTGTGAAAAGAGAAGGAACAAAAGTCATCCAGACGTGGCTAGGGGCCAAGTTCATCATTATTCAATAATCTCACACTCTGCTCTTTTTTTTCAATTTTTCATTTCTGATCTTTCTTAAAGCGTAATTCTTCATCTTCATTCGATCAACAATTCCATGTATACAATGTTGTATATAGTTAACATCATATATACAATATACACGCCGAGAGATATTTATACGAACACAGATGAGCCAAGTTACTAACTTCAAAAACCAGTAGATAAATTAACTTTTAAATTACTTAAGTCCCTCCTGCCAATATTCGAAAATTTACTGCCACCCTTTTTATTTCACGGACTCACTGATTAGATCGGCACTTCATCAACTCGTCATTTCGCGCACTTCTTTTCCTATCTTACTAATTAGATTTTTTTTATTATTAAAAGAAAGTGCATTTCCTTTCTTTTCATTTCTTTTAATAAATAGAATCTAATTAAACAATTTTTAAATGAAAAGATTTGTGGTATTTAAAACTGGCAGCGATTCGCGTGGCTAACTTCTTACTCACATTTTTAAATGAAATTAGCAATTTTAAAATTAATAGAAGGTAAAGATTTTTAATTCAAAATTTTTTTTTATAAAAATAAAATATGAATTGGAAGCTTTTATATTATTATAACCATAATAATCGTATATTCTAACCTAAGGAATTTAGGGAAAAGTCAAAGATTTTTATTAAAAGTACTAAATTTTTAGAATTCATAAGAAAATTCTTAATTTTAATTTTCAGTGAATTTAATTGGAAAATTTAAAGAACTTTGATGTTTGAAAAATTTTAATAATTTTCAAATTCTTTTGAAATTAGTTAAATTTTATAATATGTATTTAAGTAATCATTAAAAATAATGGAATTATAGAAGAATTTTAGTTAAGAACACTAAAAAAAATTGAATTTCTGAGAAGTTGCAAATGTTTGCAGAAATTCAATTATTTTCAAAAGTAATAAAATTTATTCTTGTCAGAATTTCAATTATGGTAAAATTTTTTTTTAAATTCTCGTAAAAATTTAAATTATCCTTAATTTATAAATAATAAAATTCTTCTACGAAAATCAATTATTTTCAAAAACTTCAATAATTATTTTCAAAATTTATTCTCAATTCAATGATTTTCAATATTTACTATTTTAATAAAATTTTGCAAAAGAAATTCAATTATGTAAAAAAAAAAATTTTTGAAATAATTCTTCGCAAAAATTCAATTATTTTCAAAAATAATAAAAATCCCCAAATTTTTTAAAAATGCCTTCGCAATAATTCCATTATTTTCATAAATAATAAATTTTTTTGGGGAATTTAATTATTTTTATAAATAAACAACTCATTTTTTTATTATTTTCAAAAATTTTATTGACATTCTTGTTAAGAATTTAATTATTTTAATAAATAACAGAATTCTTGTCAAGAATTCAATTATTTTTCAAAATTTTTATTACATTCTTGACCAGAAGCCAATTATTTTCATAATTAACAAAATTCTTCGCAGAAATTTCATTATTATTATCATAATTTTTTGTAAAATTCTTTGCAAAAATTCAATTATATTCGATATAATTTTAATAACATTTTTGGACAAAATTCAATTATTTTCAAAAATTTTAATGAAATTCAATTATACTTTCAAAAGACTTTAATAAAAAGTTTTTTAAAAAATTAAATAAGTTTCAATTTTAACAAAATTTCTTTAAAAAATTGAATTATTTTCAAGAATTTTAATAGAATTCAAAGCAGAAATTCAATTATTATAAAAAATTTTAATAAAATTCTTCTAAAAAATTCAATTATTTTTCAAAAATTTAAATAAACTTCGTCGCAAAGAATTCAGTTATATTCACAGGAAAAAAAAGTCTGACTCCGTTTACACCTTAAATTCAGCCTCGAAAACAGGCTGAAAGTAAAACTTTTTTTTTAGTGTGTTCACAAATAAAAAAACTCTTAGTAATAATTCAATTATTTCCAGTTGAAAAATTTACAAATTAAATTAGGTATATTAAATTATGATTTTTAATCAATTAAAAAATTTTTCTTTTATAAGAATTCATTTTTGAGAAACATTCAATTATTTAACAAATCATTTATTTTTGTATTTAAATAATAGAATTCTTGTAGAATTGTCTAATAAAAATTAATTTAAAATTGAATTTCAGTTAAAATTTTATATAAAAAATTAATAATTGAATATTATAAGCATTATGGCGTGAATTTTTAAAAATAATTGAATTTTAAAAAGGTTTTAAATTAAAATCTTTAAAAATTTAAAGTTTTCATATTTTTAATTAACAATTGTGTAGAATTAATTTATATAAAAAAGATTAATTCAATTTTTTTAAAAAATTTTTCGAAGTTTTTATTTTTTAATTGTATATTTAATTAAAGAACTTTCGAATAATCGAAATTTCATAAAATTGAATTGTAAACAAATGGATTTAAAAATTCTGAAAGATGAATTTTTTCAAAAATTATTAAATTTAATTGATTTGAAGAAGAATTTTAGTTAAAAATTGTAGAAAAATAATAAAAATAAAGTTGTGTTACTTTTATTTTATTTTTTTTATTATCTAATCGTTTTTAGACTGAATCCGAATATTCTTTAGGGTTTAGGGAAATGACAAAATTTTTTTTTGCGCAAATCAGGGAAATCGTAACTAAACGTTAAAATTTTTAAAAGAACTGAACTCTTTTAGTTTACTAAATCTAATTTACCAAATTGCCTTCTTCTTTAGAAGGTGCAAAATATAAGCTACCAAAAAATAAAACGAAAAAATAAAGTAAAAAAAAAAATCTATAATATGAAAATAAGCAGTTTCTTTAAAAAAGCGAATAAATTAAAAATTCTTTTTTTGCAATATAAAATTGGTAATTGCAACATATCGCGCGTTTATTTCATATACTTTGCGATGAAAGACAAGGCGACTGCTTTTTTGTAAAAAACAAAGCAGATGATTAATTTTGTGAACGTGATTCGCCTTGAGTATTGTATATAAAGAAGAAGTCTATCGACTTTTTCGCACGCTTTTTGAGTCGATTTTATTATTCTTATTATTATCATTATTATTATTATTATTATAACCTGAGGGGTTGAATAGAGGAGAGATCTGCGGGATCGCTTTAGATCATCGAGAGTTAGGCATTGGCGCACGACTATAAGTCCGCCGCAAGGTTTACTTCCCTCGAGTTTGCCAATAAAAGAGAGATATAAAAGCCGGCTCTATTAGCATACGATTGGCACCGTCCATCTTAATGCCCCTTTTGTCTTTGTGTGCGTATCGCTTTCCACAACAATGTTTATGTCAGTGTTCCAGCTGTAAACCGCGCACGCGTCCATTCAAACTGAATTACTGTGCGAAAGTACTGAACTCTTTTGCTTAACTTTACTTTACTTTATACTTTGCCTTCTGTCGACAACACGTGTATATACCTTACATTCACTGCGCGCAACTCACAATAAAAGAATAGGGGGCAAAAAAACACCCAAGACAATCTCCAATCTCGCGTGTTCAGTTCAAATGCTTTTTTCAAACTCTGAAAATAGTGACGAAAAACTCCTAATTAGAAGAAATGTTTGTGTAAAATATTATCTGCTGTATAAATAACATTTTTTTTTGCTCTACTTGATAGGGAAATATTTTTTTTTACTTAATAAAAGTAATTCCAAATATATTAGGATCAAACATTTATTTTTTAATTTATTTACCTTTTTCTATTATTTTTTTTTCTATTATTACCTTTTTTCTATTATTTTTGTTCTATGTTTTTTGTTCTATTTTTTTTCTATCTTATTTTGTTCTATTTGTTTCTTTGATTTTTTTATTACTTTATTTTATGTTTTATTTCCGTTTCGATTTTTTTTTGTCTCACATTATTGATTATTTTTTTAATTTGTACTTTTATTTCTTTATTTGTACTAAATTTGTACTTTTATAATTCTTTATTTGTACTAAATTTGTATTTTTATAATTCTTTATTTGTACTAAATTTGTACTTTTATTTCTTCATTTCATCGTCGAATTGTTTTATGCTTTTTTTCCCTCACACTACACATTATGGTTTCTTTATTTCTTCTCCATTGGTTTTTCTCTCCACGTTCCTTCCTTCATCGTGTCAGAGGCAAAATACTCGCCGACGATAGATTCCTATCGTTTGACGTTGTTGTAGGGCTTCACAAGCAATGAAAATAATCCCCGCCACCAGAGTTTTTTTTCCCCCTCCTTTTTTTAGCATAAGGTGTACCTTGTTAGCGCATATACGCAGAGTCTAACGAGTGGGATCCTTAGTTTCTTTCCTCAAAAGATTTCTCCGAGAAACTGCATATATAGGCATCAACTTCTTTTTTCCTGAAATAATCTTTTTATAACTATCTCTTCAAAGTCTCAGATTATTTTAAGTTCCCTCTTGGCCCTATAATTAATTATATTCACTTTTTTCTTTGATGAATTTTTTACATAAATTTTTTTCTCTTTACTCTATTTTTGTGAAAAAGGAGAATTTTTGATATTTACTTTTTATATTTCAAAAAGTAAATATGAACTATAATAATTTGAATGTTTTTAATCATTAAAAGACTAAAATTTTGTTAAATATTATGTTTTGACAAATTGAAATTTTACAGATTTTTGTTCTTTACTTTTAAACAATTAATTAGAAAATTATTAAACAACTGTGATTAACAAATAGACATTTTATTTATTTTGCATTATTTTTGTTTATGAATCACAATTTTTTTTTTAAATATTATTTTGGTTTAGAAAAGGATTTTCCACAGGAATTAAGTCATTTAAAAAAAAAATTTTTAATTAATTAATTTAAAATTATCATTTTATATTATAAGAATATTGTTACTGTAACTTCATCAAAATTATTTTCATTATTTTAATTCAATTATTATTTTCTAGAATTTTAAATTATTTTTTATGAAAATAATAATTGAATTCCTTAAAAAAAATATATTATTTATGAAAAAAATTGAATTCCTGTGAAATTTTTATTATTTATGAAAATAATTAAATGTTTACATACAATTTTATTGAAAATTTTTTTAAATAATTGAATTCGTTTTGGGAAATTTTATTGAAATCTTAGATACTGAAAATAATTAAAATTAGAAAATTTTATGAAAATAATTGAAATTAGGACAAGAATTTTTTTGACATTTATGAAAATAATTGAACTTTGGAGAAGAATTTTGTTATTAATAAAGATAGTTAGGATTTTTACAAGAATTTTTTTTCCAAATTTTGAACATAGTTGAATTTTATAAAAATTTTATTTTTTTTTTTTTTAAATAATTGAATTTTTGCAATTATTTGTAATTTCTTCAAAATTGAATTTTTTTTAGTGTTTTCAACACAAATTTAAATTGGAAAATTTTTAAATTCTATTATTTTTAAAACAGCTAAATTTTATTTAAAAAAAGTCAGTAAGAAGTTAGTCGCGGGCTTTAGCGCGCCAATTGTTGCTAGTAGATAAATAATTTCTAAAAATCAAAAAATTGATAACTTTAAAAAATCAAAATATTAATAATTTTTAAATACCAAAAAATTGATAATTTTGAAAAATAAAAAAATTGATAACTCTTAAACATCAAAAAGTTAATAATTTTTAAAAATTAAAAATTAAACATAAATAATTCTTGAGAATTAAACAATGGATAGACATAATTCTTAAGAATTTAAAATATTGCTAAATAATTCTTCTGTTTAGCAATAAATCATAAAAATTTAATTACAGGAAAATTTTTCAAATAACCATGGATTAGCGTTTGTTTTCTTCAAAGATAGGAGCAATCTATGTCCGTGTAAACCGAACGTGAGTAGAGAGGGGGAGGGGGGGGGGCAAAAGCGCCGTTTTACGCCAGGTCACGAACCCTATTACCTTCTTTTTTTAAAAAGAAAAAAGAATAAAGAAAAATCATTTTTTCCTTCCGAAACAAATTATAAATATTATATCGCAAAAATTGGGCTACTATTTTCAAAAATTCTCATTTTCGCAGATTTTTTTGTATAATAATAAGTAATAATAATAATTATAATAATAATAATAATAATAATAATTGTAGTAAAAATAAAAATAATAGGTAGTAAAAATAAAAACACTAAAAAAAATAAAAATATAGTAGTAACTAAAACAAAATGATTTAATAGAAAATTTTTTATTATATTTATTATTTATTAATAATAATAATGATGATAATAATGATAATAATAATATGAACCATATAATAAACGGAAATAATTTGGAACATTTTGTACAGTAATTAAAAAGTAATTTCTATTTTTTTCGGAAACACATTTTTTATTCTATTCAGCAAGATGGTAAAAATATTTTTTTCCACGTTTGAAAGTGAAATTTTAATATAGAGACACTCGTCATATTTCATTAATTGGATGATTCGCTTTGACCTTCGATTGGAATTCAGTGGTTTGTCGGTTCGGCACCACACTTTGTAAGTTAGAGACCCATCATCGGAACTTGTTTCATTATATGGTTTATGGGTCCAAAGATTTTGACCCACACCCATATTTTTTCTTTCTTAAAAAGAATAGGCATATTCTTGAAATATATTCTCTTCCTTAACGGAAGTTAAAATTTTTTTTTGTCAAAACTTTTTTTTTGTAACGAATTTGTGTCAATACCATAACCGCCAGGAATATACCATTATTCATTTTTCCCGAAACATAAAAATTGACATTTAATTTATAAAATTTTGTAATTCAAACAAAAATTATACTTTATAGATGAAAAAAAATTTTGATGATTAAGAAAAATTGCAATGGTTAAAAATAATTATTAAAAAAAATTGCAATGGTTAAAAAGGATTGTGAGCAAAATTATAAGGGTTGAAAATAATTATTAAAAAAATTGTAATGGTTGAAAATATTCATGGAAAAAATTGTAATGGTTGAAAATAATCATTAAAAAAATTGTAATGGTTGAAAATAATAACGATGAAAAAAATTGTACATAATGGTTAAAAATAATCATTACAAAATTGTAATGATTAAAAATAATCATGGAAAAAAAATTAATGGTTGAAAATAATGCTTGAAAAAATTGTAATGGTTAAAAAGGTTGGGAGCAAAATTGTAAGGGTTGAAAATAATTATTAAAAAAATTGTAATGGTTGAAAATATTCATGGAAAAAATTGTAATGGTTGAAAATAATCATTAAAAAAATTGTAAGAGTTGAAAATAATGACTATGAAAAAAATTGTAATGGTTAAAAATAATCATTGAAAAAATTGTTATATGGTTGAAAATAATCATTACAAAATTGTAATGGTTGAAAATAATGACTACGAAAAAAATTGTAATGGTTGAAAATAATTATTGAAAAAAATTAATGGTTGAAAATAATAAATGAAAAAATTGTAATGGTTAAAAATAATCATTGAAAAAAATTGTAACAGTTAAAAATAATAATTAAGAAAAAAATTGTAGTGATTTATTTTTTGTTTGCGAGAAAATTAACACTTGAATGTAGCGAGGGACATAATTTTTCGAGAAGGATATGTACAAGGAAGAGAGGAAGGAATGACTATATACATTTCCGCGTGGAATTTTCAGTAAACACCTGCAGAATGGGGTTTATATGAATTGGCATACGGCTTGATATCTTTTGATCAGAAATACCGTTTTAGAAGTCTTCGAAGTTATTGGGAAGTTGAACCGTCCAAGAATCGAGCGGAGTTCGTCCATCACTGGTTACCCCCACTCAATTTATCTGACCCCTTCTTCTGGGCCTTTGACCAGCGTGATGCAATGGTTCGCGTCTCAAATGCAAAAACTCTGCATTGCATAATTATAATGCAGTGAGAAAAGATTTTTTCTTTAAATAAAAATAAAAAAAAAAATATTTTACAATTTTTCTATTTTTTATTCTTTAATTATTTTTTTTTAATATTTGAGTCATATATCAATATAATAATTATTTATATTATTTGAGATAACGTATCTAGAAAATAATAATAATAATAATAATAATAATTATTATTATTATTATTATTATTATTATTAATTATTATTAAAAAAAATTTATCTAGAAAAAAGGGTTAAAGAAATTAATAAAATTTGTTCAATTAGAGTAAATTTTCACGATGCAAAATGATACATAATCTCTGCTTACATTACATTGTCTGCGTTGAATCGCACCTAATCTTGTTTTCTTCGGGAGCCGAAAGCATCGCGTCTAGATTCCACGGTTTCTCATTATCCCGCCTTGAAAATATCCCAGCTAATCGTAATAGACTTGAAGGTGCAGCTGCGGTTAGCTTGTACCCTTCAATCTAAGGAAGTGCTTTGCCGTTTGCATAATTATAATAGCCACTTGCTTCACTTTGGAATCGCCTCTTTTCGTTTACTTTTTCAAATCAATTTTATTTCATCGACTTTCGATTCAATTCAGAAAAATTCTTCTTTTTTTTTGCGGTGAAATTCATCTAATATATTTTTCCCCAAACTATACAATTTTCGTTTATTATTTTTTAGCAACTATTTAGCAATTTATTTTTTGCAAAATATATTTAAGATTTTTTTTTCTCCACTCAAGGTTGACACGCTTTTGCTCATTTCAAATTCCCTGACTTTTCCATGTTAAAAAACGGAATTTTAGAAAACATTTTTACTAATTTAAATTTAGAGAGTTTAATATTTAATTATTATCTAAAATTTTAACTGAAATTCATATTTAAATTAATTTTTAATAGAAAATTTTACGAGAATTTAATTATTTAAATACAAAAATAATTTATTAAAGAATTGAATGTTTTCTAAAATTAAACTCTCATAAAGAATTTTATCAACAAATTTTTAAATAGGTAATTAAAATTCATTTGACAAATTTTAATAACATTTTTAAGAATAATTTCATTTTTCGATAAATTAGATTAAAATTGTATTAAAAATAATTGAATCTCAGTAAAAAATTTGATTGAATTGAAAAAAGTTTTTGAAAATAATTGAAATTTTGCCAAGAATTTTATTAAAAATTTTTGAAAATAATTGAAATTTTGGAGAAAAATTTTATTATTTATAAAGATAATTAAAATTTTTAAGAGAATTTTTTTAAACTTTTGATCATAATTGAATTTTTGCGAAGAATTTTATTACTTTTGAAAATAATTAAATTCTTGAGACGAATTTTCATATTTATTTTTAAATAATTGGATTCTTTTGTAAAATTTTTAATGAAATAGTAAACATTAAAAATAATTGAATTTTGATAAATTATTGAAATTAATTAAATTTCTACCTATATGAAGAATTTTATTTAAATTATTTTGAAAAAAAATTGAATTGTGAAAAAGAATTTGATTAAAACTTTTGAAAACAATTTAATTCTTTCAAGAAATTTAAATAAAAATGTATATATTGACATTAATACTTAAATTATTATAAATAAATTATAGGAAGCCTTTTTTTAAAATAATTATTAAATTTATTTGACTTAATTTTAATAAAATTTCTAAGAATAATTACATTTTTCGAGAAATCCCATTAAAATTGTATTAAAAATAATTGAAATTCTGCAATGAGTTTTATTATTTATGAAAATAATTGAAAACCTATAAAGATTTTTATTATTTATGAAAATAATTTTACAAAATTTCAAATTAAAACCTTTTGAATTTCATCTATTTATGAAAATTGTAAACGCACCTTTTTTAAAATTGAACTAATTAAAAAATATTTTTAAGGAAAATTAGATTTTGAAAATAAGCATATACAATAACTTTAGAAAACCTTCAACTTTTTCTTTAAGTTTTCTTCCTTAAAAAAGAAAGAAAATAGAATTAGGAAAATTTAATTTTAATGCAAAAATTGCAAATTGAATAATTAAATTATAAAAAATGCATTTTTTCTTTGATGCGTTTCTTTCTTTCTCTTTTTTTTAAAGCAGAAATTATAATTCCGTCTACTACTTTTTCGTATTCTTTTTATTTTTATATTTTTGTTACTTATTATTATTTATTTTGTTAATAAATATTACTGCAACATTAGTAATTACAGATGAGGAATAAAAGTATTATTAATATTGCAAATAAGTTCCAAAATTTAAAAATTAAGAGTCTCAGTTGGCACTGACAATGAAAAGCGACGATTGGCGCGCGTTCGCAGCTGCGCGCGCAACACACGTGGAGTGGGGGAAAACGACGCCTTCAGTGATTGGTGCGCCTTTTTCTCCACTTCACAGGCATTGCGCGCGCAACTCCAACGCGCTCCAATCACTCCTCAAGGTTAACGTTTTCTTTTGAAAAAAATAAAAAATGGAAAAATGACTTTTAGACGCTCTCTGTCACCGACAGTAGTTTAATTATTCAAATTTACTTCCGTTTGCTTCAATCTTTTGTTAAATTCTTTTAAGTTTGTTTTACATTTCCTTACTTTTTTTTGTAGTTAATTTAAAATGTATTTATTGTTTTTGAATTTGTTGTAACAGTAACAGCAATAGTATGTCACAACAATGAAAGTAAATTTATAGTAAATAATAAATAATAATAAATAATAATAAATTTAAAGTAATTAATTATGTAAGTAAATAGTAAGAAAAACAACTTTTTTCGAAATTTAAATAATTTTCTGAAAATTTAATTTAGATTCTCATTTAGTATTATATGCGCGGTTATAATGAGATTTATTTCATATCTCACGTAATTTACAATCCAAAAGCTGAGGCCCACCCGTGAAAAAAAAAGATCAGATGCGAATCTAAAAAGTTGTGGGTATGAAAAGGGACGGATATTGTGGGCGATGTAATTCTTGGCTGAAATCTGGAAAAGTAATGGGCTATATGGAAGAGAAGAAGAAGGCGCGCAACCCGGGGTCGAAGTCGCATTATCAGCACGCGCCTTTGTTTGCATAATAAATTTATAAAATAACTACGCAGCGTTATTGTGTTAGTTTCTCGTTGAAAATCGTCACGATATTCCTCGTCATCTCATTCTCTTCTTCTTTTCATTTTTTTTTATTATTAAATGTAAACTAATTTTATAGAAATTTAAATTTTTATTTTATGTCCACGCGGTTTTTTCTCACTCTGAAAACTCTTTTTTTTCTTTAGCTTCTTTTTTATGTTCTCGGGAAGGTATAAAAAATTTTTTGATGACTTTTCATAGTTACAAGTTTGTAGAAAATATGTAAGAATTAATTTTTAGTGAAAAGTGTTCTACTTTTCAGTAAAAATTAATTCTTACATATTTTGACATGTTGGTTGCTACCTTGGTTGTTTCGCTCTTTATTATCAGTCGTTTGGATCAAAAATGAGGGAAAAAATGGTAAAGAGTTGGGGTAAGTTGGAATATAATAAATCAAAGATTTTGTTGAAAGGAAAAAGGGAGAGAGAGAGAGAGAGAGGAGGAAGGAAGGCAAAATGAGAATGGAAGAGAATACATAACTCCATCACAATATTGAGCGCACAACATTGGACCATCGAGATTTAGGTGATCTCTCTTCAACAGAGCCTTAAGGGAAAGGGGTGAAATTTATTCGACAAGGCCGAAGACAAAGAGAGAAAGAGGAATGGATCAAGTGGATTTTTGCTCCGAGCTAGAATGCCGATTTTATTAGGACATCGAACAACTTTTCCTTCAGTACTTTTGCGATACACTTTTCGACATATTCGACAGTGAATCTCAAGAATTTTTATTTCTCTAATTACTCTCAAAAATCTAAAATATTTTCCTGAAACATTTTACTAAAAAGAATTTTTTGTAGTCAATTGAAAAATTGTTCTGGTAAAATAAAAAATTCTTGTGGTAAGATAATAATTTTTTTTTTAGTAAACTTTATACTTTTTTAATACTATTAGTATTTTTTTGGTCGATTTGAAAAAATTAAAAAGCGAGAAAACACGAATTTAATTTTTATTCGTGATTGAAGGATTGAGGAATTATGAAGCGAAACACGAACGGGAGTGACTAACGCGCCTGTAGGTTGAGAATATGCAACTATGGGAGTCTTTGGAAAACAGCATGGAACCATAGGGCAGGTAATGAGACGGCCCCCGACCAAGAGGAGTCCTCCTGCTATAGTGCAGTCCAAAGTTTTTTCAGACCCTCAGCTATCGAATATATTCTCGAATCGCTCGAGACTCGCACAAATTAGAGGCAATTTACCTAATTATTCTCCAATGTGCGAAAAAAAACAAAATAGTTTCCTAATTTCTAAGAAATCGAGATAAAAAGACCGAATCGGTGCGCGCGCACGCGAGAGAAGCGCGCACCAATCACAAATCACTTCTCCCCACCTCTCTCGCAACTTCGGCAAACATTGCAATTTTACCGTATACCGCGCAACTTCAAAATAATAAAAAACAAAAATTTATCGAAATTACTGAAATAATTCGAATAATTTTTTATCATCTTGATGAAAAAAGATTCTTCTTTTTCATCAAGATGATAAAATTATTCGCAGCAGTAATAACTGCGATACGAATCGCTCTATTGTTCGTACCAAACATTGAATTCCAATACATTCACAATGGCACGACTGCGGATGGAAAATTATCTCCAGAGCGCGTAAGTATGCCAGGCAATAATAATTTCGCATTTCAGAGAGCGCTTCGATAGTGAATCGGAGGGTGATTTTAGATTCGAATTTGCGCCAAAAAAGTTATTCCTTTTTCCATAGAAAATAATACTAAGCTTCAGTGTCCATAAATCCCGAAGAGTCGAAAGAGACTTTTCTTTATCCGTCAGGTAGAATGGCGCCATGCCCAAATGGACTTGAATTTTCTCTTCTTTATCAAAAAGAATTCTCGATATTTCGATTAAAATTTTCTATTTTTTATTAAATATATAATCATCGAAAAAAAAAAATTTTGTTTAATTTTCTTACAAATGTGGAAATAATACCTATTATTTTTAATCAAATTAAAATAACTATTGGTGTAGAAAAATCCATTTTGTTGAGATACGAGCATTTTGGAGGAGAAACACACACTCATTACCCGCATATAATTCATACAAATGAACTTGTCGGTAATAAATAATCCTAAAGCCGAATGAAATTATGCCTTTCATTATCTGCAACTGCATAAAAATGTCTACTTTCTGATAAATTCAAAAGAAAAGAACCGACACAATGAATTATTATTTATACTGACCAATGTCGAGAAATTTGTTTTCCTTTTTTTTTTTTGTTTGCAAAAAATAAATAATAAAAATTTTTTTTAAGAAACGTAACATGCGTCCAGTATGAGAGAGAGAAAGAGAGCATGGACGTGAAAAGCCGCGGGTCGTGTAGCAATTTAAACGTTTAACCGCAAAAATTATTGTTATCGGAACTTACAGAGTCTCTCTCTTTCTCTCTCTCTCTCACTCCTCTCTCGTCCAACCGGCGTAATAGCTGCCAGCCATTGTCCGACCGTGAAATTTTTATCTACTTGAATTTCCTGCCAAGATTTTTAAGCAGAGGTGTGTTTTAATTTTCAATTTATGATTAAAGTTTATAATAATTGTTTCTGTAATTACTTTTTCTTCTTTAATTTGAACTTTTACTGGAAGATTTTTCTATTTTACTATTAGAATTTTTTATCTTACAGTGTAAGAATTCTTTTTCTTACTACAAACATTTTTTACTTACTACTATTTTTGTTTAATACTAAGATTTTTATTTTTCCTGCGAAGAATTTTTTTTCTTACAAAAACGATTTTTTACTTTACTTAGTAAAAATTATAGTAAAACTAGTAAAAAAAAATAGGTAGGAAAATTGATGGTAAAGTGAATTATTTATATTAGTATATATTTTATTAGATTGCAGGACAAAAAATCCAATCCAAAAAATCCAGACCGAGAAATCCAAGAAAAAAAGTTCAAAGTACAAAAAATCCAAAATAAAAATGTCCAAAGTCAAAAAATCGAAAATAAATAAAAACGTTCAAAATAATCAAAATAAATAGTGAAACATGTGAAAAAGACACTTTTTTACTCTTTTGACTATAAAATCGAAATTCAAAATATATTAATGTTAAAATCGGAGGATTTTAATTATTTACATAAATAATAAAATTCTACACAAAAATTCAATTATTTTCATAAATAATAAAATTTTCCATAAACATTCAATTATTTTCATAAATAATAAAACTCATCATAGAATTTAAATTATTTTTAATACAATTTTAACCAAATTCCTCGAAAAATGTAATTCTTGTTAAAAATTTTATTAAAATTCGTCAAAAAAATCAATTATTTAACAAAATTTTTATACAATTTTTCACAATAATTCACATACTTTTACTGATAATAACAATTTTCATGGAAATTAAATTTTTTAAAAAAATTTTTAACAAAATTCTACCCAATAATTCAATTATTTTCATAAATAATAAAATTCTTCACAGAATTTCAATTATTTAAAAGAAATGTAATCAATATCCTTGCAAGAATTCAATTGTTTTCGTAAATAATAAAACTCTTCACAGGATTTCAATTATTTAAAAAAAATATAATAAAATTCGTTGCAAAATTTTTAAAACTATTTAAATAATTTAAATTTTTCGAAAAGAATTTACTTAAAATTGTATTAAAAATAATGGAAATCCTGAGAAGAATTTTATTATTTAGGAAAATAATTAAATAATTGCGAAAAATTTTATTAAAATACCTTAAAATAATTGAATTTTTGGGAATAATTTTGTTATTTATCTTTAATAATTGAATTCCTTCGAAGCATTATTTATCTAAATAATTGAATTGTTGAGAAGAATTTTATTAAAATCTAAAAGAATAATTGGATTATTTGAAAAAAATTTAATTAAAATTGTATTTAATAAAATAATTGATTTCTTTTGAATAATTTTATTAGAATATTTGAAAATAATTAAATTCCTGTGAAAAATTCTAATATTTTTGTAAATAATTAAATACTTCTAAAAAATTTAATAAAAACATTTTTCTTTAATAATTAATTTTTTCGATGAATTGAAATTCAATTTTTGAGAATAATTACATTTTTTGAGCAATTCTTTTAAAGCTGTTTTGAAAATAATTTTAAACCCAGCGATGAATTTTATTATTTTTGAAAATAATTGAATAGTTGCTAAGAATATTTTGAATATTACCTATTTTAAATTTATTAATTGAAAAATTCAATTATTTTCAACAATTTTGATACAATTCTTTACAAAAATTCAATTATTTTCAATTTCTCAATTTTTTTCATTGGATTTTCAATTTCTTTGGACTTTTTACCAGGAGATAAAATCCGAAAAAACCTAATAATATAATTAATAAAATAAGTAATAAAATAAATAATAAAATAAATAATAAAATGAATAGTAAAATAAAAAATAAAGTAAATAATAAAATAAATAATGAGGTAAATAGTAAAATAGGTAGAAAAAATAAGCAGTAAAGATGTATCGACATTTTCACTTTTAAAAATAGCCAATTTTTAACGCTTGTAAATCACGCGGTAACCAAAACTTCTTTTTAGGTCTTGCTTTCATTTTCCGAGTCAAAAATTCCTCAACGGTTACAATTTCAAACAAAGGTGAATTTCTGCTTTTTTTTAAAACTCACTTCCTGACTTCCACTGACCAGCAGATTAAAAATATACCCGATATTTGAAGGATTCTTTTTCAGTTTTAAAACTGGAACACTGAAGAGAGAACATTAATCAAAAGAATTTTTAAGAAGCTTCTCCGTAATCTTAGTAAATCTCATATAATTATTTCATAACAAGTACGTGTGCAAGGCCATTGATGTGCATTTTTTACCAACGAACAGTTTTTACGGAACAAAGTAATAATTTAGTGCAATTATTCGACATACATAATGTATAGTTTAAATTAATAAAAGTCCCTCTCTCTCTCTCTCTCTCTCACTTTTTTTTTTCTCTTTCTTTTTTTCTCTTGAGCAGGGAAAATTATTTTTTTTCCTGTCAAAAAGAGGCCAAAACCTTCTCGTTGATTATTTTTTTTACATAAACTTCTTCCTGAATTCATTTTTATTTTCCAATGTCGCGCCCTGTATTCAAGACTTGACAAACTTGTCGAACGACTTTTTATTCATTCCAATTATAGTATTTTTACTCATAAATCATTTTTTTATTTTGTTAAATGAAAATTAAAATCGATTAAATTTAGAATTCTTTTCATTAGAATTAGAATTTATCGTAGGAATAAAATAATGAATTTTAATTTCCTAGTTAGTTCTCAAATTAACAAAAAAAAAAATTTTTTTACGATTTAGGGGAATGTGATAAAGAAAAATGCATTAGTTTCTGATTTGATAAGAATTGAAAGTGAAAAAAAAGTTTAGTTTAAAAAACACACACACACACCTCGTGGTGTTTTTTTTTTTTGCTTCTTTGGTCCGTAGAAGGATGATACATGGCGTTCCTTTTCCCCCACTACATTTTTTTTCTTTTTCCTTTTTTGCTGCTCTTAGAGACAGGAACAGCGAAAAATCTTTGATAATAATAACAATAATAATGCGAAAAAAAGGAACTACAGAACTCTATTCCTGTTAAGCTACATTCCATTTATTTAAAGTTGTCGGACCACCCCGATTCGAAATCTATATGGCACTCTGGCGCTGTGAATAATATATTTGACCCCTGACGATTTCTTCCGTCTTTCTAAATCGCCAATAAATCCTTATATCAAGCACGTATTTTTTCGATTTTTTTTTTTTAGCAGAAATTATAATTCTGTCCTGGGGGGAAGAAATCCGTGTAATTTGTGCGGGTCAGGAACATTATTGTTTATTTATTATTCATTTTGTAATTTATTATTTAATTATTTGTAATTTTCTTTCTTATTCCTGCTCTTCATCTGCTCCTTTTCTGTTTACTCTTCTTCTCCTTCCTTTTCTTCTTTTTTCCCCTTCTTTTTCTTTTCTTTATTCTTCTCCTTTTTCTTATTATTATTATTATTTTGATTATGATTGTAATTAAAATTATTATTATTGTTATTGCTATTATTACTGCTGATTATTATTAATATTTATTACCTATTCTTATTACTATTATTACTGCTAACTATTATTATTATTTTTTATTTATTATTATCAATAAATATTAAGTAATAACAGATTAGCAACAAACGTATTTTTTACTAATATTAAAAATCGTTTACTAATTTCAAAAATTACTGCTGAAGAATGTCAGGAAGTTTTGTATTGAGAAAAGAGACGATTGGCGCGCGTTTGGAGCTGCGCGCGCACCACACGTGGAGTGGGAGAAAACGACGCCTTCAGTGATTGGTGCGCGTTCTTCTCCGCTTCACTTGTACTGCGCGCGCACTCAAGGAGTGATTCGAGCGCGTTGGAGTTGCGCGCGCAGTACATGTGAAGCGGAGAAGAACGCGCACCAATCACTGAAGGCGTCGTTTTCTCCCACTCCACGTGTGTTGCGCGCGCAGCTCCAAACGCGCGCCAATCGTCTCTTTTCTCAATGCAAAACTTCCTGACATTTTTCAGCAGTAATTTTTGAAATTAGTAAACGATTTTTAATAATTATTTGAAAGAAAACGATCGTCTTAAAGACGATCGTTTTCTTTTGGATAATTATTCAAATGTTTCCATTGATAAATCATTATAAATTAATTAAGATTGTTGATTATTAATAAATGAATGAGTATTCTTGATTATTAATAAATGAATGATGATTATTGATAAATGATAAATGAATGATGATTATTGATAGATGAATTATGATTGTTGATTATTAATAAATGATAAACGAATGGAGAAAACAATAAAATGATAAATGACATTTAGACATTTTACCGAGAGTATTTTTAATTATGTAAAGTATATAGATAACACGTGAATAAATGAATTTTGCTGTTAAAGAGTCGGACAGTTGTTAAACATATGCGTTGTGTATAATTTATGTAATAAAATGTACACTTACAGTAGCTGCGTATATGTATATACATACATGCATATAATGTTAGAAATTGCAAGTGGCAGTTATTCATTTATTCACATAGTTTGTTATTAAAACAGCAGCACATACACGTTACATTATAAACACAAATGTAAAATAACAATACAGAGATTCGAGATATAACACCTTGCATGCTCAAACAGTAAAGTGATTTCAGCAACAATTTGAATATAATGCGAGCATTACATGTAATGTAATACCCCACAACGGACGCGCCATAATTATATCAATATTATATTGCAGACACGCGTCCAACTGATAATTAGTGACCGCACACTACAGGATGTGCACTTTGTTTTCTTTATTAAAAATTTGATCTAAAAAGTAGTGTTTATATCGATTGTTGAATATTGTCACTAATTTTTTTTTTTGAGGTAAACGAAATTCTTTAATGGGTATGAAATATTTATTAAGACGAGATTTTAGCTGTATGAACTATGTTACTTTTTTGTATGGGATTTTTATGGTTAGACAGAATTGCCACAGGTCAGGGAAAACAGGGAAAAGTCAGGAAAAGTAGACTTGATCAGGGAAATCAGAGAAAAGACTGGGATTTTTATTAAAGAACTAGAAAAAATTGTATTTTAGAGAAGTTACAAATGTTTGCAAAGATTCAATTTTGTTCAAAAATTGAAAAAAATTCTAGTCAAAATTTCAATTATCTTTAAAAAAAATAATAAAATTCATCTCCAAAATTCAATTATTTTTATTAATAAATATTTCACAGGAATTCAACTATTTACAAATTTACTATAAACTTTTTCGCAATAATTAAATTATTTTCATAAATAATAAAATCGTTTACGAAGATTCAATTATATTTTCATGAATAATAAAGTCATCATAGAATTTCAATTATTTTTAATACAATTTTAACCGAATTCCTCGAGAAATGTAATTCTTCTTGAAAATTTTATTAAAATTCGTCGAAAAAATTCGATTACTTAAAAATTAAAAATTTGCAATGAATTCAAATGTTTTTCTAAATACTAAAATTCTTCACAGGATTTCAATTATTTTTAAAAAATTTAATAAAAGTTCGTTGCAAGACTTCAATTATTTTCCTAATTAATAAAATTCTTCTCAGGATTTTAATTATTTTTAATACAATTCTAAGAAAATTCTTTGAAAAATTTAGTTAATTAAAAATTTTTTTTTAATTTTGCAACGAATTTTATTACATTTTTTCTAAATAATTAAAATCCTGTGAAGAATTTTCATGAATAATAATGTCATCATAGAATTTCAATTATTTTTAATACAATTTTAACCGAATTCCTCGAAAAATGTAATTATTCTTGAAAATTTTATTAAAATTCGTCGAAAAAATTCGATTATTTGAAAATTAAAAATTTGCAATGAATTCAAATGTTTTTCTAAATATTAAAATTCTTCACAGGATTTCAATTATTTTTAAAAAATTTAATAAAAGTTCGTTGCAAGACTTCAATTATTTTCCTAATTAATAAAATTCTTCTCAGGATTTTAATTATTTTTAATACAATTCTAAGAAAATTCTTTGAAAAATTTAGTTAATTTAAAATTTTTTTTTAATTTTGCAACGAATTTTATTACATTTTTTCTAAATAATTAAAATCCTGTGAAGAATTTTTATGAATAATAAAACTCATCATAGAATTTGAATTATTTTTAATACAATTTTAACCAAATTCCTTGAAAAATGTAATTCTTCTTGAAAATTTTAGTAAAATTCTTCGAAAAATTTGATTACTTAAAAATTAAAAATTTGCAACGAATTCAATTATTTTTCTGAATATTAAAATTCTTCACAGGATTTTAATTATTTTTAACAAATGTAATTCTTCTTAGGAAATTTTATTAAAATAAGTCAAAAAAATTTGATTATTTAAAATTTAAAAATTGGCAACGAATTCAATTGTTTTTTTAAATACTAAATTCTTCACAGGATTTCAATTATTTTTAAAAAATTTAGTAAAAGTTCGTTGCAAGACTTCAATTATTTTTCTAAATAATAAAATTCTTCTGAGGATTTCAATTATTTTTAATACAATTTTAAGTAAATTCTTCGAAAAATTTAATTTAAAAAATTATTTAAATTTTGCAACGAATTTTTTTACATTTTTTTTAAATAATTGAATTCATGAGAAGAATTTTATTATTTAGGAAAACAATTGAATTCTTGCAACGAATTTTATTACATTTCTTTTAAATAATTGAAATCCTTTGAAGAATTTTATTATTTAGAAAAATAATTGAATTCTTTTGAGAAATTTTATTCAAATAGTGGATTATGAAAATATTTGAATTTCAGCGAAGAATTTTTATTATTTGTGAAATGTAATTGAATTCTTGCAAAAAAATGTTTGACAATAATTACATTTTTTTAAGGAATTCCTGTAAAATTGTTTAAAAAATATTTGAAATCCTGCGATGAATTTTATTATTTATAAAAATAATTGAATAGTTGCTAAGAATTTTATTAAAATTCGTCAAATATAATTGAATTCATGAGAAGAATTTTATTATTTATATAAAAATAATTGAATTTTCAAAAAAAAATTTATTAAAATGCCTCAAAATAATTGAACTATCGGGAATAATTTTGTTATTTATCTTTAATAATTGAATTCATTCGAACAATTATTAATGTAAATAATTGAATTCTTGGTAAGAATTTTATTAAAATCTAAAAGAATAATTGTATTATTTGGAAAAAATTCAATTAAAATTGTACTTAATAAAATAATTGACTTATTTTGAACAATTTTATTAGAATATTTGAAAATAATTAAATTTATTGTCAAGAATAATTACATTTTTTGAGCAATTCCTGTAAAATTGTATTAAAAATAATTGAAATCCTGCGATGAATTTTATTATTTATGAAAATAATTGAATAGTTACTAAGAATTTTATTAAAGCTTTCAAAAATAATTGAATTCCTGAAAATAATTTTTATTATTTGTGAAATGTAATTGAATTCTTGCAAATAATGTTTGAAAATAATTACATTTTTCGAGGATTTCATTTAAAATTGTATTAAAAATAATTTAAATCTAGGAAAATTTTATTCACATATTTATGATAATAATTGAATTCTTACAACGAATTTTAATACATTTTTCTAAATAATTGAATTGATGTGAAAAATTGTTTTACTTTTAAAAATAATTGTATTCTAGCGAAGGATTTTATTCAAATTTTCATAAATAATTTAATTTTTTTTTTTTTTGAAAAATTTTATACAAATTTAAATTATTATAGAACATGAAGATAGCAATCACTTCGAGTCGAAGACTTGGAGTGATTGCTATCTTCATATTTTATAATAATATTCTTAAAAGTTATTGAATTTCAAAAGGTTTAAATTTGAGAATCAGAATATTCTTTTGGGTCAGAGAAAAAGTCAAAATTTTTATCTGGAAATCAGGGAAACGCAAGGGAAAAAGAAAATTAATTTTTTGTAGCAACCCTGTTAGATAAAATCGAAAATTTTTTACTAATGAAGGAATCGAACCATACACAGAAAAAAGTGTGTGTTAAATTTGTTGCTTTTAGTTTTCAGATGGTATTGTTTTAACACAATTTTGGTGTTATTTTAACCCCATTAAAAATGTATATTAATTTAACACCCTCTAGTGTTAATTTAACACACTCCAGTGTTATTCTAACACCAATGAAGTGTTAGAATCACACAGTGTCGGTTAAAAATGTTGCGTATTGTTTTAACACTACTTTTAGTGTTTAACACTACTTTTAGGGTTTAACACTACTTTTAGTGTTAAAATAACACTTCTTTTTTCCTGTGATAGGCATAAGAAGAGTTTTGAGCATAAACTATTTTTCTTCTACGGCAAAATAAATTTTATTTTTTTGATATTATAATACTATAATATAATGATGAGAATAAATAATGCGCAGATGGATTGATTTTGAATAAATGATTTCCTCCGTAAATAAATCCAGAATGTATCTTGAAGGTTTCCGGGCGTATTTCAATAATAAATTAAAGTTATCTGTTTGGAGTGACCTACTGTACAGGATGGGAGCCTTTTCCGAAACGTACATTGTACAAGCGGGTAATACAAGCCACTCACAGAGCACAACACGCAATCGCTTCCAAAGGAGTTGGCCTCTATAAGTTATGGCGATTTCTTCAAGACAACCCTTGTTTATGGGGTGGCGTATGTCGATCGACATTGCTGATAACAGCATGGACATCAAAGGGTTCCTCATTCTCCTTACAATCCATTTCACAACGCAATCCAGATACAATTTTTCTCTGAATGGACCTCCATGATTGTCAAGTCCTACTCCCTATATATTCTTTTTCAGATTGTATGATTCCTAAGACGCGCATTCAGAGAGAGAGAAAGAGAAAAAGAGAGGAACAGCAAAAAAAAAGAAGATACCAACCACGATACAATGAATGGTGGAATATTTATTGCATTTAAATGAACCCTCACCGTGTAATTGCGGCGTGATGCATCGAAATGATTTGCGAGCCGTGCAAAAAGCTTATATACTTCTCCTAGAGGTGTAGCATATAAGACCCCGCGTGAACCGCACCTCTTCACTCTGTTCACTCTGCGTATATTGACCGTAATGGCAAGTTATTATATACATTCTGTTGAGAGCTCTCCTCACGACTCATCTCTTATATATATATATTGTGTACGGACCATAAGAAGTCACGTTCATGGCGTCTCTTCTCTTCTAGTCGTAACATGCGCTAATCGATCGATCGGACATGATCCTTTGGGAATTTACAGACAATCGTGTCGATTACCGTCATTTCACCTGCCACATTATGTTGCCGATTTGCGATGAATGCACTTTGCGATTAGCTTCGTGAAAGTCAACACCGATCGTGCCACCGATTATTATTGTTTTATATTTCAGAAGAAATCTTTACGAAAATACACCTTTTTTGCTGAGCAATGCTCCCGGAAACTGTTGCGCGGAATTTTTGAATTCATACGTATTTCAGTGTGTTCACTTCTTCTTTCTTCAATGCAAACTTAATGTGAAACAAATAGCAGGCTTCGCACTCATCTAATACTAAAACCTACTATTTACTACAATGAGAAAACGATTTATTTGATTCAAACAAATTTTGGTTAAATCAAACTTAAAATATCTTTGATATACAGTCAAACATATATTTCAGTTTAACTGAAACATATTTTTTGGTTTATTTCAAGGAATAATATATTTAATTTAAACATAATTTTTGATTTAAAATTATAATATTCTTGAATCAAAGCAGTAGATATTTTTTATATATTAGGATTAAGCTTACAAACTAATTTCAATTAAACAAAATCACTTAAAATTATTTTTCTATCTAAATTAAGTGTAACGTTTTCTCAGTGTACTATTTACTACACTGAGAAAAGGATTTATTTGATTCAAACAAATTTTTTTTAAATCAAACTTAAAATCTCTTTGCTATACAGTCAAACAAATTTAAGTTTAATTGAAACCCATTTTTTGGTTCATTTATAGAAATAATATATTTAATTCAAACATAATTTATGGTTGATTTTAAATTATTTACAATCAACTTTTAAGTTTGAATCAAACATAAAATTTTTAAACATATTTTTTTGTTTAAAACAAAACAGAAAATAGGTTTGAATTAAACATAATTAATCAAACAAAAATTATTTTTGAATTAAAGTAGTAAACATTTGCTATATATTGGGATTAAGCTTACAAACTAATTTCAATGAAACAAAATTACTTAAAATTATTTTTTTAGGTACTCGAAACGAGTATAATTTCCACTACCATAAATTCGCTAAAACTAGAAATCAAAAAAACTATTCTCAAAAATTATAATCAAATTCTTTAAAACTATTTAATTATTGTCAAAAAATATTTGAAATTCAATTTTCAATATCTAGTATTTTCATCAAATTTCGCAAAAGAATTCAATTATTTAAAAAAGAAATTAATAAAATTAAATTATTTTCATAAATAATAAAATTTCCACAGGAATTCAATTAATTTCAAATATCATTTTCGAAAAAATTTCAAAAAAAATCAATTATTAAAATTTCTATACAATTTTTCACAATAATTCATATCTTTTCACTAATAATAACGTTTTTCATGGAAATTCAATTTATTAAAAAAATTTTAGATAACATTCTAAGCAAGAATTCAATTATTTTCATAAATAATAAAACTTATCGAAGAATTTCAATTATTTTAAATTTTTTAATTGAAAAATTCAATTATTTTCACAAATAAAATTATCCACAAGAATTCAATTATTTAAAATAAAAATTTTCATAATATTTATTAGGTATAGTATTTCGAAAAAATGTATTATTTAAAACAATGTTTATAAAATTCCTATAAAGAATTCAATTATTTTCAAAAATAACAAAATTATTTCCGAAATTTCAATTATTTTAAGGCATTTTAATAAAATTTTTCGCAATAATTCAATTATTTTCATAAGTAAAAAAAAATCTTCTCATGAATTTAATTATTTTTGAAAATTATAATAAAATTCTTAGAAACTATTCAATTATTTTCATAAATAATAAGATTCATCGCAGGATTTCAATTATTTTTAATACAATTTTACAGGAATTGCTCAAAAAATGTAATTATTCTTAAAAATTTAATTTCAATTCCTCGAAAACATTAATTATTTGAAAAAATGTTTTTATTGAATTCTTTTGCGAAATTTAATTATTTACAAAAATATTAGAATTCTTCACACGAATTTAATTATTTTCAAATATAATATTAAATAAAATTCTTCTCATGAATTCAATTATATTTGACAATTTTAATAAAATTCTTAGCAACTATTCAATTATTTTCGTAAATAATAAAATTAAATAAATAATAAAATTCATCGCAGAATTTCAATTATTTTTAATACAATTCTACAGTAATTGCTCAAAAAATGTAATTATTCTTAAAAATTTAATTTCAATTCATCCTCGAAAAAATCAATGATTTCAAAAAATGATTTTTTAAAATTCTTTGGAAGAATTCAATTACAAAAATATTAAAATTTTTCACTGGGACTCAATTATTCTTTTAGATTTTAATAAAATTCTTTGCAAAAATTTAATTATTTACATAAATAATTTTTCGAAAGAATTCAATTATGTCGATAAATAATAAAATTATTCCCGAAAATTCAATTATTTTGAGGTATTTTAATAAAATTCTTGGCAAAATTCAATTATTTTCATAAATAACTTTATTCATCAAAAGATTTCAATTATTTTTAAAAATAATAAATTTCTTCTTGGAAATTCAATTATTTTAAAAAAATCTAATGAAATCGTTCTTAATAATATCCAATTATTGTAAAATTTTTTTATTGAATTCTTTGTAAAAATATTTTCCTAAATTACAATATTCGTCATAATAATTCTATTATTTTTAAATAGCTACTATTTTCATAAAATTTCCAAAGAGAATTCAATTATTTAAAAATTTTTTGTAAAAATCTTCCTATGAATTCAATTCTTTTCACGAATATGAAAAATTTCTCAGGAATTCAATTATTTAAATTAGAATTTGCATAAAACTAGTCGAAAGAAATCAATTATTTAAAAATTTTTATAAAATTCTTTGCAAAAATTAAATTATTTTTATAAATATTTAAATTCTTTCATGAATAATAAAATTTGTTGTAGGAATTCAATTTATTAGTAGGATAAGAAAAAAAGAAATATTTCTGATGAAAATTAGGAAAAAGGAAAAGTATGGAATGAAATTTTTGTCAGTTTTGTGAAGTGTCTAAAACGAGTTTTTTTTTGTCGTCAAGTTTAATTTTTCGATGGCTACTTTTTTTAGTTTGAAAGCTACTTTTTTAAAATTAATTATCTAATGCAAAGTCTGAAATAGCAACAAACTATTGTTTGTTTTGCAGCAAATAATAATTTTTTGCTATCCCAAAGATGTTTAATAAAAAGATAATCATCTTTTTAAAAAATGATTATCTTTTTAAAAGATGATTATCTTTTTATTAAACATCTTTGTTCAAAGAAATACATTAATTTGAAGATTACAAAAAATCGCAAAGAATGTCTATCACTAAATGAGATAAAAAAAAAAAAATATTGACAATAATGTCAACGCCTTCATTTAAATACGACCCCAAGGGCTTGGAAGAGCAATGGGTAATAAAGCAGGTTTCGAAGATTGTTGCCGATTGAGGAAAATGTCTTCCGGTGAGTGCGTTAACTGCCGCGGTCACATTAATTTTCTTTATTTTTTTTTTATTTAACGCCAAATAAACGCGATTACGAAAGAGAAGCATATTTAAAAAAAAGAAGGCTGATTTCTCTGCGCGAATGCAGTGAGACAAAATTAGGCTGTCGGTAAAATGTAATATTATTTTTAGTTGACTGCCCTTAAGAGTTCTCTCGCGCGGCAGTAACCATAATTTTTCGATGCGGTCTCTCTTACTCTCTCTCTGTGTGTGGCGTGACGCTCATTTCACTCACGCATACCAAACTTTGCTGTGAGCGCACTAATTCCTTTTTGCCTCACAAGCACCCCTTCACGCATTTCACATCGTGTTTCCCTTACCCCCTCCCCCCACCCTAAAAATTTCTCACTAAAGTCTCTTCATCTGTCTTTTAGCCACGCATTTCCGCAAAAACCTATAATTTTACGAAGAAGATTCCTAATTAGATGAATATTTTTCATCGCTATTTTTCTTCTTCTTAATGTTCATCATCATTGGCTTGCACGTGCGCATTGAAGAGCTGTGTGATCGCTATTTTTAGGAGAGGGAGGGGCTCTGCGTCTGCGCGGGGAGGCAGACCGCAGAGTGGGGGGACGCTTCTCTCTGTTTCAAACAAAACAAAAAGATTAGTTTTTTAATTTAATTTGCAGTATTCTAGGAATTAAAACTCGGCGCCTTATCTTCTTCTAGATTTTTTAGAAAATTTTTACAAAGATAATAATTATAAATAATTTTCTAGATATTCTTTCTTATAGAAGAAAAATTTCATTTCGAAAAACTTGCAATATGAATAATCGAACAAAAAAGAGGTGTAAAAAGTGAAAGTCGATTAAAATCTGTATTTAGAGTCACTGACCTTTAAATGGAATATGACGGGGAGAATATTTTTTTAACTGCTATTGTGGCGCAAAAGGGGAGAGAAAATTGCGGAACTTGAATCCTGACCTTCCCTAATGTTTAACCCCCACCACTCTCTCTTTCTCTCTCTCTCTCTCTCGAATATTTAGCACCCTTTTGGCGGACGTTTCACGGTGACCCTCTTCTGGGTTCTTCGGCGCCTTGCCATTAACGCCTATATGGTTAAACATGTGTTTATATACACGTATGTATATATACATATATATGTAACGAGCGGCTTACCATATTCATAAATCATTTTCACTCGCTGGGAAGGATTCAATGCAATCCTACACTTGTATAATTGTACTGCGCTCTAAAAATATAAACATAAACCCTTTAATCTCATTAAGAAAAAAATCTCTCTATATTATTGAAAAACTCCGCCTCCTCTGTGATTGTAATTCATTTCATTTTATAATTGTACGAAAAGAATTTGCACAAAGAAAAGACTCATTATAAAAATTAAAAATTTGAAAATAAAACCCAATCGGTATTGGTAAACAATTTTTTTTCCCCCGAAAGTTATGTTTACTTTATTCGCCACTAAAACTTCATCAAAAATTTTTTGGAGTCGAGTAAAAGAAAAGTTTGAAGCAACCAGTGAGAAGCTAATATGATATATGAAAGTCGTCGTTAAAGTTTCCAACTTACACTTCTATATTTCTCGACTGTCGTAAACTTTTAGTCAAACGATCCAGCGAATAAAGTTTAGGATGTGGTCGACTCTCTTGGTGAATTTCTTGAAATATTGCAAATTAAGTCACTTAAAAACAAGTTAATAGACAAAAAAAATAAGAAAATTGTATTATTTTTACTATTTCGAATTAAATTAACTAAATCTACAAATAATAACTGATTCTTAAAGAGAAAAAATGAAACAAAGAAAATGAAACATAAATATACTTTCTTTTTCGTTATAATAAAGATACTATTATTAAACACACGCGTAATATATCAAAAAGTTTTATAAATTGAAGGTCTTAATTAAAAGCTTTCGAGTGAAACAGTAAGGTTTCAACTTCTCCAATTAGAAAGCAATTAACTCAATATATGACTCGAATACTTAATCATTTAAATCCGACTTCTTGAGACTCTTGAATCCCTTCATCAAATATGAATGCTTCAGAATCCAATTAAGGAAATGTTTCAACAATTTGTGTCCAGAAGCCTAGAGCCATCAACCGAAAGAATCAAAGATATACTTTCTTCGAATGAAAATTGCCAATGGTAAAAAAAAATTCTTAATATTAGTCAAATTTTTTTCTCCAAGATTTTTGTCGTATTTGCTATTTTCTCTTCTTGCTGTTCAACAAATATTAAAACCAACGAAAAATTCATAATTTTTTATTGACGTTTTTTTAGTGTAACTTTAATTCTGCAATTTCTGAATTGAACATAGAAAAATAACGAAAGGAGGTGGTATAATTATTATTGTCGAGAAAATAATTTAGTGAAAGATTCGTTTATTATGGAATATGATATTATTTAGATTGTATAGTTAATATTAGTGTAAACGGAATTATAAATGGTAAAAGAGTAATGTTTTATGGGAGTATAATTATTATTTATGAAAAGCAGGTGCTACCTGCTTACCTGCTACTTACAAATTTAATTGGTGCTTTTAAAAAAAAATCGACGTTTCCCACTACTGTAGACATAGAACATCATTTGCTTTGTAAATTATACAAACATAAAAGTTTATTCATTACTTTTTGCCGGAAATCTACATTTTAACACTCGGTTCATCGTAGTCTTCACACTCGCATTAATTCTTTATTTATTTTTATTTTAATTTATAAGAAAATACAAAAAATACTACACAGAAAATAATCAGTTTTTCTAAGAATATCAAATTGAGACAAAAAAAAACGAATCAAAAGTGTTGCGAAGCAACATTTTGATTCGTTTTTTGTCTCAATTTTCATTCATTCTAAATTTTCATTCATTAAAAAGCGTAAAGCAAGTAAAATTAAATTTTTCTTTTATTAAAAAACGTAAAGCAATTAAAACCAAATTTAAAATTTTTCATTCATTAAAAAACATAAAGCAAAAGATAAATCAACTAAAGCCATTAAAAAAAGTAAAGCAACTAAAACCAAATTTTTCATTCAATAAAAAACATAAAATAAAAGGTAAATCTAAAATCATCTAAAACCAAATTTTTTATTCACTAAAAACTTTAAGTAAAACATTAAAGCAACTATAACCAAAATTTTCTTTTATTAAAAAACGTAAAGCAACAAATTAATTATTTTAATTAAATAAAAAATTTTTTAAAGGAAATTTAAAAAAAATTAATTTAATTTAATTTTTTTTATTTTTTATTCGTTAAAAAACTTAAAGTAAAAGGTAAAACAACTGAAACCAATTTTTTCATTTATTAAAAAAAAGTAAAGCAACTAAAATTAAAATTTTCATTCATTAAAAAAAGTAAAGCAGCTAAAGGCAAAGTTTTCATTCATTAAAAAACTTAAAGTGAAACGTAAAGCAACCAAAACCAAATTTTTCATTTATTAAAAAAAGTAAATGGACTAAAATAAAAATTTTAATTCATTAAAAAAGGTAAAGCAACTAAAACCATTAATTAAAAAATGTAAATTTATTTATTAAAAAACGTAAAACAAAAAGTAATGCAACTGAAACCAAATCTTTCATAAAATAAAAGGTAAAGCAACTAAAACCAAATTTTTCATTAATTAAAAAACCTAAAGATAAACATAAAGCATAAAAAAACAAAAAAAAACTAAAAGCAGAAAAACTAAAACAAAAATTTTCTTTTATTAAAAAACTTAAAGCAACTACAATCTAATTTTTCGTTAATTAAAAAATGTAAATTCATTTACTAAAAAACGTAAAGCAAATAAAATAAAAATTTTCAATAAATAAGAAAAGGAAAGCAAGTAAAACCAAATTTTTCATTCAATAAAAAAACATAAAATCAAAGGTAAAGAATCTAAAACCAAATTTTTTATTCATTAAAAACATTAAGTAAAACATAAAGCAACTAAAACAAAAATTTTTTTTCATTAATAATCATAAAGTAACTAAAACCAAAATTTGTATTCATTAAAATACGTAAAGCAACTAAAATCAAATTTTTCTTTCATTAAAATACATAAAGTAAAAGGTTAAGCAACAATAACCAACATTTTCATTATATAAAAAGCGTAAAGCAAGTAAAATTAAATTTTTCGTTCATTAAAAAACGTAAAACAACTAATACCAAATTTTTCATTTATTAAAAAAAGTAAAGCAACTAAAATCAAAATTTTCGTTCATTAAAAAACGTAAAGCAGCTAAAACCAAAGTTTTCGTTCATTAAAAAATGTAAATTCATTTATTAAAAAACGTAAAGCAACTGAAACCAAATTTTTCAGTCATTAAAAAACGTAAAGTAAAAGGTAAAGCATCTAAAACCAAATTTTTCATTAATTAAAAAATGTAAGTTCATTCACTAAAAAACGTAAAGCCACAAAAATTTGGTTGTGTAAAGCAACTGCTTCACGTTTTTTAATGAATGAAAAATTTGGTTTTAGTGGCTTTACGTTTTTTAATGAAAGAAAATATTGGTTTTAATTGTTTTATGTTTTATTTAACGTTTTTAATGAATAAAAAATTTGGTTTTAGATGATTTACCTCTTATTTTATGTTTTTTATTGAATGAAAAATTTGGTTTTAGTTGCTTTACTTTTCTTAATGAATGATAATTTTTATTTCAGTTAAAAAACGTAAAGTAGAACGTAAAGTAGAATTTTATTCAATGAAACGTAATAGATAAAAGAAACTTACTAAATATTTATTATCAAAAACTGTATTTATACATTACAAATAAATAACAATTACCGAAACATAAATAAAAAAGCAGGTACAAACTTCGATATTCTGTTGAAATATACATCAGTGATAATTCCTTAAATTAAAATTCGCTACATTAAACTTAATTTATTTTATTATCAATTTTTGAAAAATTTCTAATAAAACTATATCACTCGTCCTTTTTATTTTTTCTCGCTATTTTAATAATGGGACGAAAGAAAGAAGAAAGAGGGGAGAAATCGTAAAATTACGATTACAGTAAATAACGAATGCATGTGGAAAGAAATAAAGGTGAAATAAAGTAACAAATCATGTGTGCTCTCATATAAAAGGCGTGTATCTTATGTGTGAGCGTGTTAATCGTTGTGTGCCTAACCCGTTGTTATACTCGAAAAACCTAGCCCTACCCTGTAAACATTCGCAGAAGCACGTGGTTGCCGTTTTGACACCCATAAAAGGGTCACCCGAATCCCCAATTCTTGGAACGCGAGTGTAAAAGAGCCTCTCTCGGGTGTGGTCTTAGTAAACGACCGCCATCTCTCTGACGAAGCTGGAAACTTGTGTCGCTTGTGAAATGAACCCTGAGAAAATATCCCCGTCGGTAAGGTAGAAATTTACGCTTGTGCTGTCTTCACATAGACGCATGCACATTTACAAATATTCACATATATAGACAATTCACATATACAAACAGACACAAGAGATGGAATTATGTGAATACGATGAAGGGAATGGGAGAGCTCCCAACGTTTTATTATCGCTTGAGTGCTTATAAACCGCGGTGAATCGCTTCATTTTGGTTTTTATGCGGCCGTCATTCTCGGCGCTTGAAAGTGATTTTATAGCCACGTTGCACGGTACCGTGTGGACGTGTACAATTACGTTAACTTTTTCGCAAAGGAGAGTTTAGTCCCTACAATTGTACAAATCTCGTTTAAGAAAACGAGAATCGAATAATCCCCTCGAGTCTTACGTGATCCATTAGGTATAAATCTTTCCTTAAATATTTATGAGCTTATAGGAGAAGTTGATTTTATGATGATGGGCTATTGAGGACTTAATGCTTCTGTTGAAGATTGTATTGATTTTGTTTCTTTTTTCTCTGCACTAAAATTCAGTTCCATCATTCATTCCATTCATTGGAACTTTTTGGAACTTTTCGAAGAATTGAAGAATATTTTTATTGCTTTATTTATTGTTGTACTTAAAGACCTTTTGGTGATTGTTTATCTTCTGGTGATTTTTGAATTGAAGGATCTTTTTGAAAATTAGGAGCAGCAGTGGAATAACAATTTTAGAACAGTAACGATAATGATGTAACAACATCATCATTAACTACATCAGAATTCAAATTTTCTTTGATGTCATTTAACACTAAAAACAATTTTTAAATCAGAAAAGTCTCTGCAAAATTTGGAACAGTACGAAGATTTACCACCACGATTGTTGCTGCTAAAGAATACGGTAAAAAAAATACCAATTTCGATAAACAGACAAATTTCTGAATGTTAGTACAACATCTTTCTCCGTAACGAAAGCAGCATTACAACATTTCTTTCAAACTAAAACAGTAAAAAAAATTTCCAAACCATTACAAATTCAGGTAATTACGCTAATTTCCAATAGAAACTACTCGAGCATTAATTATCAGATAGAAAAACCACTTTATCAACGAAAAGAATCGACACAAGAGTTCAAGGAACGAGAGATGTTGTCTTATTGGCCAGCGAAAAGAATTATGGTCGCTGTGATGGTTCCAAGGGGAGTCAAGAGGGCAGGTCTTTAAATGAAGAGGGGAACTCCCCTGGATCAGGCAGTATGGCTTCTGAGATGGATCCCTGTTTAAGATGAGGCCATTGTACCAGGTATAGAGAGAAATAAAAATGCTAGTTATGGGAACCGTTTGAAATTCCATTGCAGGGTAGTCGAGACCCGCCACGCGAAGAGAAGAGACACGTTACCTCGTTAGCACAAACATCGTTTCAGATTAAAAAAAAGAAAAGGAAAAAACAAAAAAAAAGGCAAAGAACCTAGGGACTTTGATAACGTCATATACATGCCCTCGAGTGTGTCGTGATACAACTCTGTTGTGCTATATAGAGAAACTTATCAGTCCATGCATCAGAATTGGTCAGGATGACTGAGTGCTTCCGTTGACAATAATTCTCCATTTGATTTATACGCACATGTCCATCGAAAAGATAACGATCATAAAAAACTTGTGTGTCGCAAAGAATTTTAATTTCCAGAGAGACCACTCTTTCTAGATAACGACATTAAAGGTATTTAATTAAGTTTCTAATCCTTTTTTCTATTGTACTGTTCCTTTTACTGTAGTGTTCAGTTTGCTGTAGTGTTTACTTCACTATTCTGTTTACTCTACTGTTCTGTTTACTGTAATGTTTACTTTACTGTTCTGTTTACTATACTTTATTCTACTCTTTGTTTTGCTATACTGTTTGATTCCTCATTTGATTCTATTATTTGTTCTACTATGTTGTTTATTTTTCTCTTGTTTACTTTACTCTTTTTTACTACATTCTTCTTTTGCTATACCAAAAGAAATAAACAGTAAAGAATAAAAAAGTAGGCAAAATAGTAGAGTAGAAAATGATACATATTTATTAACTGTACATACATAGTCCAAAACAACATGATCATAAAACATTACCTCAACACAAAGTCCGAGCTGACGATTTTAGATATACAACTGATAAATCTCATTAGAGGAAAATGGTATCAATCTCGATTTACAACCAATAATAATCCTTTCGATAAAATCTTGATGCGCTGCTATATTTATAAGAAGCGGCGGCGTCTCCCGGACGGAATTCCGCTTTGGCTTTTTAATTGGATGTTTAGAAAGGCGACAAAAAAAAGTATATCCTGCTTTGATGCGATGCTTGTAATTATTTTACTAAAATTATATATTCAAACAAAAGTACCGAAAGGGAAATAGAAAAGCAGCAATTGCTCGGCATCCGCATAAATGATGAGGATGAAGAATATGGACTTTGATATTATAAATATTGCGTTGTGTGTCTTTGGGTATATAAATAAAACTACTTGATGTCCAGGTGCTTCGTAATAGCCTAGAGGCTTGTAAAAAAGCAATCGATGTCCACGGTGTTATCAAGACTGGTTGAGAGATGATCACTCGCTTGGGAGGTCCGTTATCTAGTTCCACATACAGTTTCGTCCCACGATTTTACCAACACGCTAACTAACTAACCGGCATTTACATTGCTAATTGCGACTGCTTTTCCCTCTCTGCTTCTCTCTTTCTCTCTCTTTCTCTCTTTGGGTATGTGTATATGTGAAATTCGAGGGAATTAAACGAGGAGCACGACCCAACCGCGAACATTTCTGATTTTAAAAGAATTGTTCGGTTGGTTGTGGTCACTAATAAGTTGCTACATTTCTCACAAGTTTCAAGCATTAATTTTTAAATTTTCTTTGACAGCATCAAAGCATCAATCTAATTTTTCTCTTTCTTTATGTTTCAGGTAAGTTGCAGATCCACGTGTGGTAAGAAACTCACCGCAAGGGTATGATAAACATATTTTTTTCTCAATAATTTCTTTTGGGAATAAAAAATTAGAAAAACGCAGACACTATACGTTACGAAAGGGGGTTTGTATTTAGGGTCGATATAATTTTGGCACGGGTTTCGCGCATCGTTATCCATCCACAGTGTAAGGGCTTTGAAATACTCCTAGAGAGAGAAAGAAAAAAAAAGTCTCTGGCTCGAATATATACTGTATTCAGTATTATGTATACTGGAGGTGTATTATACGCAGTGAGACGTTCAAGTGTATAAAAGTTGCTTTACTTTATACATGTATATAGAGAGAAAAAGAGAGATAGGAGGATTCAGCTCTCTCTCAACCCCATTCCGGATCGAGTGGCTATACTTTTCCTCTTGGCATTGTAATACCAGCAACGTTGCCAGATGACCAGAATTCTTTTCACCCCCTAAAGTCGATTCACATATACCACTCATAAATCCTCTATGTAATTTAAGATGAGTATTTTCGTTATTTTTTCGACGTTAGCTTTTTATTGTCCCCTTTTGCAACATTATACAAATGTTTCGGGGGGTTCGTCCAATCTTCATTTTGACATTATTTTTCTGTATCTCTTTTTTTTTCTCTCTATAGAATTGAATATTACGTATAGTTTTTTTATGATCTTGTAGGCTAGGTTTATTATTACAAGACAATTTGCCAGATTTGCAATTGTGATAGAAAAATGATGATGATGAATTTTGAGGATGTTTGAGCATAAGGAAAAAAGCGGTTCAATGATTCTTTTGTGACACTTTTTTTTCTCTTTATGATATGCATTCGAGTTGGGGAAAAATATAGACGAAAGTTTTGTTGTAGGTATATATAAGTTGAGCGAAAATGGCATTTGTTGGTTCGGTTATAAAGCGTCGATGGTGTATATGAAAAAGTCGGTATATAGAGCGAGTTAGGTAAAGGCGGTTGAATTTCGCGGTGAATCTTTCTTCGTGAGATGCATGAAACGTCGTCTGGGCAACCGGGAGCATAAATGCACTTTGGAGAAGGAGGGTTGGGAGGGAAAAAAAGAAAAATAAGTGCGCGCATCGGCGGCGGGACCAAGTTTTCCTCCACACGGCGGTGGAGCACAAATGTTTTATTCTCCGGCCGCGGGCGGTGGAAGAGTTAAAGCTCACATCTACCCCTGGCTAGGCAAAGATATACTCAAGAGTAAGTGCCTTTAGTGAACTGGTTGGAAGAGTGTATAAAGGACCGCGCCCACCGCAAAAGTCCACCCTTTCTTAGAAAAAGGGTTTTGTAAAAGTTGGAAATGTCGCGGAGGAGGATATTTACGCGTCATCGTAAATTTTTTTTCCTCTCAAGTTTCTTTCGCAATCTTTGAAAGAATATTTCTTTTTTCTGAATATATTCTTCAGTTTGTTTAGAAAGATGTTTGTACTGTTTTTTGCAGTATTGTCGATATCGATTCTTTCTTAGAGCTTTTCTTTTTCTTTTGTTAGCTTTTCTTAAGGGCAGTGATGTTGTGATTAACTTTAGTTGATTGGTCATTATTTGATCTTTTTTTAACCAGTATTAGAAAGTATTTGTAGCATAACATTAGTTTTAATATTCTTAACATTTAATTAAGATTAGAAGAGTTGCGTATCATGTGCTTAAAATCAGATGCTGAAGCATCATCACAAGTTCAGTATCACTTTCAACAGCATCATAACATAAGTAGTATCTTTTTTAATCAACATTAAAAAGTATATGTAGCATATATTTAGAGATTGTTGATGACATGTTGATGCTTCAGCATCTGGTTTTAAGCATATGATACACAACTCTTCTAATCTTTATTAAATGTTAAGAATATTAAAACTAATGTTATGATGTTTCTAAAGATTCTACTAAAAGGTGACATTATGCATCATCAAAAGTTCAGTGTCAACTTTAATAGTCTTATAACATTTGTATTATCTTTCTAAACCATCATTAAAAAGTAAAAGTAGCAAATGTTTATAACCAGATGCTTCAGCTTCATCACAAGTTCAGTATCAGCTTCAGTAGCATCATAACATAAGAAATATTTTTTTTAACCGTCGTAAAAAAGTATAAGGAGCATATATTTTATAGATTATACAACATCATAAGTTCAGTATCAACTTTAATAGTCTTAAAACATTTGTATTATCTTTCTTAACCATCATTAAAAAGTATAAGTAGAAAATGTTTATAACCAGATGCTTCAGCATCATTATAGTGTCGACTTTAGTAGCATGATACAAGTAGTGTCTTTTTTAGCCAACATTAAAAAATATAAGTAGCATATTGTTTAGAAATAGATGATTAAAAATCATCTTATCTTTCAGCATCAGTTTTATCAACATTAGACAGCATAAGTAGCATATGTTTAAAGCCAAATGCTTCAACATAATCACCATCTTTAGCAGCATCATAAGTAGTACTTTTTTAAGCATCAGTAAAAATCATAAAAAGCAATAGTTTAAATTGCTTAAAAATCATCAAAGTTTTTGTAGCATCATCGGAATCATTAAAAATAGCAATATTACTAATGTTTTCGATGATGCTACAAAAACTTTAATAATTTTTAAGTAATTTAAACTATTGCTTTTTATGATTTTTACAATCTTCTAAGTTCGGCTTTAAAAATATGAGGATATAAATAATTTCAATACTTATACTAACACTGCTTAAATATTTCAATACTTTTACGATTTTGCCGCACAAAATATCAAAATTTCGTCGTTTCATTCACTGTACTCGTGACGTGCTTCATTTTCACGTGATTTACAGTTTATTTCCCTTGTCAATTCGTCACGGACGTATCTAAAAAGAGAATTTTAAAAATAGTAGAGAATGCGGCCGGAATATCGGAACAGTAAAAAAAGGAAAGCTTAAGAAAGAGAAAATTAGGGAAAAGATACCCTGCTGACAAAATAGTCTTTCTTAGAATGAGATTTTTTTTTTACCTCCGGATGTTAGTCGTGTTTTTTTCAACGAAATTTTTTTTTAAATATCCCTAAAAAACACTCGAAATTTAGTGATTGATTGCCTGCATTTTTCGGTAAAAGAAAGTTTATACTTTCTACTATTGAATTTAGGAAAAGAAATGGTTTTTCGATCCAGTGGCTAATGAAGTTTTTTTTTCTTGTCGACTAGACTATAATTAAATGCGTTATATACATGGAGTGTGACAAGAAAATTTAACGCTCGTTTCCGTAAAATGCTCCATGTTGCGTAAATACAAGATGGCAAAAACGTGACTACGAGGCAAACAATGGAGCACGTGCAACATAGTTATTTTTCTTCATTCACAGAGCTAAATATTCCTTTTGACCCAGAAATGAAATTATAATTAGGTCCACAACAATAATTTTCAGGAATATATTCTCTCTCTCTCTCTCTGTTTCTCTCTCTCTTTAGTCAAGTCGTCTTTTTTTGAGAGTAGTATAAAATTATCAAATCATAGTTTAATCTACAGAAGTGATGTTTAAATTTGCGAAAGTAAAAATTTGCATCGCTCTGCATTAAAATTCATGCGATTCTCTTTTTTTTTGCTTTTGGTTTTAAACAAGTAAGCGTGTAGTTGTAATTTCCAGGGACAGTGTAAATAAATGAAAAGATGCAGGAATGAGAGGAAAAAGCATTCCTTTTATCTCGAGAAAGTAATCCCTCTAAATTAACATTAGTTAAGTCCCTGGAGCATAAATTCATTCCCTTAATTCACTCCTTCTTTGGTAATGGAGGAGTCTGCAAAGATCCGTTCCCGTTTAAACTTAATACGAATTTATTTTGCTTTCTATCTGTAAAAAAAAAATATAAGGTATGTATGATATATTTATATTAGAAGAGGGTGCTCGAAAGGAATTTATACAAGAAGGGGGGAAGAGGACACGTAAGAAATGAGGGTCCTAAGAATTTGGGGTACCCTTGCGAAGGGGTAGGAAGCAATTATAACACTAAATTAAGGGCGGGGAAAATTTGGTAATTAGAGGGATTCAAAAGGGATAAAGTATCGCGATGAAGTTTTATTCCCTCTTTTCTTTTCTTTTTTTTTGCTTTACAGCAGTAATTTTTTTTAGCGCAACCGCAGAAAGAGTAAATTTTAAAAGGAAAACTTCTTATGCCTCTTTCTTTCAATAGGAGAGGAGGAGGAGAAGAAGAAGAAGAAGAAGGGAGAAATTGCTTTTTCTCGGTGGCAAAAAACAGATAGCGTATATCGCTCTTTTTTGCTCTTAAAAAGTTTTCTTCCTCTAGACTTTTCTTGTCGCTGATAATAATGCAGAGAGCGGCGTCTTTTACCATTCGATTGTTTATTGCCAGTTGCGTAATATTTACCAGACTTAATGAAGCGATTCGTCGCCATTTACCGCCAAAGTGATCAAAAATTAGAAAATTGTTTACTTTTTGTTTTATAGTGAACATATCTTCTGTTTATTATTATACTATTTATACTTTCAATACTTTTATCTAAAAAAAAAATATTGTCCTTTGCTTGTTTTGAATAAAGGTTTCGAAAAATTAATTCGTTTTGTTTTTTATATGACAAAAACAAGAAAAAAATACAGTTTTCTCGGGGGAAATTTTCAGGAATGTAATTTTAGGTCGAAATCATTTGGGAAAGGCTGGAAAAAAATTCCAACGGTCTGAGTACCTTTCTTTATATTCTCGACATTAGCCTCTGGGGAAGAGTGACGTGATAGAACATACTAATTACATTGAGGGAAAAAAAATTCTTTTTTTTAATCGTTTGGTTAGATATTTATACAGGGTTGCCACAAAAATTTAAATTTGTTTTTCCCTGACTTTTCCCTGATTTCCAGACAGAATTTTGACTTTTTCTCTGACCCTAAAGAATATTCTGATTCACACTAAGAATGATTAGATACTGAGAAAAAATGTTCTATTGCATTTATTTACGAATTTCATTAATTGTAAAATTATTCGAAAACAAAAATAGTTTTATTCAAAATAGAATATTTAATTATTATTATTTTTATATTAAAATTAAGATGTTCAAAAAAGTTCAAAAATTGAAATTCAAACCTTTTGAAATTGAATTCATAATAATTAAAAATGACCGAATAATAAAAAATTCTTCTTTAAATCAACTGTTTTAAATAGTTTTTTAAAAAATTCTTTGAGAATTTTCAAATCCATTTGTCTAAAATTCAATTTTAGGAAATTTCGATTATTTAGAAATTCTTCAATTAAATATATATTATAAAATAAAAACTTCAAATAATTTTTTAAAAAAATTCAATTAAACTTTTTCAAAAAAATTAATTCTACAAAATTGTTAGTTAAAAGTACGAAAATTTCAGATTTTCAAAAAGTTGGATTTGAAACCTTTTCAACATTCAATTATTTCAAAAAATTCATGCTATACTGTTAATGATATTCAATTATTATCTAAACTTTTAACAGAAATTAATTTTTAAAATTAATTTTTATTAAAAAAATGCTACGAATATACAATTATTTAAATACAAAAATAAATAATTTGATCAATAATTGAATGTTTCTAATTTTTAGGAAGAATTTTATTAACAGCTTTTAAAAATATTTAATTTTTTTGAAGGAATTTAATTAAAATTTTACTCAAATTTTATGATATTAAAGAATTTTATAACAATTTTTGAAAATAATTGAAAACTTTTTGAAGAATTTTAATAAAATTTGAAAAAAAAATAATATAATTCCTGAGAACAATTTAAATAATATTTTATGAAAATAATTGAATTTCTGAGAAGAATTTAAATAATATTTTATGAAAATGATTGAATTCATGCCAAGAATTTTATTAAATTTTGTTTAAATAATTGAAATTTTGCCAAGAATTTTATAAAAATTTTTGACAATAATTTAATTCTTGAGAAGAATTTCGCTATCTATTTATAAAGATAATTTAATTCTTGACGAGAATTTTTTAAAAAATGTTGAAAATAATTTAATCTTTGCATAGTATTTTTGTTATTTTTCAAAAGAATTTAATTCTTGTGATAAATTTTGATATTTATCAAAATAATTGAGTTTTGCAAAAGAATTTTATTAAAATAAATTATTTTATGAGAAAAATTTTGTTTTTTTTCAAGATAATTAATTTTTTTTGCAGAATTACTTAAAAATTTTTGAAAATAATTGTTTTTCTTTGACGAATTAAAAGTTATTTATGAAAATATTTAAATTATTGTAATAAATTTTATTTTTTTTTATTAAATAATTAAATGTTTCTTAAAATTGAATTCTTTCGTCAAACTTTAATAAAATTTTTTAAGAATAATTGCATTTTTCGAGGAATTTATTTAAAATTGTATTAAAAATATTTGAAATTCTGCGATAAAAATAATTGTGTTTCTAAATGAAATTTTATTGTTTATAAAAATAATTGAATGTTTTCAGAATTGTATTAAAAATTTTTTTTCAATAATTAAATATTTTGATAAATTTTATGAAAACAGAAAATATTGAAAATTATTGAATTGCGAAAAACTTTTGAAAACAATTGAAATTTTGCAAAGAATTTAATTTAAATTTTTTAAAATAATTCAATTTTAGGCGAAAAATTTTGCTAAATGTAAAGATAATTGAATTCTTGACGAGATATATTAGTTAAAATTTTTGAAAATAATTAAATTTCTTCGAAGAATTTTTTTCGTTTTGAAAATAATCGAATTATTGTTATGAATATTGTTATTTATGAAAATAATTGAATTTTAGGCAAAAAATTTTGCTTGTTGTAAAGATAATTAAATTCTTGACGAGATATTCGTTATAATTTTAAAAAATAATTGAATTTTTTCGAAGAATTTTTTTTCTTTCGAAAATAATCGAATTCTTGTAATGAATATTGTTATTTATGAAAATAATTGAATTTTGCAAATAATTTTATTAAAATTCATTAAAATAATTAAATTTCTGTGAAGAATTTTGTTATTTATCAAGACAATTGCGTTAAAACTTTTGAAGTAGGTAATTAAATAATATGAAAAAATTCATTCTTATTAGAAATAGAAAATTTTTTGAAGGTTTTGTATTAGAATTCGTGGTAGTTTCATAGTTTATGAGGCGAACAAAAAAGATACAAAAAATTCAGAATTTTCTTATGAATTCTAATAATTTAATTTTTTTCCAGTACTTTTAATAAAAATTCTTGACTTTTCCCTGATTTCCCTACTTTCTTTGACGTTTGCCAGTATTCCCTGATTTCCCTGAGCTGTGGTAACCCTGTTATAAAAATTATTATTTTTCATCGTTCCTTCAGATCGCGTCACATTTCCATTTTACAAAAAAGATTTAGTCACAAGGTTTTTATGTAAAATAAAAAAAAATCTTCAAATTCCCCGCTATCGAGGGCTGGATAGCCCTCGATTACCCGATTTTTGAAGATTTTTCTTGCGAATGTAAATGCAGTCAGTGTAATTAAACAAAATTTTAGAAAAAGAGGTGGGGATAACAGGTTGACGCGGCGTTGTCTGTCACTGCAGGCGCCATGATCCAACACCCCACTGGAATATATCTCCGTTTGGATTGCATTGGAATCACCCAATAGCATAAACACAAACACATACTGTCGCAGTAGAGAATCGAATGATATGGGGGAGAGGTGGATGTTGGGTCAGGCCGCGTGCGAGCATTGCGATCCGTCAGAGCGGGTAAACCGAAAGCATAAATTTAATAGGTTTCACTCCCTCCCTCTCCTCCCTTCTTGAAGCTTTATGGCGCCACCGAATTTCCCATTAAATAAACAAGCGCCATGTTCATTACGGGGTCGGGTTGGCCCCGATCGAGCTCTCTTTGTGTATACATATACACAACACACAAACAGAGAGAGAGAGAGAATATACTATATAGATTGTGTCTAGGGGCTTAGACCGCGAACTGCGGTCTCAAACGTGCACACATGCAACAATAAACCTTGTGTTGGTGCCTTGGTGCGCGGCGTTGAAGCACGAGCGCTCTCCAAATTAAACACTCAAGAATGTCACGACCCACGGCGAGTTCAATGAGGTCCGCAGTGGACTGAAAATGCAGTGGTAGTTGTTTTTCGTTTATTCTCGAGTTCAAGGGAAAATTACCTCTTAGTTACGCTGGAGTAACTGTGGAGGAAGAAAACTGGTAATAGAGAAAGATAGCTGTTAAACTAACATTTGTAGCTTGCGGAAAGCTTGCGAACCTTGCACAGTATTATACATATATTACTAAAAAAATTAATAAATCTTTTCTCTACAAAATAGGGTTCACCGAAAAAAAAATATTCTTAATTTAAGAATATATACTAAAAAAAAGGTGCCCAGGATATTCTCTACTTAAATTAAGTGGGAAATATTCTTACTTTAAGGATATATTCTCATTGTAAGAATATTTCCACTTAATTTAAGTGGGGAATATCCTGGGCACCTTTTTATAGTATATGTTCTTAAATTAAGAATATTTTTTTTTAGTGAAAGCTCATCATGAAACTTGAAGTTTTTCTTTAAATGACCAATGTTATTCAATGTTTGAAGTAAAAGTTGACTGAACATTGCATGAGAGTTGGAGAAATTTTAAACTTTCATCACAGAAAAAACGATAATCTAATTTTAAGAAGCTCCTACTTAAATAGGAATCAAGAATATTCTCTCACTGAAAAAATATACTATGAAAAAGGTGCCCAGGATATTCTCTACTTAAATTAAGTGGAAATATTCTTAGGTGGAAAAGTTAACGTTAGTTAACGTTAGCTAATGCTACTAATGTTAGGCTAACATTAACCAACGTTAAACTAACGTTATTCTAACGACATTTTTTGATCACTAATGTCAGATTATAACGTTAGTTAACATTAGTCTAAATATACTATGAAAAAGGTGCCCAGGATATTCTCTACTTAAATTAAGTGGAAATATTCTTAGGTGGAAAAGTTAACGTTAGTTAACGTTAGCTAATGCTACTAATGTTAGGCTAACATTAACCAACGTTAAACTAACGTTATTCTAACGACATTTTTTGATCACTAATGTCAGATTATAACGTTAGTTAACATTAGTCTAACGTTAGTCTAATGTTAGTCTAACGTTAGTTAACGTTAATCTAACGTTAGTAACATTAGCCAACGTTAGCTAACGTTAACTTTTCCACCTTGGTGAGAATATATCCCTAAAGTAAGAATATTTCCCACTTAATTTAAGTGGGAAATATCCTAGGCACCTTTTTTTACTATATATTCTTAAATTAAGAATATTTTTTTTCTGTGCTAATTAAATTAAGTGACCCCACTTAAACTAAGTAAGAAATATTCTTACAATAAGATTTATATTCTTATTTTTAAAATATTTCCCACTTAATTTAAGTTGGGACACTCAATTTAAGTAAAGAATATATTCTTGGCTCCTATTTAAGTAAGCCCTTCTTAAAATTGTGGGGCTCAAAGAAAAAGTGGTATAAAATAACAGTGCGAGCAAAAGTGAGTTAACTTTTCTGACGGGTAAGAATGGGCCAGATGAATGCTGCGAGGAAAAACAGAATTTCTTTCGAGCGCGAGCAAAAGCGGGCTAAATGGCTATCCCATTTTTGCTCTTAGTCAAAAGTTGATCCGCTTTTGCTCGCACCGTGAAGTCTATAGTAATGTCGAGATACGAGCCGTCGCTACATTTTGACAATTTGACGTTTGATTCCATTTCGTTTATTTTACTTTTATTTAATTGTTTCAATGTGTGAATAATAAAATATGAATAAATAATAAAAATAATAATAATAATGTGTGAATATTGATAGAATATTCCTTTAAAGTGAACAGAATATTTCTTCCAAAACTTATTTTTAATATTTTGTTGTTTTTGAAAAATTTGTTAGTTACATTAAAAATATGATCATGTTATTTATTTATTTATATGTAGATAAATAATTTCCTAATATTTTTCAAGTTTTTAACATGCTAATTTTTACTGGAAAACTTTTTCATTTTTCTCGAATATTTTTCTCGAAAAATTATTTTCAAAAGGTTGTTAAATAACAAATTTTAATAATTGAAATTAACAAAAAATTTCAAGTCAAAATTCCTAAACATTATAACTCTATTTCTTCCAAAGTTCAATTATTAAAATTTTTTTAATAAAAGTTTAGTTTCATAAGTCAATTTCAATTATTGTAATAAAATTTTTTAGAAATTCAATTATGTTTAAAAAATCTCGCATTAAAAATTCCTTAAAATGTAATTACTGACCTAAATTTGTGAAAAAAAGTAAGTATTTCAAATATACAAAAATTTGTATTTCAAATTTCCTACATTTATATTATTTACAAACTTTTTAACAAAAATTATATTTCAAATTAATTATTTTCAAAAAATTATAGTATGAAATTTAAGGCAAATTTTTAGCAATTAAAATTTACAAATATTCGTAGTTTAATTTTTCTAAAATTCAATTTTTATTAAATATACATTAGAATTTAGATTGAAATTTTAAATAATTAAATTTTAATGTGCCTGAAATTGCCATCGATGCTCAGCATCGAAATTTTTTTTTCATCAGACCATCAATTTTTTCGCATTTTCGTACTCAAGTAGGTACCCAATAAATACCTAATAAGTTTCGTCCTATTATCGATAGGGGAAAGTTGTCAAATCAACCCCTAAATTTAAAAAAATAAAAAAAAATAGGAAAAAATTGTTATTTAAAAACTAATAACGAGACCATAAATTTTATTGCATAAAATGCATTCACTCGATGCCCAATGAATACAAAAAAATTTTGACCCGCAAGTCGATAGGGAAAAGTTGTCATTTTCAACCCTTAATATTTAAAAAATCGAAATCCTTTGACCAGCAATTTTCTTTTTGTTTATTGTTTCTACATACTCCACTAATAATGAAAAATAATTTCAGAAAAATCGCCGCCCGGAAAACTTGATTTTTCTGCCCGTAAAAATTAAAAAATTGAAAAAAAATTAGAAAAAAATTTGTGAAAATTACAATTATCTTTTGACCAGGGATTTTCTTTTTGTTTATTGCTTCTACATACTCCACTAATAAGTAAAAATAATTTCAGAAAAATTGCCGCCCGGAAAACTTGATTTTTCTGCCCGTAAAAATTAAAAAATTGAAAAAAAAATAGAAAAAAATTTGTGAAAATTACAATTATCTGTTGACCAGGGATTTTCTTTTTGTTTATTGCTTCTACATACTCCACTAATAAGTAAAAATAATTTCAGAAAAATTGCCGCCCGGAAAACTTGATTTTTCTGCCCGTAAAAATTAAAAAATTGAAAAAAAATTAGAAAAAAATTTGTGAAAATTACAATTATCTGTTGACCAGGGATTTTCTTTTTGTTTATTGCTTCTACATACTCTACTAATAAGTAAAAATAATTTCAGAAAAATTGCCGCCCGGAAAACTTGATTTTTCTTCCCGTAAAAATTAAAAAATTGAAAAAAAATTAGAAAAAAATTTGTGAAAATTACAATTATCTTTTGACCAGGGATTTTCTTTTTGTTTATTGCTTCTACATACTCCACTAATAAGTAAAAATAATTTCAGAAAAATCTATTTTTCAATTATTATTGTTTACAACAATTTAAAAAAATTATTATATGTTTTATTAATTGCCTAGTGGTCTTCTTGGATTATCTTGAACTGATTTAAATCATGTGCAGTAACGGAATAAGAAATAAAAGTCCATTTTAAAAAATTGTATTAATTTGTTAACTTTGATTAAACTAAAAAATTATAAACAATTAAAATCTCAAAAATCAGTCTCAAGGGATGTCATAAGAATTTATTCCCCTTTAATTTAAATACAAGAACACTCAAATCGTTTAAAAATTGTAGGCTGAAGACATTTTTGAAAAGTAAATTGTAAAAAATCCCACTGTGTGTAGGACCAAAATGTCATTTGGTAGTCCCTATTCGATTTTCGTTCGTTGTGCTAAACGTGGAAAGCAACGTAGCGAGTCTTTAAATCTCAAGGTAAGCCGAAAATTGCCGAACGCACCCGAGCTAGGACCCAACAGGCAAACACTCAAGTTCGCGGAGAGAACAGGCGACGTTGAGAGTTTGTGTTGGAGAATTACTTCGGGTGTATTCGGGTAATCACGTCTTCCCGTAGGATTTAAAGTATCGCTGCATTGGCCGAGCACTGAACGAATGCCAAAAGAAGACACGATAAATAAAAATCTCCCCTTGAATTGCACAATTCGGACAAATGGCAACTGTGATTTTAACAATTTTTTTTCTTATTTTTTTGAGTTTTACTAATATTTACGGGCAAAAAGTAAAACTTTCCGGAAGGCAATTTTTTTAAAATTATGTACACATATTAGAGGAATATGTAGAAGTAATAACAAAGAAGAAAAAATCCCTGGTCAAAAAACAACTGTAATTTTTACATTTTTTTTTTAATTTTTTAATTTTTTCATTTTTACGGGCAAAAAATCAAAGTTTCCGGTCGACGAATTTTTTGAAATTTTGTTGATACATTAGGGAAATATGTAGAAGTAAGAAACAAGAAGAAAATCTCTCGTCAAAAGAAATTTGTAATTTTCACCATTTTTTTACCTATTTTTTCTTAATTTTTTTGTTTTTACGGGCAAAAAAGTCAAAGTTTCCGGGCGACAATTTTTTTGAAACTGTGTAGATACATTAGGGGAATGTGTAGAAGTAAGAAGAGGAAGAAAATCTCTGGTCAAAAGACATCTGTAATTTTTACAATTTTTTTCTTATTTTTTTTTGTTTTTATGGTCAAAAAAATCAAGTATTCCGGTCGGCGATTTTTCTGAAATTATTTTTATTTATCATTGGAGTATGTAGAAGCAATAAACAAAAAGAAAATCCCTGGTCAAAAGATAATTGTAATTTTCACAAATTTTTTTCTAATTTTTTTCAATTTTTTAATTTTTACGGACAGAAAAATCAAGTCTTCCGGGCGGCAATTTCTCTGAAATTGTTTTTACTTATTAGTGGAGTATGTAGAAGCAATAAACAAAAAAAATCCCTGGTCGAAAGATAACTGTAATTTTAACAAATTTTTTAGTAATTTTTTCTTCAATTTTTCGGGCAGAAAAATCAAGTTTTCCGGGCGGCGATTTTTCTGAAATTATTTTTGCTTATTAGTGGAGTATGTAGAAGCAATAAACAAAAAGAAAATCCCTGGTCAAAAGATAATTGTAATTTTAACAAATTTTTTTCTAATTTTTTCTTCAATTTTTCGGGCAGAAAAATCAAGTTTTCCGGGCGGCGATTTTTCTGAAATTATTTTTGCTTATTAGTGGAGTATGTAGAAGCAATAAACAAAAAGAAAATCCCTGGTCAAAAGATAATTGTAATTTTAACAAATTTTTTTCTAATTTTTTTTTAAATTTTTTAATTTTTACGGGCAGAAAAATCAAGTTTTCCGGGCGGCGATTTTTCTGAAATTATTTTTACTTATTAGTGGAGTATGTAGAAGCAATAAACAAAAAGAAAATCCCTGGTCAAAAGATAATTGTAATTTCCACAAATTTTTTTGTAATTTTTTTTCAATTTTTTAATTTTTACGCGCAGAAAAATCAAGTTTTCCGGGCGGCGATTTTTCTGAAATTATTTTTACTTATTAGTGGAGTATGTAGAAGCAATAAACAAAAAGAAAATCCCTGGTCAAAGGATAATTGTAATTTTCACAAATTTTTTTCTAACTTTTTTTTCAATTTTTTAATTTTTACGGGCAAAAAAGTCAAGTTTTCCGGGCGGCGATTTTTCTGAAATTATTTTTACTTATTAGTGGAGTATGTAGAAACAATAAACAAAAAGAAAATCGCTGGTCAAAGGATAACTGCAATTTTAATAAAGTTTTTTGTAATTTTTTTTCGATTTTTTAAATATTAAGGGTTGAAAATGACAACTTTCCCCTATCGACTTGCGGGTCAAAATTTTTTTGTATTGATTGGGCATCGAGTGAATGAATTTTATGCAATAAAATTTATGGTCTCGTTATTAGTTTTTAAATAACAATTTTTTCCTATTTTTTTTTATTTTTTTAAATTTAGGGGTTGATTTAACAACTTTCCCCTATCGATAATAGGACGAAACTTATTAGGTATTTATTGGGTACCTACTTGAGTAGGAAAATGCAAAAAAATTGATGGTCTGCTGAAAAAAAATTTTCGATTCTTGTCTGATTGTAAAGTAATTGAATTTAAATTTAAATACCTAAAACTTGAAATAATTATATTATTCTTAAATTAAAATTTTAAAAAATTGAATTTGTTAATTAATTTTGAAATAATATCATTATAAGTATTAAAGTGGTAATAATATAAAATATATGGGAAGAGTGAAACAGGCAAAAATGAATCTTAAAATGAGTGCGGGCAAAAACGGAATATATCTGTATCCCTTTCTTGCGCGCAGTGAAATCTTATCCCGCTTTTGCTCGCAGCCAAAAGTAATTCGTTTTTCCTCGTAGCGTAACATTTGTTTCTTTCTTCCGCGCTTACGAAAACTTGACTCACTTTTGCTTGCACTGTTATTTTATACCACTTTTACTTTGAGCCCCTCAATTAGTTTATTGTTTTTTTTTGTGATGCAATGTTCAGTCAACTTTCGCGTCAAACATTGAAAAACAGTCGAAATTTAAAGAATTACTTTAACTTTAAAGAGCCTCTCGTAACTAAAGATTCCGAACATTGCAGTCAAGCACTGAAAAAAAAATATTCTTAATTTTAGAATATATACTAAAATAGGTGCCAAGGATATTCCCCACATATATTAAGTGTTATATATTCTTACTATTAGAATATATTCTTATTGTAAGAATATTTCCCACTTAATTTGAGTGGGGAATATCCTTGGCACCTATTTTAGTATATATTCTAAAATTAAGAATATTTTTTTTCAGTGAGGTAATTTCAACTTTTAGAAAAGTTTCGATGCTGTGTGGTCCATCATTCAGTATATATAAAATTGAATTTAATTGACATAAATTTTCAAAATTACATCGAAAAAAAATATTCTTGTTTTGAGAGGGAAATTCCTATAGCTTCTAAAATCCTTCTAAATTTTATTCTTGAATTAAGAATATTTGTTTCTAAATCGGTTATTTTTAACTGATTTAATTTGAAATGGATCAATTTGTACCAAAAATTTGGACCAATTTATGATTTAATCCATATTTTTTGTATCAATTCGTTTCAATATTTGATATCTTTAATTTTACTGCTAAAAGTATCAAATTGCAACGAATTGATACCTAAAATTAATACTTTTAATACTTTTTGTATTAAAAGTATCAAATTGGAACCAATTGATACCAAAAATATGGATTAAATCAAAAAACTTGTTCAAATTTTTGGTACAATTTGATACTAAAAGTATTAAATTGCACACTGAAAAAAATTAGGCTGACAAATTCAACTACCTTTGGGTAGTTAAGTGAAAAGTAGTAAAAACAACTACTTTTTTAGTTAGTCTAACCCGGTTTGCGTAGTTAATTTAACTATTTTTATGTAGTTGATAAATAGTAGTTGATTCTACTAATATATGTAGTTAAATTTTAACAACAGGTAAGTTGTAGAATTGACTACAGTGCTGAAGTAAGAACAACTAAGATAATAGTTTACTCAACATTTCATAAGTAGTAAATTTAACAATTTTATAGTAATAAATAGAAAGTAGTAAAAGGGACTACTTTTGTAAGTAACGTAACACTTTCTTAACTAGTAAATTTTACTACTTTAATATAGTTAACACCAAATTGTTGAATTAAAGAATTTATACGGTTGAATTTGAAACAACACGTGACTTGCACAACTGACTATCGTGAAGTAGTAGAGGGAACTAATTTTTTTATTAGTCAAACCTTTTTCGTGTAATAGACTTTACAACTTTTATGTAGTTATAGTAGTTGATTTGACTTCAACATTAGAGTAATAAAAATAAATGAATAATATTGTTGAAGCCTATCGAACCACTCTAAGTAGCAAAATCTACTACACAATGCAGTAGTTTTGGTGAGAAAATAATAGATAATTTTAACTTTTTGAACTTAAGTTTTACTACATTGAGTAGTAGATTGTACTACTTAAAGTAATTAGAAAGGATTGAACAGCATTTTTAAATAAAGCAAAGTTCAGAAATAAGAATTTAAAGAAGATAAAAAGAACTAGTAAAAGTAGTAAATACTACTACATTACATTGTAAAATGAACTACAGTTGTCGGTTGATCTATGTCAAGAATGTCATCAGGTTTCATGCAGACCATCGTAGCGTGCGAGCGTGGTTAGGTGGTTAGGTTATCGGTTTGCGAATGTTAGGGTCGTGCGTTCAATCCCCGGCGTTTGAGGATTTTTCTCCATTATGTACATAAGTGTTGAAAATTATAAAGTATATGTGACCAATAGGAATGCTAGAGGAGATGAAAAATGAATTTCAGTAATAATAATAATTAATAAATAATAATAAATAATTCTACTACTTTTAAGTAGTTGCTGACAAAAACAAAAAGATGTTAATTTTTACTTTATAAAACAGATCATTAACTACTTTTAATAGTTAATTCTACAACAGAAATGTCGTTAAAGCCTATCGAATTACTTTAGGTAGTAAAACCTACTACTTAAAGTAGTAGATTTAAAAACAAAATAATAGTTAATTCTACAACAAAAATGTCGTTAAAGCCTATCGAATTACTTTAGGTAGTAAAACCTACTACTTAAAGTAGTAGATTTAAAAACAAAATAATAGTTAATTCTACAACAAAAATGTCGTTAAAGCCTATCGAATTACTTTAAGTAGTAAAATCTACTACCAAAATCTTAGTTGTTATAATTACTTTAAAGTTAGTCAAATAAACTACTAAATCACATTCAACCAACTACATTCTTAGTTGTCTTAACTGCTTTTATGACAGTTAGTACAACTATTTGAATTCAGTTGAGGACCTATTGAATTACGTAGAGTAGTTAAAAAGTAGTCAAATCTACTAGTTTTTTTTTTCAGTGCAACGAATTGATAACAAAAATTAATACTTTTAATACTTTAAGTATTGAAAGTATTAAAAGTATCAAATAGCAACGAGTTGACATAAAAAATATAGATTAAATCATAAATTGGTCCAAATTGTTGGTATCAATTTGATCCACTAAAATTTAAATCAGTTAAAAATAACTGATTACTATCAATAACTTTTAATACTTTTAATACTAAAAGTATTAAATTCCAACGAATTGATACCAAAAACTATTGATTAAATCATAAATTGATCCAAATTTTTGGTATTTGATCCACTTTGTTATTGATTTGATAGTCTCAAGAAAACTGAAATAATAAAAATATTATTTTTCTTTATTCATTCTGTAAGTTTATAGTTCTATTGTCTGTACAAAATGAATATTTTTATTTCACCAGTTGTACAAAATGAAAATATCTCCCGTTAAACAATATAACAATCTTTACAAAAATTTTTTTATCAAAATTTAACCGAACCACAAAATGTACACTGAAAAAAACTTCGTAGCCGTTGACCAAAATTTTACCAAACGCAAGGATTCGTTAAGATTACAAAGCTTCAAATGGTAAAATAAACCTAGAGCTTTAAAGTTGTTGACACTGAAAAAATTGGTTATTTTAACTATTTTTTAATTTTTTGGGTTATTCTTACCATCGCAGTAAAAATTAAATCTTAATTTAAGATCTGTCTTAAATTCATCACTGTCTGACTCAATGTTAAATCTTCCAAAATCCATTGACTAAATTCAGCATTGGTTGTTTTAAAAATGTTGCATCTTAATTTAAGACTGCCATGATGCTTTAAAATAAGACATTTTTACTGTAATTAAGGAGGATTGATATACAAAACTAATAAAAATGAGTTAATTCTACATACTATAGTTAATGCACGGAGAAAACTATAAAGTAACTTTTAGCATTTCTGGTAACTTTTACTACTTTCGGAGTAAATTTTGCTACGTTCAAAGAACATATTTGTTGTAATTAGTAAAATTTACTTCGAACGTAGCAAAATTTACTCCAAAAGTAGTAAAAGTTACCAGAAATGTTTTACTATAAAAGTAGTAGAAGTTACTTTATATTTTTCTCCGTGTGGTTAAATTCATAAGATGCATCTTAAGATGTAAATTCAACTTCATAATTTTAATTCTCATTATTAAAAATTTCGTTAATACAATAATCGTGAATAATTCCGGAAAAATTCAAGTTAATACAGCAACAAATATTTAAACTACCGAAAAGTTGTTAAAATTTGTATTAGTATTTTTTTCATATAAAATTCTACTAATAAATAATTCTCAACAAAATAAAGAGGAAAAGAATAAAAATAATGTGGGGGAGAAAAAAAATTCTACAAATACCTTTCACTGTGCGAAGGTTTTGTTAATATACAAAGTTCGATATGTGCATTCTGATAGGATAACATTGTTGGGTACATGCGCGAATCTCACGGCCGCGGGCCGCCAAATGATGCAGAACACCGTTGGGAATTAGTTTTGGAATGATGGTATGGGTGGAGGTTCGATATACATATAACTAACCAAGCTGATCTACGACCTGTTTAGTAGTTCTATATCAGCAGCCTTCCATGCACTATATGGACAAATACGCGCAGTCGATGTCACCCTCGGCAACGATACCATCTAACGCACAAGTATAGGTACTATATACCTCTGTAGATACACTTACAATTTGCAATCTATAGTCACATGTTCGATTTCTAGTTTGCGAAAATTAAGCATTTTCCAGGTGCATTCTTTTTTCTGTCCTTGTACATATTTTAGTTGTTTTCAACAATATTCAGAAGATGTTTGTGGAATGTTTTAAAATATTCGGACATAACAACACAATTTTTATTAAGGATTTCAAATTGAGACAAAAAACGAATCAAAAGTGTTGCGAAGTGATCACTTCGCAACACTTTTGATTCGTTTTTTGTCTCAATTTGAAATCCTTAATAAAAATTGTGAAAAAAAATGCAACATGTTTCATAAAGAAGTTGTCTACGAACATTAATGATTTCGAAAAAAAGCGCATAGCTACTTCCGTAAACAAAAAGAAATAATTCATTGTCATATTGTTGTTTGTGAATATTAAGTCATGAGTAAATAATATACGCATCTTTGTAAGCAAGTTTTTTTTTTGTTCTTTCGATGCTCGCGTATAGAAAAAAAAAGTTGTGAGCGAGGATGTTGAAAATTTCATTTACTCCCTGCACTTTGCATAATGATGCGTTACGAGCTACGATTATTCATTCGCTTCGTCGCATTAGCATTAGGGCAAAATAGGCAGATCCACTTGTAAAATAATTGTACAAGAGCTTCTGGCAGCCGAAAACATGTATATATTGTTAAAAATTTCATCTCGACGAAAAAATTTCCAACACCCTGTACTTTTAGTCCCTTAAAATTGTGGACATCATTCCTCTGTATAATCAGATTTTAAAAAACGTTTTTTTTTTTACATAACCTTCTTGCAAATTTATTCTAGTTTTTTAAAAAAACGGATTTTTTTATATGCAACTAGCAACAATTTGTCCTGATAACTTCTTACTTACTTTTTTTTAAATAAAATTATCAATTTAAAAAAAAATAGAATTTAAAAATTTTTAATTCAAATTTTTGTTTATAAAAATAAAATATGAATTGGATTATAGATTATTACTATTGTAATCACAATAATCATATATTCTAAGACAGGGAATTCAAGGAAAAGTCAGACATTTTTATTAAAAATACTGTAAAAAATTTAATTTTTAGAATTCATAAGAAAATTCTGAATTTTAGGGTCAATCTTTTCTAGTTCTGATATAATAATTTCTTTTTTTGTAATTCTTTAACAACTTGCATAAAATTATTACTTCAAAATTTATTTAATGAATAATTTTACTTAAATATTTCAAAATTAATTCAATTTCATAAAAGTTAAGTTCACAATTTTCATAAATAGATCAACCTTAAAAGGTTTTAATCTGAAATTTTATAAAATTTCAATTTATTTTTAATGAATTTAATTAGAAACTTTAAAAACTTAACTTTTTGCAAAATATGTTAATAATTCAAATTCTTTTTCAAATTAGTTAAGTTTGTCAATATATTAATTTTATTAAAAATAATGGATTTATAGAAAAATTTTAGTTTAATTTTTAAAAAAATTGAATTTTGGAGAAGTTACAAATAATTGCAGAAATTCAATTATTTTAAAAAGTAATAAAATTCTTCTTACAAAGTTCAAGTAATATGTTCAAAATTAAAAAAAAATTCTCTTCAAAATTACAATTATCTTTATAAATAACAAAATTATTCTCCTAAATTCAATACTCTTAAATTCAATTACTATTTTAATATAAGAGAATTCAATTATTAAAAAAATTTGTTAATAAAATTGTATTCAAACTTATTTTCATGAATAATAAAAATTTTACAGGAATTCAATTATTGACAAATTTTTTATAAATTTCTTCGCAATAATTCAATTATTTTCATAAATATTAAAATTTTTTTAATCGCATTCCTCGAAAATTGAATTAAAAATTTTTAATTCTTAAAAATTTGATTAAAATTCGTCAGAAGAATTCAATTATTTAAAAATTTGTTGATAAAATTCTTTATAAAAATTAAATTATAAAAAAACATTCAATTATTTAATAAATTGTTTACTTTTGTATTTAAATAATTGAATAATTTTGAAAAGGTTTCAAATTAAAATATTTGAAAATTTAAATTTTCTATACTTTTAACTGGAAATTCTAAGGAATAATGGTTTGAATTTGCAATTTTTGAAAATCACAATTCCTGTGGAAAAATAATAATAATTAAATATTTATTTAAAAAAAGAAGTTATTGAAGTTTTCGCATGATTTTACAATTAAATAAATTCGTAAATAAATGTAACAAAACCTTTTTTTGAGTAAAATTTTTTCTTTTATTTTCTAAAAATTAAAAAATTTTCATTTAAAATTTGCAATTAACAAATAGAATTTATAAATATTTTTTTCCTTTATTTTTGAAAAACTTTAAATTTTATTGAAGCAATAATTGTAATTAAGAAATAGAAATTCTTGTTTATTAATTTCAAAATTTTTAATAAAATTCTTTGCAAGAATTCAATTCTTTTCATAAGTAATAACATTCTTCGTAAGAATTCAATTAATTTTTAAAATAGTAAAATTTTTTGCAAAAATTCAATTACTTTTTAAACAAAATTTAATAAATCGTTCGAAACAATTTAATTATTTTCTTAAATAGTAAAATCTTTGCGAAAATTGAATTATTTTCAAAACGATTTCACGAAAGAATTCTATTTTTTTTCTTAATTCGTTATAAATTTTTTCAAAAGAATGCAATTATTTTCTAAAATTTTAATAAATTCTTCGAAAAAATTCAATTATTTTCTAAAATTTTAATAAATCCTTTGTAACAATTCAATTATATTAATAAATAGTAAAATTCATTGCAAAAATTCAATTATTTTCGAAAAAATGTTACAAAAGAATTCAATTATTTTAAAAATTTTTAATGAAAATTATTAAAATAAAACTCAATTATTAAAAAGAATTCAAAGAAATTCTTCAAAAAGAATTTAATTAAAATTGTCAAAAATTTTAACAAAGTTCTTTACGAGAATTCAATTATTTTTCTAAATAATAAAATTATTCAAAGGAAATCTATTATTATCAAATTTTTTGATATAATTCTTTGCAATAATTAGATGATTTTCAAAAAATTAATTTCAAAGTTGAAAATATTTAAAAAGAAAAATTATTAAAAAAGTTAAAAAACAGAAAAGCAAACAACTAACTTCAAATTGCGAACAGATTACCGGAATACGATTATTAATGTAGATTTTTTATCAAGAATAGTTTCTCGAAATTTGTATGTTTGTGAAAAATACTTAATTTCAAAATTTATTTCTACTTATTCGTTCAAATTTTTTTTTGCTGTCCAATAAGTATATAGTGAACCTAACTGTCATTTTAGGAATGTATAATTTACTTTAAAATTAAATCCCGTGACCCTCCATTTCTCATAAAACTTGACTTTGGAACAAACCACAGACCAGTAAAAATTCCACCCCTAGGACACGATGAAAAAAAAAAGGAAAACAAATCCGCCCTCGCGACACAAGTTGTTCCCTGTCCGGAAGCGTGCGGCAGGATGCAATTAAGTCGCAAATCGGCCGAGGGTTATACCGCATGTTCGACAGGCGCGACTGGGCAACAATAACAAATTGCTAATTCGCGAGAAAGCGTTTATTGGTTTTCCTAACTAACGTCGTTGGAAAATCTGCAGAGATCGATGTGACTTACGACACATTGCCGGTGACTGGTTATTAGATTATTTGTCGTATCGACAGCTCATGCGTTGCTGCTGATGACCATTTCACCCCCCTCCCTCTCAAAATAGGGGTGAAATTCACCCACTCTCAAGGGAGGGGGGGGTGAAATGGGGCTAAAGCTCTGCTGTGTTACGCACCACCTACAAATAGATGTCCATAGTCGGAGAGAGAGACAGAGAGAGAGTGAGGAGGTTGCTGGTTGGTGGAGGAGAACGGGGGGACAAAATGGGAAGAGCGTGATAACGATAACGTACGATCGGCATTAGCTGGCGGCTTGCTGCAGCTGATGGATGCGCTAATTATCAGCAAGCAGGAGTTACAGTGTTCCCAGTTCGCGTCCATATTCACGTTACCTATGTATTTCCGATAAAAGCGATAGTTCTATAACCCGAAAATCGAACCTTGGATTATCGATTCCATTCATCGATATCGGAAGATGATAACTGCTTATGTTCCATCAAATGTATAAGAAAATTTGGTCGAAAATTTTCAAATTTCGAAAAGTTTATCTCAAACTTAAAGATTCTTATTTTATTCAGCTCACTAAATTTTTCTATATTTTAAGGGGAGGGTAAACCTATATTTTCAACTATATGAAGAAAATATTTTAAATATTTTTATTAAATTTTTATTATAGATTACCTTAGACCAAGAAATTTTTAATAATTCAACCGACCACAAAAACTCACTGATTGTCAATTAAAACCATGATTTTTAACTGATTTAAATTAGCAGAGAAACAGAAAAGGAAAATTGTTTAATTTTTGAATATGATTTTGAGACTCTCTCTCTCTCCCTCACGATTTTCCTGGAATAAATCCTGATGACCATTAACTCTGCCGAACCTCTACCACGCGCACGTAAATACATATAGCGTGGCAAAAGTTTAGCTCACTGCAAACCTCCAGGGAGTTTAGTAGCATACAACAATGAAGGGGAGGAAAGAGGGAGAGATTAAACGTGAATCGTACATTTTACATCGAACCAGATTCGATATTCCCTTTTGTAAATGAACTGTTCGAAATCAGTTTATCTTTTACTGATATATGTATGTACATACGCATACATGTGCGTGTTATTGCCAGAATTTGACTTGGAATATGTGAAATGTACACTGTTAGAAATTTCTGTAATTTTACAGCAACTTTACAGTACAAACATACTGTGAATTTACAGTTTTTGCTGTAATAACACATAAATGTAGTAAATTCACAAAAATGTTGTAATTTTTACAGTAAAACCTTACAAATACAGCAAAATTTCATTGTATTTGAATAATTCACAGCAAAAAAAAATTGTACTTTTTATTTACAGTAAATTGTTTGCGAAATCACAGTATAAAACTCAAAGAATTTTACAGATATTCATTTTGTGATTTTAGCTGAGGTTTTTTACATTATAACTATAGCATTGACTGAATTTTAACCTTAAGAATATGATTTTAAGTCCTAAAAGTATAGCTGAATCATTTTTCAAGCTTAAAAATAGTTTCAATAAAAACTATTTTTTAATTATATTGCATTTTAGTATTAGTGAATAATTTTGGACTGAAAAGAAGAATAGAGTATGGTACACATGTTTCTTATATTTGATACTGTAACAAATTTAGTTTATTTTTATTTTTTGTCTTATGCAAAATTTTAATTTAACTTTACTTTAGTTCGGAGATGTATAATTTTAATAAATATAACATTAATTTTTATAATTTGACAAAAAGATAATATTTTATTCCTTATTAATTTGCGATTATTACATTAAATTAATTCATTTTTAACTGTCGATCGAAGAAAAGTCATTCAACATTCATATAATAAATAATTTGATTATTATTTGATTTTTATTATTATTTGATATTATTATAATGACTATTTCGCATATACATAATACTTTGCAAGAGACTTTCATAGCCTCTCTTGGTCGAGCGCGTCTAGGCGCAGCTCCCAAGGTTGATGGCTCCATACAAGATAGACAACACTATATACGACTAAGGGTTCAAATCGTGGCGTCGCATTTCCGTAATAATGATAATAAAATGCTAATAAAACTTTTTTTTTAGTTAATTTACTTTTATTATAACATATCAGAAAACAATATAAACAGTTTTGATTTTTTATGTAAATATTCAAATGATAGAATTTCCGAATTAATAGTAGGGAATATTTTTGAAATACATGGTATACTGTAAATTTACAGCACTTTAGTGAAGTAAAATTACAATATTATTTTGATGGATAATAGTTTCTTGTACTTTTGCTGTAAAATCACAACAGAATTTTCTAACAGTGTATTCTTTACTTTCGGTCATGTTGCATACTTTATGAATATGCAACATGGCATGCAATTCACTAAATTTCTAAATTTTTATATGCATTCAGTGAATTTAGAATTCTATGGAAAGTATTTTTACTATCATGAAACATGTTTTAAAGCATTTTGGTGTTATTTTTAAGTATGAATGAAATTTTACTTTAAATAAAACATCAAAGTCAACGATTTGTAAAAAATCAACTAATTTATAGCGTCTCCAGGGAGAATAGTAAGTAAGTTACTAACTTAGTAACTAACTTAGTAACATAGTTACTAAATTCAATTTTGTTCACAAATTTTTAAAAATTCTCGTCAAAATTTCCATTCTCTTTATAAATAATAAAATCCTTCTCTAATAATCAATTATTTTACAAAATTTTAATCAAATTCTTGTCAAAATTTCAATTATTTTCAAAAGTTTTCTAAAATTCAATGATTTTCAATATCTACTACATATTTCAATAAAATTTTCCAAAAGAATTCCATTATTAAAAAAAAATTTGAATAAAATTCTACGCAAACATTCAATTATTTTCATAAATAATAAAATTTTTTACAGGAATTCAATTATTTACAAAATTTTTTTATAAATTTCTTCGCAATAATTCAATTATTTTCATAAATAATAACTTTTTTACAGGGATTCAATTATTTTTATAAATAATAAAATTCTTTTAGGAATTCAATTATTTTCATAAATAATAAAACTCATTGCAGAATTCAAATTATTTTTAATGTAATTTTAATCGAATTTCTCGAAAAATGTAATTATTCTTAAAAATTTTATTAAAATTCGTCCAAAGAATTTAATGATTTAAAAAATTTGTTGATAACATTTTTTATGAGAATTTAATTTCAAGAAACATGAAATTATTAAATTATTTATTTTTGTATTTAAATAATTGAATTCTCGTAGAAATTACTAATAAAAATGGTTTTAAAAATTAATTTCAGTTAAAATTTTAGATTATAATTAAATATTACAAGCATTATAACGTGGATTTTTAGAAATAATTAAATTTTGAAAAAGTTTCCAATTAAAATCATTGAAATTCTCAATTTTCATATTTTTGACAAACAATTCTGTAGTATTAATTCTTTTTCAAAGTTTAATAGGATTTTTATTGAAATCATTTCAAGTTTTTATTTTTCAATATATATTTAATTGCAGAATTTCCGAATAATTGAAATTTTGTAAAATTGAATTGTAAACGAATGAATTTGAAAATTCTCAAAGAACTTTTTTAAAAATTATTAAAAATAATGGATTTTATTGAAGAATTTTAGTTAAAAACACTAGAAAAAAATTTAATTTTAGAGAAGTTATAAATTATTGCAGAAATTCAATTATTTTCAAGAGTAATAAAATTCTTCTTAAGGATTCAATTATTTTTACTAATAATAAAACTCATCGCAGCGTTTTAATTATTTTTCATACAATTATAATTGAATTCCTTAAAAAAAGTAATTATGTTCATGCAAGTTTTAATAAAATTCGTTAAAAGAATTCAATTACTTAAAAATTTGTTAATAAAATTCTTTATGAGAATTGAATTTTGAGAAACATTCAATTATTCAATAAATTATTTACTTTTGCATTTAAATAATTAAATTCTTGTAGAATCTAATAAAAATTTATTTAAAAATGAATTTCAGTTAAAATTTTAGATTATAATTAAATATTAAAAGCATTATAACGTGGATTTTTAGAAATAATTAAATTTTGAAAAAGTTTCAAACTAAAATCATTGAAATTCTTAATTTTTCATATTTTTGACAAACAATTCTGTAGAATTAATTCTTTTTCAAAGTTTAATAGGATTTTTATTGAAATCATTTCAAGTTTTTATTTTTCAATATATATTTAATTGCAGAATTATCGAATAATTGAAATTTTGTAAAATTTAATTGTAAACGAATGAATTTGAAAATTCTCAAAAGAATTTTTTTAAAAATTATTAAAAATAATGGATTTATTGAAGAACTTTAGTTAAAAACACTAGAAAAAATTTAATTTTAGAGAAGTTACAAATTATTGCAGAAATTCAATTATTTTCAAGAGTAATAAAATTCTTCGTAAGGATTCAATTATTTTTACTAATAATAAAACTGATCGCAGCGTTTCAATTATTTTTCATACAATTATAATTGAATTCCTGAAAAAAAGTAATTATGTTCATGCAAGTTTTAATAAAATTCGTTAAAAGAATTCAATTACTTAAGAATTTGTTAATAAAATTCTTTATGAGAATTGAATTTTGAGAAACATTCAATTATTCAATAAATTATTTACTTTTGCATTTAAATAATTAAATTCTTGTAGAATTTTCTAATAAAAATTTATTTTCATTTCATAAAAATTAATTTCACTTAAAATTTTAGATTATAATTGAATATTAAAAGCAATAAAGCGTGAATTTTTAGAAATAATTGAATTTTGAAATTAATTTTTTTTGAAAAAGTTTAATTGAATTTTGAAATTATTTTTTTTTGAAAAAGTTTAATTGAATTTTCTTTTATATCATATTTGAAGGTTTTATTTTCTAATATGCATTTAATTAAAGAATTTAGAAATAATTGAAATTTCGTGAAATTGAATATTGTAAAAAAATGAATTTGAAAATTGCCAAAGAACTTTTTCGAAAATTATTAAAAATAATTGGATATAAAGTAAAATTGTAGTTAAAAATTTTTGAAAATAATAATTGAATTGAAATAATGAAAATAATTTGGAAGAAGTATAATATTCTTATAATATAAAATAATTATTTTATTACTTTGTCATCTTTAATTATTATAAAATATGAAGAAATCGATGACTCCGAGTCGAAGACTCGGAGTTATCGATATCTTCATGTTTTATAGTTATAAAAAATTTAATGAACTAAAATTTTATTTATTGTAAAAAATAACACCAAAATTAATTATTTTAATCTTTTTTGATGTTAATTTATTTAAAAGAAAATTCATTTTATAAAACATGTTGAACATGTTCAAGTGCAACTGAATATTTTCATGTTTGAAAAATTTTAAGCGCAATTTTCAAAACCAGATGAAAATAGAAAAAAAAGTTGTGATAATAAAAAGTCGTGTCATAAATTAAAACTTGTGTGCCTTAGGATTTTTATTTATTTATTTTTTTCTCTATATTGCGCCTTTCCCGAGACATAAATATTGCAAAACTGCGCGCAATTACTCTCAATAAAAGCATAAAATCCTAAAATACCGTTTTATGTTTTTCAGGTAAGGAAGATATTGCTAAGCCACATTGGACATGGTTGCAAGGTGAGTAGTGCTTTATCGCAAAATAAACCTTGAAATATCTCTTTGTCGAACTCCCGTAATCCGTCGACGGGCACGATATCGTCGAAATCGTTTAATATAAGTTTTAATCCCCTTGACCCTCCCCCTCACTCCGAGTGTTGAATCAAAATTTATTTCTTTCCCTCGTGCCTATTTTTTCATACACGTTGACATTGCAGATGGCCCTCCCCCAATTGTCATTCTGATTTTTCCTCCAATCAGACTTTTGGAATTTTTTGAGAAAAAAAAGAACATTGAGCAAAAATCTTTGAGAAAAGAATCATTTAGAAAAAAACTTTGAGAATAGAATTATTCGGCAAAAAAAAACCTTTGAGAAAAGAATCATTCAGCAAAAAACGCCTTTGAGAATGGAATCATTCAGCAAAAAATCTTTGAAGAAAATGAAGAAAACTGTGAAGAATAAAAAATTCGTTTGGGTGTAGTTTTCATAGAAATTTTTTTTCCTTTCCTGAAAAGATGAAAAAGGCTAACAGCTGTGTTCGTGGTTTTTTTTTTTTTTTTGAAAGGGCGAACTCGATGGCAGGATGATACCTTCGGGGGTGATCGATAAATATTGGCTCTCGGGGGTGAAATAGGGGGTGGGGGTGGAGGACAGTCGTGCTGCGGTTGCCGCCCCCTTTCGTATGCCACACGACGTATGGTAGATATAACCACTTGGTACAGGCAATAGAGAATCGCTCACCAACTGTAATTCCCTGCGACTTCTGATCGATACTCTACTTTTGCCTGATCTAAAAATGGAGGGTTGACACTAAATTTACGAGGGACAGTGCCACCATGTGCATATCATCCCCCTCGCTTATTTCTCTCTCTTTTGTAGAATTTAGAAATAAAACAAAAAGGGAAAATAAAAAAAAAAAATTTATTTTAAACTCGTGATTTATACACGAAAAATATTTTTGTTTTGTATACATTGTTTCAGTAGTTTTTCCTTTTCTAAATTCAACTCAGCTTTTCATTTCTATTTATAATGATAAGAAGAATCAAATTTATTTTTAATAATAAGAAGAATCTAATTTATTTCTCATCTAAATAGGAAGAATATTAATTATTAAAATAATAATGATAACAATAATAATAATTAAAATTAAAATAAATATTTAAAAAAAAAATAATATATAAAAGAATGAATAAAATTTCGAGGTTAACGATCACTTCGAGTCAAAATTTTGACTCGGAGTGATCGTTAACCACAAAATTTTATTTACAATTAAAACTGCCGAGCGATAAAGTAAGAAAATTAATATAAAAAATATTAATTATTTTATTAAGTAAAAGAATAATAATAATAACTACAATAGAAATAAAAGAATCATGCTAACAACTGAGACTGAGAAAAGCGACTCCCCTCCAAACTGAATTTAATTAAACTAATTGAAATAATTATAAAGCAGTCCCCCTCTATAAAAATCGCAAGATTAAAGAATGGCGACAAAAAAATTAATTTTCCGTTAAATTTTAAAAAATATTTTCAATATTTTCTATTTTTGAACCGTGGCCAAAGTATGGGCAAAGTATGAAATTATAAAAATCCAATGAAAAAAATTGAGGTACAAAAATTTAAATAGTTGTCTTGAATGAAATTGTCCCTTTTTTGCGTTCCTCATATTTCAATGACACTGTGAATCGAAAGTATAGATAAACTTAACATTTTAAATTTCTGAAAATAATTAAATTAATAGAGTAATTTAATTGGAATTATATTGAAAAAAATAATTAAATTTTTGTACAGGATTTTATCAAAATTGTTGAAAATAATTGTATTTTTTAGAATAATTTTTTTTTAATTTTATAGAATACTTAATTGAAATTTTTCTGGAAATTTTTTTATTTACGAAAATAATTGAATGTTTCTGAAGAATTTTATTATTTATGTAAATAATTAAAATCCTGCGATTTTAACATTAACTATTTTAATTTTAAATACTGATTTTATAGCCTAAAAAGTAAAAACGTGGCTATTTCACGTTTCATTATTTATTTAGGACATTTTTATTTTGGATTTTTGTATTTTGGACTTTTTTCTTGGATTTTTCGGTCTGGATTTTTTGTCCTGTAATGTTTTTAAAATATAATGTCAAATTATTATGAACTGTGGACAAAATATGGCAAACTAAGGAAAAACGAAAAAGGATTTTTTTTGGAAAAAATAATTTTTTTTACCGGAAAACCCGGGAAATGTCAGTGAATTTTTATCTTGACCGGGAGTTTTGAAATGTTTTGTTAAAAACACTGATTATTTTGTAAGAAAAAATTGAAATATTTATTTTAAGACTTCTTAGTTATATTTCATTAAAAAAGATTGAACGATCTTTTATAAAATAGTTTTATTTTGTCAGGAAATTTTATCAAAAGTACCGGAAGAATATTCAATTTCTAGAATTTCTAAGAAAATTATGAATTTTGTTGTCCAACTTAACAGACTTAAGAGAAAAGAAAATATTAAATTTAATGTTAAATTCTTTCTATTTCTAACAATAATTGAACAAAATACAATTTTAATTAAATTCGTCGATAAAATTTGAAAGAGAAAAAATTTCACATCTTATAAAATAGTGAAAAATAAATCAATTTATGAATTTTTTTGCAATAATGATATTACAAAACAAATTGTAATTAGTAAAAATTTGAACTAATTAGAGCAAAAAGTGATACGAATTTTCTGAAAATGAATTTTTTAATAATAAATAAAGTAAATAAAAATAAATAAAATTATTTTTTCTTCGAAAATAAATTTTTTAAAAAATCGTATTTTCCATTAATATTAATTAGTTTTTCTACAATAATTTATAAGTAACTATTTCTATATTTTAGAATGTTAAATTATTATTACTAATACTAATATAGATTGAATTTCAAAAAGTTCAAAATTAATTTAGAAAAGTTGAAAATAGTAAAAAATTTTAATTAAAAACTCTGAATAAGTTAGTTTTTTGAAATATTTTAGTTAAAATTTCTAGAAAATAATTGAATTGAAATCTTGAAAATAATTTTTAAAAAGTTACAGCCTAGCAATTCTTATAAATTATTCAATTTTAAAAGGATTTGAAATTTGAAATTTTAATGCCTGAGGAAAAATACATAATAGATAATAATTAAATATTTATTTTAAAAAATCTATTTAAGTTCCAAATGATTTTATACAATTAAAGATATTAAAAAAATGTATTACACAAATTTTTTGCACTTTCAATTATTTTTGGAGTAAACTAAAATAATATTTTTAGGGTTTTGGACAAAGTAAAAAATTTGTCTTCAAATCAGGGAAAAATATTTGTCTTCTTTTTATGGTTCGTTATACTTTCCCTATAGTTTCAAAACATTAAAAAAATAGTTATTTTTCTTTCCTTTCTTCGCCATACTTTGCCCATGGTTTAAAAGAAAAATAAAATCAATTTTTTCTTCCCATAGTTTGAAAATATTTAAAAAAAATTCATCTTCCTGTTTCGTCATACTTTGACCATGGATTGAAAATATAAAAAAATTGAGAAATAAGATTCTGTTTATTACAATTGATTTAATAAAAAATTAATTTTCGTTGTCGACAGTTATAATATTGTAGTTAATAATAGTTTAGACGAGCATTGAACGAGGAGAAGCGTCTCCCCACCACTGAGAAATTATGCGAAGGGTGGGGGGACGCTGCAGTTAGTCCGACGTCTTCAACTCGAAGCGCTATAAATTTTATTTTTATTTTAATTTAAAAAAAGGGTAAAAACAAAAATTTAGTCATTAGATAGTCATAACGTGGAGTTAAATTAAAAAAAATACGAATATTGAAATATGTCATCACGATTCTTGCAAAAAACGAGTCCAAATACGAGTAATAAAGAGAGAACATTTTTCTCAACTCTTCTATTTACCTTGGTAAATAGAAAACCCTCGTGTTCATTTTGAAAGGGGGATGAGAGAGAAATGGATTTGGTTAGAATTCGGATGAGGTAAGCGGCTCGAGGAAGCTGGATGCTTCTCGAGGCGTGAAATGGCTGCGTTAACCACTTGCACACCCTCTCACGAGGAAAAGGGCGGACATTTTCTATGGCCCCCTGGCACGAAGGAGAGCGTCCAGAATGTTTGGAGGCAGCGTAATATTCCCCTTCCCCCTCTTTTCATTTCTCTCACTTTTTCCCTCTCTCTCTTTCTCTTGTTAGATTTCTCTCTCTGTCTGTGTGTGTGTGTGTGTGTGTGTGTGTGTGTCTCGAAAAGATCTCAGAGAGGTAAGATAAAAGTTATGCGCTCTGCTATGCGCGAGGGAGTCGTACATCAGCCGTTGGACGTTTGCGGGGTGGAGGGAGGACACAACCCCCTTCATCCCTCGAGTTTCATCCGAAAACCCCGGGCCTCTATATTCGTATCTCGCTATCTTGGAGCCCCAGCCACGTCGTCCGCACTCGGCTCGTCTCTAGATCGTAAATATATTTCTCGATATATCATTGAAGTACCTACATAGAAAATGCCAAAGTAAGCACAGCACACGAGACTACGACGACTGGTCCTTGTGTGCGCGCCACGTAAGGGGCATTTAATATTTGTCTATACATACAATATTGGGCGTGGTGCATTCACTCAAACTAATATTTATTACATCACTGTACTCGTATGTTTGATACTCTTCATGAAATTAATTTTCCCTAAACTAATTTTTTCCCAAAACATTAGTTTGGGGAAAAATTTATTTTTATTTATTTTTTCAGCAAAATTAGAAAGAATGAGAAAAAAGAAATGGGGAATAATTTTTCCCATTTCTCATTCTTTCTAATTTTGATGAAAAAATAAATAAAAAAATACATTTTTTCAGCAAATTTGAAAAGAATTTTTAATTTTCCTGAAAAAATAAATAAAAAATACATTTTTTCAGAAAAATTAGAAAGAATGAGAAAAAAAATTAGAAAAAACAAATGGGGAAAATTAGTTTGGAGGAAAAAGTTTGGAAAAATTAATTTGATGAAAAGTATCAAGATGCGAATTTTTTTCCAGAATTTTACTTTTCTTGGGGAAAATAAAATAAGACAAACTGGTAATAATTCTTGTTAACGCAAAGACCTTGGGGTATTTTTTATGCTTAAGGGCTCGTGAGACCTTCAAAAGTCCACGTTTTTTTAAGTCTCAATGTCGACAATAAAAATTTTCGAGACACACATGTATGTAACGTTAAGTAGTCGAGATCATTGAGTCATAATTTAAAGTTTTTGGATCCAGATGTTTCCTTCGTAATATTCGAAAGGGAGAAGGAAAGACAGAGAGAAAGAGAGATTCGAAAAAGTTTCTTTTTCCGATTGTAATTTAGTTCTTTGAGTTTGGAAATTAAATTAATGCGAAAACTAGTTTCATGGGTTTTTTTGTTTCAAAAATTGCAGTTTCGATTCTTGCAATTCTAAAAATTTCGGTGTCGAATCTCGGAACATTTTTTCTGAGGATAGAAAAACTGAAGGGATTTTAAAAATCTCGCAAATTTAAAGCATTTTCAATTCAAAAAATTTTAGTCTCGAATCTTGCAATTTTAATCCCAACAGTTTTGAATAATGCAAAATTAAAAATAATTACAGATTCGAATCTTGTAATTTTTAAGCTTGCATTGTGGAATTATGCAATTTTAAAGCTTGTAATTTCGTTATTTCCAAATTAAAAGCTTGCAATTTCGATTATTGTAATTTTAAAACTTGTAATTTCGAATTATCCAAATTAAAAGCTTGCAATTTCGATTATTGCAATTCTAAAAACTTCAGTCTTGAATCTTGCAATTTTAATTCCAACAGTTTCAAACATTAGAATTTAAAAAATTGCAGATTCGAGAATTGCAATTTTTAAGCTAGCATCGTGGAATTATGCGCAATTTTAAAGCTTGCAGTTTCTGAATATTACTATTTTAAAGCTTGTAATTTCGAACCTTCCAAGTTCGAAGCTTGCAATTTCGATTATTGCAATTTTAAAGCTAGCAATTTCGAAATTTACCAATTCGAAGCTTGCAATTTCAATTATTGCAATTTTAAAAATTACAGATTCGAATCTTGCAATTTTTGAGCTTGCATTGTGGAATCATGCAATTTTAAACATTTCAATCTCGAATATCTAGTATTTTTTAAGCTTGCATTGTGGAATGTTGCAATTTTTGAAGCTTGCAATTTCAAATATTAAAATTTTAAAGATTGCAATTTTAAATCTCGAAAATTTAAAGCCTGCAGTTTTAAATCTTGTATATTTAAGGCTTACAGTTTCGAATATTGCAAAATAATAGCTTGCAGTTTTGAATCTTGCAAATTTTAAAGCTTGCAAATTCAAATCTTGCAAATTTAAAGCTTTGCAATTTTGAATCTTGCAAATATAAAATCTGCAGTTTTAAATTTTGAATATTTACAACTTGACTTTTCGATTCAATTCTAAAAATTTTAGTCTCTAATCTTACAACTTTAAAGCTTCAAGTTTACAATTTTGCAATTTCAAAGATGACAGATTAAAGTTGCAATTTTAATTATAACAGTTAGGATTTTTGCAGTTCTAAAAATTTCAGTCTCGAATCTTGCATTTTTTAAGCTTGCAGTTTTTAAATATTGCAATTTTAAAGCTCGTAATTTCGAACCTTTCCAAATTCAAAGCTTGCAATTTCGATTATTAAAATTTAAAGAATTACAGATCTTTGCATATTTAAAACTTGCATTTTTTAATCTTTTCAAAATACTTCTGTCGCTAATTTTCGAATTTAAAGCTTGTAGTTTAAAATCTTGTAATTTTTTAATTCCAACAATTTCTAAAATTGCAATTTTAAAATTTACGGATTCGATTCTTGTAATTTTGAAGTTTGCATTGTGGAATCATGCAATTCTAAAAATTTAAATCTCGAATCTTGCAATTTTGAAGCTTGCAGTTTTTGAGTATTGCAATTTTAAAGCTTGTAATTTCGAACTGTCCAGATCAAAAGCTTGCAATTTCGATTATTGCAATTTTTAAAATTGCAGATTCAAATGTTGTAAGTTTAAAGATTGTAGTTTCGAATTAAGAGAAATCTTGCAATTTTAAAGCTTGTAGTTGCGAATATTGCAATATTGTAAAGCTTGTAATTTCCAATCCTGAAAATTAAAAGCTTGCAATTTCAAATCTCGTTTAAATCTTTTATATTTAAAGCTTGCAGTTTTATATATTGCAATTTTGAAAATTATAGTTTTGATTCTTTCAATTTTTAATATAACAGTTTAGAATCTTGAAAATTTACAAATTTCCGTCTTGATTTTTACAGTTTTAAAGCTTGTAATTTCAAATGTTTCAAAATAAAAGATTGCAATTTTGAATATTGCAATTTTAAAGCTTTCAGTTGCGAATAATGCAATTGCAAAGCTTTTAATTTTGAATCTTGCAAATTAAAAACTTGCAATTTCAAATTTCACAGTTTTGTAAATTTCAGTCTCCAATCTTACAATTTTAAGGCTTGTAGTTTCCAAATTTTGGAATTTCAAAGATGACAGATTAAAATTGCAATTTTAAATACAACAGTTAAAAGTCTAGCAATTCTAAAAATTTCAGTCTCGAATCTTGTAATTTTTAAGCTTGCAGTTTTTAAATATTGCGATTTTAAGGCTTTTAATTTCGAATCTTCTAAATTCAAAGCTTGCAATTTCGATTATTGCAATTAGAAAATTACAGATTCGAATCTTTCATATTTAAAACATGCAGTTTTTAATCTTTTCTAAAAAATTCAGTCTCCAATCTTCGAATTCAAATTTTGTAGTATTGAATCGTGCAATTTTAAAGATTGCCGTTTTGTATATTGCAACTTTAAAAATTACAGTTTCGAGTCTTGATAATTTGGAAGCTTGCGGTTTGGAATCTTGCAATTTTTAAAATTTTAGTTTTGAATCTTGAAATTTGAGAGTTGCAATTTCGAAGCTTAAAATTTTAAAGCAATTTTAAAACTTGCAATTCGAAAGCTTGCAGTGCGATTTCAGTCCCCGGAAATTGTATAATTACAAAACAAGAGTGAATTTTCCCCGCAGTCAAAAATTGCATATATTGAACGGTTTTTCCAATTTTTGACTTCCATAAAAATTAGGAATCTGTATGTATCATTGCCGGTAGGACAATCTAAATGGATCGAATGGGTTGAGCATAACCCCAGACGTATTATAAACGCACACATAAACATCCCCCGGCGTTATCAGTTGTCGGACGCCGGGGCGCCGGATATTGTCGCATCCTCCGTTTTACTCTCTCTCTCTCTCTCTCCCATCTCTCTCTACTCTCTCGACAAGAGAAAGAGCAATGGAAAATTTTGCAATGAGAGAAACGAGGAAGAAGTTGCATTTGCGCAGAAATATCTCTTCTACGTGACTTTGAATTTCTTCTAATTTATACAACCAAACCAATATTAAGAAAATGACAAATTTTTTCCCTCCCTTCAATTCCATTTTACTTGATTTCATTACTCTGAGTGGAGCTAATATTTTTAAGTTAAGAATAACATAATTACCTTATAAAGTAAAATGCTCGGGAAAATAAATTTTGTCCGTTTGTTAAAAGAAAAATATTTTTGAATGCCCATATTTTTTTAAGTAGGGCGGAATTTTATTTTCTTTTGAGCATTTTTCGAATTGGCATAATTAAAGTGAAAAAATTTAGGAAAGTAGATTGCACAGGTACCGCAGCAGGTAGCGAGCGAGAAAAGCGGAAATATAAGGAAGATATGTCTCTCGGAAACTTTTTATGACTCTTCCCGACGGCTTCTTCTTCTTCTTCTCGTGAGTTTTACGCCTTCCAACAAAAGAGAGCGGTAGACTTTTATTTTTTTATGGTCGGTCAATATTCATTTTTGCGCAGCTTTAATATTTTGGTCCTTTTTTCCCCTCCTCGAAAGTCAAATAGTTTAAAAAGATTTCCTTCATTATCGAGTTCTTTAAGCATGGTAGTGAAAGTGTCTAAACTAATAGTGGAGTTTTCGACAGAAAAAAAAGAAAAAAAGAAAAGAAAAAAAAACATTTCTAAGGAGAAAGTTTTGGGTCAATATCGAGGATCTCCTTTTTTTCGGGACGCTTCTTTTTATGATAGGTGGGTCGTGAAAAAAATCCAAAGATGCTTCAGTCGCTTGCTGACAATTCGAACAGATACAAGTTATTTTTTTTTGTGAAACGCTGTTCATTTTTAAAACGCGGCGGAATTTTTTTTTAGGAAAAAGTGACGAATTTTTGACCGAAAAAATTTCTAAAAGTACAAAAGTCTCAAAAGTGCGAATTTTTGAAATTGGTCGATAACAAGAATAGGACGAAACTAGAAATAGAATTTTTAAACTGCAATTTGTATACAGAATAAAAAATATTTGTCAAATTTTACAATAAAATAGTTGAGAATTGAATAAACAATAGACTTTACGATAGTAAATGAAATACAAAACTGGAAAAATAAATTTATTTGATTCAAATAATCGTTTACTTGACTGTTATCAATTAAATATTTACTTGAATCAAATATTTTATTTTGATTTTCAAAAATTTATTTGATTCAAATAACCGATTACTTGACTAAAATCAATTAAATATTTACTTGAATCAAATCATTTTTTTTTTATTTTTAAAAATTTATTTGATTCAAATAACCGATTACTTGACTATTATCAATTCAATATTTACTTGAATCAAATATTTTATTTTGATTTTCAAAAATTTATTTGATTCAAAATAAAAAAATTCTTAAAATACTTAAATTATTGGTTCAAATACCATTTAATTGACTCAAAGGAAAAATTATTTGATTCAAGTAAATATTTAATTGATAATAGTCAATTAATCGCTTTTTTGAATCAAATAAACTTTTTTTCAGTGTATCGAAATTCTTAATTTTATGTAAATTAATGTTACACTGCACTGAGAAAACAATATAATATTTGAGTCAAAAATAATTATCTTTGATATACAGTCAACCAAAAATTATCTTTGAATTAAACATAATAATTTTGATTCAATACATAATAAATTTTATTCAATAAAAATAATTTTATTTAATTATAAAATATGTTTAATTCGAAAATATTTTTTTGATTGACTACTTATTTTTGAATTTAAAAAACTTTTGTCTCAGTGTGATGTGAACTCTCTAAATTTGAATTGGGAAAATATTTACTAATTAGAATTAGTAACTGATTTTTTGCTTTTCAATTAGTAAATTGTACTAATAAACTAGTTGAAATTACTATTTATTAGTAAAATTTACTAATTCAAAAGCAAAAAGTCAGTCACTAATTCAAATTAGTAAACATTTTTACTAATTAAAAATTTTAAGAGCAATTTTGTAATTTGATTTTGACTTTGAAAGTAAAAGTTACAGTCAAAGTGAAATTCAGAGTGAAAAAGAAAGTCAAAGTCAAAATCGAATCGAAAGTCAAACTTACAAAATTGAATTCTTAAACACAAGATTTGATAAAGTTTGAAGTAATTTACTAATTAAATAATAATAATAAAAATAATTATAAGTAAAATACTAACGAAAACTAAAAAAATAAGAAATAAACAATTACTAATAATTACTAATAATTTTAAATTGATTTAGAAATAATTTAATAAAATATAGAAACTGTTTTTCCAGTTAACAATTTCTGTAAAAATCGGTTCAGTAATTAAAATCAAATAAAAATAATTTTTTGTCCTTAAATGAAAAAATACTTTTATACAGTTTGAAAAAATACTTTTATAAAGTTTAAAAAAATACTTTTGTAAAGTTTGAAAAAAATACTTTTACAAAATTTGACAACTGTTTTCTATTCAAAACACAAAAATTTCGTAATCACTGATTTTGAGGAATGCCACCGGAAAAATTGCAATTTGTGAATAAAAGAAAATATTTCTGTGTAAATATTTGAAACGCTTTTTCTATTTTTCTTTTATTTCTTTTATTTCTTTTTTTGGTTTTGCTTGAAAATTTAAGAATCAATGTTTGTTTATACTATGAAAGTGAGGATATTTTGGTGTCAGTGCATTTGCATCGGATGGTAAATCATCGCAGTTGCTGAGTTTCTGCTCTGGTTTAAATTACTTTATTGGCCGTATCGACCGCTTTTGTTGAACAAGGTAAACCAAAGCTTTTACCTGAAACCATACTTGTCAAAACAGACCTGTTGCAAAAGTTGTTGCGAGAGTGAGACACACAGAGAGAAAGATCTCTTTTTCGCCCGCAGTCGGAAATTATATACGGCTGCTGGAAAATAACCGTTATTATAGGTATATAGAGAGAATATTTTATATCCTCTCGCAAAGATTCATATAATTTTCTCCCTCTATAGAGATATATTGTTTCATCAAAAATTTCTTCGACCAATGAAGACATTTTAGGAGAAAAAATTTTTTTTTTGGAACATCAATCATGGGTTTGCAAATAAACCCCGAATTTTTATGTTCACATTTGATTGAAAAATTCTTCAAATCTTCTTTCTTTAGAAAATTTTCGATATTTTAAAAAGTACCGTTGAAACAGTTTTTTGAAAAGTATGGTGTCATTCCATTATAATTCGACTAAAGTCGTTATCTAATTTTACAAAAATTATAATACTTTTCGGGAATAATTAAGAATATTAAGAAAATGAAATTAAAAGATATTTAAAAATTTTTATTATTTATCGTAAAATAATCATTTAAAAATTATATGAGGTTCTGAAAACTGTCACTTTTTAAGGGACATTTTTTTAATTAAAATTGATATAACTTTTAGGAAAATAAGCCGATTTTAGTTTTTATATAGTGAATTTTCAAGTATTTTTTGTGTACTTTTCAATTCAAAAACTGTTTTTTCAAAAAATAATTATTTAACCTCTCTTTTTTCAAAAATAAACCTTATTTTTCAATTTTTACAGAAACTACTCTCTAAATCTGAATATGTGAAAATTCACATATTTGTACGTTATAAGTCGTCTTCTCGATCAATAAGTGCATATACACTTATAATAAGTGAAATTTCACTCAGAATAAGTGAAAAATTCACTTATTTATAAGTGTATATGCACTTATTGATCGAGAGGACGACTTATAACGTACAATAAGTGAAATTTCACATATTCAGATTTAGAGAGTACGTCTTTTTTTATTTTTTGTCATTTTTATTAAAGAGCTGAGATTTTTTCCAGTAAATTATGTAAAGCTAAGAAATGGGAAAACAATTCGGGTCTTTAATAAAATATACAAAAAGTGTTTAAACATTTTATTTTATTTTCTTGAAAATCCATTGCTGTCTCATTTTTTTAAAATTTTCATAATTTGTTGGAAAAAATCTCAGCTTTCCACTCAAAATGATAAAAAATTTAAAAAAGAGGTAGTTTTTGTGAAAATTGAAAAATAAGGTTTATTTTTGAAAAAAAGGGAATACAACTTTTGTTTTTTTTAAAAAAACTTTCTAAATTGAAAATTACACAAAAAATGCATGTTGCTGAAAACGGCACAGCTGCAATTGCGATAATTTACACTATAAATTTTTATAAACAGAACAACAATTTATCAGAGTTTTAAGCCATACCCAGTAAATTAAAACTTTTACTTGATTGTTTCACGAGGAATTGCAGATATGAACACTGAATATACACACAGAGCAAAAAAAATTTTTAGAAATTTTTCCTAAAAAAATTTAGTATGCAAATTCCACTAATTATTTGGAAAAATTTCTTTAAGATATTTAGAAAAATTTACGAATAAAAATAATTATCATTATTATGACAAAAATAAATTTAAAGAATTTTTAGAAAATCCCGTTAAAATTATTATCTTTTTTGTAATTTTCCTAAAAATCAGAAAAAATACCAGTATCTTCAGAAAAAATATTTCTGCACCTTTTCCAAAAAATTCTGAAAAATAAGAAAAATAATTACCACTTCTATTTAAGAAAATGTTTTTTCCGAACAGAATTTAGGAAAATTTCCATTTGTTTCTAAAAATTTTCAAACATTTAGGAAAAATCACCCTTTTTTTGGAAAAATAATTTTTCTAAATTCATTTTCGGAAAATTTCCTTTAAAAAAAGTTCAATAAAATTCCCGAATTTTCCAGCAATGTGTAAAAACCTTCTAAAGATAGTGAAAATTTTCAACTTTATTATTTTGAAGAGTAGCTTCGGTTTCAATGTAGCAAAAATTTGCAAAATAAAATTATTTGAACGGTATATTTAAAAATGAGGTAGTATTTAATATTACTTATATTTAATTCTTTCAATTAATTTATAGTAATAAATTAATTCATTCTTAATAAATTCCAATAATTTTTTTACATTCAAGAATATTTTTTTTCGATGCCAAATTATTCCTACAAAGTATTAAATTGTAAAGTATTTGCAAAATATTAAAATTAGTCGGCAATGAATTTAGTCGAAATATACTTTTTTTTCAGTGAACGGAAATTTTTTAAATTTGAAAAAAAGTACAAAATTATTTTTTTTCACAAAAGTATGAAAAACTAAAATTTGAAAAAAACTTTCTGTGGATAATTTTGCAATGATATACAACTGGAAACATAAATCATTGTGGAAATGGAGTTGGTCCTTGTGAGGTATCATTGAAAGTTATATCGAGTAACTTGTGTTGGCAAAACTTTGAGTAAATAGTTTAGAGCTTTCATGTCTGTGTGTCGGAAGTACTTACACATGAAATCAATGTGTAACACACGCGACGTTCAAAATGAAAACTACCACTAAACACGCATATTTGGCAAAAATCCTCGTATCCCAGTGATTTATCCAATGATTAAAAAAGCAACAATTTACAATTCCAGAAAAATTCTACTTTTCTTTTCAAGTTACGAATTTTCTTATAATTTTTTTTTTTTTTGCCCAAGGGATAAAAAATTTTTTACTTTATTTAGTTTCGTCTTATTTTTTTGTATAATTAGACTTGTCCGGGAGTCAACTTTTACGCAATCGCCATCATAGTAGCGAGAGTGGAGCGTCGTTCATTCGAGCGGCAATATTACTGTGCGAGAAAGATATTGCAGGGGTAAGTCGACGTCGAATGGCAGGGCAAAGAGGGGTTGAAAGAGTTAAATTGGGGGGTGGAATGAGGCGGCCAGCGACGGGCAAATAATCGAGTTTAATTGCAAAACCGTCGGCATGATTTAATTACACCCAGCAGCGCTGTTAGCTCTACATATACCTTTCAAAATCGTGAATAAATTTTCCATACCCTCTATATAGCTTTCCAATTTCGAAGTCTCTATTTTTTTTTTATTTTTTTGATTTTATAAAGTGATAAAAATCCTACTTTATGTTTGTTTGTTCCATAAACTATTTGTTTCACCACTTTTTTTGGGGGGGGGGGGAGGATTTAACATTGTTCTTTCAAAAAGTGCTATATATTTTTCGTTATTCGTATTTTTTAAAATTGAATTGATAATTTATTTTCAATTAATTTGGTTTTAATGATTTCATTTAACTATTAACCAAAATAAAAGAAACCTAATCAGGTTTCTTTTATTTTTGTTAATTTAGATCTTTTTTAATTTAATCTTTTGTTTAATTAATTTAGTTCGTAGTTTTATTAATTTTTTCTCTTTAAAGTAGTCGGTAGTTTTATTAATTTTCTCTCTTTAATTCATTTGGTAGTTTCATTAATTTTTTCTCTTTAATTTAGTCGGTAGTTTCATTAATTTTGTCTCTTTAATTCAGTTGGTAGTTTTATTAATTTTTTTTTCTTTAATATAGTAGGTATTTTTATTAACTTCGCCCCTTTAATTCAGTTCCTAGTTTTATTAATTTTCATTAAGTAGTTGTTTTGTTTATTAGTTTCCATGAGTGACCTGGGCTCGAAGAGTATAAGAAGTGGGGGTAGCGGCTCGTGATTGGTGCGCGCTCTTTCTCTCGTTCCGTGAGTGGTCCATCGGCGGAGAGTGGGGAGGCAGCTGCGCGCGCAACTTACAGAAAGTGACAAACGGCGGAAATCGGGAAAAAAAATTCTTTTATCAGAGAAAGAATACGAAATATTTCAACTTTCGTTTCACTTGAGTGAAATACGAAAAAGAAATTTGCGCCTTTCTAGCAAGGCGTGTATCACTCTAAGTAGGAGTCTTGGCAGTCCTTATCTTTTGAGTTTTTTTGTCTGCATGGCAGCACGCAAAGTCACGACCTGCGACAGAAGATTTTGCTTTTGATATGCATACACGCAAACTCACCTGTCGTACCCCCCTTCTCCCCCCCTCTCTCTCTTTCCACTGATCGATAAAATACAAAAACGATTGCACTTTTTTTACTAAAAAAAATTTATATTATTTTTTTCGACAAGTTTTTCTCTTTCGGAAAATATTTGGGTATCCAAATATTTTTTTTTTCAGTAAGAAAAATACCTTTTAATCGAAATTTTACTCCGATATACGGTAATTTTGCCAAAGAGAGAAAGAGAGGGAGTATTCTCGACCAGTGGAATAATTTAGTTTCTGAATTTACGACTCATTGTCTCTTTCGTGGACAATTCTGTGGATCTATAGAATATTAGTATTGTAAGTTTTCAAAATTTGCATTTAATTGTCCTGGTGTAATCTAAGTGCGCTCTTTCGGGTCCTGAATGGCAGTTTTCACTATACTGATTCTGAATTTCAAGTCGGTTTTATTAAAGTATATTTAATATAAATTCTATAGTTGAGCGTATAAACCGTATGAAATAAACGAATTTCGATAAAAAGTGCCTTGTTTCGTTATGGTGGAAAAAAATTATTTAGAAATTATTATCCTTGTAGTATTTATTTTATCGAAAAAATGTGGAAAATCGTATTGACATTTGCCTTTTACATTAAATTCGAAACGGTTGATTCTACACGTGACATTTTACACTTTCACTATATCGTATAAACGCTTTATCGGCGGAAAATTTCGAATAAGAAATTTCCTTTCATTTAGAAAACAATTTTCACAAACGTACAAAAAAAAAAAAGAATTCGAAATATTTGTTAAATTGTTAAAATCTTTTTCGGTAAAAAAAATAGCTTTCGCTTATTTCGAACCAAGTCTAATTAAAACCCAATTAAAATTTTTCAAATAAAAGTTAAATTCTCCTTTTTAAAAAAAATAAAAAAGAGAAGAATTCCAACGGCAGCCAATTTAAATCACGAGGTCAATGTCTTTCTCTCCTTTCATTTCTGAATGTGTCTGCAAGCTTTAAGAGAAGCTTTTTATATACATATTCGAATCAAAGGCGGCGCGCGCGATTAGCCTTTAGGATTATATACCTCTAAGCATTATTTTCATCCTCCTTCCGTTTGCGAACCATCGTAAATTGTCGGTCACTCTTGCGATAAACTCGCGAGGCCGCGAACATTCAACATTTATTATTACTCGCGTGTGAAGCTTGATATCATGTCAAGTATGTGTTATATAAAGTTTCACGGTGTTGGCTTTCGAGTTGCATATATATACACACAGTTATACAAATATAGAGGGTGAGAGAGAGAAAAGAGGGGTGGGGGGTGTATACAAGGGGGATAGGATTCGGGGTGTAGGAGAGTTGGTTGGGAGGAAGAACAGAGGACGTTCAACGGGGTGTGGGGCAGGCGCGCCTGCACCTCATAAACTTAAACCCTAATTAACCGGCGCTACGGCTACTGTTGCGCCCTACGTGCGTATGCTTCCTGTTCGTACACACGAACGCACTTTGTCGTTTCTCTCCTCTCCTCCTCCTCCTCTCCATTTCTCTCTAGTGCGGCATGCTCTTCTCTAAAATACGAGAATTTGTAAGAAATTTGTTCATTTACTTTAGTCGAAATCTTTTTGTTCTTTTGTCTATGTTTGGATCTTTCGATTAGAATAGAAACGCCGAAAATCGCAACTCTTTTAAAGATCTTTCGATTCGTCAAAAAACTCCAAAAATCTTGCGATTTTTGAAGTTTTTTGACGAATCGACAGATAACAATTGTTTCTAGAAGAAAAAAAATATTATTGTTACGAATATTCAAAGTAATAGGAAGAAAAATAGTAGAATGTAAAATAGAGCTCGGGCGAAAGGAGTGGGGGAAGCGATTCTGATTGGTGCGCTCTTTCCTGGTCGTTGCGCGCGCAGTCCGCAGAGAGAGAAACTCGCGGTACTTCTTTTTCTAGCACGTGTACGAGAGGACCGCGCGGTTAGAGTGGGGCAGCCATCCTGATTGGTGCGCTTTTCTTTCGTACGTGCAACATTCACGTTTCTCGACCGAAATTCTTCGCAGTGTCACTATTAATCACTATTTACTATAAATTACTATTCAAAACACGATTTATTATAAATTACTATTCAAAATACGATTTATTATTGATTACTATTAAAAATCCCTTTAATTTCTAATAAATTAATTACTTTATTCGAATAAAAATTTCCGTTTTTCTGCATCGAGAGCATTTATTCTCGTTTATACACAAAACTATGAACGATAATGTATGCAAGGTAATACCTGGCACTTGCGAAACTCCGGTGAGAATGAAAGAGTTTTTTTTTTTTTTAAAGATGGAACATTGTGTTTCGTTACAGGGATAGTGAGAGAGAGAGAAAGGGGAGGGAAGTTGTGCGACACTGATCCAGTGAGATTCGTCGGAAGGGGGTTGAAAGTAGAAACTGGGGGATTAGGAAAGTTGGCAGCAGGAAGTCAACCGGATCAGACTGGGGATCCAAGTCGTGGAAACTCGAGCGCGCGGGTTTGTTTTGGATAATACCATAGAAGCACTGTGACTGCACTCTCTACTGTCGCTTAGCTTGATTAACGGTTAACGCGATTTTAATCTACGTACATACACTCACACACATTTTCCCTCGTGCGAAAACCACACTAGACAAAATGAATGAGATTAATTTCCTACAGAAATTCATTTCGGTGAACAGAAGCTGAATTGGGCAAAAGAGAACACACACACACTCTTTTCTCCTTATAACCGAATTTGATTTTTGGAAAAGTTAATTCTTTTAATAGAGAAAAAAAATAAAATTTTAGATGGAAATTTAATTCGTTCCGTTTGTGAATACAAATTATTTTCGTTGTTTTTTTTCGAGAAATTATTCTTGGACTTTTTTTCCAGGCACGTAATCCAGGAATTCATTTGAAACAAAAATATATGTAGGCGTGGTTTTCGTGATTCATGTAAATGGCAATCTCCTTTCGTTTGACAGTGACGAAATCGTTCGATACTGTCAGCCAGACTCGCTCTATAAATTTATTGCCTGCGAGGACAAAAGTTGCAAGAATTGTGGTCTCCTGTCAGGAACATCTTTCAAAGCAAAAGTTTTGCTTTTTTTTCGCCACGTCACATCGTCGATTGTAAATTCCATTTCTCTTTGAATATAGCCATCAGGAATTTCGGGGAAAATTTTACCAAAGCAGATTAGATCAGAAAAAATTTTCTGTTTAACGCTTTACTGTCAACTTAGTATTTGATAATATTCGTTGGGATCAAAAATAGGTCCAGATTTCAATAAAAAAAAAAGAAGTTGTATGCAATGCAAAGTCAAAAAACGAAATAAGACTTAAGTCTTATTTCGTCAAAAAACGAAATAATACTTAAGTCTTATTTCGTTTTTTGACTTTGCAGTGCTTATGTATATATGTACACTACGGAAAGACGCTTGGGGAATGAAGTCGTTGCTACAATATTTATGAGAATGCGAGTGGAACGTTTATGCGGAAAGTCCTTGGAACAAACATCAAGGGGGAGAAGAGAGAAAGAGAATATTTATCGTACACATTTTTTTTTCTTTTTCAAAACCACGGGATCGATTCTCAGGAAGATCTTACGTGACACGAGTGTCCTCGCGAATTTCAGACCCCTCTCTCGTGATGGTAAAATGCAAAGAACCCTGGGTACGCCATTTATCTGTTAGGAGACTTCGTTTCTACAGAAAAAAACAAAAAAAAAGAAGAAGAAGAAGATGAAGAAAAGGAGGAGAAAAAAAATATCCTAGGACACACTATGGAGCAAAGTTGTTTGATTTCTAGTCGTTGTCGCCTCTTTCTAAATTTCTTCGAAAATGCTTTTAGCGTTTATCTCGCGCGTTCCATTAATTCACTGCTTTTTTTTCGAGGGTACTATCTCTCAAACGTGATTCTCCTTTTGATATTTATGGTTCCTATTGGTCCAAGTAAAAGTTCTCGCGCGTCTCCTTTATTAAGACCCGTTTAAGATGAGCAACATATATATAGAGAGTTGAGAGTCGAATCTTAAAATGATCGGTGCACCTCGTGTTTCATTCCTGTGACTTCATTATTCGTTTGAGAAATTTTTTTTGAATTCGAGAGGAGGACCTATTTTGTTTATGTGGTTAATATAGTCGTATTGGAGATTACAAACGAGGAGGAATTTTTTAATTGACTCGCACTGTTTATTTTTTTTTGAAAACCGATTCAGAAAAGTTGAATCCATATTTAAGTTATCTTGTACTTTATTTTTTATTTTTATTGCAATTTTTACTGTAATTTTTAATATGTACCATTATCCGTATGTATTCTATTTTCTGTATTCTATTTTATTCTTGTTAAATATTTTAAAAATGTCATATTGTATTTTTTTACATCATCAGTACTGTTAATTTTCTTTACTTCGGTTTCAATTTTTTTTTCTTGTTATTTTAAGCCCCATTTTTATTTTTTCCCCCTTATTTTTTGTTTGCTTTTTATAATCTAAAATGAATGCTGGGTTGAATGCTGCAGGAATTATTGTATTGAAGTCTCAGGATAGAGGATAGAGCAATTTTATACTGTGTTTCTCGGCATATCTTTTCACATGACTGAATTTGAACACGTCCCTTCTGCTCGATCACATTTAGCGGAACAGCTTTTAAGCTTTTATGGCTATGCGACACCAATAGATCTGCCGAAAACTGTTTTCTTCAATTTCCACCGAAAATAGAGGGGAAACATTGCCACAATTATAAAAAAAAACCTTCCTTTTTGCATTCTATAGTCAAAAATTTATATACTTTAAAATTTTTAATATTTTTATTAGGGAGTTAGAAACAGAACATTTTTTTCACTCAACAAATTTGGTTCTGAAGTAAAAATAAATTTCGGAATAGTATTTGTAGAAATTTAAAAGTGTAGCTAGTTACCTATATATAAAAAAATATATTTTTAGAAAAAAATATATCAGATTTTCAATAATATATTGTTTGTTCTTAAAAATATTATATAAATTTAATATAGACTAACTTGATATTCAGTGTCTTAATTTCTCATCATTCTCAATTGTTATTATCCGCGAAGTATATTTCTCTAAGTCTAGAAATAACATTCAGGAAAAGGATAATAAATCTTAATTGAAACAAATATCTAAAGGAGTTTGAGACCGCGAAAAATTTTTTTCTCGTTTAAACGGCGCCTATATACTCTGTGTCCAATGCTCATAAATCTTGACTTGCCTCGGTAAATATATCTTTGGATGCAATTAGCAGCCTATTTCGCAAACGAACATATGCATTATACATCAACCGAAGAATCTCGCATATCCTCTTCTCAAATCATCGTGTGTTCGCATATTTACCCTCTTCAATAGCAATCAATTACAGTTGGTACTTTTATTTCCAAACAGAAATCAAATCTCTTCAACTTGCATTCTTCTTTTTACTCATTTTTGCCGATTTATCATTAAAAATTTTATTATTATTTTTTTACTCTTCTTATTATTAATATCATTATTATTATTATTATCAATAACTTTATTATTATTATTTATATTATTATTGTTATTTTTTTCCTTATTTGAAAGCTTCTTAATTTTTTAATTTATTACTAAGTAAAATTTATGAGAAATTAGTTAAAACTTATGATTAATTATTTATAATTAATTATGGAGCTTTTAGCTGCAATTAAATCTCATTAAACGAAATGAAAAGTGTTTATAATTCTAAAAAATTTTAGTTAACTGCTTTTAGAGGAGAAAATTTTGTTGTTTGTTGTACAAGGGTAGAAAAGTTAGTTGTTTTTATGGCAAAGTCATCAGTTGTCGTTGTTGACAAAAGTATCAGTTGTCTTTTTGTACAAAATTGTCCTTTTATGGGCAAAGCTATCGATTTTATTTTTCGACAAAATTGTCAATTTATTCTTTTTAGACAAAGTTATAAGTTGATCTTTTTGTACAAAGTTATGAGTCATTATTTGCGATCAAAATTATCTGCCGTTGCGCAAAGTCATCAGTTGTCTTTTTATGAAAAGTTGTTCTTTTGGACAAAGTTTTCTGTTGTCTTTTAGGACAAGGTTATCAGTTGTTCTTTTCGTACAAAGTCATCAGTTGTTATTTGCTAACAAAATTATCAGTTTTTGTGCAAAATTATCACTTGTTTCTGTCAAAAGTCATCAGTTATCTTTTTTTTATGTAAAGTTGTATCTTTGGTCAATGCTATCAATTGTCTTGTTGGACAAAGTTGTCAGTTGTTTATTAGAACAAAGTTTCTCAATTGTCCTTTTAGACAAAGTTATCAGTTGCTCTTTTAATACAAAATAATCAGTTGTTATTTGGAAATATAATAATAAGTTTGTGTGAAAAATTATCAGATGTTTTTTGTATAAAGTCATTAGTTGTATTTCTGAGTAAAATTGTCTTTTTGGACAAAGTTGGAACTTATCCTTTTGGATAAAGTTATAAGTTGTTCTTTTTGTACCAAATTATCAGTTTTTGTGCAAAGTTATCAGTTGTTTCTGTTTTGTTCTTTTTGTACAATGTCATCAGTTGTTCTCTTTGTACCAAATTATCAGTTTTTGTGCAAATTTATCAGTTGCTTCTGTCAAAAGTCATCAGTTGTTGTTGGTCAAAGTTATCAGTTTTTTTAGGACACAGTTTATCAATCGTCCTTTTGGATAAAGTTATAAGTTGTTCTTTTTGTACAAAGTTATCAGCTGTCTCTTGCAAAAAAATAACCAGTTGTTCAAACTTATCAGTTGTCTGTCTGAGTAAAAATTGTCTCTTTATGCAATGCTATAAATTGTCTTTTGGAACAAAGTTATCAGTTGTTCTTTTAGTACAAAGTCATCAGTTGTTTCTTGGGAATAAAATTACTAGTTTTTGGCAAAGTTATCTGTTGTTTTTATCCCAAGTTGTCAGTTGTCTTTTTGTTTAAAAATAGTCTCTTTTAGTAAAGTTAACAATTGTCTTTTTGAACATAGTTATCAGTTGTTCTTTTAATACAAAGTCATTAGTTGTTATTATGAAAAAATGTATCATTTTTCTATGCAAAGTTATCAGATGTTTTTGTACAAAGTCATCAGTTGTTTTTCTGTAAAATTTGTCCTTTTGGGCAAAGTTATCAATTGTCTTTTAGATAAAGTTGTTAGTTTTCTTTTTTGGCAAAGTTATCAATTGTCTTTTGGATAAAGTTGTTAGTTTTCTTTTTGGGCAAAGTTGTCAGTTGTCGTTTTAGGCAAAGTTACCATTTGTCCTTTTTCTAATCTCTTTTTTCCCGACTAAAAAAATTAATAAAATTTAAATATCATCAACGCGAATATTAACAGGTACATTGAGACAATATTTATAATAGAAGAAAAAAGAGAGATACTATCACACAAGAAGTAGAGAGAGAGTGAGATAATCAGCAGAGGTTTATACTACAACGGGGTGCACGTGCAGGTGTGAGGCCGTACCATAAATGGACACGGGGTGACTAACACACAAAAAGGGGGGAGAGAGAGATGGTGAATCGACTTTATTGTGCGCGTAGGTGTACACGAATCGCGTTGATGGTTTTAACGGAGCTGCACAAGTTTTCGGGTCGAAATCCAAGACTAGTCTCGTCAGAGCCATCATGGCCGCCACTACCGCACTACTTCACCAAAAGTTTTTCAAGTTTGCCAAAACATTTAAAAAAACAATTCAGATCATTTTGATAAAAAAAATATTATTTTTTTTGTTAAATTTCTTTGACCGATATTGTCGCGGGTCAAACTTGTCGCTTCAACGACATGGCGATAAGAGGTTTGTTTGCTGCAGGCGGCGCTGAAGCGTCGCGCGCAAGTTAAAACTGAGCGCTGGCAATATGGCGCCTGTTCCTACAAGAGAAACACTCTCGTGTGAAGCGCATAGAGAGAAAGAGAGAGAAAGAAAATGGAGAAAAAGAGAGACGAGACGAAAACCGGTCGATGCTGGCAGTGGCGCGACCAGCGCAGACGCGCTTTAAGGTGGGGCATTCGTCAAATATGGCCGCCGCTACGTTGCGGAATGCCTCTTTCGGTGAAAATTTTGTCCTTTTGTTCGACTTTTCCAACAATCAACGAGCGACTGGGAAAACTCCTTTGTCCTCGGATCTTCTGAGGGTATGTACTCAGTTTTACGGATCTTTAAAATCGAAAAAATGAAAGAAATGCTCGAGGGAAAAAGCAGAGATAAAATTGTTTGAATATAGAATATATGGGGCCATGTTAAGACACATGTGCGCCGCGATGCGCGAACGTACGTGCGTGATGTGATGTGTTGGAGAGAAAGAGAAAGATGGCCTCGTTGTCAGAGGATGCGATATTGTTTTTCTAGTTTTTTCTCACAACTAAGGGGCAATTCTCGGATAAAACGAGATACCTCATCGGTTCGTTAGTTGCCGCCTTAAAGTTTTTGCACTTGTACTCCTCGCTATGTTTGCAATCGTCTCCCTCGAACACGCATGCGACCAATACACACGTGGCGCACTCAATTCTTTTTTCTTAACTTCAAATTTCAAACACTTTTTTTTAAATTCATATAAAATACACAAATAAAAATTAGATAAAAAGTTAACTTAAAAATAGAATCAAATATTCTCTAAGAGGAAGCAAAAAAAAAGTGTAAACTAAAGAAAGAAAATTGAACTGAAAAAGAAGAAAATGAAAATAGTAAATTAAAAAGGAAAAGTAAAAACAAAGACAAACTATTTTTAATAATATTAACAACCACTTTTGTATATAAATTATTAATGTGCTTTTTTTTAGTAAATAATTCCACCGGATGGCTGGATTCACTTTGTACTTGTACCGACGAGGAATCAATTACGTTTCGCACGTGTTCAGTGTTAAAGGCTTTGAAAACAATGTCAGTTATAAATATTCACAAGTTACAATTAAATATAAAGGATGTTCGTTTAGCTATGATGCAACATGTCGGCACAATGATCAAGATATATCTAATATACAGTAAATAATAATAATTCTCCCTTTTACCGCCACGCTTTAATGTCGATTCACTCCAGATAAATTGAATTTTAGCACGTCAATAACAAATTAAAAAACACTATTTTAATTTCCACCTAATTTTTTTATTTTATTATCTAATTTCCGCAGATGCGATGCATAAGCTTGAATTATATTCTTTTCATTCACTAGACAAATTAAGTTATTTAGTTTTAAATTAAATTCTAATTTATTTATCACAAAAAATCTTTATTTCTTATTCTATTCTTATTGTAATTTTACAAAAAAAATTTATTTCATTCAAATAAACAATTATTTGTTGTTATCTTGTTAGTATATGATTTGTTAGTTAGTATACTTGTTAGTTATTATCAAATAAATATTTACTTGAACCAAATAATTATTTTTTAAATTAATTAAATAGTTCGATTCATATTTTATAAAACGGGTTTTTATTTTAACTATTTCAATATTTATTTAAACATAAAAATGTTTCTGTGAAGCTAGGCTTCTTTTTTATTGAAAACTGATTTAGTGAAAATTGACTTTTATTTACTGTTATTATTGTTATTTTCTTTCTTTTTTTTATTTTGTTTTAACTTTTAAAAATTTTAAATTTGTAAATTAAGAATTCGTAGGAAATTGAAAGAGAAGGATATTAATAGTATCGAGTGCGATGATTCTTTACGAATAATATGCGGCCGTCGGGCGCCGATGCCGACAAAGCGCTTGCGCGCTTCAATGAACAAAGTTCTTCCCGATAACCTTCAATTGAAAGTAAAATTTCTTAACATATCTTAATAAACAAATTCTTATTTCTAATTGATTAAAATTTATAAATTATAATTTATCTTCTCAATCCATGACAACACAATTATGAATCTTTCTTCTCTTGTATAACTTTTTTTCTAAATGATTTTCGAGCGCGAATAGAAAAAATAAAATAAGTTTGCAAAATGTTGTTTTTTTAAATTTTTTTTTACAAATTCTTAAAAAAAGAGAGTATTTTTTCCCCCGAAAAAAGCTGTCGGCAATTTTAGAAACCCCGGGGATAATTTCTCTTTTCTCTTTATATAAAAACGAACAGATTTATTCACATCAAAAGTGTAATAATTTTCGTTGTTTTGGCATTGAACATTGTGTGCGGCTTGTTTGTTAAATAAACAAGAAATAATTTTTGCTAAGTAGTAATTAATGTTTAGAATATCGAGGGAGTTAATATTTATCACTCATTTATTATATTATGAGTCGGTTGAGATTATAAGCGAAGAAAGCATATATTCGATATTAACATGATCATTAATTATATATTTTTCACCGGGCTTGAGTGGAACACATTATTGAGTTGCTTTTGTGTATACATATATATTCAAGTTTATATAGACGGCAATACAACGTCAATATAGTCGACTATATGCGAATAAAACGTTATACTCTCCTCAGCCCACACGTGACCATTATTTATATTTCGCGCGCACACATCGCTTTGCAATATTCCCCTTAAGAATTCAGCACGCAATCTTTTTTTCTAAAAAATTATAATTCCCATCAATCACAAAATAATGTCATCGCCTTTCTTTTTTATTTCAGAATAATTGCGGAAAAATTAAAATTTCCTTACGATTAAATCTTTTATCAACTCTTAATAACTTAATATTATCAAATTGGAACAAATTGATACTAAAAATGTAGATTTAATAAAAAAAATTAATCCAATTGATGATTCATAAAATGGATCATCAATTTGATCCATTTGTCAATTTGATACTTTTAAGAAAAGTGTGAAGAATATTTTATTGAAAAAGTTTTAAATTCGGTGGACTATTTTTTTTATAGATTTTATTTGCTAATGAATTATATTTTTACGCCAAAAGAAAATTAGAAAATTTTTATTACGGAAAAATTTAGATTACTATTGAGGTAATATCTATTCGGTGAACTAGGAATAAATGTTAGTAACTTATGATTTGCAGAAAGAAAATCTGCTTTTAGAATATATAACGAACCTTTTAATTATTCAATTACTTTAATAATAGTTCCATGCTTAATAGCAATGTTCGTCTAAAATTACTCCCAATTAGCACAATATTCAATAAAATACATTTTAACCCTGATATTTTAAAAATTAACATTCCACTTTAATGCACTGTCCTGGAAATTAAATGACGTAAAAAATTAATTGTTTATTATAATTATTATGATACGAGGAAAAAGGTATAATTAAATTTAAATTCTAAATGCTCTAATGAAATTCAATTATGATCTAGAGATATGTGATAGATGTCTAATAGAAAAAATTCCCCGAGCGTAAAAATATAAATACTTCATCTTTTCTTTTTATGCTCCGCCACTTCCTTTCAACACATTATGAATTAGTTTTTACATTTCCCCCCTGCTTTTGTTTCATAAAAATCCACTCTGTTAGAAGAGGAATGAAGAATTCTTGATTTTTTAAAAAAAATTTCCTTGTGCGCAATGAATTTTGACCGAATTTTTGATTTTCGAAATGTAATCCTCATGGAGTAGGAATAAAAAAGAAAATTCGTTTCTTTTCTTAAAAAACTGAAAAAAGTATCGTGGATGAGAAAAACCGGAAAAGCGAAATACTTGTGTAAATTCTTAGCCATAAATCGTCACCTTAATTGAAAGATTGATCTGCCTGGCGATTCTAAAAGTGGTCGCGATCCAAAGAGAGGAGAGTATAAATTTATATATAGATATACAATACTGAGTGTTTGAGAAGGGGCGCATGATTATTCCCCAAATGTCAATTTTGCGAAATGTCATTTTTGCGAACTGCACTTTTGCGAAATGTCATTTTTCCGAAATGTCATTTTTGCGAAATGTCATTTTTGCGAAAAGTCATTTTTACGAAAAGTCACTTTTACGAATTGTCATTTTTGCGAAAAGCCATTCTTGCGAAATGTCATTTTTGCGAAAAGCCGTTTTTGCGAAATGTCATTTTTACGAAAAGTCATATCAGCAAAAAGTCAATTTTGCGAAATGTCATTTTTACGAATTGTCATTTTTGCGAAAAGTCATTTTTACGAAAAGTCATTTTTGCGAAAAGCAAATTTTGCGAAATGTCATTTTTACGAATTGTCATTTTTGCGAAATGTCACTTTTACGAATCGCCATTTTTACGAATTGTCACTTTTGCGAATCGACATTCTTACGAAATGTCATTTTTACGAATTGTAATTTTTGCGAAATATCATTTTTGCGAAAAGTCATTTTTGCGAAATGTCATTTTTACGAAAAGTTATTTATGCGAAAAGTCATTTTTGCGAAATGGCATTTTTACGAATTGTCATTGTTGCGAAAAGCCGTTTTTGCGAAATGTCATTTTTGCGAAAAGCCATTTTTACGAAAAGTCATTTTAGCGAAAAGTCAATTTTGCGAAATGTCATTTTTACGAATTGTCATTTTTGCGAAAAGTCATTTTTACGAAATGTCATTTTTGCGAAAAGTCAATTTTGCGAAATGTCATTTTTACGAATTGTCACTTTTGCGAAATGTCATTTTTGCGAAAAATACAATAGTAAACTAGTAGTATATATAGATTCACTATTGTATTTTTCGCAAAAATGACAATTCGTAAAAATGACATTTGGCAAAATTGACTTTTCGCAAAAATGACATTTCGTAAAAATGACTTTTCGCAAAAATGACAATTCGTAAAAATGACATTTCGCAAAAATGACATTTCGCAAAAATAGCTTTTCGTAAAAATGACATTTCGCAAAAATGACATTTCGCAAAAACGGCTTTTCGCAACAATGACAATTCGTAAAAATGCCATTTCGCAAAAATGACTTGTCGCAAAAATAACTTTTCGTAAAAATGACATTTCGCAAAAATTACTTTTCGCAAAAATGATATTTCGAAAAAATTACAATTCGTAAAAATGACATTTCGTAAAAATGTCGATTCGCAAAAGTGACAATTCGTAAAAATGGCGATTCGCAAAAGTGACATTTCGCAAAAATGACAATTCGTAAAAATGACATTTCGCAAAATTTGCTTTTCGCTGATATGACTTTTCGTAAAAATGACATTTCGCAAAAATGACATTTCGCAAAAACGGCTTTTCGCAAAAATGACATTTCGCAAGAATGGCTTTTCGCAAAAATGACAATTCGTAAAAATGACTTTTCGTAAAAATGACTTTTCGCAAAAATGACATTTCGCAAGAATGGCTTTTCGCAAAAATGACAATTCGTAAAAATGACTTTTCGTAAAAATGACTTTTCGCAAAAATGACATTTCGCAAAAATGACATTTCGGAAAAATGACTTTTCGCAAAAGTGCAGTTCGCAAAAATGACATTTCGCAAAAATGACATTTGGGGAATAATCATGCGCCCCGTTTGAGAATACGTTATCTTATGTACCCAGAGAAACTCGCTCTCGTACTGAGCTCGTTAGACGGAGAAACGATGAACGGTGTATATAAACGAGGAACGATACACGGGAAAAGCAAACGTATAATGGATAAGAAAGAAAGAGGGATGTCACATAAGATAAGGTCCTCTTCTGGTTTCTCTTTCTTGAATCTAAGGGTATGAAACTCCTTCGAAATCAATTAGGGGAAGGTCCTCCTCTGGATATAAGGGAATCGAAAGTTAGAATACACGATTTAGAATCGATCCCTTTTATTTGTCCTCTATAGCTATATGGGAAAAATCACCCCTTAAAAAAATAGGAAATTGAATTCTCGTCACAAAATGGCAGAGAGTTTCTGTCGATATGGGGGCAATCTAAATGGCATTAGGCCGCTTTGCAACGTTCTATATACGCAGTCGCTTAAATTCAAAGCATTAGGATTTATTACCTTACATTCCAATTTTTATAAATACACTGCAAAAAACAAAAAACCTTTGCAAAAGTAAAAAAATTGATTTCCCCTAGATTAAAATTCTCCTCTTAATTAAAATGTACTCTTCAAAAAAAGCATCTTGTTAAACTGGAGCGGTTTTTTTTGCCGCTTCTCGTGCACAGCTTATGTCAAAATGTGAAACGAGGCAAGAGAAATCCTGTTTCTTTTCGTGTCAGTGACTTTCTTTTTACGTATGTATACACATACGTTACATATAACTCGGTAGGAATTTTCTCTGTTCGATTGTCCGTGCCGGTATATATACCGAAAAGAATAATATTGTCTTGTAGATTAGGTTCTATGGAGATTGTAGCTAGTATAAGAGAACGAGAGAAAGAGAATTGCAAACCAAAAGACTTATAACTCTCTCCTTGTAATATTCTAGGTACATTGTGTACCTACCTGTGTTTACAGCTTGTAGTCTCTTATCGGCAAAGCGTTTTCTATTTGCATTCTTCATAGCTTTTCTTCGTATTCTAATTAAGTTACGTTCAAAGCGGCAAAAATATACCAGCAACTACAAAGCACTTTTATTCCAGTTAAAACCCGCGGCACTTGATTTATGCTTCCAATTAAAGCCACAACTTTTTTGTTTCTCTTTTCTCCCCAGCAACAAACAATTTTTTTCACCACATTCAATTTTTGTTGAATTTAGTGCATTAGTTGTGTAAATTTACTGTTGTACAATCGCACAATTGTTGGAATTCAAGCAAAATTTCTCAAACTTGTATGTTTACTACCGTAGACAGTATCAAATTGATACTAAAGTGGATCTTGATCTAATTTAGTTTTTCTGAATTTCACTTCTTTGATTTTAATACAACTCTGAATGACTGTAATTGAATTTCCCATTCATAATTAGATTATAAATTAGTGTGTCTGTATGATGATTAATCCTAAAAAATGCCAGCTACCATGATTATTCGCTTTCAATATATCGAAAAAAAGTATCTTAACGAGCTTGTAAGAGGTGCCTCGATGTTATTAACGAGCCGATCGGTTTAACGATAATAACCTGCATCAGTCCATATACACATATGTGCAACGTACTGTATCCACATCGCAACCTTGGAATCGCTTTTTGTTTGGCATGCACTTCCGAAGCAACAAACAAGCATCAAAAAGAAAGGAAAAAAAAGAAAAGCAGAGCAAAATGGTAACCGCAAACCGTAAACTCTGGTTTTTTGAAAGCACAGGTGTTGTGTTGATTTTGTTTTTTTTGAATCGTATCACATAAGGGGGAGAGAACTTGTGAGAGAATATAAACGTAGAAACAATGTCCTGCGGATGAGGGTCACAAGAGTTGCTTTTATACATGCGAGAAGAAACCCTGGGACGGGGTATATAGCGGGCATTGAGTTGTAAAAGCGTTCGGTCTCGCCGCCGGGCGGCCTGGTCGCTTATGTTAAAGCGGCTACACGCCGCGTGATGAGTGGATGCTGTTTCAAGTTCTTCTTTTAAAACTCTTTGCATCGCTTTTGCACTCTTGCATACATATATACAGGTATATTGTATACACTCTCTGCGTTCCAAACTGCGTATATAGTTGCCGATGAATCCACACGCGAAACATTCGCCAACCCCCGGGGCAAAAAACATTACAATCACCGCGATGCAAACCTCTTCGTTTACCCGCAAGAGACAGCCTTTCGGCACATACGTGTGTCTCTCCCCCTCGAGGACACAAGAATTTCAAGTTCGCTCTCCTCGAACGAGAAACTATTTCAGTTGAATAAGATCTTCTGTTTGCATGTTGCTTCTTTCGAAGTGTGAAAATATTGGGGAAATTAGTCGAATAGTCCCCCAAAGAATCACAAAGAACTCAAGCGGTTCATTTTGACTCTTGTGAATCATTTACACACTTCTGTGATTCATTTCGACTTTTGTGTAGCTCTATACATTTCTAAGGATATCTAAGGAATAATTTTAAAAGTATTAAGAATTCGTAAAGTTAGGAAAAATTATTTCGGACCACGGTACGCAATTTACTTATTCAGAGATGTGGACTGATAAATTAAAAAAAGAAGGAATACAACCGGTGTTTTCATCAATTACACATCCTCAGGTAAATATTGTTGAGAGAATTTACAGGGAGTTATCAAGATTCTTCAAAACGTTAACGAAAGGTAGACACAATTCATGATGGAAGTGGGTGAAAATCGTCGAAGTCATCAATGAAACACATAACGAAACTATCGAGTTTACGCCAGTCGAACTGTATCTCAAGAAAAAACCAAAACGAGTGTGGGAGAAATGGTTAGATTTACCTCCAATTCCAAAAGAAATGGATTATGAAAGAAAATTAGAATTAGCATATGACAACATCTGTAAGAAGGGAAAGAAACGAGCTGAAAAGTTCAATATTTCGCATAAATTATCTGAATTTAAAGTTGGAGACCAAGTTCTAATTAAATTACTTAATAAATCTGATAAGGAAAACAAAATCATTGCGAAATTTCTTCAAGTTTACGAAGAACCTTATGAAATTAGAAAAGTCATAAAAAAAAGAGTACTTACATACTACGGGATCCAAAATCAAAAACTGAAAAAGGATTGTAAGCCAAGACTTGAAAAAATATATTTCTTCAAGTATATTCAAGCAAATATTTTTTGCAAAAAATATTAAGAGAGAATCACTAACAATTTTGACTCCCAAACAACAGTGAATGAGTCACAAAAAGACGACGACCCACAGTAGCAAAAATAAAGTCAACCTGGGAGTCTCAGATTCACTAGAGTGAACAAAAGATTTGAAAATTCATCCACTCCTATCCACTTCTCATCCAATGCAAATTATTCCATTGTGTCGAAATTTAAAAATACAATTTCTTCATTGTGTCGAACAATGTTTGTTTTCTCGTGTTATTTAGAGAGGAATCTGTTTGACATTGATGATGTGCTCTATTGTCAAAGATATACATCTTTTCTATAGACATTAACTATCAATTTCAGTTTCAAAAAAGAAAAAAGAAAAAGAAAACAAAATCGTGTATTGATGCTACATACAGTGTTGCGAAAGATGGTTTATTGACGATAGTATCTCGAATGAGAAATGTTGTTAAACTTTACGATGATGTTCATCTTATAGACACCTGATAAGATTATTGATAGGTTTAATAACTCGATTCTTCCTTAGAGATAACGTACATCCAGAGTTCCGTTAATTTATATTAAATCTTCACTTTCAATTTTCTTGGAAATTTCTATTATGTCTTGAGTATATTACTTAATATTAATCTACTAATTAAATACTTTACTAATTAGATCCTACTGTTAAAATAAAATATAGTAATTAATATCGATTGTTGATAGTATTGATTTTAATACCCACTAAATCTGAATTAGTCAAAACTGTTACTACTTCAATTAGTAATCGAATCCGCACTTTTTCATTAGTAGAAAACTAATTGAGATAATAACTCTAATTTAGATTTAGAGAGTAATAATTATTAACTAATTAGAATAAATAAAAGATCATCAGTTCATCCAACAGAATTTTTTGGTTTTTTTTTGTTAGGCCCCAATCAGAAATGTTTTGTAAAAAAAATAAAGATTATTTCTTCCTCCAGGAAGAAAATTCCCTTTTCGATTGGATTGAGTTATTCATGAAATATTTCTAAAGAAGCTGAAGCAGCGTAAAAGTGTTTGATTCCTTTTTCAAACAAGTTATAAAGATAAGGCTTTTGATTTATAAATGAGATTCACTTTTGATGATAAATGCGAAAATGTTTCTCACGTTTCTGAAAATGAAATGCTAGAAACCAAAGTTCCTGAAACAATATTTATTAATGCTCTCGAACGATATTTGTTCGATGTGTTAGAAACTCATCATAAATCAATTGGATATTCGATTTGTGAAACAAAAAGTGATAGTAAATTCTAAATTTTTTTTTCTTTTACACCGTTCACCTACTTTCCTATATCGTTAATCAAGAAATATTAAAAGTATTTTTCAATTTCTACTCGCGGAAAATTAGTCTCATTATAATTTATTTTGATAAAAAAAATTTTCAATTTTAAAACTTCTTTTCATGTCAAATTTTGTGTTAATAGATATTTTCTGAAATTTAAACATAAATTTATCATCATTTACAGGTCTTGAAGATTATTTAATTGCAAGCGGAGTAAAATGTATATTTAACAATAGGGTGTTAACTGAAAGAGGAAGTACAACCTTCAATTATAAATTGCGGCGTAAAGTTGTTACAGTAATAAATTTAATTTTCCCAATTTCAATTTTTACTTTTAATTGCAAGTGGAGAAATTTTTTAATTTCTTTAATTTCACGCCTTTTTAGCCGCAAATAACATTTTCGAAACAAAAGTAATCGATTTAAAATGATAAATGATTGTAAACAATAAACTGTTTACCACTAACGCGTGGTAATTGAATATACTAGGAAATAAATGACGATCATTAAACATCTATTAGAGAAAAATATAAATTGTCGGGTAGAGAAGCCGCTAACTCATTGTATAGAATCGTGTCAATGTTCACGAATATTTTTACAAATATATTGAGTTGTTATCTAATCAGGGTCAGTGAAATATTGAGTCGCTATGTGGGAATATTAATTTTAATGTGAAATATTATTTTACTGGAACTATTTAAAAATTTGTTTTAGTTCTTTCTTTCTGTTCTTTTTTTCTTGCATTTCTTTTGAACCTAATTTGTACTTTCAACTTTGAAGGTTGAATTAATTATACTCCAAGTACCAATTTCTTCAAAGAAAATTTTTTTGCCTGTCTTCTTGAGTTATTTTATCATTTATTTTTCATGTACATTTCTGATAAAGTGGCGCTATGATCTAGAATGAGTAACTCAGCAGGCCATAAATTTAATGATAAAAACAAGTCACTTGTTTGTTCTATTAAAAAAGTATATATGAAATATTTATCAGATTTCAGTAAAACCTTGATTCTATTATCGTCGAATACTTCCTGTTTAACTTCCAATTTATCCACCATTTTTTTAAATACTGAACAAGAAGAGTAAAAAAATGGTGGACGGAAATATTTCTATTTTTTTTATTACGTCAGTTTTATTAAAGTGTGAGAAGAAGAAAGAATCGCTTGATGGGGGGGCTGCTTCTCCTACAGCCTCGCTAGTTTTCTTCTACACACCTGTATATTAGTTATTCCTGTAGCATAAAAAGATTTATCTTTCAAGGAAACGAATTTATATATACATAAAAAGAGTAACACGATATTCTTCAAAAGTTGTAGAATACGAGAAAAAATTCATTAATTTACTTGGGACTATATTCAAATGATCCACAGTGCCTGCTTGGAATAGAAAAGACAAACACACAACAAAACCAAAGAAGAGTGTTTCCAGATTGGTAGAATGATAAAAGTGGAATTTATTACATGCTCATTACGCCCGTGCTCATTCATGACGTTGATGAAGTCATGCCAATTCAACAAACCACTATTACTGCCGTTTCTTGTTCGAACAATTCCAAAGGTTAAATATTTGAAAATCGTGTGCAAATCAATTATTGCAGTGCGGCAATTTTTTTAAGAACATATATACGCAATATGGTAAAAAAAATTAAATACACCATTAAATAAAAGTATATTGAAGGGAAGTCACGAAGGGTGTATAGAAAACTTTCATTTTGAACCGATTTCACAAGTAATAATACGCTATATGGAAAAAGGAGGTTTCGCATAACTGGAACTCATATTCAGACATAATTTCAGTATAATTAATCGTCAATTACAAGATAATGGTAAATTATAATTAGAATAATAATGGCCCTCGTTATTTATACATGATTTCGATTTTATAGTGGTCTTGGATTCTTTTTAATTTCCGTAGTTTGTTCTCGTTTTTTTATGTATCTCAATTAATGGTTTATGAGAATTTTTTCTTTTCATTCACATGCGGAACTATGGCTATTGACAAAAATATTTGAACTCCTCAAAATTTCCTTGTAAAGAAATAGTTTTTCCTATAAAAAAAATGATTGTTACGTTCAGTTTAAGCAAGCCTTTAGGATTTGTATCTCCTTGTGGATGTTTTCCCTTTGCCCTATCAGGCAAGCTTGCAGCAATCTCGAGTTGCAAGCTTTGTACCTGATCAATTTCAATGCAATTCGGAAAAAAATTGAAATATTTGTCGGTTCGGGTTCATTACCGTGAAGCGGACCAACGCGTAAAGCTGGCGTTGTATATAATCGGATATTTCGCGAAGGGCAACAAAACTTGGTTCGCCGATAAAGAGGATCCTTCATAAGCGCGGCAAACCACATAACTCGAGAGCGGCGGACAAGCCGCAGAATAAGAGGAATTATGAGAGGTGATCAACCTCACTTCTCTCTCTCTCCTTCTCTCTCCCTGTCTTTCTTTCACTCTTCCTTCTCTTTCCCTCTTATTTCTTTCTCTTTCACTCTCTGCTTTCCTCCCTTTGAGAAGTCTCTTCTCCTTCTTTCATGTATGAGGTGGAGTAAAATGCGAACTGCTCAAAGAGAGAGCCAACGAGGTTGAGCGAGCCAAACCGGCAGACATAGCTCTCTCGAGTCTGCCAGGACGAGTTTATGCGATTTTTACACTCGATCTGATTTTTTGGCGGCGCGCCTCGCTCTCGCGAGACAGATATATGTCCCAACGGCCATACAAGAGCCTCGCGTATAAAGACATCGATGCGAAACCAACAAGAATTCCTCATCCCATCTCTTCGCCCTTCTCTCCTCCCTTTTTCGAGTGCAACCCCTTCCAGTTGCCTTGTCACAGGATCCTTTCCCTCCTTGTCTCGTTCCAACATTCAAGAGTTCCTTTGTTCTCTATTCGTTTATCCACTGTCCTTTTAGGTTTCCTCCTTCTTCCCCTTTTCTCATCTCAATTTTCATATTTCCAACAGCGCAAAAATTCTGAAATTTCAAGTTTCATGTGTGGGTTGTTGGAAGATTACGAAATGTCCATTTGAATCATTCTGTCAATGGAGAAAATATCTTTATATCCCAATTTCACGCAAGGATTAATAAAAAATTCATTTTTTCAATCATCAATTTCACTCCGGGAGCTCTCAATGAAGATTTCAAGCGGCTAAAAATATGTACAGTTAACTTTTTTCGAATCACCTGGAGAAAAGTGGGGACCCAATTGGGGGTCGAATCGAGAACAACCAACATGTTATGGACTCCAGCAGTGCGAAACGAGAAAAAAAGGGTTTTGAGCTACGATCTCTTATGGTTGTTTCGCGTGTCGAGGTACCTCACATCATCAAAAAGGACATTTCGCGCGGCGAAATACGAATATGGAGTCTATTATCCCGAGGACTGCTGGCTACATCTATTTGGATCATGTGAGCGGGCAGAAACGAGCAGTGGACGGCCATAAAGGTGGGAGTAGGATGACGAGAGACTTTGAACCGGTTATGGGCGAGGCCCTTCTTTTCTTTTACTTCTTCTTCTTCTTGTCCTTCCTCGAGAGAGAGACCCAAGGGAGGGGAGTGGGAGAAGTTGGCTATACCAAGTATGGTGGCAAAGCGATGGCAAAAGTGGATGATGGGATATCGCCAAGGTAGAAGACAAGTTAGTCGTCCCAGAAGGAGTGGGGGGATACCACCAATTTACCAATTTCACCTAAATTGTAGGACAATGACGAGAATAATTTTAAACCTTAGGAAAATATTAAATCCGTACGAAATATAATGTACGTGTGATTAACTTTTAGTCAGACGTCGCATCCGGAAGCATCGAGGAAACATTCGAGAAACACATAATAAAAATGCTTGCTTAAACTGAACGTAACAAGTTATTCATTCCTTTTTAGTTATGCTAATTTTTGTGTAATTGATTTTACAATTTTTGAAGTAGTCCCGCGTTTTTATTCCGATAAATACAAAGAAGGTTTGCAAAAGCAGATCGTAGCAGTAACTCCAGCAAGGATAAATAAATAAAAAAAATTCTGTTACTTCCCCCAAATAATTTTTATAAAAATATTAATATTACATTGATGCCAAAGATTTTCTAGTAATAAATTGCTTGGTACGAATTAATCAACAGTCGACACCACATCTGGTAGATGTATTTTTATCAATGCCTTTCACGTATATAGTGTAAATCCGATTCGGAATCTACTTTTCTTTTTCGCAAGAGCAAACTTGATGTTTCATTTCTGCGAAATAGTAATTAATTCTTTTTCTCATTTCGTTTTCAAGACGCCGCTCCCGAAGAATTTCGTTCTTACCGAAATGAAACAAGTCCTCGTTTTTCAGAAATTCATATTCAACATCAACCCTAACAAAAAATTTTGTAGCTGGAATTATTAATCATCTTCGGAAAATCTAATCTTTAAACAATTTTTGATGAAGAACGGAACTTTAGTATATTGACGATCGTCATCAAATGGACAAGTACTTACTCCTTTAAAAATATAATAAAATGTTCTGTGAGCGTAAGAGTAAAAATTACAATTTTGCTTCTCATCACTTGTCGAAAATAGGATCAGAATAATTTTTTTTATTAATGTCTCATTGGTGAATAATCTTATTGGTGGGTGTTTTTGGAAAAAAGTTTGCAGTTCCGTTAGGGAAGTGACAGTAAAAATCATTGCTACACTAATTAGATGATTTCCGGCATGAACAGGAATATAAATTTTCAATTTATATTCTCGATTCATAAATATATAATATAACCGGGAATGTCAGAATGCACAAAGAATAAACATTAATAAATGCGATAAATTTCTCAAAGAGATGTATTTCTTTTGAGGTCTGATGCTTTATCAGAACACCCCGGGAACACCATTTCGTATGTGCATATGTTTGTATGGTCCATACCTGCACATGCATGCGCTGCAAAACAAAGCGGAGCTCGTTAGGAGGAGCATTGCAACGACTGCACTCTTTGCTCATGCCTGTTACATCCTGCTGTTGGCGGCTTTGCCTCGCTGGACTTCTTCTCTTATTCTCTCAACTAAGAGAGGCAAGAGCAACAGAGAGACTATAGTCTCGCTTTACAAAGTTATACTTGGACACGTTTTGGCTTTGCTCGTGGGCTTCGTTGTAGATAATTGCCCGTTGCATCGACGACTTTCTGCTGACAACGCTTGCCCCGAGGTTGCAAACTGCGAAAAGAGCCCCAGAGAGAGATCAAACTCGATAAACAATTTTATACAATCCCTAACTGGCCATTACGCAAAATGCCGTGTTTCATGAATAAAAATTAGCACTCCGATTTCCCTTGATGGCGTTCATTCTCTGTTCTTTTCGATCATCAACCCTAGAGAATGATGAATATCTCGAACGTGATTGCAGTTCGGATTTTTTTTGAGTTTATACCTTATTCTTTGGACACTATTTACTGCAATTGCTTAATGTATAAAATCATCACATTGTTTTATATATATACTTTGGGACGCAGACAGCGAGGGGGAAAAATATATCTTATGTTGGAGAAGAAATTCCTACGAAGGGGAATTTTCTTCAAAGGTTCAAACATTACTAAAAAAAACCTTTGTACGTCTACTTTTACACGGCGGGAAAATATTTTTATTCACCCTTGAGATATTTCTCTAATTGTAATGATTACATTTTTGTAATTTTAATTTAATTTAGTAAACAATTTCTTTTGGAATTTGTAAATTGATGCTGAAGATTGTGAAGTTTCTTAATTAGCAAAAATGGGAATTTCTAGGGAGTTTGTTTTACGATAAAAATTTCTAGTGGATCTGACTTTTTATCTGGTTACAATAATTCAATAAGTGATAAACTGAATTTAATGGATGGATTTTTGAATCGTTTTTAAATAAGAATAACTTGTTACGTCCAGTTTAAGCAAACCTTTTTATTGTGTGTTTCTTGAAAGTTTCCCCGATGCTTCCGGATGCGATGTCTGACTGACACTGCATACCCCTCTATTTTAATTAACGGTCAGTATAATTTCTGATGTTGGAATTTCCTGTATGGAAAATAATTTCCTATAAAGTAATTTGAAGTTCGCCTCTGGTGGTTTCTGTTTTATGATGAACACAGTTGACTTTGAAAAAAAATTTCGAATTCGAAAGTCTATCGACTTTCAAATTCGAAATTTTTTTTCAAAGTTTTATAGAAGAAGGAGGAGTAGAGGAGGAGGATAGTTAAGGGAGAGTTGTGCAGGATATCGTGAGAAAGGCAGAGGAGCTTAAGTGGGCGACACCGGGTATATTCCGTCGAGTATAGGTTGTATAGATAGGGGACAGAGAGACCGGTTCCATACATGGCTTCCGAAGGCTTCTTCTTCTTCTTCTTCTTCTTGCGCTAAGACCGCAAGACAAACATCAGCTGCCGTTTCCTCGCTAATGAGATGGAATTGGACGTGGCCGAGATTTTTCTAGACTCTCGTCGGGGCGAATCAACTGGGACTGCTTCTTGGGCTTCTAGTTCGCGACATTCCCGCGAGCGTGGCGGCGGCGCTCTTTGATACGAATCGTTTAATTGCGTCCCATTAGCCCCGGCCCCTGGAGAAAGAAAGAGAGAGAGAAAGAGCCCCAACTGAATGCGAAGAAGGGATTTTTTTCCTCCTGTCTTCACTTACCTGAAACCTCCCTATAGTCAAGTTTTAGTTGGTCCGATGGTACGCGAGTTTAGTTCAACTTTTTCTCGCCAGTTGTGAAGCGGGTTTTGTTTTATAAAACCAGAGGCCGCCTTTTTGGCCAATACGTGACATGGCGGTCTGAGGGGGGTTTTTTTCTCTTAAATTCTGAATTTGTCCCGGATACCGAAACGTTTCCAAAAGGCGACGCTAAAGATCCAAGATCCGCCCTCCCTCACTCATTCCAAACTGAAATGTCGCTCAAGAACGCCGACCAATGAGACAGAAAATGGTTTCTGAGTTGTGTATTCATGACCATCGAATCGCACTTTAACAGAAATGATTAGAGGGACTGGAATTCTTTGCCAAATTGGGAATACTCGGGAATACTCGGAAATTCGCACCTTAAATAATTTTTTAACTTAGTATAACTATAATTTTGTTTGTTTTCAAAGGTTATTAATGTATAAATCTTTTTTGTTTCAGGTAAGGGCATAATACAGACAAAAATATAATATTTCATCAAAGGAGAGTGAGTAATTCTTTGATTTATTTATAGAAAAAAAAATGGTGAATGATTTTGCTTCGGTAACATGCAAAAAAAAAAAAGACCATAAGGTTTTAGAAATCCCTTTGCAATTTCGAGTTGTGCGGCTAGTGAAGATTTATGAGCCTTCTTTGGTGTAGCACGGTTCCGTCGAGTACACACGGTTTTAACGTTGGATCGCATCGCGAATACATCGCTATAGGTGGCTGTGCTTGTATCGTTTCGAGATATAGTCAGATACCTTTTCGCTTTCTCGCGGTCCACCAGGAGTCGTGCCTTAGGTGCGCTCACGCTGCATGAGTTCCGTGACGTTTCTCCCCTTGGTCCTTCACCCCTCCTCCTTGACAGCAACCCTTTTTTCCACTGCCAAACACTCTTATTGCTTTTATTTTTCTCTCGATTCTGGGAAGTCCGAGAGATGAAAGAGCGAGAAAAAGGGAGAAAGAGAGAAAAAAGAGAGAGTGAGGTGGATAGAGGAAAAAGGAGAGAGAGAATGTGAAGCTTAATCCACAGGCGAGAGAGAACATGAAGCGTTTGGACAGAGGCGGCCATAAAGCATCGCGGTGATTTAATTGCAGCTGCACATAGCCGAACGCTCTTTGCTTTCCTGTAATTTGCAGCTCGCCAACGTCATGGCCACGACTCTGCTTGCCACGTCTTGTTATTCAACGTTTGCTTCCTTTTTTTGGTCAAGAACAGTTCTGTGGTCTTGAACATGGAACTCTTGAATGTTTTCATTACCACGAATGTCTGCTTTCTTAGTCAGGAAATTTGGATGAATTCTCCATTTAAACTCGACTCGAATTTGAATTACAATAATATAAATAAAAATTTACCTTTTATTTTTTTTTTATTTTATTCACCTCGTGTTTGTCACTTTTTCACTTTTAATATACTTAATTTGTACTTTTTGACACTATGAACACAGAAATGTTTTACTTTTTTATCAAATTTTAAATATTTTCCGAACTATGGCAGAATCTGGGAGAGTTGACATTTTGACAATCTTTCTCACCTGAGTTGCAACATTTTCGCCACGGCAGCGCTGGTGTCGCTTAAACCAAAGCTCAAACAGTCCGGGAATATTACTTCTCTCGAATGAATGAACATAGGTTCGTGTTTCGAAAAAAAGGAGGAGTAACATGAAATTAATAGAAGCTAAGAAAGATATTGCTTTTTAAGAGGTCGTCCTTCAACTCCCAGTGCTTCCCCCTCCACCTCTTTTCGCTCGATAATAGAGTCATTTCCACGGCTATCGACCCGATACTAATTAATGTTCCTTTGGCATAGATATCTTTCCATCGAGCACAAGTGTAATATAAATAATAATAATTTGGCTCCGACAAAAAAATGCCGGAACATCCCTCTTGATCATTATCTGCTCGTAAATCCTCGCATAAAGATATCGCGCGGGTAAATTGCGAGAGACGCAAGACAGGTATTGGTGATTGTAACCAGAAAAGGATCGAGGAGGAGAGAGAGTGAGAGAGAGAGATGACCGCAATCCAAAGGGGGTACAAAACCAAAACCCATGGGCTTGTGTTGGAGGCTTACGGGCGTACCACGCGGTGCATTGCAATATAAACGGGGCGGCAACAGACCAATCACGCGCCGGCTACTAATTTGCTGGCTCAAACAGCTGCCGTTCTGCCGCCTATGCGAAAGCCGCTTACTTTATAAGGCTATATCTATATATGCCCTCTCGATACCGATCCAATTCGATCCACGAGGAGTTGAGAACTCACGCTGGGGATATATTATTCGAGAGCGATCGTTGTTGGCCTTCATCTTTTCTATGCTCTTATTTCAACCCTTTTTCGTCTCGTGTGTATATGTGTGTACCCTCCTCCTCATGTCCCGCGTCGGACAAAACATTTCTTAATTGGGTTCCTTTGGAGACGTTTCGGTCCTTATTTATTTTCTCCACGTCCTTTTTTTTGACGCACAACTTTTCTATTTCGGTGACTTATAATGAGAAAATAGAGGACTTTTGGAAAATAATTTATAAAAAGTATTTATAAAGAAAAGTTATTCTTTATATAAATAATATTGGTATTATTTTTTTAATAATAATAATAATAATTTAGCAACAATTAGCGCATGTCTAACTTCTTATTCAGTTTTTTAAATAAAATTAGCAATTTTTAAAAATAGAATTTTAAAAATTTCCAATTCAAATTTTTTTTCATAAAAATAAAATATGAATTGGAATATAGTTTTAATACTATTATAACTATAATAATCGTATATTCTGAGACGGGGAATAAAGGAATAAGTCAGGGATTTTTAATAAAAGTTCTGGAAAAAAATTAATTTTTAGAATTTATAAGAAAATTCTGAATTTTGTGTCTTTTTTGTTTGCCTCAGAAAATATGAAATTACCGCACAAATTCTAATACAAAACCTTCAAATTTTTCTATTTCTGACAATAATTTCTTTTTAAATAACTTAATTTTTAAAGAACTTTATCATAGAATTATTACTTAGAAGTTATTTAATTTAATGAATAATTTTACTTAAATATTTCAAAATTAATTGAATTTTAAAAGAGTTGCGTTTACAATCCTCTATATTATATTAAGTTAATGTACGACCGACCGACCGACCGACCGACCGACTCACACCTCTTTCTATCTGTCTAACATCTATTAGAATACTTCACTCACACACATGTCCAAAAAACATATACCCATGTATGTTACACATATACTCTAAACACATATATGTACATGTCATGTCACGCATGCGCAGTAGTATCCTATCAATGTTAGGCATGCGCAGTAGTGTTCTACGAATGTTAGGCATGCGCAGTAGTGTTCTACCAAAGTTAGGCATGCGCAGTAGTGTTCTATTAAAGTTAGGCATGCGCAGTAGTGTTCTATGAATGTTAGGCATGCGCAGTAGTGTTCTACCAATGTTAGGCATGCGTAGTAGTGTTATACGAATGTTAGACATGCGCAGTAGTGTTCTACGAATGTTAGGCATGCGCAGTAGTATCCTATCAATGTTAGACATGCGCAGTGGTATCCTATCAATGTTAGGCATGCGCAGTAGTGTTCTACGAATGTTAGGCATGCGCAGTAGTGTTCTACCAAAGTTAGGCATGCGCAGTAGTGTTCTATTAAAGTTAGGCATGCGCAGTAGTGTTCTACGAATGTTAGGCATGCGCAGTAGTGTTCTATGAATGTTAGGCATGCGCAGTAGTGTTCTACCAATGTTAGGCATGCGTAGTAGTGTTATACGAATGTTAGACATGCGCAGTAGTGTTCTACGAATGTTAGGCATGCGCAGTAGTATCCTATCAATGTTAGGCATGCGCAGTAGTATCCTATCAATGTTATGCATGCGCAGTAGTGTTCTAGCAATATTAGGCATGCGCAGTAGTGTCCTATCAATGTTAGGCATGCGCAGTAGTGTTCTATCAATGTCAGGAATGCACAGTAGTGTTCTATCAATGTTACGCATGCGCAGTAGTGTTCTATAAATATCAAGCATGCGCGCAAATCACCCACACATATACACTAATCACATGTACATGTATGCTCACACATATACATAAATTACATACACATGTATACTGACTCATATGCAGATATAAAATCATACATATACACAAATCACATATATAGATTTAATAAACGATTGATAATATAAGTTGTTGAATTTTTTAATTTTGTGTATTTACTTATTTATTTGTTTGATATAAATTAACAATAATATTTAAATGGATAATCAGTGAAAAATGACTGAGATTTCTGTAAGTGTAATTTTCTGCTGATTTTCAGTAAAATTATTTGTTTGACAGAAATTTACAATAATAATAAAAAACATAATAAAATGACAATCAGTGAAGAATGACTGATATTTTAGTACTTTTTAACTGAATCCAGTATAGCGGACGAAAATGAAAGATTTTGTAAGAGAATACGTAAAAATAACATTTCGTATAATGTACAATGACATTTTTTTAAAATGTCACTTCTTAATTTTTGTCTTATTACACAATGATTTTAAATAAAATAATTTTTATTCTTATAAATATTAATAATTTTTTACATTTTCTAACCACTATAACCCAGTGTACACGTACTGGAACAATTCTGGAACCGTTCCAGAACTGTTCTTTATTTCCATTAACTGTTCTAGAACAGTTCTAGAACGTGCACACTGGGAGGTTTTAATTTTGTAAATGTTCAAACTCTGGTTTAGAAAGAAAAATTTATATTATTATACAACTATATTGTCTAGACTTGCAAAAACCCAAAGTCTAGACAAAGTCGTAACAATATTGTTACAATACATATTGTAACAATATTGGTGACGGTGATGTGCGTAAGAATAGTGCAGTAAAAATTTAAAAAAAACATTTCTCAAAAAAATTAATAAAACAGCATTTTTATATACTTTACGAGATAAAAATTCCTAAAAAAAGTGTTGAAATTATTTGATTGGGGAGCGTTTACAAATGATGTCACGCAATTTTTCGGGATTTTATATACCCCCCTCCCCTCTCACGCAATTTCATGCAATTTCACATGTAAAAATACATTGTGTCACGTTTAGTAGAGACCCTCCACCCTCGCCCAAAAAACGTGACATCATTTATGAACGCTCTCTTGCAAATATCTTGCAAAATATTAAAAATTTTGTAAAACTTTTTGGCACACTTATTTAGGACCCTAAACACTATCAAATTACAAAGTACCCAAGTAGCACGGAATATAACCTTAAGGTACTACTACACTTTAGAAGGCTCTTAAAAGACCAAATTAAAAAAATTTTTTTTTAGGTCTCTTATTATAAATATTTAAAATACTTTTTTGCCTATATTAGTACATATTTGGAGAATAAAAATAATGGTTTGTTTTTAATTTTTATTTAATTTCATAATCTGCAGACAGCATTCAGATTGAAACTCCAAAAAGTTAGTTACACTGTTAGAAATTTTTGTTGGAATTTTCAGAAAAAAGCAACTGAAGTTTTCTGCAGTTACGTTTTACGTAAAACTTTGAAACATTTCATAATTTTCAGAACCATGTGACTGCATAAATCTTTAATCACAAGTCACTGAAAATTTTGTTACAGTTTCGTAATTTTACGAAACACGTAACTGCATAAAACTTCAGTTGCTTATTTTGGAAATTTTGTTACAGTTTCGTAAATTTCTGGAACACGTAACTGCATAAAACTTCAGTTGCTTATTTTGGAAATTTTGTTACAGTTTCGTAAATTTCTGGAACACGTAACTGCAGAAAACTTCAGTTGCTTATTTTGGAAATTATGTTACAATTTCGTAAATTTCTGGAACACGCAATACAATAATACTTCCGTTACATACCTTATTGAAAAATATGTTACAGATTCGAAAAATGCAATTAATTCTTGGAAATTTTATTAAAATTCTTCAAAAGAATTCAATTTTAATAAATTTTGATTAAGTTCCTTATAATAATTAAATTTTATGAAAATTCAATAAATTATATTTATTTTTGTATTTAAATAATTGAGTTCTCGTAGAATTTTTTTATAAAAATTTATTTCAAAATGAATTTAAGTTAAAATTTTTGATAATAATTGAATATTAAAAGCATTACAGCATAAATTTTTAAAAATAATTAAATTTTTGTATCACGTTACAGCTTAAACTTGCTGTTGCTCCTTTCCGAAATTTTTTTTTAGTTTCATAATATTTCATAACATGTCATAGCTTGAATTTTTTTATTTTTCCTAAAAATTTTGCTACCGCTTTTTCCAGTTTTGATTATTAAACAATAATATGTAACTCAAATGTTACATATTGCTTAATAATCAGAACTGAACAAAACTGAAACAATAAATTTTAATGACACTCATCAGTGATAGCGAACATAATTTACATTAAAATACAAAGTACAATTTAATATGTATAACTTCATTATTTCTAAGTTTGTCTCACAATTTTTTCTATCCCACTAGATTTTCAGTAAAAAATTATTTAAACTTAAAAATATTTAATAATAATGTTATTGTTTAAAAATTATTTATTTATGGTTTATAAATAAATTTGATCAAAAAACAACTAGTAAATAATATAAATAATATTTATTTCTTACTTTTTATGCACAAAACTATTTATTCAATCAAATAATATTAATCATTCATTTATTAATAAAGTATCAAAAGTATCACAACTTTGATTGCTCTGAATATCAATAAGCTCATCATAGTTACGGTACTGGTTCCTAGCATGGACATTCCATTTTGCAGGACGATTTTTCTTCAAAAATATCTAATACGTGTAATGGAGCATGAATAAAAATAGATTTTGTACATACTTTTTATATGTGGAAATATGCTTCAACTTTTTAATCCCAAGAATGATCACTTATGAAACTTTAAAAATAATTTATAACACTTTTTTACTTATTTAAATAACTTTATACAATGAAACATTTTCTACGCACAACCACTTTTTCGAAGGGCATTTTCAGTTATGTATTTCCTGCAACAGACCCAAGCGGCGCGAAAGTAATTGTGCGCATCTTAATTCAGCTGTGGTAACTGAAAATTTTGTTACAGTTTCGTAATTTTCAGTTACTCTTTATACTTTTTGAAACTATTCCCAAATTTTCAGTTACATTTCATTAAATTTCCTTAACTAGTTACTGATTTTAGTTTGACTGAAGTTAGAATTCCGTTACTCATAAGGATTTTTACTAAAAATTTTGAATTTTGAGTAACATTTAGAAATCATAAGAAACGTGTAGTAAATTTCAAGCAAATGTAACATATAAATGCTTTCAGTACCATCATTTGGAAAATTTTGTTACATTTGTGTCTGAATTTTATCGGAATATTCAGAACATTTTTAACAGTGTATCCAATTGCGGACAGTTTATCTCGATGGGGGAAATTTCCTATTTAAGAAACATCCCTTACCAATGAAATAAATAAGAATATGCGTCGATTTTACTTTGTAATTAATGTAAGTATGAATGTCAACAATATTCATAATATTGAATAAATAATATTGTCAACTAGTTTAAATTTGATACGGTTATTAGAATTTAATAATAAATAAATAAAAAACATTAATTTTTTCTTAACTTTTTTCAAGTTTAAGACTCTTCATGGTAAATGTGATTATTCTTTTTTTTACGTGTACAAAATAGTGAATTGACCTTGAATGACATGTATAATTAATTATTCTCACAGCAATATTCAATAATTTAATTAACTTAACTGCACTGCATAATAGTTGAGAGTAGTAAGAGTAAGGGCCGAATTCACCAACACCAATTAAAAGTTAATCAATGATTAAATCCTCAATTAACCAATCAGAAGCCTTTAAACTGTCTTTAATCATTGATTAACTTTTAATCGGAAGTTGGTGAAACTTGCTCTAAGTGAAACGGTAAAATAAGTGAACGACCATTAGTGTGAGAGAGAGAGAATAACTTGTGGTTTTCGAGTAGGTATCTACTTTATGTGCACGCGGCGTTCATTTTTCGAAAGAACTGGACTGAGTACTAGTTGTTCAATATTCGCTTCTATTATTGACTTGTGTTTTGTACACTGCCGCGTTCTTTTAACAATTACGTGAGAAAGTAATTTCTCATTCCAATTTTGTATACTCTTATTCCCTCTTAGACTATATAAACAGTCTTGTTTAAGCTGATGAATGGAATAACTTGTGTTGAGTCCCAAAGTGTTTAGCTATGAAACTTCTAATACTATAGTGTGTACCTGTCACATATTATTCTATAAAGGAGTACTACACTGACTGCATAAATCATTTTTTCATTTTTCTCCGTGTAGAAATCTACCACCATTAATGAAAAATGGACTAAAATAAAAAAATAGCAGATGTTTGAATAATTTTTGTCAAAATACACTAGGTTTTTCAGTATTTTTCTAGTCTGCAAAAATGTCTTTTTTTAATTTTTTGACCATTTTCTGGTAAATTCTCACACAGGACATGCTAACAAACAAAACGAGTTATTATTTATTAAAATCGGTTTAGTAGATTCAGAGATAAACTATCCGCAATTTGAGAAAACGTTATTTTGAGAAAAACGCGTTTAAACTTATATGTATCGTTAGAGGCCATCCATAAATTACCTAAAATTCTTTTGCAAATTGAAACACCACCATTTTTTTTATTTCAGACACTGTTACATACATTAGTACCAATGTTTCTACTGGTCGTAACAAAAAGCTGGACCCCACCATCCCCTTAAAGCCTTACTTAATTTGTCAATGACTTTTTACATTAATTGAATATTTTTTGAAAAATTTACTTTTATTTTTTACAATTGGTTTTAAATACTTTAGGAGGTGTTTTCTAAAGCCATAAGGAGTTAAAAAATACAATAAAAAAAATAAAATTTTTTTAAATTCTAATGTGTAGTAGTACCTTAAATTGAAGGGAATAATGCATTTCATATTGGGAATATTCCAGTGGAATGTTCTAAAGATCTTAAAGTAATATTAAAATGTCTGCCGCACAGGAATATTCCAAGATAACATTTAGGGAATGTTCCATGGTAATATCGAAGTAATATTCCAGGATGATGTTGAAGGAATGTTCCACCGTAATATTAATGGAATATTCCAGGGTGATGTTGAGGGAATGTTCCCAGCTAATATTTAATATGTTGAAAATACCATTGAATTCGTTTTTACTAAAAAAAAGAAGATAAAGAGAAAAAAAGTCAAATTTTTTCAAAGTATGAAATTTTGGAATATTTTCAGGGAATATTCCCTTAATATTCATTCAACATTACCTTGGAATACTATATTAATATTACGGTGAAACATTGCCTTAACATCTCAGTATCATTTAGACTTACAATTTTTGAATCAAAGATGAGAAAAAAAAGATACGTTAGAAATACCGTCAACTGGGGCTATTTTGTGCATCCGGGGGCTATTTTGTGCACGCGAGTTTTTTAATGAAAAAAATTATTAAAATGAATTATTTTAATCTGCTATTTTGTGAAATGAAAGTTTTATTACATGACAATAGAGAGCACTAAATGTTATTATTTAATTCTTTGGCAATTAAGAGAAAAAAATTCCTAAAAACGGAAAATTTGTGTCAAAAATTTTGAAAGTTCGGAAAAATTATACCAGATCTTCTAGAGTTTTTATGTATCTCATAAACTGAGTTAGATATTTGTTTTCAATTGTGTTGTGATGATACATACGTAATGCGCTAACTTTTTATTCATTATTTTAAGAGAAAAGTGGAAAAAACTGAAAAACCAGGATTCCATGGGGCTATTTTGTGCACTTAAAAAAATAAAATATTTTTCATAAATATTTTATTTAGTAAGTAAAGAAGATTCTGTTTATCATTTTTATACATTTTTGTCTTACTTTTCTGTCAAAAAACTGTAAATACGTTAATTAAAATCATTAAAACGATTAAAAGCTCTACCGGTGCACAACGCAACCTCAAAAAATAAACATTAATTAATATTTATAAGTTTTTAAAATTAGTTTTAAAACTATTTTCTCGTTTCTCTTAAAATAACTTGAAAATCATATTAGATATTAAATTCTTATCTATTTAACCTTAAAAATATTTATTTCAAGTTATTTAAAAATATCATTCAAAACCATTAAAAAAGCTCCTATTGAAATGATGTTTTAAAGTTATTTATAAGTGTTTAAACGATCATTTTATAATTATATTAGTATATTATTATAAAATATATATTAAAAAAGAAGAAAATGTTATTTAATATCTGCGTAATATACAATTTAAAGAAAGATTGTTAACTTTTAGTAAATCCAGATTTTAGCAAAATTTTAGTGCTTTATTTTACATTTTTTGTACAATATATCTACAAAAAAATTTTACTAGGTCATTCTTTTTTTAATTTACTCTCAAATATATACACAAAAGATTTCATAAAGCAGAAACGATTAAAAAAATTGTTTACGCAACATTATAGAAAAACAAAGTTCGATGCACAAAATAGCCCCATCCCGGGAGTTATTGTGTGCACGACTTTCAATGACTATAACTAAGACAAAAAAATTTTTTTCTTTGCAAAATTTATAGGAAACCTTCAGAAGGATGTCCACAACATACATCAAAAGTTGATTTTCTTTATTCTCTTAATTCTGAATTTAAATAAATCTTTAAATAAAAAAAAGCTATTTGGTGCACAAAATAGCCCCGGTTGACGGTAATAAAAAACTAAATTTTTAATAATAGAATTAAATAACTTTACTTATTGCATTTAACATTTTACAAGTGGTAATTTTTAATAATTTTTTATTCATAGTTAGAAGTATAATAGTATTTTAATAAGAACCAAATTATTGTTGACATTAAAGTTTAAATTTTGTTTATAATTTTAATTTGTTTAAATAATTTATTATTTATAAAATTAGACAATTATGTTAAATTATTATTAAATTAAATAAAAATAAAAAATGAATAACTGAAAAGTAAAATATTAATTTTATTCAATAAATTTATGTTTATAAACATTCATAAACATTTTTTATAATTTTTTTCAAGTTTATGTCAAAAAAGCAATGTTGGCAAAGAGCGTCGTGAACAATTTTTCTATACTCAGTCAGCATTTGCTGCCGTGAAAATCTAATAATAATATGCATTATTGAATCCAATAATTTTCATAATTGATTTAAAGCAATATTTATTAGATCAAATTATTCCATTTAATTGACTTAAGTAATTTGTATTTGGTTCAAATAACTATTTATTTGATACCATAAATTAAAATATTTATGTCCAGTAAATATTTACTTAGTTCAAAGAAATAAAAATAAATAAGTAAAAACAAATGAGTTTAAATACAACCGAACGAGCGTTAGCGAGTGAGGTACATGTCGCTAGTATTCATAAATAGATTAAATTCCAAAGATTTCAAATTAAAATTTTATAAAAATTCAATTTTGTGTGAATTTTATTCGAAATTTAAAAAAAAATTAGATTTTTGAAAAATTTGAAATATTTAAATTCTTATGAAATTAGTTAAATTTTTTAATTATATTTAATTAATAATTAAAAATAATGGACGTATATGAGAATTTTAGTTAGAAACACTAAAAAAATTGAATTTTAGAGAAGTTACAAAATGATTGCAAAAATTCAATTATTTTCAAAAGTAATAAAATTCTTCTAAAAAATTCAATGATGTACAATTTTTTGTTTTTAAATTCTCCTCAAAATTTCAATTACTTTTAAAAATAATTAAATTCTTCCCTGAAATTCAATTATTTTCAAAATTTTAACAAAATTTTTGGCAAAATTTCAATTACTTTCAAAAATTTCCATCAATTCAATAATTTTCAATATCTATATTTTATTCGAATTTTCAAAAAGAATTCAATTACATACTTACGAAAAATTTTCGAAATTCAATTATTTTTAATATCTACTATTTCAATAAAATACTTCACAAAAAAATTCAATTATTTAAAAAAAAATGTTTACAAAATTTTTTTGCAAATATTCAATTATTTTTATAAATAATAAAATTTTCACAAAAATTTAAGTATTTAAAAGAAAATTTTTGAAATTTTTTCGAAACAAACCATTATTTAAAAAGATTTTTATAAAATACGTCCCAAGAATTCAATTATTTTAAAAAATGTTTAATAAAATTCGTTGCAAAATTCAATTATTTTCATAAATAACAAAACTAATCGCATGTTTTCAAATATTTCTAATTTAAATTTAAATGAATTTCTCGAAAAAAATGCAGTTAATCTTAAATTATTGTTTATTATAATTTAATAATTATCTTCAATTCTGTTTTAATTTAATTTTCTTAAAAAAATTGAATTATTTTAAAAACATTTTAATAAAATTCTTCTTTAAAATGCAATTATTTTTAAAGATATTTAATAAAGTTTTTTTGTTTTTATAAGAATTCAATTTTAAGAAAAATTCAATTATTCAATAAATTTTTTATTTTTGTATCTAAATAACTAAATTCTCGTAGACCTTTCTAATAAGAATTGAATTAAAACTGAATTTTAGTTAAAATTTTCGATAATAATTGAATATTTTAAGCGTTATAGTGCGAATTTTTAAAAATAATTAAATTTCAAAAGATCTTTAAATTCAAATTGCAGGATTTTCATAAATAAAAAAAAAAAATTTTTACAGGAATTCAATTATTTTCATAAATAATAAAATAATTATTTTGGAATTTAATTATTTTCATAAATAATAAAACTCATCACAGAATTTTAATCATTTTTAATACAATTTAATTCATATTCCTCGAAAAATGTGACTTAAAAAATTTTATTTAAATTTGTCAAAAGAATTAAATTATTAAAAAATTTGTTGATTAAATGTTTTGGGAAAATTAATTTTTTATACTTTTAACTGACAATTCTATAAAATTAATTTCTTTGAAAAAGTTTAATTAATTTTTTTTAATTATTTGAAGTTTTTATTTTCTAATATATATTAGATATAATAATTAAATTTTTAATATTTAAAATTCTTCTTTAATGAAATTATTTTTAATAATTTTTGAAAAAGTTATTTGAGCAATATTTTTTAAAGAATAGAAAGAATACAAAAGCATACACAAAAACGAACTTTAAACTTCGGACAGAATGAATAATGAAAGACAGAATTATCAGATTATTATAGGTAATTAATAGTTAATAGTTAATAATTAATAAAATTTTCTCTTCTATTAATTTAAATAGAAGAGAAAATTTCATGTATTCCAGATGTTCAATATGAAACTCATAGAATTTTAGTTATAAATTTACAGTTCAAGTTGAAGTTTACATTACAAAAGAGCATTAAAGTAATTCTCAAAGGAATCGCAGTCTCCTCAATTATCTTTTTATTTTTTGCATTAAAAAAAGAAAAAAGTCAACCGCTACATTTAACGCTTTCTGGAGCGTTAAAGATTCATTATTCTACAAAGGATTCGCCGCTCTCGCATTTCGCTAATCTTCTCGACAGCAGCTTTGCGCATTTAACCTCTCGCACTCTCTCGGACCCTTTGAATAATGATACCAAGATTTGCAAACTCAAAAATTCGTTTTAAATCACAATAAGATCCAGTTTAGTTTTCCATAAATCAAAATCGCGTTTGTCATAGAAGACTGGAAAAATCTTTCCAAATTTTTTTTTTTCCTTGTGCGGCATTGTTTCGCAAGTTTCTTCATAGCCTCAAGTTCCGGGGAGGAAAAAAACGAGAGAAAATAAAAATATATAGAGGGAGAGAGGGAACTCACGAATTTATGAGGGGCCGTGCGAACGGTCGAATACTAACCGTATGCCATTTGCCTTTCGAGTTCTTGAACTTGGCATTATGACCCCGGACCATTTTTTATTCTTCCTTTTTTTTCTACACTAGGATTTTTAGAAACTACTTCCGAAATTTCCCTTTTATTGTTTCCACTAACAGTTTTTTTTAGGTGTTTTATGGAGAGAACTCCATAAAAATAAAAAATAAACTTAAGGGGACAGTAAAAAAAGAACTTTTAAATACGTTTTTTTGGAAGGTCAATTACCTTTTCTATTATGTGAAGCAATGGTCTTGACAATGGTCAATTTTCAGCATAAAAAAAAAATGTCTTTCGAAACAATTTTTTTTCAAAATCATTAAACACATCTGTGAAAAAATTTTCAGAATTTTTTCACATATGTGTTTAATGATTTTGAGAAAAAAATCTCATTTCTGAATAATAATTTTATGATTTTTCTTTTTCTTTTTTTGATGTTTTGATTTACAATTTCGTTGTTTGGAGTATTTTGCCAAAAACATAATATTCTGTAACGTATGTTGTGCATCACTCTCCAGGTTCTTTGATTATCGTCTTTAGGAGAAAGCGTAAGGCATAGTCAAGTGGCTGACAGATGAATGCTAACGAGAATACGATATTTATGTTTAACTGCATCTGGAAGCTCACAGTCGTTTAGCACTTTATCTAGAAGCTCGTGACAGGTTCTTAAACTACTTTTCTCTTGGTTATCCTCACTCGGAATTTCGTTTATCTTTGGCAAAAAATAATGGCACGTATAAAACATCGAGAATTTTTTTTTTCAAATAATATCTTCAAAGAGAAATATGATCATTTTAAAAAAGAAGTTGCTCTTTAAATAATGTTGTCGCGCAAAGGAAAAAAAAAGACTTTTGACATTAATGACATTATTAAGCTAATTGGCATATTAAGCGAAATTTATAAATCAAAAATAGAAAATATCTCTTTTACTATAATTAGTCTTCTTTTTTTCTTCTTTCTTTTTTTTAAAAAAGAAAATTCCACTTGCAAATGGCGGATGGATCTTCTTAAATTTTTGACTCAAACCAAGTAAAATCCGAAATAATTTTTTCGCCAGGACTAATTAGATCAATAGAATCAAAAAAAAATTTGGAAATTAAATTTATTAATTTTAATTAAAAGAAAAATTAAAAAATTTCTTTCCGTTCGGTGAGCTTTACGATAATGATGATGATGATGTTAAATGTCAGTTTGGAAGAATAAGGGGAGTGACCGTTATTTTGTGATTTATTGAAAACTACAATAAGAGTTCGTGCTTTGCTCTATTTTTATCACGAGAGTTGATGAAATATTCGTTTGCATGTTAAATCCAACTAGTAGAATCGTGACAGTGCCATTCTGGAAAACGAAGATAATCCAATATAATGACATCGACTGAAATGGTCCTCCGGACAATTACTGACAATGTTGGTTTATTGAACGATAGATCAGGACCGTCACTCCCCGATGTTTCTTTTTCTCCCCTAAGAGTTCCGCCTCATGCTCACCCACCATTTGATCTTAGCTTAATCACAACACTATTTCGGAAAATAACATCCCAATATAATGACAATTTATCAAATGTGCCCCATGTTTTTCTTTCTTTATTATATATATAAAATATAAAATTGTATGAATAAAATATACAAATAATAAAAGTCATATACAAATTTCAAAATTCAATTATTTTCAATCATTTGATAAAAAATTCCCCAAAAGAATTCAATTATTTAAAAAATTTTTAATAAAATTTTGTTGCAAAATTCAATGATAAAAAAAGATTTTTATAAAATTCGTTGCAAGAATTCAATTATTTCAAAACTAATTTAATAAAGTTCTTCGCAAGAATTCAATTATTTTTACAAATAATAAAATTCTTCTCAAAAATTCAATATTATTTTTACAAATAATAAAATTCTTCTCAAGAATTCAATTATTTTTACAAATAATAAAATTCTTCTCAAGAATTCAATTATTTTTACAAATAATAAAATTCTTCTCAAGAATTCAATTATTTTGAAAATTTTTAATAAAATTTTGTTGCAAAATTCAATTATTTTCATAAGTAATAAAATTCATCGCAGGATTTCAAATATTTTTAATATAATTTTAAATGCGTTCTTTGGAAAACATGCAATTATTTTAAATATTTTCTTAAAATTCTTAAAAAGAATTGAATTATTTAAAAAAATTTTGATATAATTTGTTTATTTAAATTTAATAATCAATTTTCAATAAGAATTAAATTTTAAGAAATATTCAATTATTCAATAAATTTTATATTTTTGTATTTAATTTTAAATAATTGAATTCTTTTAGAACTTTCTAATAAGAATTTATTCAAAAATGAATTTCAGTTAAAATCTTATATAATGCCTACAATTAAATATATTAAAAACAATACATTTTTAATCAAATTTCTTGTTTGAATTTAGTTATTTTCAAAAATTTAAATAAAATTCTTTATTAAAATTCAATTTTTTTTAAAAAAATTTAATTAATCTTTTTATATAATATTTCAGGTTTAAGAAATATTCAATTATTTCAAAAAATAAATTATATTTTTAATTTAAATAATTGAATTCTCATGTAACTTTCTAATAAGAATTGATTAAAATTGAATTTCCTTTAAAATTTTAGATAAATAATTGAATATTAAAAGCGTCATAGTATGAATTTTTAAAAAATTTTAAATTTCAAAACATTTTTTAATTGAAATTGCATTTTATATATTTTTAATACAATTTTAAATGAATTTTATGAAAAAAATATTTAAATATAGGTATTTTATTGGAAATTCTAAGAAAGAATTGAATTATTCCAATAATGTTGATATAATTTGTTTATTAACATTTAATTATTATTTTCAATACATTTTTAATTAAATTTCTATGAAAGAATGTATTTAATTACAAAAATTTTAATAAAGTGATCGATTTTTTCATGTTTTATAATAATATTCTTATAAAAATGTTTTTAATTTTAGACTATTCCTCTTATTTTGCAGCATTTTTTCCTCTTACATATGGGCACTAAAGTTTTCTTTTCTAATTGAGAGGATTTTCCTCTTTTATATTTTTCCTTTAAATGTCACTTTTTAAACAGTTTGAAGCTGCGTTCAGAAAAACAAAAAAGCAACTTAAAAATCTTCTTTCTAGTATAAATTTTTTTTCAATTTTAGAAGAATAATTTCAATCAAAGAAGAAAGGTTAAAATTCATCTTTTAGTTAAAAAACTTTCAAATATAAAGGAAAATTCCTCTTTTTTGTAGATGAATATTCGGATATTGAAAATAAAATATAATTGTTAAGCGGAATTTTCTTCTCATTTTGAGATTTTATTTTTTTCGGTGAAAATATTCTTTAAATTTTGAGTACATATTGCATTTTTATATACAACTGTTCTTTCCTTTACATAAAAGAATTTCACTTACTCTCTAAATTTGAATTAGTAAAAATGTTTACTAATTTAAAGTAGTGACTGATTTTTGGCTTTTAAATTATTAAATTTTACTAATAAATAGTCAATCCTACTAATTTATTAGTAAAATTTACTAATTCAAAAGCAAAAAGTCAGTCACTAATTCAAATTAGTAAACATTTTTACTAATTCAAATTTAGAGAGTATATTTTTAAGTAAAATGTTCTCTCATTTGACTCGGATTGGTTATTATTTTTGTCAGTAATTGATCCGTAATTTTTAATTTTTGGTCCATTGGGTTCATATTTTTAAATACTTTCACTGATTCGAGCCCTGTGATTAAATTTAAATTAAAATTTTCCCCCCTCGCCTGCAATACTCTAGTTAGAATAGAAGAAGTCCTGTTTTAAATACCACCAGTTTTTTTTTGGGGGGGGGGTAAAAATATCCTGAATCAGGACTTAAATGGCTTCAACCCTTCAACTTTAAATGACTCCCGGGAACTCGCACCGGGAATGCAAAGTACCTTTAGAGTCGCGCTATCATTATGAAGTTGCCGGACGGGTCCGAGATCGAGCAGAGGTTACTTTGAGAAAGCATTATCACGGTCAAACGGGGTCAGTCCAATTACAAGACGCGTCATTAGGGTTTTACAGTGCGCCAACTCTCTAAAGGGCTTTTCAAGACCCTAATCATATATCCTTACTGCTGATGTCCAAACTCCTTGCGAGTCTTGTTCAGTCAGCAATCAGGAAGTCACAAACTGTATAATTTACATTAATAGTTAAAAAAAGAAAAAACAAAAAAAAAGTCAATCAATCCCTAGATTTGCAATTTCCATATATAATTATACAATTAGTGATTGACTGACGGGACTGATTACATTTGCATATAAAAACAAGGGATGAGCATGGCGTCGCGGCGCCTCTCGAAAAACCCACCCCCCTCACCACCCCCTCTCTGCCATCAGTGAAAGATGGAGAGAAAAAGAGAATAGGTTTCGCATTCTCGGCACTGCAGGCGCTCCCTAAAGCTTCATGCAAGGCAAATCAACCTCCAGAAGGCGAATGCTATTCTCGGATTGTGCCACCAGACCTTTTACTTATATTTAAATTTTCAGATTGGGAAAGGGCACACAGGATCCAACACGATCAACACAATATATACTCGCGCATATATACACCTAACCCACTATTGCATTTGCAAAAAGTTTTGCTTTAAGTGGTTGCCTAACCCAAATGGAATCGGGATACACTTAAACAAATTGCGCTCCCTCTTTTTGATAAATCATTGAAAACTCCCAACCGTTGATTTGCATAGTTTCCAAATCTAATAGAACATCGATTTCTTCTCCTGTGAAATTGGAAATCACTAAATATATAACCTTTCTCGAAATTGCCTATTTATTTTAATGCTGGTGCTCATAGAAGGAACTTTTCAACAAAACTCTTCTAAATCAATATACTGACAATTAGACCTCTAGGACCCGAAATTACATTTAGTTTCGTTTCGACTTTATACAGTTTTTTTTGTAGATATCAAATTGAGACAAAAAAAAAACGAATCAAAACATTGTTTCGCAACACTTTTGATTCGTTTTTTTTTTGTCCCAAAATTTGATTGGAACAAAATAAACGAGCGCACTTATCGAAAACTATTGAATTCAGGTCCACAGGTAGAGCGAAAGGATAGAGAATAAAGTACATTAACGAGAAATTTCACGGCAATCAGTCTAATGCCCTTTATGAAACTGAATTGAATTTCGTTTCGACAATAGAAAAGGATGGTCACGCCTGGACGTGAGACGATGGTTTACGAGTTTTTGCGTAAATTGGAGAATTGTAAGTCGGCCGAGCTAATCAGAAGAATTGTGTTGAAAGTGGGCGTTCGTTAGGAGAAATGGAAAGCTTGTGTAACCTGACACGCCTGTCCGACACGCTCGGACAGAAAACTTTAATAAGGGGTGTGCAATCCCCTTTTTGGACAAACCCAAATCCCAATGGATTCTTCCTTTTTCCAAATGGCGTGTAGTTTCTCTCTATACTCCAACATCTGTTTCCATTCCATTATATAGAGAAATTTTCCTTTATCATAAGTATAAAGTATACTGGTACATAATATCTATAATTGAATGATCAATTATGTATAATTGAAATTGTGGAAATTAAATTGAAATTGAAAATCTCCTGAAATAAAATTAAAAATCCCTTGAAATGAAATGCAAACTCCCTTGAAATGAAATTCAAATTCCCTTCGTTAAAACTTGACAGTCTCTTGTCATCGTTCTTTAGACTTGTAAAAATTTCTCGTCGTTTATCAATGCTTCCGTACTCGTATATTTTCTCGCGCTTGCAAAAAAAAGGGAAGAGAAGAGAAGGGAATAAAGGAGGAGGAGAGATGTGGCAGGTAGATCGCATCTAAATGAATATATTCATTGTAAAAGTCACTCCTACTCTCCTAAAGCCGCGCATGCAAAGAATACTGCTATAAATATTGATGATCTTTCATGCCGGAGAGACGTTGCTTTTTCAGTCGTGACCGTCTAATCTATTCCCAAACGTGACCCTATACACCGGCAGTGCTTTTCTCTGCTGAACACTGAATCTAGATATAAACACTTGACGTCGATATTAATGTCTTTATTAGCTTGTTCATCTCTTTTCCTGAAATCCGTCCAACTTGATGCTGACAATAAGTTTTCAAACAAAATAGAAATATTGGAAAAAATTCTTGAGCAAAAATAAGCTTTAATTTTAGTTTAATTGGTACGCGCGTTGATTCGTATCTGCTTTTCTGAAATATAAACGAGGGCCGCGATTCCGCAGGTGTGGCTCGTATCTAACTCGACCAATCTGATCGATTTTTGTGATAAATTGGAAGGAAAAAAGAAAAAAAGAAGGCGAAGTTAGGAGAGTCGTGCAAGGGGTCGAGAGTAAAACTCGCGGGGGCAACAAAACACGTGATCATATTGTGTCCATTAGGCGAAAAGTTGCTGGCCCTGAAAGCAAAGAGCAGGCACAAGCCTTTAAGCCATGTGGCGGGAAGTTTCCCACTGATCCTCGCCGCGCTGCTGGCTTAAGCCCCTAGGATTCCAAAGTTACTGCCATCATGGAAGCAACCACCTTCTATAGTATCTATAGTATCATGGATATAGTTTCAGTGTGTACGCGTAACCCCCATTCCACCCCAAAAACCGTTTTGCCCTCTCTCTCTCTCTCTCTCTCTCTCTCTCTCTCTCTCTCTCTCTCTCTCTCTCTCTCTCTTGTGTTTAATGGCGTCTAGCTGTCTCTCGTTGCTGAGTCGTGCATCCAACGATCTAGTGCATCCCTATCACGACAACGATCGTTCTCCGAGTTACGGTAGCTGATATTTACGACCATGGCACGGCGCGATGTTTAAGTAGTTAAATTGCCGATAATAAATGTGCATTCGTGGAGCGATTACCAGGCGTACCTCACGGAAACAGTGAGGTACCCAGTGTCGATCGTTTATTTAGCCGATTGTATCGAGAAAGTCCTAGGGAAGTCTCTTCATTACAAACCGACTTTTGAATACCAATGTGGGAAAAAATTATTTTATAAATAATATTTCAGCTCCAATGAACATTTGGGTCGTTCGATTTTCTATTCTAATTACAGGACTAGAATTAGGTCCCGTAAATTCCGTAAAGGTCCATAAATTTGCATGAAATCCAAAAAAGTCAGTTTTTTGGGAAAAAATTCGCAATTTTGTTTAAAAAAGTACAAAACAGGAGGTAGAAGAGATGAAATTCAGGATTGCCACGGATCAGGGCAGTCAATTATTAAATTATTAAAAATTAAATTATTTTCATAAATAATAAAACTTAACACTGAATTTCAATTAATTTTAATAAAATTTTAATCGAATTTCTCAAGCAATAAAATTATTCTTAAAAATTTTATTTAAATTCTTTTAAAAGAATTAATTTATTTAAAAATTTGTTGATCAAATTTCTTATCTGAATTTAATTTTAAAAGATATTCAATTATTCAATAAATTATTTATTTTTGTATTTAAATAATTGAATTTTCATATAATTATCAATAATAAGAATTGATTTAAAATGAAATTTTAGATAATAATTGAATACAAAAAGCAATAAATTTGCAATATATTTTTAATTAAATTTCTTGAATGAATTTAAATGTTTTAAAAAAAATTTTAATAAAATTCTACTTTACAATTTAATTATCTTTAAATATTTTGATAATAAATTTTTGTGGCAATTCTGAAATTGTTTCCCGAAAAAAATCGAAATTAATTTTAGTACACCATATCCCGGGTAGCAAAATCCAAGTCGCTACCAGAGTACAGATCTGATGCAGACCTGTTATTCTAGATCTGGAACGGATCTGGAATTTTACATGGTCCAAACCAGAAGCAGACTTGGTAACCAATTAAACAGCTCTATCTATATGCAGGTACCAAAACTACTAAACCAATTGCACAAATAATGAAAAGTCGGTAAGGTGAAACCGATTGAGCCCTTGAACAGGTAGGAAAATAAGGATAGCGACGTACAGAAGTATATTAAGAGAAAACCGAAATTTTAACTTTGTACTGCTACAAATTTCTCTTTACTATTTTAATGATCATTCTCTATATTTGAATTAGTTAAAAATAACTAATTTTCAGAAAAGCATATCTGATTGTCAGTTAAAAATAACTGATATTTTAGTACACTCATTTAACTGATTCAATTATAATTAAATAAGAATTATTAATTAAGCTTAATGAGATTAATTAATGAGTAGCTCATAATATTAATTTTTTCATTATATACTATAAAATACCGAATATTTATTCATAACAATAATAATTTGTAATACACTAAAATATTGATAAAATTTGACCAATTTTTAGTTGTTTTTTACTGATAACCATTAATTTTGTCATTAACAATAAGTTAATTTTAACTGATTGCAGAAGTAAAATGTCAGTCATTTATTGTTAGTTAACCCAGTGATTTTTAACTGATTCAAATTTAGAGAGCACAATTAAAATATAATTGTTCTTGTCGTTTCACGAATATTTATATTTTATGACCCTTATAATGCAAAACATTTCCTTCTGTATGCTTTTTAAAATTACTTTACTAAACAGTTGGTTACTTAATGTATCTATTGGACTGAATTCAGATTTATAATTGTTTAACCTAATATTCGAAAATATTTACTCGGAAACAAATCCCTGTATTTACAATAAATTCTATAATTATTACTCTACACAAGTAATTTATGCTTATAAATTAAAAACCGAGAAATCTGAAAATGTACTATATAAACAACTTTTGGGAATTTCCCAAACGTAGCATGAGCGCGTAAAGTAACCCTGAACCGCAGGGGTTCTACCTATCTTTTCTTTCGGGTTTCAGTAAGTGAGAGAGAGAAAGAGAGTCTATTTGCTCTGCTTTTTGAATGCAATTTTTCTCTAAGCCCAGATTCTCAGACCTCCGAGATGGTCGAGCGGTTAAAGCGTTTTATCTTGCGTCCCCTACGTCACCAAAACCTGCGTTGCGATATATAGTTAGGTGCTCGAATCCCTGCGTTTAGGAATTTTCTTAATATAATTATAATCTACGACTTTAATAAAAAAAAAAAAATGAAATACTGTGTTTAGGAGTGTGTATTTAAGTAGTTCTTCCAGCTTAAAATGAAAAAAAAATTGAAAAAAATTAAAAAATAAAGAATTTAAAACATTTAAATTTAACTTAAATTTTGCTTTTTGTAATTTATTTAAAAACAATCTTATTCATTTGAAAAATGCCTATTTTATTAATTGCAAAAGATGAAAATATTATTATTGTATTTAAATTAAATATATTTTCAACTAAAAACACAAATTTTACAAAAAGCAAAGCTATTATAATAAACAGCAAAGCAATGACCAGAAAAAAGCAAGAACCCACGCTAGGTACTGTCGAACGCCTTGTTACCATACGAACAACAGAGAAAATCAAATCTGGTTATATACACGTTTCAGACATGTTCCGCGTTTCAAACCAGCTTTGGCACAGACTTGGTTACCAGATCTGGCCCAGATCTAACCAGATCAGTTACAGACCTGATCCAGACTTCAATTGCTACCCGGGATGGTATTTCTTTTAGATTTATATTTGTAAAAATCGATTTTTATAAAATGTTCTTCAAAGTTTGAAAAACTGATTTTTTATGCAAGCCTTTTGTTTAGTAATAATATTAGAACCCTATACAATATCAAAATTGATATATTTGGATTTAAATTTTTGAATCATACTTGTGATTTTATTAAAAGTTAATGATTTGAATCCATAACTCAATTTCAAAAAGGCAGAAGGTTTTTAAATTTTTACCAAAGAGAAGGCTTACATAAAGTAATATTTACAAAGAAGAACATTTTTTTTTCAAAATTCGCTGGTTCGAGACTTGAATTGAATAGATTTTCTTGCTATTCTCGCGAAATGGGCGCTGATCCATATTGGCCGCATTGAGAAATGCGCGCGCATCGCCCCCCCACTCCTCCTTTTTAGCCGAACCTACAAAATAATCTAAAAGACGAAATACTCTGAAAAATCGTTCTGAATTTAAACTAATTTAAGTATTTAAGTAAAATAATTGAAATCAGTTGAGAAATCAGTTGAGAAATCTTTTAAGAAATTATTTAAGTTATTCGAGAAGTAAGTCATTCGAGTACTTACTTTCTTGTTTCATTTACCAGAAGATTGGAATGTTTCAATGCAGTTTGTAGTTGTCTTATCTTCCCTCAGCACGCCTATGGGGACCCCAAAGCATCGTAAACCCCAAGCATGAAATACATCCCCGAAATTAATATCTCTTGGACCAATATCATCTATCGTAAAAGCCCTCCTTTCACGTGGAGCAATGTAATGATCCAAAATACGTAAAGACATATACGGCTTTATTAAACGACGTGTTTGGAATGTTTCCCCAATATAGAAAATCTTCTCCATCTCAATTATCTGTTTCTTCATTTAGTTTCATTTTATGAAACTTGATATCAGTTTTTTGAAACTGGAAGTTATTGTGGAAGTTATTGTGGAAACAAAAAATTGTTTTCGCACTTATTTCGGTGTGCCTTTTGTGGTGTGTATTTTTTTTTTTTTTTTTTTTGCGGAATTGTTTTTTCGGTGGCTAAATTGGCTAAAGTGGATAAAATGGATAAAATGGATCTTGTCGAATATATTCGTCTCACTGATGGGCAGGATGATGATCCGCCATCTCAGCGCAACTTGGGAGGTCCGCTCTTGATATTCCCTTCTCATCCCCTCACTCTGCGCTCCTTTTGTACACGCTTCATTCTGTCTTCGTCTTGTTCATGAACTTTCTCTCTCAACCCTCTCTTTTTTTTTGCTTCTCTCTTTGTCTTTTCTCTCTGTCCTTCTTGCCCTTCGTTTCAACCCCCCCACTCTTCAACGGCAGGTAAAACTTTTATTCTCCTCATCTTCGGTCTCGAGACGCGACGTACCCATGGGATCCAAAGGGTCTCCGCGATCATATTTTTTGCATTGAAATCCTGAAAATAACCTCCTTGAAACAAGTTGGCAGTTTCGTCCCTTTTCATATATGAAACTCAGATGGGGATATACTATATATATATATATATATAATGTCAAAGACGTGACGAGTTGTGAATAAAAGACGAGAGGGAGAAAGGGGAAATGTTGATCGAGTTTTTCCCCAATATGGCCAGGAGTCGAGTAGCCGGATGCTTGAGACGCGACTTTTATGTGCGTTGAATCTCGCAGGTGGTGGCAAACCTCTTGCCGAAGAGATAGAGATATAAACATAAAGAGTACAAGAAGCCTTATCACGCTCGCATTGAAAAAGAAGTACGATGGCGCGTTAAAATACGACGTTTCTCCACGCGCATTTCTTCTCACACACTGCTTATATATACCTTTAATTCACCGTGTCTTTGGCAAGACAATTTATTTATTATAAATTGATCGCGCAACGGGAAAAAATGAATAAAAAAAAATCTTGTTTCGATATATATTTGCTCAGAACAACTCTGATGAAGTTCTTTATAACCGCAACGTAACCAGTTCTGTAAAACGATATTTCCAAAAGAAAAAACAAACAAAAAAATTGTAATACAAAATTATTTTGCATTATTTTTTTCTTTTATAGGGTTGCTACACGTCAGGGAAATCAGGGAATTCAGTGAAAAGTCAGGGAAAGTAGAATTAAAAAATAGAAAGAAAATCAGAAAATTAATTAGGAAATTATTAAATAAGGAAAAGTTCAGGAATTTTCTTTTAATTCTGGAAAGAAAGTAAATTTTTAGAATTCAGAGGAAAATTCTGAATTTTTGGTGTTTTTTTTTGTTTGCCTCATAAAAGAGGGAGAAAGGTGAAATGTTGATCGAGTTTATATGAAACTATACCACGAATTCTAATTCAAAACCTTCAAAAAATTTTTTTATTCCTGACAAGAATGAATTTTTTAATACTATTCAATTATTTAAAAAGTTTTAAGGCAATTATCTTGATAAATAACAAGATTCTTCACAGAAATTTAATTATTTTAAGGGATTTTAATAAAATTCTATGCAAAATTCAATTATTTTCATAAACAACAATTATTTATCACAAGAATTTGATTATTTTCAAACGTAATAAAATTCTTCGAAGAAATTCAATTTTTTTTTAAACTTTTAACGAATATCTCGTCAAGAATTCAATTATCTCTACAATTAGCAAAATTTTTCGCGTAAAATTCAATTATTTTAAAAAATTTCAATAAAATTCTTTGCAAAATTTCTAATTATTTTCAAAAGTTTTTAGCAATTCAATAATTTTCAATATTTATTATTTTCATAAAATTTTTTAAAAGATTTAATTATTGAAAAAAATTTTTAATACAATTCTATTAAAACATTCAATTAATTTCATAAATAATAAAATTTCATTTAGGAAGTCTAATTATTTTTATCGCAGAATTTCTAATGTTTTTATTACAATTTTAAATAAATTCCTCGAAAAATGCAATTATTCATAAAAATTGTATTAAAACTTGACCATAAAGAATTCAATTTTAAGAAATTAACATTCAATTATTTAATAAAATAATAAAATTCATTGTAATAATTCAAATATTTTCATAAATAACTTTTGATTGGTCGCAGAAAATTAATTATTTTCGAAAATTTTTAAGTAATTTTGGAAAAGAATTCAATTATCTTGATAAACAACAAAAATTTTGGCCTGAAATTCAATTATTTTTAAAAATTTAAATAAAAAATTAAAAAATTTAAATTTATTTTCATAAATAACAATATTTTTTACAAGAATTCAATTTTTTTCAAAAGTAATAAAATTGTTCGAAGAAATTCAATTATTTGTAAAAATTTAAATAAATATCTCGTCAAGAATTCAATTATCTTTACAAATAGTAAAATTTTTCGACTGAACCTCAATTATTATTTTAAAAAATTTAAATAAAATTCTTTGCAAATTTTGAATTCTTTTCAAAACTTTTTCGCAATACAATAATTTTCAATATTTATTATTTTTATAAAATTTATCAAAAGATTTAATTATTGCAAACAATTTTTAATACAATTCTATTAAAACATTCAATTATTTTCATAAATAATAAAAATTTCATTTAGGAATTTAATTATTCTTATCCGAGAATTTCAAATATTTTTAATACAATTTTCAATAAATTCCTTGAAAATTGCAATTATTCTTAAAATTTTTATTAAAACTTGACGAAAGAATTCAATTTTAAGAAACATTTAATTATTCAATAAAATAATAAAATTTGTTCCAATAATTGAATTATTTTCATAAATAACTTTTAATTCGTCGCAGAAAATCAATTATTTTTTAAAAATTTTAAGTAAATCTGCAAAATAATCCAATTACCTTGATAAACAACAAAATTCTTCCCATAAAATCAGTTATTTTAAGGAATTTTAATAAAATTCTTTTCCAAAACTTAATTATTTTGATAAATTTCAAAATTCATCACACGAATTCAATTCTTATAAAATAAGTAATAAAATAAATTATTTTCAAAATTTTTTTAAAATTTCTCGACAAGAATTAAATTATCTTTATAAATAAATATCGAAATTCTTCTCAAGAATTAAATTATTGTCAAAAATTTTAATAAAATTCTGGTCAAAATTTCAATTATTTAAACAAAATTTAATAAAATTCTTCGCATGAAGTCAATTATTTTCATAAATTATTATTTAAATTCTTTTCAGAAATTTAATTATTCTTAAAATTTTCAGAAAAATTCGTCAAATAGTTTTCAATTATTTTTAAAAATTGTTATAAAATTCTTTAATATAATAAATTTTAGTAAAATTTTAATTAAATTCTTTAAAAGAAATTGAATATTTTCAAAAATTGTTAATAAAATTCGTCGTAAAAATTAAAATTTAAGAAACATTCAATTATTGAATAAGTTATTTATTTTTGTATTTAAATAATTTAATTCTCGTTGAATTTTTTATTAAAAAATGTTTTAAAAATTAATTTTGGTTAAAATATTAGATAATAATTAATATAATTAAATAAATATTTATTAATATAATAATAATTTTTAATAATTTTCACTAACAATTTTGTAGAATTTATTTTTTTGTAAAAGTCTAATTGAATTCTTTTTAAATGCTTTGAAGTTTTTATTTTCTATAATTGTATATATTTAAGGGAATTTGAACCATTATGACGTCACAGTTTAATAACAAATGCTTTCAACAAATTGTGACGTCATAATGATTCAAATGCCCTTAATTCAAGAATTTCTAAATAATCGAAATTTCGTAAAGTTAAATTTTAAACATATGAATTTATAAATCCAAAGAATTTTTTTTTTTAAATTATTAAAAATAATCGATTTAAAGAAGAATTTTGGTTAAAAATTCTAGAAAATAATAATTGAATTAAAAAGATTGAAATAATTTCGAAGAAGTTACAGTAACATTATTTTTATAACATAAAATAATGATTTTGTCACTCGATCATCTTTAATTATTATATTATATAAAAAATAAAGAAATGGATTACTCCGAGTCAAAGAATCGGAGTGATCGATTTCTTTATGTTTTATAATAATATCCTTATGAGTCGTTCAATTTCAAAAGGTTTGAATTTGAATTTTTTATACATCTTAATTCCAATGGAAAAATAATGATTAAATATTTATTTATAAATGAAGTTATTGACGTTTTCGAATTATTTGACAATTGAAGAAATTCTTAAATAAATGTATTAGAACATTTTTCTCAGTATCTAATAATTTTTTAGAGTGAATCAGAGTATTCTTATTTAGTGTCAGAGAAAAAGTCAAAATTCTGCCTGAAAATCAGGGAAAAATCAGAAAAAAACAAAGTTAAATTTTTTTGTAGTAACCCTGTCTTTTTACTCTCTTTTATCAGATCGTAGTTTCTGAAAAAATTAAAAAAAAAATCGTAGTTACGATTGTCACCTCATTATCCGCACCCACGCTTAAAGGGAGCCAAACAAAAATGGAACTCTCTTTCTCTCTCTCTCTCTTTGAAACGAAAGATACGCCCGTGTGTGCCTTCTTAACCGCGCGAGAAAGATTTATGCCTGTCCTCCAGGGAGGAATGTATACCCGTATGTAACAGCGAAAATAATAAGAAACGTACGAGTATTTTTCTCCTAGATATCTGCCTAACAATCTTACCACGCAGTCACTTTGAATTCCCCCCACCACAACCATATAGAGAGGAGGGGGGGGGGGTTACTTTTAGAATTTCAAACCCGCTATTAACCCCCAACACGATTTATAATTACAAACGGTAGATTAATTACGAAAAAATTCTCCATCGTCCACTTAATTAGTTTCATCGCCTCAATTAACTTTTGCCATCGCGCATCCTTTCTTCTTATCCTTCTTCTTTTTTCCCCCCTTGACGAAAATAATCTCGATCTACTTATTTCATTTTGTATGATTTTAATAAAAAAAAAAAAAGGAAAAATCGAAAAAGAAAAAAAGAATTTTTTAGTTGATTTAAAAGTTAATATGAATATTTCTTTTTTACCTCTAAGAGTCATTGAATATTATATTTCAACTAAAGTCGTTGCTTGTTAATTTTTTTTACCCGCATAAAATTCAATTTTCAACCATAGGAATATAAAAATTGTAATACGTTCAAGAAATGAAACTCGAATTTAGAATTTCAAGATGGCGGACTAAATATGGCGTCGAATATGAATAGTTTATTATTTATACAAAAAAAAAAAATTACTGTATTGCGACATTTTGCAATATCAAACAAGCTTTCGTCAATTTTACTCTATTCTTGCATAGTGTTAGGCTCGGCCGAGGGCTCGACAATATTCAGCTTAACTTCCGCACTCGACTCTACATAATTTTGGATCAATCGCGAAGAAGATCACAATGAATAAAAATCAAAGAAATTTTTGTTTTATAAAAAAAAATTGCGTCGAAAGAATAAATGTAATCGACGGATCGATGAAACGAAGGTAATAACAGGCAATTTTAGTCCTTTTAGTTAGGCGACTCACATTCACCTATAAGTGGAGTGTTTAAAGAGAGAAGGATGGTTCGAAAGTAATTGCGTTCACTCTAAAGAAGCAAGTTTGTTGGTCGCATCTTTCTCTCCATTTTGCTGCGCGAATTCCGTAAAAGAAGAAAAAGAAGAAGAAAATGATGATGATGATGATGATGATGATGATGAAGGAAAAAGGCAAGCACTTATGGATCGTTAACAAATACGAAAAAAAAAATTCAAGTTCAACGTCATTGTCTGCACGTCGTTTGTGTGCCTATATCTATATATACAATATCGATGATACCAACGCGACATGTACAAAAACCATGTAATCGCGTATTTAGATGCATGCATCTTATGATGCAGACGTTCAACGTTATGGATGATGAAAATAAAAAAATTATTACCAAAGAAAGCCGCGCTTTCCAACTCTCAAAGACGATTCTTGTTGGAAAGGAACATTATCTTCATAAAACCTATGAAGCAAAACAACTTATGACCTTTGCTACACGAAATTTGCATTCGAGAAGCTTCTTAATGTCCCTTGTTGTTTCAATACATATCTCAATAAATTACGGGAGAAAATTGATTCTTCTAGATCGGCGAAATTATTATTGCCAATGAGAAAGGAATATATCCAAATCTGCTGGAAAAAATAAACTGTAGTCAATTGTTGCAAATAATAGAATCCTAATATAACCAAATCGGTTCAAAAAATTCAAGTTTTATCTGTAGTTTGCAGAATGCATCAGACTTAAAAATAAACATTTGTTTTTTAATTCTTTGTATGTAATCAAGGTTTTCACAGGTCAGGGAAATCAGGAAATTCAGAGAAAAATCATGGATTTTTATTCACTGGGAGGAAATGAAATTTTTAGAATTTAGAGGAAAATTCTGAATTTTTGGTGTCTTTCTTTGTTTGCCTCGTAAACTATGAAACTACCACGAATTCTAATACAAAAATTTTCAAAAACTTTTCTATTTCTGACAAGAATGCATTTTTTGAATATTATTTAATTATTTCAAAAGTTTTAACGCAATTATTTTGATAAATAACAAAATTCGTCACAGAAATTCAATTATTTTAAGAAATTTGAATAAAATTCTTTGCAAAATTCAATTATTTTTATAAATAACAATATTCATCAGAAGAATCGGATTATTTTCAAAAGTAAGTAATAAAATTCTTCGAAGAAATTCAATTATTTTCATAAATAACAATATTCATCAGAAAAATTGGATTATTTTCAAAAGTAATAAAATTCTTCAAAAAAATTCAATTATTCCTAAAAATTTTATCGAATAACTCGTCAAGAATTCAATTATTTTTACAAATAGCAAAATTTTTCGTCTTAAATTCAATTATTTAAAAATATTCAAATAAAATTCTTTGCAAAATTTCAATTCTTTTCAAAAATTTTTTGCACTTCCATAATTTTCAAAACATATTTACTAATTTCATAAAATTTATCAAAAGATTTAATTATAGAAAAAATTTTGAATACGATTGATTAAAACATTTAATTACTTATATAAATAATAAAATTTCAATTAGAAGGTCAATTATTTTTATCGCAGCTTTTCAAATATTTTGATAATACAATTTTAAAGAAACTCCTCAAAAAAAGCAGTTATTCTTAAAAATTTTATTAAACCTTGACGAAAGAATTAAATTTTAAGAAACATTCATTTATTTAATAAAAAAGTAAAATTCATTTTAATAATTCAAATATTTTCATAAATAACTTTTAATTTGTCTCAGAAAATCAATTAGTTTCAAAATTTGTTAAGTAATTCTGCTAAAGAATTCAATTATTATGATAAACAACAAAATTTTTCCCCTAAAATTTAATTATTTTAAAGAATTTAAATAAATTTCTTTACAAAATTTCAATTCTTTTCAAAAGTTTTTCGCAATTCAATAATTTTTAATATTTACTATTTTCATAAAATTTATCAAAAGATTTAATTAATGTAAAAAATTCTGAATACGATTCTATTAAAATAATCAATTATTTTTATAAATAATAAAATTTCATTTATCCTCGAAAAATGCAATTATTCTTAAAAATTTTACTGAAACTTGACGAAAGAATTCAATTTTAAGAAACATTCAATTATTCAATAAAATAATAAAATTCGTTGCAATAATTCAATTAATTTCATAAATAACTTTTAATTCTTCGCAGAAAATCAATTATTTTCAAAAAATTTTAAGTTATTCTGCAAAAGAATTTCATTATCTTGATAAACAAAATAATTCCCATAAAATCAATTATTTTAAGGAATTTTAATAAAATACTTTTCCAAAACTCAATTATTCTGATAAATAGCAAAATTCATCACAAGAAATTAATTCTTTTAAAAAATAATAAAATACTTTGCAAAAAATAAATTATTTTCAACATTTTTTTAAAAATTCTTGTCAAGAATTAAATTATCTTTATAAATAGGTAGCGAAATTATTCTCAAGAATTAAATTATTGTAAAAAATTTCAATAAAATTCTGGTAAAAATTTCAATTATTTAAACAAAATTTAATAAAATTCTTCGCATGAATTCAATTATTTTCATAAATTATTATTTAAATTCTTTTCAGAAATTTAATTATTCTTATAATTTTCAGAAAAATTCGTCAAATAGTTTTCAATTATTTTTAAAAATTGTTATAAAATTCATTAATATAATAAATTTTAGTAAAATTTTAATTAAATTCTTTAAAAGAAATTGAATATTTTCAAAAATTGTTAATAAAATTTTTCGTACAAATTAAATTTTAAAAAGCAGTTAATCTTTAATATTATTATAATTTTGAAAAAGAATTGAATTATTTAAAAAAATTTGATATAATTTGTTTATTAGAATTTAATAATTATCTTTAATAATGTTTTAATTTTATTTTATTTAAAAAATTTAAGTATTTTCAAAAATTTTATTAAAATTCTTCGTTAAAAAGTAATTATTTTCAAAAATTTTAATAAAACTTTTAATAAGAATGCAATTTTAAGAAACATTCAATTATTGAATAAATTATTTATTTTTGTATTTAAATAATTGAATTTCCTTAAATTAAAAATTTTTTAATAAAATTTGATTTAAAAAATGAATTTTGGTTAAAATTTTAGATAATAATTGAATATTATAAACTATAGCATGGATTTTTAGAAATAATTGAGTTTTTTAAAGTTTTAAATTAAAATCTTGGAAAATTTGAATTTTTCATAATTTTCATTAACAATTCTATAAAATTTTTTTTTTTTTTTGTTAAAAAGTCTAATAGAATTTTTTTCAAAATTATTTGAAATTTTTTATTTTCTAATTGTATATTCAATATTGAAGAATTTCCTAATAATCGAAATTTTGCAAAATTGAATTTTAAACAAAAATGGATTTGTAAATTCTTCAAGAATTTTTTTATAAAAATTATTAAAAACAATTGATTTAAAGAAGAATTTTGGTTAAAAATTCTAGGAAATGTTAATTAAATTTTAATGATGAAAATAATTTTGAAGAAGTTGTAGTAACATTATTCTTATAATATAAATATAAAATAATGATTTTGTCACTCGGTCTACTTTAATTATTATAAAACATAAAGAAATGGATTACTCCGAGTCAAAAACTCGGAGTGATCGATTTTTTTATGTTTTATATAATATAACAATATTTACTATAATTTTATTCGAAGTACGCATCTAATCGTCAAATTTACATTCGCCATCAATGATTTTTGACATGAAAGTTTAATCAATCGCGTTGCGCATATGTCACGCGGCCATCTAATCAAAGAGGATTACCGCTCGCAGTGCAATTAACGTGAATTGAGTATGTTGGCTCATCGATCAATTCGAATCAAGCCATAAAATCTATAAAAAACTCGTACGTGTAAAAAATTAAAAATTAACAAAAACAAAAAGCGCACATCTAGAATATGATATAATTATTCACGAAATTCTCGTTAAAAATACACGCATTATTATATCTCATTTTTTTCTACAGGAAAAAAAGGGATGATTATCTTTCAGTAGGGAGGGGAAAAAAAACGTAAAACATCAAGTGAATTCCGTGATGGTTGATCGCGCCGTTGAGACTAAAATGGCGCGCTGATGAAAAAAAGGGTCTACGGGGACTAATTTTTATTTCCTTCTTTTTTTACAAAAAAAAAAAGAAGAAACGAAAGAAAAACACAAAAACCCTGTAAGTGCTCCACGTCCACCTCTATATTTCTCATAAATTTAAATGAATTTACATGAATTTGAATTTAATGCCTCTCCATGCTTTATCGATGCAATTAAGCTTTTAAGCGCGCATTTGCATTAATCCAATGTTTATAATTATACCAAAAAAAAACTTCTTCGGTAAAGAAAAATATCACAATATAGAAAGAAGAATTTATCTCGAATTTTCAAAAACAAAAAAAATTATGTGTCTTCCCCGGGTCATTTTATTGATCGCGAAACAAGTGTCAATTTCTCGCTGTGAAAATATATAGCGCACGATTATAGCCATTTTCCATTTTGGTGTATATGCTTTCAACACATAGAGAGAGAGAGAGTGTTGTTTGTCAGTTTGCGATCGATCATGGTTAACGGTATGCGCCTAATAAATCCATTGCATACTCGTCGATGGCAACGGTGAAAATCTACGAGTTCCAAGTTGTCCTAGTCTCGTCGTACTTTACAGCGTTAACGATCGAGCTAATTTGCAATCATCGACTCGCGAATGAATATTAATGTGTCCATGAATTTACGAGGGAAAACTGTCATTAACGACAAGTACTTACTTTTTTTTTGTTTTGCATGACAGGAATAAATTACTTTTTCCTAGAGGTAAAAAAATAGGTATTCATATATTAACTATTCCCAGGTGAGTCAATCAATTATATTTCGATTAAAGCCTTTGCTCATTTCAAATCAGTATAATTTCGATCGGTATACTTGACAATTTTCAATTTTTTATAGTAAATTTTAAAAGAATTTTTTGTGTACTATTCAAAAACTGACTCTTTTTTAAAAATTTTTATCAATTTCAATTGGAAAGCTGAGATTTTTTCCAATAAATTATGTAAATTTTAAAAGTCTCACAACAATGGATTTTCAAGAAAATAAAAAAAATCAACTCTAAAAAATTTTTATTTTTTTTATTAAAAGCATTATTCGCAACAGATTTCTCTCCGTGTAGGTTTATTTTTTAAAAAAATGCGGTTGAATAATTTTTTTTTATTGAAAAAAAGAGTTTTGAAATTAAAAAGTACACAAACAGTGCTTGAAAATTTATTATATAAAAATTAAAATTGTCTTATTTTTCTAGAAGTTATGTAAATTTAAATAAAACAATGTTTTATTATAAATTAACAGTTCGAATTATAAATGAGACTGGTAATTATTATATACAATTAAAAATTATAATTATTTCATAGGTATAATTTTTTTAATTTTATTGAATAAATTAATTTAATAATTTTTACATAATATAAATTAAAGTACGTCACTGGTTTATGAAACAAAAATAACTTTAAACAAATCACTTCACAACAACAAAAAATTAAACTTAAAAATATTCATTTTACAACAACATTTCATAACGATAGCTTACAAAAAAATTAATTCACAACGAAATTGTAACTTTAAAATAATTTTGTCATGCGCGATTTTAATGCATTTTTATAATGAAAAATATTCATCACAAGAATTCAATTATTTTTAAAAGTAATAAATTTCTTCTTGGAAATTTTTTTAAAATTTAATGCAATGTTTCGCAATAATTCAATTATTTTAAATAGAATATTAATTAAATTTTTTTGAAATAATTTAATTATTCTTTTACATTTTAATATAAAATTCTTTCCAATAATTAAATTATTTTCATAAACAATTCTTCGGAAGAATTCAATTATCAAAGATAAATAACAAAATTATTCCCGAAAATTCAATTATTTGCATAAATAACAATACTCATCACAAGAATTCAATTATTTTTTAAAGTCTTCTTGGAAATTCAATTATTTTTAAGAATTCTAATAAAATCGCTCGCAATAATTCAATTATTGTTCAAAATTTTAATAACTGGAATTCTTTGTAAAATTTGATTATTTTTAAAAACTTTTCGCATTTTAATGCTTTTTAATATTTACAATAATTTTCATAAAATTTGAAACCAGAATTAAATTATTTAAACAAATTTTTGTAAAAATCTTCGTAAGAATTCAATTCTTTTCATGAATAATTAAAGTTTCTTAGGAATTCAATTATTTACAAATTTTGTTATAAATTTCTTCGCAATAATTCAATTATTTTCATAAATAATAACATTTTTACAGGAATTCAATTATTTTTATAAATAATAAAATTCTTTTAGGAATTCAATTATTTTCATAAATAATAAAACTCATTGCAGAATTTCAATTATTTTTAATGCAATTTTAATCGAATTCCTCGAAAAATGGAATTATTCTTGAAAATTTTATTAAAATTCGTCCAAAGAATTTAATGATTTAAAAAATTTGTTGATAACTTTTTTTATGAGAATTTAATTTCAAGAAACATGAAATTAATAAATAATTTATTTTTGTATTTAAATAATTGAATTCTCGTAGAATTTACTAATAAAAATGGTTTTAAAAATGAATTTCAGTTAAAATTTTAGATTATAATTAAATATTAAAAGCATTATATAACGTGGATTTTTAGAAATAATTAAATTTTGAAAAAGTTTCAAATTGAATTCATTGAAATTCATAATTGTTTATATTTTTGACAATCGATTCTGTAGAATTAATTCTTTTTAAAAGTTTAATAGGAATTTATTAAAATTATTTCAAGTTTTTATTTTTCAATATTATATATTTAATTGCAGAATTTCCGAATAATTGAAATTTTGTAAAATTGAATTCTAAACGAATGAATTTGAAAATTGTCAAAGAACTTTTTTAAAAATTATTAAAAATAATGTATTTATTGAAGAATTTTAGTTAAAAATACTAGAAAAAAATTTAATTTTAGAGAAGTTAGAAATTATTGCAGAAATTCAATTATTTTCAAGAGTAATAACATTCTTCTTAAGGATTCAATTATTTTCACTAATAATAAAACTCATAGCAGCGTTTTAATTATTTTTCATACAATTATAATTGAATTCCTTGAAAAAAGTAATTGGGTTCATACAAGTTTTAATAAAATTCGACAAAAGAATTCAATTATTTAAAAATTTGTTAATAAAATTCTTTATGAGAATTGAATTTTGAGAAACATTCCATTATTCAATAAATTATTTACTTTTGCATTTAAATAATTAAATTCTTTTAGAATTTTCTAATAAAACTTTATTTTGATTTTATAAAAATGAATTTCAGTTAAAATTTTAGATTATAATGAAATATTAAAAGCATTATAACGTGGATTTTTAGAAATAATTAAATTTTGAAAGAGTTTCAAATTAAATTCATTGAAATTCTTAATTGTTTATATTCTTGACAATTGATTCTGTAGAATTAATTCTTTTTAAAAGTTTAATAGGAATTTATTGAAATTATTTCAAGTTTTTATTTTACAATATTATATATTTAATTGCAGAATTTCCAAATAATTGAAATTTTGTAAAATTGAATTCTAAACGAATGAATTTGAAAATTCTCAAAGAACTTTTTTAAAAATTATTAAAAATAATGGATTTATTGAAGAATTTTAGTTAAAAATACTAGAAAAAAATTTAATTTTAGAGAAGTTAGAAATTATTGCAGAAATTCAATTATTTTCAAGAGTAATAAAATTCTTCTTAAGGATTCAATTATTTTTACTAATAATAAAATTCATCGCAGCGTTTCAATTATTTTTCATATAATTATAAATTATAATTGAATTCCTTGAAAAAAGTAATTATGTTCATGCAAGTTTTAATAAAATTCGACAAAAGAATTGAATTATTTAAAAATTTGTTACTAAAATTCTTTATCAGAATTGAATTTTGAGAAACATTCAATTATTCAATAAATTATTTACTTTTGCATTTAAATAATTAAATTCTTGTGGAATTTTTTAATATTTGATTTTCATTTTATAAAAATGAATTTCAGTTAAAATTTTAGATTATAATTGAATATTAAAAGCAATATAGCGTGAATTTTTAGAAATAATAATTGATTAATAATTAATAATTTTGGAATTAATTTTTTTGAAAAAGTTTAGTTGAATTTTCTTTTATATTATTTGAAGTTTTTATTTTCTAATATGCATTTAATTGAAGAATTTAGGAATAATTAAAATTTCGTTAAACTGAATATTGTAAACAAATGGATTTGGAAATTGCCAAAGAACTTTTTCGAAAATTATTAAAAATAATTGATAACAAGTAAAATTGTAGTTAAAAATTTTTGAAAATAATAATTGAATTGAAATAATGAAAATAATTTTGAAGAAGATTTTTTTATAATATAAAATAATGATTTTATTTCTTGGTCATCTTTAATTATTATAAAATATGAAGAAATCGATCACTCCGAGTCGAAGACTCGGAGTTATCGATATCTTCATGTTTTATAGTTATAAAAAAATTTAATGAACTAAAATTTCATTCATTGTAAAAATAACACCAAAATTAATTATTTTAATCTTTCTTGGTATTAATTTAATCTGCATCACATTTTAATACAACACTTTTTAATACCTCGCGATTTACTGTGAACGGGTACCAAATGGGGATCAATTAACAGCACATATTCTGTATCAAAGCAGCGAATAGATTTACTTCTTTTTTATTATATTAGGAACGTAGTGCCAAAAATTCCAGCACTAGAAATAACAGAAAGAATCGAATAAAAATTGGTTGTTGGTTACGTAGTTACAGGTTGGTTGGACTTGCGGAGAAGATGAACGAGGCGGCGCGGCACGAGATCTTATCCCCTTGCAGCAGCGGCCACTGAATCATCCGCTTTGAATAGGCCCTCGCTTCACTCCCTATATTATATATATATGTATATATACATACCTCCATATAACGAAGCTTATATACCTATATTCCATGTCCACAATATACACCATGGGCTTTTGGTATAAATGCGTTTATATACAGAAACCTTGGTACGCACTAAATTAACTGCTGTGAGAGAGGCGCAGTATCACACACCAACCACCTTGTGACTCGAAAGTCTCGCGCGAATCCTCCCCCTCTCCTTTCATTTCCATGACTTACCTTTACAGGTTAACGATAATGCGCGCACTGCTACCAGAGTCTTAATCAGCATAAATCATACCCACAATGCCTCCGCTCTGCCTTCGAATCTCCACAGAGTTGCTTATCTAGTTGTAGAGGTGTTTCTCCTGCACTGGAATTCCGAAGATACCGCACAAACACACATTCCCTATTTTCTCTTAGATGAAGATTAATGTGCTGAGCGAGTTGTTTATCCCGCTCACGCGCGCAGCGAAATTGCAAATTTTAACTCTTGTTTATTAAGTGTCCTTTTTAAAGTCAAAAAATGGTGGATACAATATGGCGAACGAGAACGACAAAGCTGAGTTGCTAGGTTTTCTTCTTTTTTTAAGTTCCTTTCAGTTTTTCTGCTATAGGTTTCTATGATGTTCCGTTTTCTTCTGACTTTCCTTTTGGGTATTAAACTTTCTTCTATTAAATTTTCTACCATCAACTAAAGCTCTTCTTGTACTCGAAGTACTTTTGCACCAGAAAAATTTCCCACTGTTTCCTTGGGGAAAACCATTTCCTCAGAGATCCAGATGATAGCTATCAGTGTGACCTTTGCAACTTTTGCCTTCTGTCACACAGTTTCTTGATCACGAAACAAAATAAAAGTTGGAATAGAGAAATAAATTCAAACGCTAAAACATGATCCCTGAGAGTGTTACACAATCAACACTATAACAATAGCATTATTGTTTTTTTAGAAATTGTCGCTCACGGTTGCAAAATAAAAACAGTTACAAAATTCAACAACTCCGATATAAATGTTTTGCAACCATTGGGATTTATTACTAACTACCACCTCACGATTCAACACTACCATACTAACTATTAATTATTAATTACACCCTCTTGCTTTGAATTTTATCCAAACTTTCATATCATTCAAACTGTTTCAAAATTCAAATAACCATTATTTTTTTTCTCTTGACAAAAGTTGTTTTTACAAGTCACGTATTTTCTTTATTGCTCATTAAGAAACTAGAAATCTTGGAATGTTGCCAAACAGTATAGTGAGGGGGGGGACAGATAGTTATACCGAGTTCGATGCGAAAACTATTTGCCGAAAGTGAAGCATTCGAATACCGCGCACAAGAGAATATAATAAAGCCAAGAAAAGGAAAAAAATAGCGACAATTTTTGGCAGCCAAATCCCATATCGCGTTCTACGAATCATGAATGAAGTAGCTGTGGAACTAGTTCTGGCTAACTTTTTCATGATTTATGTGAGTTCATTATTATTTTCGCCTGCAGAATAATCGCCAACGCGAGGAGAGCACAGGGTCCGGAACTATACTGCGAAGTTGAATAATGGATCTCTTTCTTTCTCTCTCTCTTTTTTTTTGTCTCTTTTTGCCAAAGTCGATAATCAATGAGAAAGCTGAGAAATGAATTTTCGTATATTGCAGTGTACGGATTTTTATAATTTTAACGGAAGATTTTTTTTTTCATTATTTTTTGTACCCGCTTATATAGATATAATATATAAGATTCCTTCTTGATATGATTTTCAAAAGAGGTAATATGTACTTGTTATGGCAAGAGATGAGAAGAGAGAGAGAGAGAGGGTGAAGGGGGAATTTATGACGTGAATGAAAATCGTCTCATCTCTCGATAATGATCGGTTACTTTATAAAAGAGAATGTGAAGAAGGCCCTCTGAAATTCCCGTTCGGTAATTCTGGAAATGTGAACCAAATTTTAAATTCCGGTCCCCATCTTCCATAATCATAGTTTCTTGCAGACGAGAGCGTGATGGCGTCGTCGTCCTGTTGGTTGGAACCGGCTCTCCCCACTCTCTTTTGGGCCCCCTGGGGTCCGTGGGGCCCTGCCCTTCGCTTCTCCAATGGTGACTACGAAACCTTCAATCATTTTCCCTCCATTTGGTATTTATTTCGTTGCTTCCAAATTTTTGGCTTTTGCTTCGCAAAAGTGTTGCTTTACAAAAGTGTTCCTTTTTTTTTAGTAATGAACCGAATATTTTTTGCTTTATTTTTTATTATAATCAAATGTTTCTTCGTTTTTCTTTTTTGTATGCAATACAAATCGAGGGACGGGGGGCAAAAAAAACTTGAAGATACTCTCAATTTTCTTGCTTTCTGTTTCGCGATCAACGGAGCAAGCAAGAAAACATTTTAATGACTTCCATGTCTGGAGCAGTGAACGTAACGAGACAGAATTTTTCTCAAATCTCGTCAAGCGAGTCACAGGTTTAGAGAATTAATTTATAATTTATAATCTTTGATTTTCTTCCTTCTATCGAAGAATTTTGACTCAATGTTCTAATGTAAATGAGAAAATATGCCTTTATCTTTTTTTTCTGTTTTTTTTTTTTTTTAATTGTGTGGGTCAGACTGCCAAGCGCCAAATAGCCCTTTTGTGAATATGGAAAGGCACTCATATACACGCACAAGCACAAGAGTTGGAGAAATAAGGCGGCAATAAAGCATATGTAAAATATATTCTGGAATTCCTTTTAGGACGCAGATATATGGATGGTGGTTGGTCTCTCTATGCTCGGACAGGATTTTGTGTTCGTGTTAAACACACAATATGTGAATTTGGATATAAATGTGTTCGTGCGCGCATCTATATACAATTTTTGTAAATTTTCCATTTCGGAGTAGTTTTTTTTGCTTTGTGAATCGTTTCCAGGGTTGCCACAGGTCAGGGAAATCAGGGAAAAGTCAGGGATTTTTATTAAAAGTACTGGAAAAAATTAAATTTTTAGAATTCATAAGAAAATTATAAATTTTTGTGTTTTTTTTTGTTTGCATTGTAATTTATGAAATTTACCACAAATTCAAATACAAAACCTTCAATTTTTTTCTATTTCTGAAATTAAAATTCCTATTAAATAACTTTATTCTTGAAAAACTATCATAAAATTATTACCTACAAATAATTTAATGAATAATTTTACTTAAATATTTCAAAATTAATTCAATTTTAAAAGAGTTGCATTTACAATTTTCATAAATAGAAAAACTTCAACAAGTTTGAATTTAAAATTTCATAAAACTTCAATTTTTTAATGAATTGAATTAGAAATTTTTAAGAATTTAGATTTTTGAAAAACTGTAATAATAAATCTGAAATTAGTTAATTTTTTTCTAATATATATATTTACATAATTATTAAAAATAATGTATTTATAGAAAAATTTAAGTTAAAACTAGGTACTAAAAAAATGAATTTTGGGGAAGTCACAAATGATTGCAGGAATTCAATTATTATTTTCAAAATAATAAAATTCTTCACAGAAATTCAATTATCTTCAAAAAATTTTTGAAATTCTTGTAAAGATTTCAATTATCTTTAGAAATAATAAAATTCTTTTCCGAAATTCAATTATTTTCAAAAATTTGAATAAAATTTCAATTATTATTATTTAAAATTTTCCTCAATTCTTATTCTAAGTAATAAAAATCTCTCAAGAATTCAATTATTTATAAACTTTTTAGTAAATTTCTTCGCAATAATTCAATTATTTTCAAAAATAATATAACTCATTGCAGAATTTTAATTATTTTTAGTACAATATTTTAATCGAATTCCTCGAAAAATGTAATTATTCTTAAAAAATTTATTAAAATTCGTCGAAAGAATTGAATTATTTAAAAATTTGTTGATAAAAATCTTTATGAGAATTCAATACATTCATTAAAGACAAAATTAAATTTTTGAGAAGTTACAAGAAGAATAAACTTTATTATTTTTGAAATTAATAAAATTCTTCCGAGAAATTCAAATATTTTCAAAAGTAATAAAATTTTTGCCAAAATTCAATTATCTTTATAAATCATAAACTTTTTGCAAAAATTTAATTATCTTTTTTAAATAATAAAATAATTCTTCTCCAAAATTCAATTATTTCTAAAAATTTTAATAAAATTCCTCGTAAAATTTTCATTATTATCAAAAATTTTCCTCAATTCTTATTCTAAATGATAAAAATTTCACAGGACTTCAATCATTTATAAACTTTTTTTATAAATTTCTTGGCCAAAATTCAATTATATTTTCATATAGATTATAAAATTCGTTTTTGGAAATTCAATTATTTTCGTAAATAATAAAAATCATCGGAGAATTTCAATTATTTTCAATAAAATTTTAATCGAATTCATCAAAAAATGTTATATTATTCATAAAAATTTTATTAAAATTCATTGAAAAATTCAATTTTATTTAAAAATTTGATGATAAAATTCTTTATGAAAATTCAATTTTAAGAAACATTCAGATTATTCAATAAATTATTTATTTATGTATAGAAATAATTTAATTCTCATAGAATTTCCTAAGAAAAATTGATTTAAAAATGAATTACAGTCAAAATTTTAGATAATAATTCAAAATATTAAAAGCATAGCATGAATTTTTATTGAAATAATTGAATTTTGAAAAGATTTTGAATAAATTGTTATTATAAATAAATGGATTTGAAAATTCTGAAAGAACTTTTTTAAAAATTATTAAAAATAATTGATTTAAAGAATATTTACAGAAAAATATGAATGAATAAATATTTATTTAAAAAAAAGCTTTTGGTGTTTCCAAATAATTTTAAAATTTAAGAATTTTTCAAACCAATTTGCAAGACAATTTATGAATTTTTTTTTATGTATCTAATATCTATAATCATTTTTAAAGTGAATGAGAATATTCTTTATGGTCAGAGATATCCATGGACACTTCAAGGGATGCTCAGGTTGTCCCATAGAAGTATAGTGAATACCCTGCACCACTTTTACAGAATTGTAACAATAAATTCAAAATTGTAATTTCAATCCCTTGGACACCTTCATTGCATATATGGTAATGTTTCGAAAATCTAAAAAAGAGGGTATTAGCATCGACAACGTGAAAGCTGTTCCAACAGAGTAACGAAAGTCTCGCTTTGAAAAAGGTACACTTTTTTTCTCTCTTTTTTTTCTTTCGCTGGGAGCATTTTTAGGTCCGTAAGAAGCAACGCCTTGTATACAGACTCTCGAAGGTGTCCGTGCCTTGCATCTCAAATTTTTCGACTGAAAAACGAAAAGGAAGAGAAGGTGGAAATCTCCAGTATATAAGAGAGAAGAGGAGGGTGAGAAAAAGGATAGAAAGAGAGAGAGAGAGAGAGAGAGAGAGAGAGAGAGAGAGAGAGAGAGAGAGAGAGAGAGAGAAATCGAGGTGTCGCCTTACAACCGGCTCGCTTCTCTTTTACCTACGAAAGCTTCTTTGGCACGCCATCTCCTCCAGCATCTACAGACTGCTCCTTTTGCTCTCGCGTCCACCTTTTCTCTCCCTTATGGATACTACAAGCCTTTCGGACTTTGCATAATTATTACAGTTACCGTCTGCTATAAAAAAAAATTTTCCCCCATCAAATTCTTTGAAAAAGAATTTTCTTTATCAAATACTGGACAAATCAAACAGTAAGAAACTCTTGAAATTTTTTCCTTCCTTACGTGCAAGAATTCGCGCAGTATAATTTATTACCCTCGCGTTTGTTTCGAGAGGAAGAAAAAAACTTTTGAAAAAATACAAAATAGGTAGGAAAGAAAGTCAATTTAAATATTTAAATTTTCAAGTGACGAGGCTGATATTTTCGTGAACACGCACAAGGATAAAAAAAAAGAAGAGGAAGAAAAAAATATAGAAACACAAGAACCAGGGAGCAATAAGAATCATTTCTTAGACAGTGAATGTCGTCCGTCAAGAGAGGCGTTCCCTAATTTACATCCGCTCGATATACAGCGCAAGAGTCTGTATACGACCTTTCTTTGGAGTATACAAGCCACTCATCCTACTCTCTCACTCTCTGTATCATCCACAGTATGTGTAAAACTCGAAATTTCCCAGCGGGCTTCATACATTTTAGAAACTCCCCACTCACCCCTCTTGCTCATCTCTCTCTTTCTCGTGTGGAAGCTTGCCTCTCGATTTTGCCAGTGTCGCCGTCTTCCCAAACAGCCTTTAAATGCCTCATAAATTCAGACTATAGCCGCACGGTATCGTGTCAGCTTAAAAAAAAAAAATAAAAAAAAAAAAAAAACAACAAGCACCTACCGAAACTATACAAGCCGATCTTATTCATTTCGGCGAAATTCACCTGCAATTAGTAGCGCTCTTTTCCCAAAGGTGAAATTACTTTGTAGAATACGTTTTCTCAAAAGAAGATAGTTTTTCCGATAAGAATACGAAATTTATAAAAAAAATTCCAAAATATAGCGAAGCTTGATGGGCAATGGGAAAAATATTTTAAAACTTCAAAATTTAATATATTTTGACTATATGGTCAAAATTTATAGTGTACCATGAGTAACGACAAAAATATTCTAACTCATACATATTTTGTTGAGGTTCTAAAATCTAGCAAACCTAAAAATTTTTATATTTTGATCCTACATCCAAAATCTAACTCATGGCCAAAAGCAAAAATAGTTTAGGACCAAAAATTGTGGCTATATAGTCAAAATACACAATCAGGTTTGAAACTATTTTTATCATTATGGCCACTACTTGTTAGATTTTGGCCATGGTCAAAAAATATAGAAATTTCGAGGGGTTGAAATACTTTTGTCATGATCCATATGGTTCGCTATAGTTTTTGACCATAGTCAAAATATAGTCATTTTTGGGTTTAAAACATTTTTGTCATTTCCCATGGTTCACCTATGATTGTGACCACGCAGTTAAAATATATAAATTTTTAAATATTTTTGTCGATCGCCATGGTTTTCTAAAATGTGGCTATAATCAAAATATGAAAATTTTTAGATTCAAGCTGCATAAAAAATTTGGGGAATATTCACCAACTTTTCCTGATGAATATTACACATTTTTTTGGAAAAGTACTTTTCCCCAAAAAATTAATGAATATCTTTTAAAATTTAGTGAAAATTCTACAAAATTCTAATAAATATAATTTTGCCCAAAAAGTTTATGAATATTCCTCACATTTTAAGGAATACTTCTTTAAAATTTGGGAACATACTTTTTGGGAAAAATTATATTCATTAAAAGTTTGTAGAATTTTCACCAAATTTTCATTTAATTGAAATATTTTTTATTTATTTAATATAATTAAGTATCTTCCTCTGAATGTTAAAAAAAAGTCAGCCAAGCTTTTCGAATTATGTTTCTATAAAAATAATTTATAACAGAATATTATTTATGGCCTTTAAACTTATAATAATTAACGTTTTTTAATTAAATTGCATAATATATCCAATTTTTTTTTTTTTTTGAAAATAGAATTTATAAAGATAATTGATTTTTGGCAAAAATTTAATTATTTTTTAAAATATTTGAATTTCTCGGAAGAATTTTATTAATTTCAAAAATAATAAAATTCTTCTTGTAACTTCTCAAAAATTTAATTTTGTCTTTAATGAATGTATTGAATTCTCATAAAGATTTTTATCAACAAATTTTTAAATAATTGAATTCTTTTGACGAATTTTAATAAATTTTTTAAGAATAATTACATTTTTTGAGGAATTCGATTAAAATTGTACTAAAAATAATTAAAATTCTGCAGTGAGTTATATTATTTTTGAAAATTATTGAATTATTGCTAAGAAATTTACTAAAAAGTTTATAAATAATTGAATTCCTGTGAGATTTTTATTACTTAGAATAAGAATTGAGGAAAATTTTTAATAATAATTGAAATTTTACTAAGAATTTTATTCAAATTTTTGAGAATATTTTCAATATCTCCTATTTTAATAAAATTTCCCAAAAAGAATTTAATTATTTAAAAAAAATTTAATAAAATTCTACGCAAACATTTAATTATTTTCATAATTAATAAAAATTTCTTATAAAATTAATTAATTTACAAATTTTGTATACATTTCCTCGCAATATTTCAATTATTTTCATAAAAAATAATTGAAAATTCTAGAAAATAATAATTGAATTTAAATGAAGAAAATAATTTTGAAGAAGTTACAGTAACAATATTTTTATAATATAAAATAATGATTTTATCACTCGGTCATCTTTAATTATTATAAGTTTTGGAAATTCAAAAAAGTTTGAATTTGACAATTTTTAATTTCTTAATTCCTGTGTAGTAATAATAATAATAAGATATTTATTTAAAAAAGAAGTTATTGATGTTTTCGAATAATTTTACAATTAAACAAATTCGTTAATTTGAAAATAATATTTTGAAAATAATATTGTTATTGAGAAACAAAAATTATGCACAAAATGGTTTTTATTTCCTTTTTCTTAATCATAATTTTTTAAAAATTTATAATATTTTTTATAAATAAAAAGGAGAAAAATATTTGAGTAAAGTTATTCATTAAATAATTTGTAAGTCATAATTTTATGATAGTTTTTCAAGAATAAAGTTATTTAAAAGGAATGTTAATTTCAGAAATAGAAAAGTTTAAAGTTAGAAAAAAAAATACTTTTTGTGTACTTTTATTAACAAAATTATTTACTTATTTCAGTTTCAATATTTTTGTCGTTTCTTAAATTGTAACCAAAGATAAAATATAGAAATTTTCAAATTGAAACTAGTTTTTCTCTTTGGTAATCGTTTGCTATAGATTTTATGACATGGTCAAAATATCAAAATTTTTAGGGTTTTTAATATTTTTGTCATTGGCCACAGTTTTTTACTTTTTGACTATAGTCAAAATATATAAACTTTTAGGTTTTTAAATAATTTTGTGCTTGGCCATGGTTTACTAGATTTTATCCATAATCAAAAATATAGAATTTTTGAGGGTTTTAAATATTTTTGTCATTAGCCAAGGTTTTCTAGATTTTAGCCATGTTTGAAATATATTTTCAAAAATTTTTCTTGTTCGCCATGGTTTTATAATAATTGTGACCATAGTCAAAATATAGAAATTTTTAGATGTAAAATAGTTTTCCCGTTGACCATAGTTTGCTAAATTTTGTCCATGGTAAAAAATATAGAAGGGTATTAAATATTTTTGCCATTTTCCACGGTTCACTAAATTTTGACCACAGGCAAAATATAAAAATTTTAAGATTTTAAACAATTTTTTCCTTTGCCCATGGTTTCGACCAATAGTCGCATTTTGAAAATTGCGATTCATTTTCAAATAAAATGAAAATTCGTATAATTTTACTCAAATGAAAATTCATATATTTTCACCCAATTCATAAGAAAAATGAATTAAACGAACGGAATTTCGTTTAACATTGATTCCTCCGCACTGTCTTTTGTTTATGTATATATATATATATATATATATATATATGTGTTATTTCTTGTTTTGCGTTTCCAATTCGAAGAGAAGTAGACTTTTGCAGACGTTCGTTTGGACGTAAAAATGCGGTATATGTATAAAGCCGATATCTTATTCACGAACGTTCCATTCGTTCTTCTTATGGGTATACCCCTATGCACGACTGCGGCGACATTCTTGTTCGCGTCGCATAACTTCTTGGCTTCTGATATCCCCCGCCCCCAAACTCCCCCTCACCTCTCTCTCTCTCTCACTCTCCTTGTTTGTAGATTTACCCTGCTGTCTTCCACAGTCGACTTCAGGGTGCTAAGTCCCCATACAATGCATATTTTTTAACCGGAAATATAGCAATTTTTTTTTTTTTTTAAATTCATTATTTAGATTTAAAAAAAAAATTTATAATTAAATAAATAAATATAATAATAAAAATAAATTTGCCACAAGTGACCTGAACTTTCAAGATTGTATGTAACAATTCGCCATTTGACCCAAGCTTTAAATTTTCTGTCCATTTTTACAAAAGAACAATTTTTAAAATAATTTGTCCACCAATTGACCTAAATTTTATAAGAATAATATTGTCACAATTTGCCATTTGACCTGAACTTTAAAATTTCGGTCCACTTTACTCAAAAGAATTTTCGAAAATGTGAACAATTTGACCTAAATTTTTAAGAATTATGGTCAATATTATTAAAATATTAAATAATATTGATGATGATTGCCATTTGACCTGAACCTTAAAATTTCTGTCCATTTTACTCAAAAGAATTTTTAAGAATGTAAACAATTTGACCTAAATTTTTCAGAACTATGGTCAATATTATCAAAATAATAAATAATATTAAACAAAATAACATCGTAATAAATAATATTGTTGATTAATAATTGATCTTAATTGTCCTAAAGTTAATATAAACTATAATTATTTAAAAAAAGAATTATTTATTATTTTAAAATTTTTTTTTCCAAGGCATGAGACAAAAATGAAGATAAGACAAAATGAAATATAGAAAGAACTGTAGGAGCCATTGTATTTGAAAAGTGTGTCAGCCATGAATGTCCCTTCTTCTTCTGCTTGTTCAAAGGGGATCTCATTCATCTTCATAGATAAAGGGTCTCTAAAAAATAGACCCTCTTTCTCTATTTCTCTCTCTCTCTCTCCCTTCCCCTCTTTTATAGATTCACATATAATAGTCGTCTTATGTAACGCAAGCTAAGCAGAGGTTTTATTTCATTAATCTTCTCATGTTGAGAATAATCCTGACATTCTTGAAATTCTGAATAAATTACAAAAGAGAGAAAATTGAGTTATATTTAACATTCTAATGGGGGAACTGAAAGAATAAGAGAAAAAAAAGAAAGAATTCGAATGTAGACAGTGTGAGATATAATTTATATAAATTAAACATTTATTTGAATTTTTTCCCGTAATATTTATTTTCTATATTCATTCTCCAATGAAGAATTGACCATTAATAATAATTTATTGAATTATAATAAAGTGGAATAGCCGAGTAATAATGTAATTAATTATCAAATTAAAGAAATAGTACATACTGGGTTTAAATTTTTTGAAAGTGTCTACAATTAGAAATTTTGTGAGTTTAAAATATTTTTTAGAATTTTTTCACAGGAATTAAGACATTCAAAAATTTTTAATTCAAACCTTCATGTTTTATAATAATTAAAGATGACTGAGTGATAAAATAATTATTTTATATTTATAAAAATATTTTTACTGTAACTTCTTTGAAATTATTTTCTTCATTTAAATTCAATTATTATTTTCTAGAATTTTCAATTCTTTTTTTATGAAAATAATTGAATTATTGTGAAGAAATTTATACAAAATTTGTAAATAATTGAATTTCTATGAATTTTTTATTATTTATGAAAATAATTAAATGTTTGCGTAGCATTTTATTGAAATTTTTTTAAAATAATTAAATTCTTTTTGGGATAATCAAATTCTTTATAACGATTCAGTTATTTTTAAAAAATTCAATTATTTAAAAAAAAATTGATAAAATTAATCCAAAATTCAATTATTTTCATAAATAAAGTTTTCCTCAAGAATTCAATTATTTAAAACAATGTTTATAAAATTCTTATAAAGAATTCAATTATTTTCAAAAATAACAACATTTTTCACAGAAATTTAATTCTTTTTAAACATTTTTATAAAATTCTTTAGAAGAATTCAATTATTTTCAAATATTTTAATAAAATTTAATTATTTTAAAACATTTTTATAAAATTCTCTTCAAGAATTCAATTATTTTTTAATATTTTAATAGAATTGTTAGAAATAAATTAGTTATTTTAAATACAATTTTAATAAAATTTTTTTTAAATAATTTAATTTATCTTTTAGATTTTAATAAAATTCTTCCCTAGAATTCAATTATTTACATAAATAATTCTTCTAGAGAATTCAATTATTAAAGATAAATAACACAATTATTGCCGAAAATTCAATTGTTTTGTGGTATTTTTAATAAAATTCTTTGCAAAATTCAATTATTTTTAAAAATAACAATATTCATCACAAGAATTCAATTATTTTTAAAAGTACTAAATTTTTTCTTGGAAATTCAATTATTTTAAAAAAATCTAATAAAATCGTTCGCAAGAATTTAATTGTTTTCATAAATAATATAATGATACTAGGAATTCCATTATTTAAATTTTCTTTAAAATAATGAAATACTTTTTGGGAAATTTTATTAAAACAGTAGATATTATTGAAAATCATTGAAATGAGACAAAATTTAAAAAATAATTGAAATTAGAACAAGAATTTTATTATTGAAATTTTTGAAAATAATTGAATTTTAGTGAAGAATTTTGTTATATTTATAAAGATAATTGGGATTTTGATGAGAATTTTTAAAAAAATTTTTATTATAATTGAATTTTTTCAGATGAATTTTATTACTTTTGAAAATAATTGAATTTCTGCAAATTATTTCTAATTTCTCCAAAATAGAATTTTTTTTAGTGTTTTCATCAAAAATTTGAAATAAAAATTTTTAAATTCTATTTTTAAAATTGCTAATTTTATTGTAAACAGTAAGTAAGAATAGTTAGCCGCGCGCTTTAGCTTTATTAAAATAGTAGATATTGAAAATGATTGCAATGAGTAAAATTTATTATTTTTTCATCAAAAATTTGAAATAAAAACTTTTAAATTCTATTATTTTGAAAATTGATAATCTTATTTTAAAAAGTAAGTAATAATTGAAATTAGGACTAGAATTTTATTGACATTTTTGAAAATAATTGAACTTTGGGGAAGAATATTTTGATATTTATATATAGATAATTGGGATTTTGACGAGAATTTTTTTTTAATTTTGAATATAATTGAATTTTATCAGAAGAATTTTATTACTTTCGAAAATAATTGAATTTCTGCATTTAATTCATATTTCTCCAAAATTAAATTTTTTTAGTGTTTTTATCAAAAATTTGAAATAAAAATTTTTTAATTTGCTAATTTTATTTTAAAAAAAAGTAAGTAAGAAGTTAGCTATGCGCGCTTAAGCGCGCGAATTGTTGCTAGTTTAGAAAATAAAAAAGAACGAACAGAAACCTTTTTTTTACAAATTGAGAAAAAAAAATTTGTACGTAATATTAAGAATATTAATTAAATTAATAAAGGGGCAATTCGTCGAGAGAATATTCTCCCCCAATTTTTGAAACAAAGTGCGTGGCTGGATCTTATTAAAGAATTTGTCCGAGGAGTTTTAGGTCGTTTCGTACATCCCATGACTAAAGAGGTAGCAGAGGTCGTCGACGTAATTGCGATAATTTCCTTCGCGTTTCTCTTCTCTCTCTCTCTCTCTCTTTGCCTCTCTTCACCATGGGAAAGGAGAGCCGCCACCCTTATTGCTTTGGGGACCGAAAACTCCTCGTTCGCGTGTCGTAAGTTTTCGTGTCCCCAACGGGCGTGAGTTTTCGGGGTGTCAGGAGAGAGAGAGAGATAGAGATGAGGGGTGGGGGGAGGGATAGTATACCTTTCCTTCCCGCAACAAACCCCCTTCTCCCCCCTACTTCTGTTTTACCAGCGACCCGGAGACATTTGGTATGAGAAACGCGTAGCTATACGCAGCAAGACCGTAGCTCAACTATAACCCTCCTCTCCAAAGTCTTGCCAAGGTAGGTAATCCTCTCGGGGGCGTGAGTTACTGCCAGTTTCCCTCTCGCAACATTCTCCTTCTTATTCACCACCCCCGCTCCTCTCTCCCTCTTCACAATTCTGTACGCTCTCCTTTTCCACTTTCTCGTCACATCTCCCTTTTCTCTTCTCTCATTCCACTATATCTTCCCTTTTCCATCTTCAAACATCCCTCATCCTACCCCCTAATAATGTCAACCATCTCTCGACCCTCTTATTTTACTTTACTTCTGTTCATTCTTCTTTCCACGAGACGTTCAGTCTATTTTCTTTAGTTTCAAATTGTCCTCTTTTTTTAAATTGTCCTTCTTTTTTGTTTTCAAAATTTTCTAAATTAGATTTTGGTACATTTCATGGATAGTATATTCTAACTTTTATTCAGAAATTATTGTCATGAATATAAAGTTTTGAAATTTTTATCGTAGGTGTTTTTATTACCGAACTGTATTGTAATTTTTACCGAACGTATTTTTAGGCAATTTTTATTTCACTAAAGCTTACTAAGTGACCATTATTACACTAGAGCAATAATGGTCAATTTTTAGTACTTATTATTACCCTAGGGCAATAATGGTCACTTTAAAGTACTCATTATTACCCTCGGGCAAAAATAGTCACTTTATAGTATACTTTAAATTCGCTAATACTAGAAATCAAAAAACCATTCTCAAAAATAATAATCAAATTCTTTAAAATAATTAAATTTTAATCGCTAATAAATTTTTTTTTTAAAAACTCAATTATTTCAAAAAAATTAATAAAATTTATTAAAAATTCAATATTATTTTCATAAATAAAGTTTTCCTCGAGAACTGAATTATTTAAAATAAAATTTCCAAAATATTTATTATATTTCGAAAAAATTAATTATTTAAAATAAAGTTTATAAATTCTTATGAAGAATTCAATTATTTTCAAAAATAACAAAACTTTTCATCCAAAATTCAATTTTTTTAAAAATTGTATAAAATTCTTTGGAAGAATCCAATTATTTTCAAATATTTTAATAAAATTGTTCGAAAGAAATCGAAATAATTATTAATTAATTATTTTTCGAAATAATTCAATTATTTTCATAAATAATAATAATATTCTTTTCAGTAATTCAATTATTTTTTAAAATTCTAATAAAATTCTTAGCAACTATTAAATTATTTTCATAAATAATAAAATTCATAGCAGGATTTCAATTATTTTTAATAAAATTTTATAAGAATTGCTAGAAAATTCAATTTCTTTAAAAAGTTAATTATTTAAAACAATGTTTTTTTAAAATTCTCTGGAAGAATTCAATTATTTTTACAAAAATATTTAAAATTTTTACACGAATTCAATTATTTTCAAAAATATTTAAGTAATTCTGTAAAAGCATTCAATTATCTTGATAAATAACAAAACCCTTCACATAAAATCAATTATTTTATGAAATTTTAATAAAATTCTTTTCCAAAATTTAATTATTTTGATAAATATCAAAATTCATTAAAAGAGTTCAATTCTTTTGAAAAGTAATAAATCACTTTGCAATAATAAAATTATTTTCAACATTTTTTAAAAATTTTAACAAATTTTAACAAAATTTAATTTAAAATTTTAACAAATTTTAACAAAATTTAATAAATTTCTTTGCAAGAATTTAATTATTATATTTTTATAAATAATAAAATTCTTTTCAGAAATTCAATTATTTTGGAAAATTTTAATAAAATTCTTAGCAACTATTCCATTATTTTCCTAAATCATAAAATTCGTTGCAAGATTTCAATTATTTTTAATAAAATTTTACAGGAATTGCCCAAAAAATTTTATTTCAACTTCCCGAAAAATTAATTATTTACAAAAATATTAGAATTTTTCACACGAATTCAATTATTTTCAAATATTTTAATAAAATTGTACGAAAGAAATCAGTTATTTTAAATACAATTTTAATTAAATTCTTTTGAAATAATTCAATTATTCTTTTAGATTTTAATAAAATTCTTCCCAAAAAATTCAATTATTTACATAAAGAATATTCAATTATTTTTAAAAGTAATACCTTCTTTGTTGGAAATTCAATTATTTTGAAAACATTCTAATAAAATCGTTCGCAAGAATTCAATTATTTTCTTAAATGATAAAATGCTTTCTAGGAATTTATTCAATTATTTAAAAAGAAATTTAATAAAATACCATACAGAAATTCAATTATTGTCATAAATTTTAATAGAATTCTTTTTAAAATTTAATTATTTTCAAAAACTTTTCGCAATTCAATGATTTTCAATATTTACTATTTTCATAAAATTTCCAAACAGAATTCAATTATTTAAAAAAGTTTTTGTAACAATTTTGATAAGAAATCAATTCTTTTAATGAATAATAAAATTTTCTTAGGAATTGAATTGTTTAAATTATTAGAATTTGCATAAAATTATTCGAAAGAAATCAATTATTTTAACATTTTTATAAAATTCTTCCCAAGAATTAAATTTTTTTTATAAATATTTAAATTCTTTTATGAATAATAAAATTCGTTGCATAGGAATTCAATTTATTAATATAGGATCAGGAAGAAGTAAATATTTTTAATGAAAATTAGGAAACAGTCAGGAAAATAAAATATATAATGGAATTTTTGTCAGTTTTGTAAAGTTTCTAAAACGAGTTTTCTTCGTCATCAAGTTTAATTTTTCGATAGCTTTTTTCTCTGAATACTTTTTGTAGTTTGAAAGCTACTTTTTGATACTTTTTAAAAAATTAATTATCGTTTGTAAAGTCTTGTCTTTTCATAATCAAACACAGCTCTGTTTCCTATTTAGACCCCTTTCAGAATCCACACGGAGAAAAATATAAAGTAACTTTTACTACTTTTATAGTAAAACATTTCTGTCAACTGTTACTATACTTTCGGAGTAAATTTTGCTACGTTCGAAGTAAATACTAATTTTTTACAAATATGTTCTTTGAATGTAGCAAAATTTACTCCGAAAGTAGTAAAAGTTGCTATAGAAATGCTTTACCAGAAATGTTTTACTATAAAAGTCTTTTTTATCTCGTCAACTCCAAGGTGAAAATGGAGAAGTTAGGAAAAAATTACAATACTGTATGGTAATAATTCATAATGGTCAGTAATGGATGGTGAAAACAGTGAATTTAAGCAGAAATTACAATACTATGTGGTAATAATTCATACATTCAGTAAAACGGTGAAAATAATGAATTTCAGCAAAAATTACAATACTATGTGATAATAATTCATACGTTCAGTAAAAATTATTATACAGTAGTTGTAATGTAGTGCAGCGAGGAAAGTTTAGAGAAATTTCTTTATCGTCTTGACCAAAGAAAAGAAAAAAAATCCTTTCGCGACAGAAGGATGGAAAGAGAGAGAGAGAGAGAGAGAGAGAGAGAGAGAGAGAGAGAGAGAAAAGAAGAAAGATGTCGAGCGCAGCTGGGACGTTAGTTAGTTAGTTAGCGGTAATTAATAACTTACGGCGGAGTTAACGAGGAAAACGATGGGCGCGCAACGTATCGCATACCTACGGAAACGAGCGCATGTCTTACGACGGAAGGGCTCAGTATCCCTGTGTGTAAAGCCCTGTGGATCGCATAAATATGTGGTTAGGCTTCTTCGTTCAGTGAGAGGGTGCGTATTCCCCCTTTTTGTAACGAGGGACCAAAAGAGACTGAGCGAGAGAGAAAGACAGCCACCTGGAATATAGAAAGACTATATATACACTATTTCCTTGTCGGCTTTACATCGCGACGCTTAAAAGCCCATAAAGCATCACATTATGCTCGAAAAAAGGGAGTTTTTTCCGTTCAAAACACCGAAAATTGAAGATTACCGGCTTTTTCACCCCTAGTTTCATGTCCTTTTTATCGACTATATGTCTCAAAGTTTAAGAAGGTGCAAATATACACATATAAATGATAATACGATCGAGATGATGGTACTGAATTATTTATTTCTCCTTAAATAGGCATATGGAAAATTTATTTTCAGAAAAAATAAGGGACTTCAATTTATAATGTGAATTTAGATGTTTATTTGCTTCCGCACTTGTTTATTTTTTAACTGTATTTTAAAAAATCAGCTTAAATTTTGAATTTTTAGGATTTAAAAATCAAACTCAACTTTACACCTAAATATTTAAAATTATCGATTCAATATCAAAAAGTAAGAACACTATCATCACCGTTTTCCTATAAGGATATCAAATTGAGACAAAATACGAATCAAAAATGTTGCTTCGCAACACTTATGATTCGTATTTTATCTCAATTTGATATCCTTAGGAAAAATTTACTATTTAAAAAATAAAAACTTCAAATAATTTTTAAAAAAAATTAATTCTTCTGAATTGTTAGTTAATAGTACGAAAAATTCAAATTTTCAAAGATTTAGATTTGAAACCTTTTCAAAATTTATTTTTAAATCAATTTTTATTAAAAAATTCAACGAGAATTCAATTATTTTAATTCAATACAATTCAATTATTTCTAAAAATACATGCTATAATTTTTATAATATTCAATTATTATTGTCTAAAATTTTAACCAAAATTGTTGTTTCTTAAAATTTAATTTTTACAAAGAATTTTATTAACAACTTTTGAAAATATTTAATTTCTTTTAAGGAATTTAATTAAAATTTTACTGAAATTCATTACATTAAAGAATTTTATATAACAATTTTGAAAATAATTGAAAAACTTTTTGAAGAACTTTATTAAAATTTTTAAAAATAATTGAATTCTTGAGAAGAATTTAAATTATAATTTATAAAAATAATTGAATTCATGCGAAGAATTTTATTAAATTTTGTTTAAATAATTGAAATTTTGCCAAGAATTTTATTAAAATTTTTGAAAATAATTTTAATTCCTGAGAAGAATTTTGCTATCTATTTTTATAAAGATAATTTAATTCTTGACAAGAATTTTTAAAAACATTTTGAAAATAATTTAATTTCTGCAAAATATTTTTTTTTAAAGAATTCATTTGCAGAATAACTTAAAAAATCTTGAAAACAATTGATTTTCTGCGGCAAATTAAAAGTTATTTATAAAAATATTTTAATTATTGCAATGAATTTTATTATTTTAATTCTAAATAATTGAATGTTCCTTAAAATTGAATTCTTTCGTCAAGTTTTAATAAAATTTTTGAGAATAATATTGCATTTTTCGAGTACCTAATTTATTTGAAATTGTATTAAAAATATTTGAAATTCTGCTATAAAAATAATTGAATTTTGAAAATAATTGAATTTTAGGCGAAAGATTTTGCTATTTGTATAGATAATTGAATTCTTGACGAGATATTAGTTAAAAATTTTAAAAATAATTGAATTTCTTCGAAGAATTTTATTACTTTTGAAATAATCGAAATTCTAGTGATGAATAATTATTATTTATAAAAATAATTGAATTTTGCATAGAATTTTATTAAAATTCCTTAAAATAATTGAATTTCTCTGAAGAATTTTGTTAATTATCAAGATAATTGCGTTAAAACTTTTGAAATAATTAAATGATATTCAAATAATTCATGTTTGTCAGTAATAAAATTAAAATTTTTGAAGGTTTTGTATTAGAATTCGTGGTAGTTTCATAGTTTACGAGGCAAACAAAAAAAAACACCAAAAATTCAAAATTTTCCTCTGAATTCTAAAAATTTAGTTTCTTTCCAGTCCATATTTGAAATTCTGCGATAAAAATAATTGAATTCCTAAATGAAATTTTATTATTTGGAAAATAATTGAATGTTTTAATAGAATTATTGTATTTAAACAATTTTTCAATAATTAAATCTTTTGATAAATTCTATGGAAATTGATACTAAAGTGGATCAAATTGATGCCAAAAATTTCGATCAATTTTTGGTTTGGATCCATATTTTTGTTATCAATTCGTTGCAATTTGATACTATTATGCCAACAATGATGTCATCATTGATGAATCTTTTTAATCTTTGTTCAAATATTCAAAAACCTAAATTTTTAATGGTTCGTCTCCTCATTTGTGAATTTCAACTTTAATTTCGATGATCTCATCAATAAGGACCTAAAATTTTAAGAATCTGTTTCCCTTGTGACCTACATCTTGACCTGATTACAGATGGTACCAAACGACTTTGATACCTTAAGGTATCCAAGTTCCAAAATGGAAACCTTAAGGGGTTTGTCAAAGTCGATTCAATTTTTTCGTTCGAAAAATTCTCTATGTAAAAATCGCATCGACTTTGACATCCAGCATTAAAATTAAAATATGTCAGAGGTTAAAGTTAGTCGCTCAAAAGTTTTCTTATTTATTTTCTTTTGATCTAAAATTTTTGATACGAATCTATAGCGAACGATTAATCAATTAGAGTCTAGACTATATGGGCATTTTGGAGTTTAGAAAAGGGGTTGTGGGGGGGGGGGGGTGAAAGCAAATTGTCTCGGAGCAAGAAACTTACGGCTTCGGCAATCGCGCGATTTAGTGCGTTTTGGGGGATGACGCATAGCGCTGATGAGAGTTATCTTGAAAACAAAAACTATGGAACGTGCTAAAGGGCATTTTCAACTTAGAGGGGTTTGCGTGTATATATGTATATGCGCCTAAAGCCAGAGGGAAATATCTTACCGCAAATCCCCAATGGACCTTCACGCTCCAGGCCAATTCACTTACTTTGATTTGATTGGCTCTCTCTTGCGTCTTATATACACGTATATAATGTATAGAATGATGCGGCTTCCGTTTGTTCGGTGCTTCTCTCGTTTCCAATGAAGGGAACGGGCAGAAGAAACGAATATAGTAAAGGAGGAGAATGGCAGGCTTGGCATCATCGTGTTTTGCGAGCCGCGAGAGAGACAGAGAGAGAGAGAATAAAAGAGAGAAAACTTTATACGGCCAAATCCCCAGCAGCAATCAACGTATTGGATCCTCTCTTATTAGACTTGGCAGCAAAACTCTCCCCTTTTATGGCCCGAAACACGTTCAAACCATTTCGCTTCTGTTTTTGGGTTTACACACTCGCGTGTGAGCCACATCATCGAAAACTTTATTTTCAGTGATCTATCGGCTCTTTTATTTACTCGTATTTTGTTTCATTTCCATCCTTCACTCAAAATGAAGGAGAATTTTTTCCCCTAAAGAATTAGAAAGTAGAAAAAAATAATTTCTTCCTTAGCTTTTATTTTGGTTTCCAGTACGAAGGTTCCATAATAATTGTTTGTTCCAAAAACCAAACGTTTCAATAATTCTTTCAAAAGCCGAAAGTTCGAATAATTCTTTGTTCCAAAAGCCAAAAGATCCAATAGTTCTTTTGTTCCAACAACCAAAAGGTCCAATAATTCATTTCCAAATATACCTAAAAGTCGAACATTTTTTTTCAAATTCAAACTTTAGATTTAGAAACTTCTTCGTTGCGTGTATTCCGTCACTTCTAAGAATTCACCGAGAAACAAAATGGCGGCGGACAAATAAAACAGCTGATCCACTTGAAATTTTATAAATCTTCTAAATTCTTAATTAAACACAATTAAATTACGAATTATTGTTAAAACAATTTTTCCCAATGGCAAGAATATAATTTATGTGTAAATAATATATCGGATCCAATATGTCAGCAACATTGCTTCGCAACACTTTTGATTCGTTTTTTGTCTCAATTTTGTTATCATATTATAAGAATAAACAAAACTGTGAATATAAAAAATCAAAGTTCCCTAGATATACGCTACATATTATAGTATAGAATTAAATGTATAATTACTGAAAGTCAAAAAAAAGTACTAAATCAAGTACCAAAAAAAAATTAAACTCTTTAAAAACTTGGGCAAAAAGAGAATAAAAATATATTTCCAAGTTATGTGCGGAAGATTACAATCAAAATGTAATTTGATGCCAATTTTAATATTGTAAGCCCACAGGAATAAAACACTATAGGGTTGGTAGCGAAAAAAAAAATGGGTGAGATTGAGGCAGTAAATACAAAATGGACGCAGAGAAGCGGAAGAGAGACACCGAGTTCAGCAATACGAATCACCCTCCAATAAACGCGTCATATTTACAATGGTATCTACAACGATCTATTATTGGCAGAGAGAGAGTCGAAAATCGTTGGCTATATGCAGAAACGCGCGTGGCTTTCACACAAAACAGAGGAGAGAGAGTTCATATCAGCATCATGTTTATCATCTCTATATGTAATCAAGTGACTCCCCCTCCTCCTGATTCTTCACCACCGTCCCCCTAGTTCACAAACCCATTTTCGCGATTTTCATTTCCAATGTTTGTATCATATTTTCGTGAATTGGTCAAAAAAAAAAAAAAGAGAGAGAGAGAGTTATAACGAACCGTTTATATAAGGGTTATTTGTCAACGTATATAAACTTGCCCTTCGCGTGCAACATCCCTAAAAAAAAAGAAAGAAGCCAATTTATATGATTTCCCTGTGATAGACTCTAGGAACTTATATAAATAAATTCCCCTCTCCAATTAAATTGCCCTCATATGTCTTTTCAAAAGTAGAAAATGTGACAGCATCGCATTTCTCTCGATTTACCTTTCTCTCTCTCTCTCTCTCTTTCTCTTTTTTACTTCCCTCCCCATCTTAATAGTTTTTCTTGGTTCATTCCAGAAAGCAAGTTCGTTTTTTTAGAAAGAGAGAAAAGAGGAGGGAAGTTCTGAGCAGCAGGGGGAGGGAAAAAACCCACGACTCGGAAAAGTATAAGAAGCGTGCGTGGCTTTCTAATCGTGAGGGAGGACGAACTTTATGCTGAATTCGCGAAACAGACCATGAGAGAAGGAATAATCGTTGAGAGAATAATCTTTATATATATATATATATATACTTTATACATATATAGAAACACATGAATTTTGTCTTTGGGGAAAGAAATTGGTTTTCTTCCTCGATAATCACATTATGTTTTCTTTCATTGGAGAATTTTTTCATTCCGATTTACGCTTTTGAAAAAAAAATATTAACTTCCTAAAGTGGAATTTATTTCCAAAGATTAATATTATTCTTTTTCGTAAAAACTTTTTTGTTTATTTTTTTATAAAAAAGGGAAAACAAATTCGTCTCTCTTTCCTAATAGATTGGTTGATTTCTATAGTTATTACGATGTTGCATCAACCATAACTGAGCTAAATAACTACTTTAATCAAAACGTATTAATTTTCAAATTATCCGCCATATTGGATCCGCCATTTTGAATTTTGAAAATCTGACATTAGATTCATAATCAGCGACCCTAAAAATCTTTATGTAATAAGTTTCAAGCAAAAATATTAAAAAATGTAAATCTTTATGAAATTCAACAACTTATAAGAATATTATTATTATATTGTAAAACATGAATATATCTTTGATGAAGATGTCTTCGACTTGAAATAATTGATATCTTCATGTTTTATAATAATTTAAATTTCCATAAAATTTTTAAAAAAGAAAATTAAATTATTTATAGAAATTTTAATAAAATCCTTCGCAGGAATTCAATTATTTTTACAAGTAATAAAATTTTTCACATGAATTTAATTATTTAAAAAATTTAATAAAATTCGCTGTAAGAATTCAATTATTTTCATTAATATTAAAATTTCTCATATAGGATTTCAATTATTTTTAATACAGTTTTTAAAAAATTCCTCGTAAAATGTAATTACTTTCAAAAATTTCTTTGCAAAAATTCAATTACATTTCATAGATAATGAAATTCTTCGCTGAAATTCAAATATTTAGAAAATCGACTATTTTAATCAAATTTTTTAATTGAATTCAATGATTTTTTAAAAAATGTAATAATAATATATTGAAAAAATGAATGTTTATCAAAATTGAATCCTCGTAAAGTATTTTATCAACAAATTTTTAAATAATTAAATTTATTCGACGAATTTTAATTAAAGTTTCTATTACATTTTTCGATGAATTCGCATTAAAATTGTATTAAAAATAATTGAAATTCTATTATGAGTTTTATTAATAATTAAAATAATTGAATCTCGGTAAAAAAATTTATTATTTATATGCAAATAATTGAATTATTGACAAGAAATTTATAAAAACATTTATGTAAATAGTTGAATTCCTGTGAAATTTTCATTATTTATAAAAATAATTTAATGTTTGCTTAGAATTTTATTAACACTTTTTTTTAAAATAATTGAAATCTTTTGAAAAATTTTATTAAAATAGTAGATATTGAAAATAATTGAAATTAGGACAAGAAGTTTTTTGACATTTATGAAAATAATTGAACTTTGGAGAAAGAATTTTATTATTTTTAAAGATAATTGAAATTTTGACGTGGCATTTTTAAAAATTTTTGAACATAATAATTGAATTTCTTCGAAGAATTTTATTACATTTGAAAATAAATTGAATTTGAGAAAGAATTTTATTAATTGTGTTTTAATTAATTGAATTCCTGTAAAATTTGTATTATTTACGAAAATAATTTAATGTTTGCTTAAAACGAATCAAGTTTTTAACGAATTGAAACGAATTGGTGCAAAATTCAATGAAACTGATATCAAATTAAATCAAGTTTATACTATAAACTGGATCAAAGTGATACCAAAATGGATGAAATTAATACTCGATTGGATGAAACCAATGTTAATAAAGTTGATACCAAATTGGATTAAATTGATTCTAAATTAAATCAAATTGATAGTCAATTGTATTAAACTGTTACCAAATTGAATCAAAATGATACCAATTCGGATCAATTTGATAAAAAAATAGGATGAAAATGTTGCTTTAAATTGTAACGAATTGATACTAAATTTAATCAATTTGGTACTACATAATTTAAATTAATTTAAATCACGTTTCTATCAAACTGGATCAAATTGATACTCAATTGAATGAAACCAATTTGAATAAAGTTGATACCAAATTGGATCAAATTGATACCAAATTGAATCAAATTGATACCAAATTGAATCAAAATGGTACCAATTTATGTTTAGTTCATACCTATTTGAATCAAGTTAGTACCAAAAATCAATCTCCTCAAACTTTGCTCGTTTATAAAGAAATTATTTAAATCCTAACACCAAATTTAATCAAATTAATAACAAATAGAATCTGATATCAAATTGAGTAATTGACTCGAAATGGCACCAAGTTTTATTTAATTGGTACCAAATTGAATCAAACTGTTAAAAAAATGAAATCCATTTGATATTAAGATTAAAATGAAAATAAGATTTCGATCGAAATTGTGATATCAATTGGTTGCAATTTGCAACTAACGCTTTAAATTTCATTGGAATAATTTTTAGTAGGTTATTAGAAAGACCTACAGTAAAAACGAGTAAATACAAACTAGAAACCAATAAAATTCAGAAAAATTTTTTACCCCTCATATCATAAAGTTTAAATGAGTTGTTCGAGATAAAAAAAAAAAAAAAGAAACAGAAAAATTCAAAAGCCAACGTGGAAAAGAGGTGAGAAAAATCTTTGGCATTTGTGAGCACTGGAAGCGTGTAAATGGTATTAAATAAAGTGTAGTTGAGTCGTTGCGAGAGTGGAGGTGGCCGTTTGAACAGCCACTTGGGTGCAGTAGTGGAATAAGCCCCTCCGGTGGCGCAAGCTCACCTTATCGGCCGTTACTGCCTCGTAAAACCCCTGTTTCGTCTCTCCTCTCTCTCTGTCTCTCTCTCTCACTCTCGGTTTTAGCAAAACCTCGTCTCGCTCTATACTATATACAGATTATGGAACAGCCCGCATGGTGCGGTACACACTCTGCTTTTAACCCTTTGGCTTCCGACGCGTTGTGCGACCTACATAAAACAACCGGCTTCCATGACACCATCGCTCTTTGCTTCGAAATGCGCCCCTCACTTCCCCTTCTCTCTCCCCCCCCCACCGAAACTTTAACCAACATCCTAAATCAAGTGCCTCGTAATCGCTACAAGTGCCATTAAAACAAGTCATTTCACCCTTCAATGCCTATATTTTCCCAATCTGACATCGTAAATCTCCAATTAGAATAATTTCTAATCTATTTGGATTTGTCATTGAGAAGGAAACGACAATTTTTTTTTTGTTAACCCTAACATCAATGAAAATTGACAATTTTCGAAATTTCTACAAAACGAAACATTTTTTTCCTTAGGGTATGTTGTTATTCTTTTTTTTTTTTGCTTCTTCTTCAATTTTTCTAAATGGCTGTTAAAAAAATTTTAAAGTTTTCAAATCTAGCCATTTGTAAGTCGCCATTTTGAATTTAAAAATTTTGATCAAGGATTTGGATTCAGCGACCCAGAAAACTTCCGAGTACTTATTTTCATGACCCCGAGTAATAATTTTAGGACAAATTTAGTTAACCTTTAAATTTTTTTGGTCGCCATTTTGAATTTTTACATCTTAACTAGATTTGAATTCAGGGACCCAAAAAACCTCCGGGTAATCATTTTAATTCACATTCAGTTAACTTTTAAATTTTTCGGTCGCCATTTTATAGCAGCCATTTTGAATTTTAAAATATTGACTAGATTTAAATTCAGGTACCGAAAAAACCCCCGAGTAACTATTTTCAGACAAATTCCGTTAACTTTTCAATTTTTCTGTAGCCATTTTGAATTCAGTGACTCCAAAAACCCCCGAGTAATCAGTTTAAATCAAATTCTGTTAATTTTTATTTTTTGCGGTCGCCATTTTGAATTTTTAAATTTTGACCAAAGATTTGGATTCAGGGACCAAAAGACCCCCGAGTAGTAATTTTAAGACAAATTCCGTTAACTTTAAAATTTTTCTGTCAACATTTTAAAGCCGCCATTTTGAATTTATGAATTTTCATCAAAGATTTGAATTCAGCGACCCCAAAAACCCGCGAGAAATTATTTTAATTTAAATTCTGTTAATTTTTAAATTTCTTGGTCGCCATTTTAAAGCCGCCATTTTGAATTTTTAAAATTTGACCAGATTTGAATTTAGGGACCCAAAAAACCCCCCAGTAATAATTTTAATTAAATTTCCGTTAACTTTTACTCTTCTCGGTCGCCATTTGGAAGCCATTTTGAATTTTTTAATTTTGACCAAAGATTAGTATTCAGGAACCCAAAAAAACAAAATATTTAAAATATCATGTCTAAAAACAAGAAAAAAAATTTAACACACTTGTGACATGAAATTTTTTATTTTGCCAACACTGTTAAGATGATAAGAATATAAATTAAAAAATAGAATAAACATTTAGAATACTTTAAAAATTTAGAAAAATAATTTTGCATACTAAAAGAAATTTGAAACACTTTAAAATTTAAAAGTTTCAAATTTAGAATAAAATAAGAATAATTATAGAATAAGAAAACGAAAAAAGAAAAACCTAACGAATTAAATTACATTTTCAGGGGCAAATGGACTGCGCAGACGCGGACGTCAAACGTATACACGCTATCAAACGTTGGAATTGGAGAAGGAATTTCACACGAATCACTACCTCACTAGGCGGAGGCGAATTGAAATGGCGCACGCATTATGTTTAACGGAAAGACAGATAAAAATCTGGTTCCAAAATCGACGGATGAAACTCAAGAAGGAAATACAGGCAATTAAAGAATTAAATGAACAGGAGAAACAGGCGCAAGCGCAAAAAGCAGCGGCGGCAGCGGCTGCGGCTGTTCATCAACAGCAAGGGGGTGGGGGAGGGGGACCCGACGGGGGTAACTAGGGGTACGCCCTACACCGGAGCCCCCAAGATCACCCCACCGCCAACCCACATCATCCTCTGCTAGTACCACAATGTACACAGCTATATTAAGGTAGGATTCTTTCTTTTTTCTCAATTATTAATTATTATATTAGCATAGAGTTTGGTAATTTTTTTAGATTCACTGAAACTCCTCTCAATAAAAATTTATTTTTATTACCATACTGTACGGTATTTTTTGTCAAATGTATTTTTATTACTTTACTGTATGGTATTTTTTCGGAAACGTATTTTTATTACCAAACACTGAGAGAAGACCGAGACGTAATAGTTCCCGCTAGACGTCGCTATGAGCTACTCTGCTTGTCGTGTTTGAGTTGTTCCGAATCGGGTGCTGAGACTCCCCGATCCAGTCAAACATTGTTCTCGCATGTGAGAAAGCAACTGGTGGCAAACACTGAAAGTTCTGCGTAATCTCGCTTCAGGACGTTCCACGTTTCGCATCGGGGCTTGAGACATCCCGATTCGAGGGTTCACATAAAAACATTCAAAAGTACAACTCAAGGCTCGCACGGAACGTATTAGTTCCCGGACTTCTCTCAGTGTACAGCATAGTATTTTTTCTTAAATGTATTTTTAATACAATACTGGATTGAGATTTTTACCGAACGTATTTTTATTGCCATACAGTATTGTAATTTTAACCTGAAACAATTATCAATACTGTAGAGTATTGTTTTTGCTATTCTGTATGGTATTTATTCTCAAACGTATTTTTATTATCAAACTGTATTGTAATTATTCAGAAACGTATTTTTTTGCCATACTGTAAGGTATTTATTCTCAAACTTAATTTTATTACAGTGTGATAATAAAAATGTGTTCAGTAAAAATTACAATACTCCACAGGAATAATTCTTTTAGGTAAAAATTACTGTAAAAAATACAATACAGTTTGGTAATAAAAATATGTTGGAAAATAAATACCACACAGTTTGGTAATAAAAATACGTTTGAGAATAAATACCATAAAGTTTGGTAATAAAAATATGTTTGAGAATAAATACCACACAGTTTGGTAGTCAGTAACAATTTCACTCATTTTTAGTAACGAACGACTGAATTTCAATGGAAATTTTACTGAAACACTTCAATCACTAAATTCTAACTATTTTGCCAATGAATTTTCACTTATTCAAATTTAGAGAGTACTGTAAGTTTTACAAAACACGTCATCAAAGTAATTCATTTTGATTTTTATCTTCATTTTTTTTTTTTTTTTTTTTTTGATAAAATTTATTACATTTCTGTATGGAATTACAATGGAAAATGAATGTTATGAAAAAAATTGAAAGCTTGTTGGATAATGGAAATTTGGGGAATGAATTTTTTTTTCAAATCCCTTATGATTAGAAAGATTTAGAACTGACTCCTCAAGGGGAAATCTTTTCCTCTTTTTTTCCAAGGAAGCCATGGCTTCTGTTTAGTAATGGCGAAGCGATTCCCTTTCGAATCTCATGGGAGTGAGGGTAACTCAATGGATGCGTGAGGAGCGAATCTAATTCTAGACATTTGCGGCGGAAGCGAGTTTCTACACTCTCTCATTTCTTTCTCTCTTTCTCTCTCACTCCCTGATAACGAACCAAAAGCTTTGTTACCGAAAGCTCGTCTCCATCCACGTTAGATAACAAAACAAAAATTTCTTAATTTGAATTTCCCCGAATTTTTCACGAAAAATTGATTTTTATTTCTTGGTATTTTTATTTAGTTTTTTATGGTTTTTATTTTAGTTCCAAAAAGTTTTTAATAATAATATGTCAATTTAACACTGAAAAACAAATTTATTTCATTCAAATAATCGGTAATCGGTTATTTGAAATAAATAATTTTTGTTTACATCAAAAGAAACTATTATCAAATAAACATTGTTTCGTATTTACTTGAATCAAATAATTTTGATTTAAATCAATTAAATGATATTTGAACCAATAATTCCATTATTTTCGTTTCTTATGATTTTTATTATATTTAGTTTGTTATATTATTTTTTATTTCCTTTTTGTTTCCTATAGATTTTTTTGTTCTTTCTGTTTTCTTTCGGTCTTTATTTATTTGCTCCTTTTTGGATTTTATCATTTTTTTTTCTTTATATTTTATGGTCTCTTAATTTTCATTTTTTTAATAATTTTTTTGGTTCCTTATCGTTTCTTATGGTTTTTATTTTTCATTTTTTATTATTTTTTGTTTTCTTTTCATCTCTTAATTTTCATTTTTTTTTTTATTATTTTTTTGATTCCTTTTCGTTTCTTATGGTTTTTATTTTTTTTTTATTATTTTTTTTTCTTTTCGTTTCCTATGGATTTTTTTTTGTTCACAGTAAAAAGTAAATCTTAATTTAAGAGCTGCCTTAAATTCAACACTGTCTGCTATAATGTTAAAGGATACGAAAAACGTGCGTAAATTCAACATTGACTGTCTTAAAAATGTTGCATCTTAATTTAAGGCAGCTTTCGTGCCTTAAAATAAGATTTTCTTTTTACTGTGTTCTTTCTGATTTATTTCAGTCTTTATTTATTTGCTCTTTTTTAGTTTTTATCATTTTTTTGTTTATATTTTTTGGTCTCTTGTTTTTTATTTTTTTTTTGGTATTATTTTTTTGGTCCCTTTTCGTTTCTCTTGATTTTCATTTTTTGGTTCTTTCGGATTTTTAATTATTTTTTCTTTTTTGGTTTTTATCATTCTTTTTTTTGTTTATATTTTTGAGTCTCTTAATTTTCATTTTTTAAAATATTTTTTTGGTTCCTTTTGGTCCCTTTTCGCTTTTCATGGTTCATAAATTTTTTTATGAAATAATTTTATATTGTTTTTTTTTGTTATTATTTTTTGTTTCCTTTTCGTTTCTTTTGGTTTTCATTTTTTGGTTCTTTCGGATTTTTATTTATTTTTTCTTTTTTTGTTTTTATCATTTTTTTTTGTTTATATTTTTGGGTCTCTTAATTTTCATTTTTTTTAAATATTTTTTTGGTTCCTTTTCGTTTCTTATGGTTTTTATTTTTTTTTTGTTATTATTTTTAGTTCTCTTTTCGTCTGTTATGCATTTTTTTGTTCTTTCTGATTTCTTTTGGTCTTCATTTATTTGCTCTTTTTTGGTTTTTATCATTTTTTTTGTTTATATTTATTGGTCTTTTGTTTTTTAATTTTTTTCGGTATTATTTTTTCGTCTCTTTTCGTTTTTTATGGTTTTTATATTTCTTTGTTATTATGTTTTGTTCCCTTTTCGTTTCTTTTGGTTTTCATTTTTTGGTTCTTTCGGATTTCTATTTATTTTTTCGTTTTTGGTTTTTATCATTTTATTTGTTTATAATTTTTGGTCTCTTGTTTTTTTATTTTTTTTTTCGTTTTTTTAATTTTTCGTTTTGTCTTTTATTTGTTTTTCGTTTATTTTTTTTCACTTATTTTTTTTTCGTTTAATTTTTTTTTAGTATATTTTTCTGTAAAACTTGTTCCCGTCTATGAGTTGAAAGTTTATTTGCGAATTGGACTCTTTTTGATATCTCACACGAAATCCACGGAAACCATCCTTGGAAACGTTTCGCATTTAAAACCATCTTCGGGCAGCATATCTAATGAGGGTAAAACCGAGTACAAGCGTGCCTTCATAATTCCCTAAGTTATTCCATTTGCGTGCAATGTAGCTTCGTTAAACACGTACATCGTATACACGAGCATGTTACGTACAATATACACGTTTCTATTGAAATGTTTGAAAATTCAAAGAAAAAAATATATGTCTCCCCCGTGGCAAATAAACGTCTTGCTAAAATAGACATACTTCCTCGAAGTATAAATATTAAAAGCGTACATATAGCAATTATAATTGTCACTAATTTATTTATATTGCGAATTTTGAATTTTTTCTCCAATTCCAAAAGTCATTTTAAATAATTTATGTACAGAAGAAAAAGAAGATTTTTCTTTCAGTTATTTTATTATATTTACTTCAGAAATTCTTTTTCAAGAACTCGTTTTAGAGAAATTATCAATTCAAAGAGAAAAAAAATTTTTCCCATATCGAAAATCTCTTTAACATAATTTAATTATCGCAAATATACAAAAAAGAAAATTACCAGCGAAGTGGTAGCAGAATATAAATTTGCCTCATTCGAATAGAAAGGACATTAACAAAGATCGGGGACAAAAACTTGTAACGCTAAATTTGTCGTTGGGGGAGAAAAAAAAGACGAGAAGCTCCCGGTTGGAGTTCTTTATAATTACCTAATTTTTTTTTTGTCAGGAATTTCGGAGGAGAAAGTAGAAAGTTCGTTTCAGGTAAAAAGAGATCGATGCCAATTTTTAGAGTATTATATTCGACAGGTAATTTGTACTTTAGTTGCGGCCATATTCGTCTTGTCTTATTTGAAAAGAGAAGAACCAGTGACCCACAATGGTCAGGTACTTTTCCTTCTTATTTTTTTTATCTTTTTTTTTAAGAAAAACTCCCTTCAGGGGAGTCAGAAAAAATTGGATAAAATTCTCTGGTAGAGATGTTTTTAGAAATAACGAGGGTCTGCTTTGTGGAGAAGCAAAAAAAAAGAGAAAAGAAAAAAATTTGCTTTGAACCTTGAAATAAGACTGCTTATTCATCCATTTCTCGCTTATTTGAAGGCGTCTAAAATGGTGTTGAAGGGTTAAATTTATTTCTGCCCTGGCTTTCTACAGCATTTATGGCCTGTACAAAATTCAGAACATATGCAGTTTCTCTTCTTTTTCTTTCCTTCTTCCTTCCTTCTATCTCGAAAATAATATAATTTTCTTCAAAATCAATTTTTTACGGTCAATTGCAAATTGACCATAAAACGCGCAATAATATGAAAAAATTACCCTTTTTCGAAAAAGAAAAAAATACACGAAAATTATAATACAAAAAAAGTACAAGGGAAAATTATTTGATTCAGAAAAAATTTAAAATCAAACTTAAACTATTTTCGCTATACTGTCAAACATATAACTCCGAACGTTGCAAAATTTACTCCGAAAATAGTAAACTTTTCCAAAAATGTACAGAAATTTTTGTCAGTTACAGGCAACCAATCAAATAAAAAAAAATTTACTTAAAACTATAAATTAAATTTTTTCATAACTATAAAACATGAAGATATCAATTATAACTCCGAGTCTTCGACTCGGAGTGATCGATTTCTTCATGTTTTATAATAATTAAAAATGTCCGAGTGATAAAATCATTATTTTATATTATAAGAATATTCTACTTCTTCAAAATTATTTTCATCATTTCAATTCAATTATTATTTTCAAGAATTTGTAACTAAAATTCTTCTAAATCAACTATTTTTAATAATTTTTGAAAAAGTTCTTTGATAATTTTCAAAATCATTTATTTACAATAATATTTTATGAAATTTCAATTATTTAAATACAGAAATATATAATTTATTGAATAATTAAATGTCTCTTAAAATTGAATTGTCATTAACAATTTTATACACAAATTTTTAAATAATTGAATTCTTTCGACGAATTTTAATCCAAATTTTTAAGAATAATTACATTTCTCGAGAAATTCGATTAAAATTATTTTAAAACTAATTGAAATTCTGCGATGAGTTTTATTATTTATAAAAATAATTGGATTTCTAAAAAGAATTTTATTTACGAAAATAATTGAATCTCTGTAAAAATTTTATTATTTATGAAAATAATTGAATTATTTAGAAGAAATCTATAAAAAATTTGTAAATAATTGAATTACTGTGAAATTTTTATTATTTTATAAAAACAATTAAATGTTTGTGTAGAATTTTATTCAAATGTTTTCAAATAATTGAATTCTTTTGAAAAATTTGATTAAAATAGTAAATATTGAAAATCATGGAAATTCTAAAAAATAATTGAAATTTTACCAAGAATTGTATTAAAATTTTTGAAAATAATTGAATTTCAGAAAAGATTTTTATTTTTTCTAAAAATAATTGAAATTTTTGACAAGAATTTGTAAAAATTTTTAAACGTAATTGAATTTCTGCGAAGAATTTCATTACTATTTTACTATAGAAATGAATTATTTGAATAGAAAAATAAATAATTTATTGAATAATTGATTATTCTTATGATTGAATTCTCATTAAGAATTTTATCCACAAATTTCTAAATAATTGAATTCTTTTGACGAATTTTAAGAATAATTTTATTTTCGAGAAATTCGTATAAAATTGTATTGAAATAAGAAAAATAATTGAAATTCTGTGATGACTTTATTATCTATGAAAATAATTGAATTCCTAAAAAGAATTTTATTTACAAAAATAATTGAATCTCTGTAAAAATTTTATTATTTATGAAAATAATTGAATTATTTAGAAAAAATCTATAAAAAAAATTGTAAACAATTGAATTCCTGTGAAATTTTTATTATTTTATGAAAATAATTACATGTTTGCGTAGAATTTTATTAAAATGTTAAATAATTGAATTCTTTTGGAAAATTTGAATAAAACAGTAAATATTAAAAATCATTCAATTGAGGTAAATTTTTAAAAATAATTGAATTCTTGACAAGAATTTTATTCTAAACATAATTGAAATTTTGACGAGAATTTTTTTAAATTTTTGCAAGTAATTGAATTTCTGCGAAGAATTTAACACCTTTGAAAATAATTGAATTTTTGCAATCATTTGTAATTTCTCTAAAATTCTAATATAATTTTGTCAAAATCATTTTGAAATAATTTAATTTGCAGAGAAGAATTTTTTTATTTTTGAAAATAATTTAAATTTTTTGTGAATATAATTAAATTGTTACGAAAAATTTTATTACTGTTGAAAATATAATTGAATCTCTGACATTATTTGTAACTTTTCCAAAATTATATTTTTTCCAGTATTTTTAACTAAAATTCTTCTATAAATCCATTATTTTTAATAATTAATTAAACATATATATTAAAAATATAAATAATTTCCGAAGAATTTGAATTATTAAAATTTTCGAAAAATCTAAGTTTTTAAAATTTCTAATGAAATTCATTAAAATTTTATAAAAATTTAAATTGAATCATTTTAAATATCGCATCTATTTTGAAAAATTGTAAACGCAACTCTTTTCAAATTCAATTTATTTTGAAGTATTTAAGTAAAATTAATAAATTATTCATTAAATAATTAATTAATAATTTTATGGACAGTTCTTCAAGAATTAAGTTATTGAAAAGGAAATTATTGTCGAAAATAGAAAAAATTGAAGGTTTTGTATTATAGAATTCTTGGTAATTTCATATAGTTTAACAAAAAAAGAAACTAAAATTCAGAATTTTTTTTATGAATATTTGAAAAATTTAATTTCCAGCACTTTTAATAAAAATTCCTGACTTTTCCCTGATTACCGTGACTATAATATTCTACTTTCCCTGACTTTTCCCTGAATTCCCTGACCTATGGAAAACCTGATATTTATAAATTCAATTCAAACATATTTTTTGGTTCATTTAAATAAATATTCCCAAATTTCGAAAATTTCCCTCAATTTAATGAAGAAAAAATATTTTACGATATCGATAAAAATAAATTAACCCGCAGTGTCTCCGTAATTATACACAAAAAAGTAAAATTCGACGAAGCTTTTTCAATTTCATGTTATAATTACAAAAAAGAAAGTTGCAAATTATCATCTTCAACGATTATCTTTATAATGATGAAACGGGGTTGTAATTGCAAAATCTACACTATATATGTATTCAAAAAAAAAAGAAAAAAAAAGTTCTGATGAAATTAAATTTTGTCCCGTACGTGCTTTATTTGAAAACTAAATGGCGGTTTGGAACGGCCTTTTACAATCGTGTCGGACAGGTATAATCGAGAATCGAGATAGAGAGAATGAGTGAGGGAGAGAGAAGGGAAGTCTTTCCAAAGTTGCCGGCTTTATTCAGCGTCGTCACTGAATTGCAATACACATAACGAACCCACCAGTCAACAACTTTGAATCGTATTCTCGCTCGTAATGGTCACCCATTCTCATTTAAACGGGTGACCAGGCATTATTATTAGTCGATTTGCGGAAGAAATGTGTATAAACGCCTGGAGGGCACGCGTTGATGATCACCCCGCTCGCGCGCACGCTTAAAGTAAAACAAACTTATGCAATTTCAAAGAGAAAGAGAAAGAGAAAAAGAGAGAGAAAAATTGAGAGAGAAAGAAGTGCCATTTCAGTTTTTGATGAGAGAGTTGGAAAACGAGTTTCTGATTTAATTTTATAGCTACTCTCAAGCAAATAGGTGGACAATTTGTTGGGTCTTTAAAATTCCTTTTGATGTTATTTAAGATCTCGAAACTTTCATTGGAAATGGTTAATTTTGCACCATTTTATTTCTCTCACGACATATGATAAAAGTTTTATATATATTTATTTCATTCTGTATTTTATTTCCCGATAGAATCTTGTTTCTTTATTTTAATTGGAATCTAATTAGTTTCGACGACAATTTGCCATTTAATTGTGGAGATAAAAATAAATTGGTTTGGTATAGTAAATTTTATTTTACATCGGGAGGCAATTTTTTTTTAAATTTTTAATTACGATTTTCCTTCTTAAGTAGCTTTTTAGTTTAGTTTTCAGCAAACTTGCCGAAAGCTTGCAAAATTCTACAGTGCAAGTGACAAAATGTCCAAATAAATAATAAAACGCAGGGCTCGAACTTGGTCCGTAAATCCCGTAAAGGTCCGTAAATTTGCTTCAAGTCCGTAAAAGTCAGTTTTTTTTTTTAAAAAAAAGGTCCGTAATTTGATAGAAAAAGGACGAAAAGTTCGTCAATTTTACGATATAATTTGGAGAATTTTAGAGAAATTACAAATAATTGCAGAAAATCAATTATTTTCAAAAGTAATAAAATTCTTCGAAGAAATTCAATTATTTTCATAAATTTTAATAAAATTTTTGGGAAACATTCAATTATTTTCAAAAATTTTCCTTAATTGAATGATTTTTAATATTTACTATTTATTTATTCAAATTTTCTAAAAGAATTCAATTATTTAAAAACATTTTAATAAAATTCTACGCAAACATTTAATTATTATTCATAAAATAATAAAAATTCCACAGGAATCCAATTATTTACAAAATTTTTATAGATTTTTTCTAAATAATTCAATTATTTTCATAAATAATAAAATTTTTACAGAGATTCAATTATTTTCGTAAATAAAATTCTTTTTTAGGAATTCGATTATTTTTATAAATATTATTATTTATAAGAATAATCGAACTAAATGCTGAATTTCAATTATTTTTAATACAATTTTAATGTTATTCCTCGAAAAGTGTAATTATTCTTAAAAATTTTCTTAAAATTCGTCAAAGGAATTATTTTAAAAAATTATTTATTTTTGTATTTGAATAATTGAATTCAAGTAGAATTTTCTAATAAGAATTGATTTAAATTTGAATTTCAGTGAAAATTTTAGATAATAATTGAATATTAGAAGCAATAGATTTTAAATATATTTTTAATTCAATTTCTGGATTAAATTTAAATAATTTCAAAAATTTTAATAAAATTCTGCACAACAATTTAATTATTTTGATAAATTTTGAAAAATTTTTATAAGGATTCAATTTTCAGAAGTATTTCATTATTTCAAAAAATTATTTATTTTTCTATTTGAATAATTGAATTCTCGTAGAATTTTCTAATAAGAATTGATTTAAATTTGAATATCAGTGAAAATTTTAGATAATAATTCAATTTTAGAAACAAGAAATTTTCAATACATTTTAATTTAAAGAAGAATTTAGTTAAAAATTCCAGAAAATAATGATTGAATTCAGACGATGAAAAATTTTTTGAAGAAGTTACAGTATAACAATAATTCTTAAAATATAAAATAATGATTTTATCACTCGGTTATCGTTAATTATTATAAGTTATTGAATTTCAAAAGGTTTGAATTTGAATTTTTTGAAAATCACAATTCCTATTAAATAGAAAAACAATAATGACTAAATATTTATTTAAAAATAAAGTTATTCATGTTTTCGAATAATTTTACAATTAAGTAAATTCGTAAATAAATGTAATAAAATTTTTTTTTGATTATCTAATCATTTTTAGAGTGAATCAGAACATTCTTTAGCGTTAGGAAAAAATTTTAAATTTTTGTCTGGAAATAAGGGAAAAGCCAGGACAGAACGAAATTAAATTTTTGTTGCAACTTTGGAAGTAGATTTGATTCCAAAATTAGTAACCTTTGCTTCGAACATATAGTAAAAAATTTACTTCGAAAATAGTAAAAATTGCAAGAAATGCGCAGAAGTTAATGTTTTAGTTTTACTTTGCAAATAGTAAAATTTACTCTTTTTTTTCTCTGCTTAGCATGCAAGCTTTGAATTTTGAAAAAAATTTGCCTTTAGCATAAAGCTTTTGCGGATAATTTACAAAAAGCTTTAAAAATTTTTCATTTTGACCTTTTTTTGATATTACCCTAAAAAAAATATTTTTTACATTCACAATTTTTGGCTAAAATAATTTACAGTTCGTCATTAAACTTCTCTAAAGCTTCTTTTAAATTTTAATACTTTCTTAAGGCCATGTAAAAATCGTTTGCTATTTTTCCATTATAAAATCAATTTTGACAACCCTCTTAAGTTTCCAAGCAAAGCTCACAATCAGAAATATTCAATTCTAAAAAGTAGATTATTATATATACTAACAGAAACTATAACTAAAAAAAATTTGAAATAAAATTTTAAATTTTAAAAGTAAAAAAATTTTGTTTGCAAATATCTTTTGCGATCAGCTAAGACCCCGGAAAAGTAGATTATTATATAGTAACAGAAACAAAAATTAAAAAAAAATTTTTAATTTAAATTTTAAGGACAAAAAAAATTTTCTTCTGCAAATATCGTTTGCGATCAGTTAAGAGACCCCGAGTTGTCCGGAAGAAAAAGTCAGTAGTAATAGATTTGTGTAGTCTCGACGTATCAATTAACGTCTCTGCACAATGTGGGACTAAATCAGTCGACACTGCGATAAAAGTCCAAGCCCCGAGATTTGCGAGCCAAGTATTTCATGGACTTGAGGCTTGGAGTGTTTATAGAGTGGTACCGCCATCTAGCGACATTAACAACATTCACTTTAGTTATGGCTGCTCACCCCACTATTAGTATTGTGGGCGTGGTCCGAAGGCGGGGGAACCTACTAACAGGGGCAGGATAAAATTGCCGATAAAATTTCTATTTACCTACAAATTTCTCTTAATTTTTACCATATCTTTGATTGATTATTATTAATCATTATTGTTAATTTCCAAAATTCCAAACTGGGAATTTCTTTTTTTGAGTAATTATTCCAGAGTTGAGATTAAATTGTCGAATATAATATGTATCACTCCGCGCGGTACTATTTCAAAGCGTTTGGGATTTATGTCGCGAGGTGGCAGTAGCTCCAATGAGTAATGCGAGCCGGTATCGAGTGAAACTGCCTTGCCGACTGTCGAGTCGTGAATCTCCGAGTGTCTCAACTACCCGGTAAGCAGGCAATATCTCAGTAGTTCAATGATTCTCCGTAATGCGCTTTATGGTTTGTTTCTATCGACTTTCAGGCTCGTTTAGACGTCTGTAGTGGTCCGCGGAGAGAGGGGGGTCGAGGGAGAGGGAAAAGCGGAGAGGGAGAAAGATAGGAGAGGGAAAAAGAGGGAGAGAAGAAAAGAGAGAGAGGGAGAAAGAGAGAAGGGAGAGAAAGAGAGAGAGGGAGAAAGAGAGAAGAGAGAAAAAGAGAGAAGAGAGAAAAAGAGAGAGAGAAAAAAAAGAGAAAGAGAGAGAGAGAGAGAGAATAAAAGAGAGGAGAAATACACACAGACAGTAAAATTCAAACTTCTCTCATTCAGTACTTTTTAAGCCAAAGGGAATTCGATGAATGAAGATAAATTTAAAATTTATTTTTATTGGCATTAATTTTTATTGACGGACATAAAAAGAATTCTAAGACATAATTTTTTTTTCTTCTTCTTTTTTTTCCTCTTTGTATTTTTTTTTTTTGTTTTTTTAAAGTGCGGAGATGAATTTGAGTCGGCCTCTCGTCAAACGTAGGTCGGGGATCTTTATCGGCTGTAAAGGAAGACATTTACGATCCATAAAGACGTTCGTAACCAAGAGTTGTTCCATCCCTCTCCTCACACCCACTACAAACCATTACCCCTTCCTGTTTCAAGGGCGGCCACTGGCACGCGTCCGCCCGCTTTCGAGATTTACAGGTTACGCTCCCGGTAACACCTCGTAAACTTGGCTTAACGACTTTAACCGGGCCTAACTGCTTCCTTCCTGCAATCAAACCATGACCTCACTTAACTGGCCTAAGAGTCTTAAAAAAAATAACGTTCTCTAGAATGCCATTCAAGTATAGAATAAGAGAAGTAGGGGTGGGGGGGTCTTTGCGGCTTTTCTTATAACTTTTTACGAGTTTTCGATTGTCTGTTCAATGAACCCGGGTCTCTTTAGTTTATCCTGTCAGCAGATGTACGAGGGCCGAACTTAGCAGCTGTTCTTGATTCGGATAGAAATACCTATTTTTGGAAATTTTTTTCCTGTTTGTAATTTTGTTCTAAAAATAATATTCTTGACTGTAATTAATAGGAGTCTTTCACTGCTTACTTTAAAGTATTCATTTTCAACAAATTGATACGAAATATGTGGATCAAATCGTAAGGATAACTTTAAAGTATCAAAATGTAACAAATTTATACGAAATATGTGAATTAAATCATAGGTTGATTCAAATTTTTGGTATCAATTTGATACTTTCAAGAAAACTGATGTAATTGCTAGTCTCTAAATCTTAATTAGTAGTTGTCTACTAATTAAATAGGGCAGATTCGTTTTCGAATTGAATTAGTAACAGTTTTGACTAATTTTTAGTAGTAAACTACTAATCGCCAATAAAAAACTACTAATTTATTAATAAGTCGGCTTACTAATTGTAAATAGAAAAAATTACTACTAATTTCATGACTTAATAGTATACTATTACAAATTAGTAGTATACTACTAAAAACATTACTACTAATTTCATGACTTAATAGTATACTATTACAAATTAGTAGTACACTACTAAAAATTAGTAGTTAACTACTAAAATTAGTACCTAACTACTAAAAATTAGTAGTTAACTAGTAAAAATTAGTAGTATACTACTAAAAATTAGTAGTTAACTAGTAAAATGTAGTAATTAACTACTAAAAATTAGTAGTTAACTAGTAAAAATTAGTAGTATACTACTAAAAATTAGTAGTTAACTAGTAAAATGTAGTAATTAACTACTAAAAATTAGTAGTTAACTACTAAAAATTAGAAGTATACTACTAAAAATTAGTAGTTAACTATTAAAATTTAGTAAAAACTGTTACTAATTTAATTAATAAACGAATACACCCGTTCATTATTAGAAAACAACTAATTCAGATTTAGAGAGTAAAGTAGTTACCTTAGATTGCACATAGAATTCAAAGTAAGTTTGTCTGACGGTGACTTTCCTTTACTACTGAAACCATTTTAATAGCTTTGGCTACTATTACAACAATTAGTCATATTTAAACAACCACATTTATTTATTCATATACCATTTATTAGTAAACTTAAAGGAATTTTTTAAAACAATTTGTCTGACGAAACATTTTCTTTTACTACTGATATTTATTTTCCAAGCGTTTACTATAATTAGTCTTACTAAAAACAACTTTTTGCTATACTATTATAAATATTTCGATTATTTAAACAAACATCTACCATTAAGAAATAAATTTAAGGAAATTTAATATTATGTCTGACTGGAGATTGTTCTTACTACTGATTTTGGTTTTTTAATCGTTTACTTGATCGTCTGACTATTAACGACTTTGATTACTGTCACAACAATTAAATTAGACTAATCACTAATAATTTCTCAAATGTATAAAATTCTTGAGAAAATTTTCTGTCTGACTATTACAGTCTATTACTACTTATTAATTATTATACTATATTTGAAAAAATTGAAAATAATTTAGCATATTTAAAAAAATATTTACATCCATTAGAAAAAAATTGAAAACATTTAAAAATATTTAAAAATATTTTGTCTGACCAAAAACAACTTTTACTACTGATTTTTCATACTAATGATAAATATTAATATAGTATAAAGTATTAGCAGCAAAAGTCATTTTAATGCAAATAAATATTAAAATGACATTTGCGAATAATATTAAGGAAGCATTTGTCTGACTATTAATTACCCTGACTACTATGGTAAAAGTCATCAATATTTAGAAACGCCTATAGAACAAAATAAATTTTTCTATTTATTTTTCAAACAATATTCCACATTTTCTTTAATTCTTGTCTGACAAAATAAATTTTATACTACTGCAAATTAAAACTAAAGTTACTACCGCACTGATAAAAAAAATAAATTGTTTTTTCCATGATACTATTTTTTATTAAAAAAAAAATTTCCAATATTGTCAGCACATATATTTACTATCTTAACAATTTTGTCTGACTAAAAATGCCTTTTTCTACTGATATTAATGATTTTATTTAAACTGTTTTGTATAATTTTCCTTATTTTGTTTTTTAAAAAAATATTTTATAAGCTCGTTATTATTTGTTCCAATATATTAAAAAATTTGTCTGACTATAACAGTCATTCACTACTAATATTAATGTTTTAAGTAATTTCTAAACAATTTTCTATAATTTTCATATTTTGTTTTAAAAGAAATGCTTTCTAAGCATGTTATTATTTTTCTCACTATATTTACAATGTTGTCTGACTAAAACCGACTTTTACTACTGATATTAATATTTTAATAAGTATTTAAACAATTTTCTGTAATGTTTTTATTTTGTTAAAAAAAATACTTTCTAAGTTTGTTATTATTTTTTTCAATATATCTACAATATTGTCTGACTAAAATCTACCTTTACTACTGATATTAATATTGTTAGTGGTATTTAAACAATTTTGTATAATTTTCCTATTTTGTTTAAAACAATGCTTTCTAAGCTATTGTTATTACTTTTTGCATTATATATCTACAATGTTGTCTGACTAAAATCGACATTTACTACTTAAATTAATATTTCAAGTGGTATATTTAAACAATTTTGTGTAATTTTGCAATTTTATTTTTAAAAAATATTGTCTAAGCTTATTATTTTTTCGTTGTACTTTCAATTTTGTCTGACTATAACCGACTTTTACTACTGACATTAATAATTCAAGTTGTATTTAAAGTTTTAAACAATTTTGTTCGACAACATTCATTTAGAAAAAATAATTTCTAAGCTTGTTATTAATTTTTTCAGTATATTTACAATGTTGTCTGACTAAAATCGACTTTTACTACTGATATTATTATTTCAAGTGGTATTTTAACAATTTTGCATAGTTTTCGAATTTTGTTTTTTAAACAATATATACTTTTAAATCTTGTTATTATAATTTTTAAACTTTTTACAATTTTGTCTGACTATGAAAGTCTTTTACTACTAGTATTAATGTTTTAAGCAGTTTTTAAACAATTTTGTGTAATCTTCCTATTTGGTTTTCAAAAAAGTTATTTCTAAGCTTGTTATTATTTTTCTCACTATATTAACAATTTTGTCTGACTACGAACGTCTTTTACTACTAATATTAATGTTTTAAGTGGTTTTTATACAATTTTGAGTAATTTTTCTATTTTGTTTTCAAAAAAAGTTATTTCTAACCTTGTTATTATTTTTCTCACTATATTTACAATGTTGTCTGACTAAAATCGACTTTTACTACTGAATATTAATATTTTAATTAGTATTTAAGCAATTTTCTGCAATATTTTTATTTTGATTTAAAAAAATTATTTTTTAAGCTTGTTATTATTTTTCTCACTATATTAAAAATTTTGTCTGACTAAAACCGACTTTTACTACTGAAATAGCTTAATTGGTATTTTAACAATGTTGTATAATTTTGCAATTTTTTTAAAAATACTTTCTATGCTTGTTATAATTTTTTTTTACCATATTTATTATTTTGTCTGACAATATTCGTCTTTTACTACTAAAATATTTATGTTTTATGTTAATTCTAAACAAATTTGTATAATATTCCGATTTCATTTAGAAAAAAAATTTCTAAGCTTGTTATTATTTTTTTTCATTATATTTACAATGTTGTCTGATTAAAATCGACTTTTACTACTGATATTATTATTTCAAGTGGTATTTAAACAATTTCGTATAATTTTCAATTTTTTTAAAAAATACTTTCCAAGCTTTTTATTATTTTTCTCGCTATATTTACCATTTTGTCTGACTATAAGCGTCTTTTACTACTAACATTAATATTTAAAGTGGTATTTCAACAATTTTGTGTAATCTCCCTATTGTGTTATCAAAAAAGTTATTTCTAAGCTTGTTATTATTTTTTTCACTATATTTATAATATTGTCTGACTAAAATCATCTTTTACTACTGATATTAATATTTAAGTAATTTTTATACAGTTTTCTATAATGTATTTCTGTTATTAAATCAATTTTTTCCAAAATTGTCCTTATATTTTTTCATCTTTAAATTCTGTCTGGCTATAATATAGCCTTTTACTATTTATATAAATCATTTTAAGTGTTGTTTATACAATTTTTATCTAATGTTTCTATTTTATTTAAAAAAAAATACTCTCTATACTTGTTATTATTTTTTCACAATATTTCCAATTTTGTCTGACTAAAATCGACTTTTACTACTAATATTAATGAATTTAATTGATTTTTATCGTACTTTGTAAAGTATGCGGTTTGACTATAAAAAACTTCTACAACAATGTAAAAAAAGCTTGTTTTGAGCCTGATTTTGATTAAAACAACTAAAATTAGTCTAAATATTGAGTAGAAAATTGATTATCAGACTTACAATTGTCTTATTTTTAATTTAAGCCCAAAAATAATGAGTTTAATTTAAGGAAAACACGTTTGGGCTGTTAGTATTTTAAGACTTTGTTTTACAGTTTAAAAACGTAATTTTATATCACAGTTTTTCTAATGATATCAAATTGAAACAAAAATGTATCAAAATTATTATTTAGCAAGATTTTGATTTGCTTCTTCGTCTCAGTTTATTATCCTTAGAAAAGCTACATTTTAAAGAAAGTGAATTCTTTAAAAACAAGTAGAAATCCTAAAGATTATCGTTATAATATTCTCAGTTATTATATAATATTCTAGTAAAAAAAATTCATTTTCCTAATCAATGGAAAAAATAATAGTATTTGTAGTCTTTACATTGATAACTCTGAGTGTGACATATTTTTCCATTACACAAAATACATACGTATATACAAAATATATATACACATTCGAGTGTGTTACTTAGTTCATGAAATACGCTAACTACTTTATGATTTGTTTCGATTACACTTCATTACCGCTTCACGCCTTTCATTATACGTAACGACTGACAGTAAATCTCGGCGCTGATTTTATCACGACGTTTATGAGCGTCATTATTAGGTGGTACCAGCTTTTAAACCGCCGTAAAGTCTACGCCTTTGCGAAGGAGAGTTGCTGCCTCTCTACTCTCTCAAGTCTCAAACGTTTGGCTGCGAGGGGTACACACAAACCATGTGAGACGTCGTGCCGAATGGAGTGGGGGGCGCCATACAGTTCTCAACTTTCGCAGAGAGAGAGAGAGAGAGAGAGAGGAGGGGACACATATATTTATGGTAGGGAGGCTTAGAACTTGAGCGATTGTCCGATAGATTGCGCCCATATGGACACTAACATCACTTTATCTTATAGCTCACTTAATTTACGATTTCATCTTCATTTAATTAATTTCCAATTTGGCTTTCGAGATATTGGAACCGGAAATCTTTTTTTTTATTATTCTCTTCGATAGTTTCTTATTTTTCTATAGGTATCACAGTTTTTAGAAGGATATTAAAATAAGACGAAAAAACGGATCAAAACGTTGCTAAGCAACGTTTTGATACATTTTTTCGTTTCATTTTGATAACCAAAGAATTTAGAAAAAATATGCTATCATTTTTTATGTATTTTTAATTTCGTTGGTACAAAATTTTTTTGTTTCTTTTCACAGATTTTTTTAAAGTATCAATATTAATAAGGTAAATAAAAACTTTGTTTTTTCTGACTTTTCCCTGATTTCCAGACAGATTAACTTTCTCTTTAAATAAAATATTTTTAATAATTTTTTAAAAAGTTCATCATTAAGAATTTTCTAATCCATTTTTTAGAATTCAATTTTACGAAATTTCAATTATTCGGATATTCTTCAATTAAATATTTATAGAAAATACAAATTTTAAATAATTTCAAAAAAAAAAATTAAATTAAACTTTTTGAAAAAAATTACTTCTTCAGAATTGTTAGTTAAAAGTAGGAAAAATTCAAATTTTCAAAGATTTAGATTTGAAACCATTCCGAAATTCAATTATTTCTAAAAATCCATGCTATAATGTTTATAATTTTCAATTATTATCTAAAATTTTAATCAAAATTAATTTTTAAATCAATTTTTATTAAAAAGTTCAACGAGAATTCAATTTTTTAAATACAAAAATAAATATATTTTTTTCTATAATTGAATGTTTTTTTAAAGTAAAAGTTTTACGAAGAATTTGATTAACAAATTTTGAAAAAATTTAATTTTTTATAAGGAATTTAATTAAAATTTTACTGAAATTTATTATATTAAAGAATTTTATAACAATTTTTGAAAATAATAAAAAAACCTTTTAAAGAATTTTATTAAAATTTTTAAAAATAATTTAATTCTTGAGAAGAATTTAAATAATAATTTATAAAAATAATTGAATTCATGAGACGAATTTTATTAAATTTTGTTTTAATAATTGAAATTCTGACAAGAATTTTATTAAAAAATTTTATTAAATTTTAAATATATTCTTATTAAAAAGTTCTACGAGAATTCAATAATTATTAGTGAAAAATTTTTATTATTTATTAAAAAAATAAAATATTTGAGTAGAATATTTTTGGAAAATTTTATTAAAATATTAGACATTGAAAATCATTGAATTGAATGAAATATTTTTAAAAATAATTTAATTTTTGCAAAGTATTTTATTATTTTTCAAAAGAATTGAATTCTTGTGATGAATATTGATATTTATCAAAATAATCAAGTTTTTGAAAAGAATATTATTAAAATTCCTTAAAATAATTGATTTTATGACAAGAATTTTGTTGAATATCAAGATGAATGAATTCATTTGCAATATTAGGTACTTGAAAAATTTTGAAAATAATTGATTTTCAGCGACGAATTAAAAGTTATTTTTGAAAATATTTGAATTATTGCAATGAATTTTATTATTTTATTAAATAATTGAATGTTTTTTAAAAATTGAATTATTTCGTCAAGTTTTAGTAAAATTTTCAAGAATAATTGCATTTTTCAAGAAATTTATTTACAAAATTGTAATAAAAAATATATTATATTAAAGAATTTTATAACAAACTTTGAAAATAATTGAAAAACTTTTTGAAGAATTTAATTAATATTTTTAAAAATAATTGAATTCTTGAGAAGAATTTAAATAATAAGATTTATAAAAATAATTGAATTCAAGCGAAGAATTTTATTAAATTTTGTTTAAATAATTGAAATTTTGCCAAGAATTTTATAAAAATTTTTGACAATAATTGATTTTCTGCGACGAATTAAAAGTTATTTATGAAAATATTTGAATTATTGCAATAAATTTTATTTTGTTATTTAACAATTACATGTTTCTCAAAATTGAATTCTTTCGTCAAGTTTTAGTAAAATTTTCAAGAATAATTGCATTTTTCGAGAAATTTATTTACAAAATTGTTTTAAAAAATTTTTGAAATTCTGCGATGAAAATAATTGAATTCCTAAATGAAATTTTATTATTAATGAAAATAATTGAATGTTTTAGTATGGAATTGTATTAAAAATTTTTTTCAAATAATTAAATCTTTTGATAAATTTTACGGAAATACTAAATATTGAAATTTGAAAATTATTAAATTGCGAAAACCTTTTAAAAAGAATTGAAATTTTGCAAAGAATTTTATTTAAATTGTTTAGAATAATTGAATTTTAGGCGAAAAATTTTGCTATTTGTAAAGATAATTGAATTCTTGACGAGATATTCATTAAAATTTTTACAAATAATTGAATTTCTTCGAAGAATTTTTATTACTTTTGAAATAATCGAAATTTTAGTGATGAATATTGTTATTTATGAAAATAATTGAATTTTGCAAAGATTTTTATTAAAAATCCTTAAAATAATTGGATTTTTGTGACGAATTTTATTATTTATCAAGATAATTGCGTTAAAACTTTTGAAATAATTAACTAATATTCAAATAATTTATTTTTGTCAGTAATAGAAAAGTTTTTGAAGGTTTATTGTATTAGAATTCGTGGTAGTTTCATAGTAGGCAAACAAAAAAGGCACCAAAAAATTCAGAATTTTTTTATGAATTCTAAAATTTTAATTTTTTCCATTAACTTTTAATAAACATCCTTGATTCTTCCCTGAATTCCCTGACCTGTGGCAACCCTGAAATTTGTTACAATTTGATAAGTTAACATTATTTTCAAAAAAGAAACCGTGGAACATTTCTCGAGTAAAATCATCTTTTAATATCATTCCTTTTAGAAATTTTATTCCTCTCAGTTATTCTTTAGATATTCACTCGAGTGAATTAGATAGAATTTTCGTTAAAAAATCCGAGTTTTTTTTTTTTTTTTTTTGTTTTTGCTGAAATCTTGAAAAGTGGGGGGATTAGCATACATTTGAAAGTGCGGGCTATAGTTCCCTGTCTAGCGGCGCCATTGGTCTACATTTACACAACAATGAGGGACCACGATTCTAAAAACTCTCCCAGAATCCCAGGGCTTCGTGAACGAACCGTGTGCGAGAGGAGAGAAAAAAGCATTAGAGAAGGATGGAAGTTTCGGTTTTGTGATGGGGAATGCTTTTTGTTTGAGAGGAGGGGGGGTGGTAGCAAAAGTGAGCAAAAAGGAGACTGGAAGAGTGGGGAGAAAAGAAAGAAGAATTGAGTGTTACGTCGTCCTTTTCTTCCTCTAGAAATTCTAACACAAAAATCCTAAAGGTCATGTTTTTTTCTTTTTTTTTTTTTTTTTTTGCTTTTTTTAAACTCGAACTAGCCCATCGGGTATATAAAATATTTCTACACACGCCTCGAGCCATTTCTGACACGGCACCGTTGGCGATTGCGACGTTGCCAAATTATTTTGTGACCACTTAATATTATTCTAAACTTCGTTATTTTTTTTTTTTTTTTTTACTATATTTTTGAGTGTTAAACTCGGAAATTTAATCGAATGGTCAGAAATAGTCAGAGGCTTTAAATTGTTTTTTTACAGTTTTCAATTTGAAAGTATCAAATTGCAACGAAAGTGGATCAATTTGATACCAAAAATTCGATCCAAAAATTGATCCTTTTTGGCATTAATTATTTTTGGGATTTGATCCACTTTAGTATCAATTTGATACTTTAAAAAAAACAATAAATTGATAATGTAATTTTTATATAGTGATTGTAATGTAGAAACTGAAGCGTTTTCCCGTGTTTTTTATTACCTTTCTCGACAAATTGAGTTATGAGTCCGTAATTAATGTGTTTGCATCAATCAGCTTGTTTTATTAAACTACATAATTCAGAGTCTAACTTGGCGTGGGACGAGTGGGATGAGGTAAAAGGAGATATTCCTCATTTGTGTATATATGATCATTCAGTGCTCAACGCGTGGGTAATTAGGTAATCCGTCTGTCTGCACCGCGAGCGGCAAAGAAGTATATAAAGCGCGATCCAAGTCACATTATCCATTAAAACATTTCCACTTTCCAGTTTCTCGTTTATTTATGTCGACCACCCAGAAGTATCTCTTCTATATAGACAAAAGTGACATCGAGTAAAACATTTCTCTTCGACTATATCTGCTCTCAATAAATATCGCTCCTTCAATTTATTATACAACACCTCTATACAGTAATTAACATCTTTAACACTTATTTTCTATAAAAAGAAAATTATCCTATTTTATTTAAAGAAAGAAATTTCTACCTTTTTCTAAAGGGAAAACTGTCTTTCAATTTTATTTTTCTAAAAGAATTTCTCTTACATTTTAAAGAAAAAAAAATTCTCACTCATTGGACAAAAGTGAAATAAAGAAATAACACATGATTGAAAGGCGAAAAGGATTTTTAAATTCTAAAAGAATATTTTTTAAATGTATAAAGTTTTATTATTACAGGGTTCACACAGGTCAAGAAAGTTTCATTATAGAAATTTTAAAAACCTTAGATTTTTGAAAAATTTTAATAATTTAAATTCCTCTGAAATTAGCTAAATTTTTTAACATATTACATTTTATTAATTAATTAATTATTAAAAATAATGGATCTGTAGAAGAATTTTAGTTAAAAACATTATAAACAATTAAGTATTGGAGAAGTTACAAATGATTGTAGATTTACAAATTCAATTATTTTCAAAAGTAACAAAATTCTTCACAGAAATTCAATTATGCTCAAAAATTTACAAAAATTATCGTCAAAATTTCAATTCTCTTTATAATTAATAAAATTCTTCTACAAAAATTATTTTTGAACATTTTAATAAAACTCTTGGCAAAATTTTAATTATTATCAAAAAAATTTTCCCTTAAATCAAAGATTTTCAATATCTACTATTAATAGAATTTTCCAAAAGAATTCAATTATTTAGAAATATATTTTTAATAAAATTCTAAGCAAAAATTAAAATTATTTTTATAAGTAATAAAACTTTTTCAGTAATTTAATTATTCACAAATTTTTTTCTAAATGATTCGCAATAATTAAATTATTTTCATATATATAAATAATAGAAATTTTTTTTGTGAATTCAATTATTTTTATAAATAATAAAACTCATCGGAAAATTTCAATTATCTTTAAAAATAATAAAATTCTTCTTCGAAATTCAATTCTTTTCAAAAATGTTAATAAAATTCTTGAAAAAATTTTAATTATTTTCAAAAATTTCCCTCGAATCAATGATTTTCAATGTGTAATATTTTAATAAAATTTTCCAAAAAAATTTAATTAGGTGTTTAAAAAAAATTAATAAAAATCTACGCTAATATTTTATTGTTTTTATAAATAATAGAAATTTTTTTTTTTTAATAGGATTTTTAATTTTTACAAATTTTTTAATAATAATTGAATCCTTGTAAAACTTTCTAATAAGAATTTATTTAAAATTAAATTTCAGTTAAAATTTTAGATAATATTTGAATTTTCGAAGCAATACATTTGCAATAAATTTTTAACTAAATTTCTTGAATGTATTTAATTATTTTCAAAATTTTTTATAAAATTCGACATTACAGTTTAATTATTTTCAAAAAATTTAATAAAACTCTTTATAAGAATTCAATTTTAAGAAATATTCAATTATTTCAAAAAATTATAAATTTTCGTATTTGAATAATTGGATTCACGTGGAGTCTTCTAATAAAAATTGATTTAATAATGAATTTTTAGTTAAAATTTTAGATAATAATTGAGTGTTAAAAGCATTATAGCATGATTTTTTTTAGAAGTAATTGAACTTTAAAGATAGAAGAATTATTTAAATTAAATTAAACTTTTTTAAAAATAAAAATATTAAAATTTCATAAAATTGTATAAAAACCACTTGAAATATTAATGTCAGTAGTAACAGACGAATTTAGTACGACAAAATTGTAAATAATGTGAAAAAGTTACAAGCTTAAGAAGGATTTTTTTTAGGAACAAAATAGGAACATTACACAACATTATTTAAAAATCACTTAAAATGTTTATATCAGTAGTAAAAGTCGACTTTAGTCAGACAACATTGTAAATATATTGAAAAAAATAATAACAAACTTAAAAAGTAATTTTTTTTAAATCAAAATAAAAACATTTGCAGAAAATTGCTTAAATACTAATTAAAATATTAATATCAGTAGTAAAAGTCGATTTTAGTCAGACAAAATTATAAATATAGTGAGAAAAATAATAACAAGCTTAGAAATAACTTTTTTGAAAACAAAATAGAAAAATTACTCAAAATTGGTTAAAAACCACTTAAAACATTAATATTAGTAGTAAAAGTCGATTTTAGTCAGACAACATTATAAATATATAGTGAGAAAAATAATAACAAGCTTAGACAAAACTTATTTGAAAACAAAATAGGAAAATTATACAAAATTGTTTAAATACCACTTCAAACATTAATATTAGTAGTAAAAGATGGTCATAGACAGACAAAATTGCAAATAGTTTAAAAATTATAATAACAAGATTAAAAAGTAAATTGTTTAAAAAACAAAATTGGAAAATTAAACAAAATTGTTTAAATACCATCTGAAATATCAATATCAATAGTAAGTATAGTAACAGACGAATTTAGTACGACAACATTGTAAATATAGTGAAAAAAATAATAATAATCTTAGAAAATACTTCGATGTCTGCGAATATAATTATTATCTTATAGTAAAACTTCAAATACTGAAATTATTGGTTCAAATACCATTTATAATTGACTTAAATAAAAATTAGTTGATTCAAGTAAATATTTATTTGATAATAGACAAGTAATCACTTATTTGAATCATTAAAATTTTTTTTTCATTATTCCTATATGAATATAATTTAACTGATTCAAGTTTAGAAAGTGAATCATGATTCTATACAGAAAATAAAAAGTGTTATTTTAACACCGAATTTGGTGTTAAAATAACACGCAACAAATTTAACCGTTATAGGTGGCGCCACATTCTATGTCGTTTAACATTGGTTAATTTAACACGGAACAAAAATCACACCAAATTTTTTCTAGTGTAACAATAAAGAATTATAAATATAATAATTATTGTTTAATTATTTAAGAGGCCTTGTACGGTTTATTAAATAAGATGTTCGTAAATTTCAGGCCATATGTTAATATTATTGTTATAATTGAACCGTCATAATTTAATTGTTTAATTATTTAAGAGGACTAATTAATTATTTATACAAGGCCTCTTAAATAATTAAACAATTAAATTATGACGGTTCAATTATAACAACTATAATAATTATTATTATAATTATAATTTTGATAATAAGTGTAAAAAAATATTAAATAGGTTAGACAGTCATGGTTGGACTGAGTGTATAAACACAATAAATATACGTGCGACACCCACTTCCGGCAATCTTCGACGCGCACGAAAACCAAAGTATATCCCATATTATATATGGGATATACTTTATATTATATATATCGCTCCCCCTGTATATATACTTATTCACCATAATATTGAAATAAGCTCTCTAAAGTTTTCACGACTAGGTGGCGGTCGGTATGCAAAAGAGAGTCTCTTGTATATATATATAGTGTGAGGAGTTGGTGGAAAGAGGGTTCCGCGAGCTAATTGTGATACACTCCGCGGGGAGTCGCTTGAGATGGGAGTCAGAAAGAGTAAGAGGAGGAGGAGGAGGGGGGTGGGGTGGGGTGGGGGGAGAGAAGAAACTCAGTAGCATGGGATGGTTGTCACGGGGGAGTGTGAGAGGAGGAAAGAGGTTCCATATAACTTAAGAAGAAGTAGGATGGCAGGGGGAGGGAAACAACGTAGTTAGTTATACGACGAGGCCGTGCATGTTGGCAGCACTGGTGTTTTTCATTTTCTTTATATCACCCTTGACGCTCGTAAAACCATTACCCGTGACCGAGCCGGGCGCAACTTGCGTATAAACTATATATAGGTGCGCGCTTCCACTTTGACGGTACCCCAAACATCTTTATATTTCTCTTCCTGTCCTGTCCTCGCGCAAGAAACCCAATTTCTTCATCTCCCCATTTTAAGGGGGGGGGGGGGTGTGTGTGTGTGTATCGAGCTTTATGCCTCCTGGGATCAATTAAATCGATTGCACAAAAAAAAAAATTGTTTTGATACACTTAATTTTTTTTACCTATACAAAATTATAATTGATAAATTAAATTAATTAAATTTCGTATTGTATTAAAAGTTTGTCACTTATTACGTATTATAATACTGGAATATAATACGTAATATGTACTAATATGACTTTAATATTACTATACGTAATTTGACTTTTAAAAAAAAATAACGAAAGGGTGACGGGGTAGGAATGAAAATTCAGAAAAAAAGTTTCATCCGCAAATGATGTATAAATTATACTTTCAAATTCGAGGGCAAAAGTTCTTTTTTTCCTACTACTACTACTACTGTATACTGATGATATAATTACTCACTTAAAGTTTCCGCTGTCGGTGGAAAGTAAATCAAGATAAAATGAGAGAAAATTTTTTTTTAGGAAAAAACGTATCCGTCAACTACTTGGGTGGCTCATTAAGTGTATGAGGAAAATGCAATTTTAGAAACATTTATTCGTTTATGTTCGCGATGCGTGAAAGTGCAATTATATAAGGTCGCGCATTTCCAGCAGTTAGTTAACATTTTTTTTTTGTTTTGTTAAAGCATTAAAAACACTCTTCTTTCGCTAATATTATTAATTCAGGGTTGCTATTTTTTTAAAATTTTTATTAATTTTATTTTTCCCTGATTTCGAGACAAAATTTTGACCTTTTTCTACGTCTGACCCTAAAGAATATTCTGAATTCACTCTCTCAAAATGATGAGGTACTCAAATAAATTTTCTATTAAATTTGGTGTTAAAATAACACTTTTGTTTCTTTGTGTTTTTCTTTTTACTATTATTATATAATTATTATAATAAAATAACTCTTTCGAAATTTAGATGTTCTAAATTAATTAACTTAATAATTTACGTTAACTTAATAATTTACGTTAAATTAATAGCGAACTTATTAATATAATTTGGATTTGAAATAGATAAGATTCGCTAAATTTGGAGAGAGCTATTTTCTAGTTTCGTTTTTCTTGGAAAAGTGCGATCTCTAGAAGCACATTGGGAAGAGGCACAAAACTCAAGGATAGTGAGCACACGATGCGTACAGATAAGTCTGTAACTGACTCGGTCTAGCGCGTTCCGCCGACGCGGTGTCTTTTTTGTGTTGCGCGCCCCTTATTGCTTTCTTCTCTCTCTCTTTCTCTCTGTCTCTCTTCTTTTCTCTCTTCCCCTCTTGTCTGGCGATTCATCATCCCTGTCTTCTCTCTCTCCTTGTTCACCAAGTCCCGTACACTTGGTATCCATACAGAGTACACGTTTCTCTGTTCCTCTCTGAAATGGCCGTACGCTCCGCCAGAGGCCAATAACATAGAAAAGAAGAAGTTTTCTCTACTCCCACACCACATCGATATATCCAACATGAGTTTCTCAGCGCGCACTCTTTCTCGATTGTTACAAAAAAAAAAGAAGCAAAAAAAAAAGGATTTCTATTATTGAGGATTTTTTTTCTTTTCGTTATCTAATTTTAGAAGAGTTAAAATTATTTGCAAGTATTTATATTAATTTGATTAATTTCTTTTTGTATTAATAATCTTTTTATAGCTGAAAAAATTCTATAGAATTTCACTAGAACGATTCTATAGAATTTCTACATACCATGAATTCTACTATAAATTTTAGTGATTTTTAATTAGAAATAATTTCGTGAAATAATTTTTTTAATATTAAATTATTGTTCGTAAAGCTTCACAAGTCCGTAAAAGTCAGTTTTTTTGAAAAAAAGGTCCGTAAAGTCCTTAATTTGATTAGAAAAGAACGAAAAGTTTGTTAATTGTACTTAATTAATTAAGTTAAATGTTTAAAATTTAGAGAATTTTAGAGAAATTACAAATGATTGCAGAAATTCAAATTATATTCAAAAGTATAATTAAATTCTTCGCAGAATTTTAATTATGTTCGATTTTTTTTTAAATTCTCGTCAAAAATTTCAATTATCTTTAGAAATACTTAAATTCCTCCTTCAAAATTCAATTATTTTCAAAAATTTTAATAAAATTCTTGGTAAAATTTCAATTATTTTCAAAAATTTTCATCTATTTAATAATTTTTAATATCTATTATTTTATCGAAATTCACCAAAAGAATTCAATTAATTAAAAAATTTTTTTTATAAAATTCTTAGCAAACATTTAATTATTTTCATAAAATAATCAAAAATTCCACAGAAATTCAATTATTTACAATATTTTCTATAAATTTCTTCGCAATATAATTCAATTATTTTTATAAATAATAACATTTTTTACAAGGATTCAATTATTTTTGTAAATAATAAAAATTTTTTGAACGAATTCAATTATTTTTTTATTTCTTTATTTTCATGAATAATAAACCTCATCGGAGAATTTCAATTATTTTTAATAAAATATTTAATTGAATTCTTCCATAAATGTAATTATTATTAAAAATTTTATTAAAATTCGTCAAAAGAAATCAATTATACAAATATTTATTGATAAAATTCTTTATGAGAATACAAATTTTAAGAAACATTTAAATATTCAACAAATTTTTTTTTTTTGAATTTAAATAATTGAATTTTAGTAAAATTTTCTAATAAAATTTGTTATAAAAATAAATTTTAGTTAAAAACAAAAGAAATTTTAAAATTCTCAAAAAACTTTTCCAAAAATTATTAAAAATATAATGGATTTATAGAAAAATTTTAGTTAACATTAGGAAAAATTTAATTTTGGAGAAGTTACAAATTATTGCAGAAAATTAATTGGTTTTAAAAGTAATAAAATCCTTCGCAGAAATTTAATTATGTTCAAAAATAATAAAGTTCCTCCCAGGAATTCAATTATTTTTAATTCAATTTTAATCATATTCCTCTAAAATTGTTATTATTTTTAAAATTTTTTTTAAAAATCGTCGAAATAATTCAATTATTTCAAAATATGTTGATATAATTCTTGATGAGAATTAAACATCAAGAAACATTCAATTTTTCAATAAATTATTTATTTTTGTATGTAATTAATTGAAGTCTAGTAGAATTTTCTAATAAAAATTGATTTTCATTTCATTAAACTGAATTTTTGTTAAAATTTTAGATAATAATTGAATATTAAAAGCTATATTACCTAAATTAGATATAATTGTATTTTGAAATTAATTTTTTCTGAAAAAATGTAATTGAATTTTTTTTATATTATTTAAAGTTTTTATTTTCCAATATATATTTAATTGAAGAGTTTAAGAATTCTTAAAAATAATAATTAAATTGTAATTATAAAAATAATTTTGAAGAAGATTTTTTTATAATATAAAATAATGATTTTATCAATTTGTCATTTTTCATTATTATAAAACATGAAGAAATCGAGCACTTCGAGTCAAAGACTCGGAGTGATCGATATCTTCATGTTTTATAGTTATAAGAAAATTTAATTTTTCTTTTAAGTAAAATATTTTTTTATTTGACTCGTACTGGTTATATTTTTGTCAGTAATTTTTAATTTTTGGTCCATAAAAACAATTTTAAATATTTACGAAAATCATTGAATATTATATTGCGAAGAAATTTACAGAAAATTTGTAAATAATTGAATTTCTGTAAAAATTTTATTATTTGATGAAAATCATTAAATGTTTGCTCAGAATTTTATTAAAATTTTTTTTTTTTGAATAATTGAATTCTTTTGGTAAATTTTATAAAAATCGTAGATATTAAAAATTATTGAATAGAGGAAAATTTTTTTGAAAATAATTGAATTTCGGAAAAGAATTTCAATATTTCTAAAGATAATTGAAATTTGAACGACAATTTCTTTAAATTTTTGCAAGTAATTGAATTTCTGCGAAGAATTTAATTATACTTTTGAAAATAATTGAATTCTAGTGATAATGTATAGAACTTTTTCAGCTGGAATTGTATTATTTATAAAACAGAAAAAGTTTTTTTTTTTAATTTTCACCAACTTTTAGCAGTAAAAAGAAAGGTACGAATTTAGTACCAATTTTGGCACTAAATTTTAATTTGTTTTAATTTTAAGGCCCAAATCATCTTTAATTTAGAACCTTTTTTTCACAGTGTAATTTAATGATTTTTCCTCTGCGGCCATCAGTAGAGGATTTTTTTTAAAGAAAGTTTTTTTAAGATATCCTAATTTATCTTTTTATCGAAAAATTAACTTTTTTCTTTTTATCAATGAACGATTGCTTTTCCTTTTCTCATGAAGAGTAAAAATATTCCAAAGGCCAAAAATAAAAAGATACAATGTTCTTTCATTCTTGAACGTTAAAATATCTGCACACTCCTTTTATGGAGTGATGGAAAAAAGACTTATCTCTATATCAGCAATATTTTGACGTAGGTTTGCGATTTAGACGCACACATGTGGTATATAGAGAGAAAAGCCATGGGTCAATTCTTATAACCGGCCACAAACACGATTCAGAAAGTTACAAAGCGCCAGAGGAGATATTCTTGCACACCCACTATTTTCTATATACATATATATATATATATATGTATATATATATAAGAGTAGATATATATTTATATACAAAAAGTATTATAAAAGGGATTCTCTCGTATAGGACAGCAGACGGTGCTGTGAAATATCTATGGCAATACATCATCGGGCAATATCACCGCATGAAGAGATACAGTAATATTTTCTTCGGACACTATAACGTTGGCCAAGAACTTCGTGTAAGCGCTGCGGGGGTACCGCGATTCCACGCCAAGCCCTTCTTCTTTTACTCCGGATGTAACTCGTCGTTGCTTCCTTCAAGCGACGCTTCGCCAAGCCAATCCCCCCGAATCGCGCATATACTCTACTCTGGATAAGTCTCCGTCTTCTCATTTTCAAATCCTATATCTATTCACAATATAGGATGAAAATTTTCCACTGAAATTCGGGCCACTTGCCAACAGGCTACTTATTTCCAAAGAGGAATCCCCCCCTCTTCGCTATATATATGATTACGTCAATATTAATTGCAAAATGGTTAAGTGCCATTGGGAAATAAAGATGTGACCAAAAAAAAATCGAATAACTTGGGATTTATTAATATTAACCGTTAAGTTTGATTTTAAATCGAATATTTAAATAACCGCACGATTAATAAACACCATATTGTGTTTATTATCATTCTCAAGTCTTAACATAATTATTATATAATAAAACTTTAAATACTGAAATTGTTGGTTCAAATACCATTTAATCCTTTCTTAAAAAAGACATGGAGTGGAAAGGTCGAATGTATCGAAAAGTATCGAAGTAAAGAATGGGCAATGAGAATGTAAAATCTTAATAGAAGGGTGTTTTCAAAATTGTTTGTTATTTAAAAAGAGCGCGAATATATAAATTTTATTTTTGTTAAGAGAATGTACACATAACAAATCTTATTTTGCATTGTCAAAAAACGTCAATATTTCAAATATAAATAAGCAAATTATTAACTGAAAAAATTTGAATATTATTATTAATGAAATAATGGACTTGGACAATGGACATATAAAAACTAGCACCGTAGACGGCCGCTTGCGGCCGTCGGAGGAGCTAGTTGACTTAAATAAAATAATTCAATATTTTTAAAAGCCATATAAAATTATTTAAATAAAAGATGTTTTAATTCTTCTGTTTGGCCTAATGGCTTAAGTAAATAATTTAAATAAATAATATTTATTAATATTAAATATTTAAAAATTATTAATATTAGATATTTAAAAATAAATAATATTTAAAATCAAGTAAATATTTTTTTGATAACAGACAAGTAATCGGTGTAAAATGTATCACACTGATAGTTATTAAAATCTGAAGACAAACCTTTTTGAAATTCAACAACTTACAAAAGTGATCGTCTTCCTTATGTTTTGTAATAATTTAAGTAACCATAAAAATTTTCAAAAAAAAAGTTAATTATTTACAGAAATCCTAATAAAATCGTTCACAAAAATTCAATTATTTTTACAAAAAGGAAAATTTCTCAAAAAAATTGAATTATTTAAATTTTATTTAAATTTATTTAAATTTATTTAAATTTATTACAATTTATTTAAATTATTTAAAAAAAAAATGTAATAAAATTCGTTGCAAGAATTCAATTATTTTCATAAATAATAAATCAATTATTCGGTAATTAATTTTTATATATCAATTTTCATTAGAAAATTCTAGAAAAATTCAATTATTTAAATTATTCAATAAATAATTTATTGAATAAAATTGAATGTTTCTTAAAATTGAATTCTCATAAAGAATTTTATCAACAAATTTTTAAATAACTGAATTCCTTTGACAAGTTTTAATAAAATTTTGAAGGATAATTACATTTTTCAAGGAATTGGATTAAAATTGTATTAAAAATAATTGCAGTTTCTCTAAAATAATTATGAATTTCGGAAAAGAATTTTAATATTTATAAAGATATTTGAAATTTTGACAAGAAATTTTTTTTAATTTTTGAACATAATTGAATTTCTGCGAATAATTTTATTAACTTTTAAAAATAATTTTATTCTTTCAACGAATTTTATTCAAATGCATAAAAAGAATTGAATTTCGGTGAAGAATTTTATTATTTATAAAAATAATTGAATTTTTAAAAAATTTTTGAACATAATTTGAATTTCTCTGAAAAATTTTATTACTTTTAAAAATAATTGTATTCTTCCAACGAATTTTATTCAAAGTTTATAAAAATAATTGAATTTTGGTGAAGAATTTTATTATTTATATAAATAATTGACTTCTTGAAAAGAATTTTGTTAAATTTTTTTAAATAATTGAATTTTTACGATGAATTTTATAAAAATCTTTTGAAATAATTGATATTTTTCGAAAAATTTTATAGAATTTTGCCAAGAATTTTATTAAAATTTTTAAAAATAATTAAATTTCGAAGAAGAATTTTATTATTTATATAGATAATTGAAATTTTGTCGAAAATTTTTAAAAAATTTTTGAACATAATTGAATTTCTGCAATTATTATTTAAGTAACTTTTCCAAAATTGAATGTTTTTAGTATACTTTTAACTAAAATTTTTCTATCAATCTAGTATTTATGAAAATTGTAAAAATTATCCATTAAATAATTTATAAGTCATAATTTTATGATATAGTTTTTAAAAAATTAAGTTATTTGAAATATTAATGTCAGTATAGTAACAGAAGAATTTAGTACGATAAAATTGTAAATATAGTGAAAAAATAATAAACAAGCTTACAAAGAAATTTTTTTTTGAAACAAAATGGGAACATTACACAATATTATTTAAAAACCACTTAAAATGTTCATATCAGTAGTAAAAGACGATTTAAGTCAGAAAACATTGTAAATATAGTGGAAAAATAATAACAATCTTAAAACTAACTTTTTTGAAAATAAAATAGAAAAATTATTCAAAATTGTTGAAAAACTAAAAAAAACATTAAACATTACATTAAACATTTACATTAAACATTTACATTAAACATTTAATTACATTAAACATTGTTAAAACATTAATGTCAGTAGTAAAAGTCGATTTTAGTCAGACGACATTGTAAATATATTGAAAAAAATAATAACAAACTGAGAAAGAATTTTTTTAAAAAACAAAATAGGAAAATTATGCAAAATTGTTTAAATACCACTAAAAATATAAATACCAGTAGTAAAGGTTGATTTTAGTCAGACAACATAGTAAATATAGTAGAAAAATAATAATAATCTTAGAAAGTATTTTATTTCATTCAAATAAATGGATGTTAGATATAAATTTTATACAAATTATTTGTTTCAATTAATTTTAAGTAATTTTATTTTATCCATATAAAATCTATTATATGAATAATAAATATTAAATATAATAATTTTAGTTGGTTCAAATAAATGTTTATTGGATAATACACCATTTAATTGAGTCAATTAATTTTTATTTGATTCAATTAAATTTTTTTCAGTATAGATTCTTTAAAATTTTGAGATAGCTATTTTATTATAATAATGATTTTTTGTTTCTTATTAACACTAGAGCATGTTAAATTAATATGTATTTTTATTGGGTGTTAAAATAACATTAGAATTGTGTTAAAATAACACCATATAAAAACTAAAGCAACAAATTGAACACATTTTTTTGGTAGTCTTTATATTAAACCCGAAACTAATAAAACCCCAAAAAGTTGACTTTTTTCTAACGAAAAGTTACGTGTTTCTTTTTTTCTTCAAGTTATTAGTAAAATTACCCAATACTAATAAAATCTTGAAAAAGTTGAATTTTGTATTTTTTTTTCTGATCAAAATTTACCAGTTTTTTTTTCTGAAGATATGAGTAAAATGACTCACTCTGCATATAATCAGCATTGATCTTGGTTATTTTTTTTTTTTTTGTCGAAAATAAAAAAAAGGTACTTTTAGACAGGTAACATGTTTTATGTTTTTTCTCACGATCGACTATGCGGGATTCTTGAGATTTTACAAGAGTGAGAGAGAGAGGGGGGGAGGGGACTGTGGAATTCCCTGAGGGGCCTAAAACTTGATGTGCTTATGTGTGAGTGTTGGCTTTTGGTTCAGAAAGGTGAGATTCCGGAAATTTGGTCACGGCTGGTTTTCAAGGCATCGTTGTGGTGGGTGGAGCGAGGGGGGGCGTTCCACAAGGCACCCTGCATGGGGTAGTTTGGAGCTCACGCGACACTACTGCCATCTATATCTCGTGGAGATTTATGAGCTCGGATTTTGCAGTGCTTTGTAACAAAATGCACACAAACACATATACGAGCGGGTGTCGATGCTGCTGCCCCCTGTCGAGATAGTGCGCTGTTTGCCCCACAGGGGTTACGCGCAATTCGCGCTCCGATCTCAATCCGATCCCTCTGTTACTTGTCTTCTTTTCTTCGATTTTATCTCATATCCTTTCAAACAAATTCATCACTTATTCAAATTTATTGAAATATAGGGACAATATATATTTTTTTTTTGTTTTTAAGGGTATTTTTCAAGGAAAATTTGACGCTTATAGAAAGGGACCACCTAAGTTTTTTTTAGGCTGAGAATCAATATTTTATAAGTTATCGTTTGTTATATCGATTTACCTTGAAAACTTCTTTTTTTAAAATTTTTTAAGAGAAAAAATAATATTTATTGAATATTTCAAAGAAAATAAGAAAGTATAAATACTTGATTTGATTTCAGAATTCATCCACTTTGTGTATTTTGACTTAAAATGTAACAAACATAACCTACAAGATTGTGGATAGTTCTTAGGTTATAAGGGTAAAATTGTTATTCGATTGTCCATTTCAATTCAATTATTAATTTTTTAGAATTTTTAAATAAAATTCTTCTTTAAATCAATTATTTTTAATTATTTTTAGAAAAAGTTCTTTAAGAATTTTCAAATCCATTTGATTACAATTTAATTTTATGATATAAATTTCGATAATTCGAAAAGTCTCCAATTAAATATACAATTAAAAAATAAAAACTTCAATTAATTTTAAAAGAATTCAATTGCACTTTTTCAAATAAATTAAATTCTACCAAATATTTAGTGAAAAGTATAAAAAATTTTAGATTTTTAAAGATTTTAATTTGAAACGTTTTCAAAATTCAATTATTTCTAAAAAATTAATGCAATAATGATTCTGATATTCAATTATTATCTAAAAATTAAACTAAAACTCATTTTTAAATCAATTTTTATTAGAAAATTCTACGAAAATTCAATTATTTAAATACAAACATAAATAATTTATTGAATAATTGAATGATTATCTAAGAATTGAATTCTCATAAAGAATTTTATCTATAAATTTTTAAATAATTGAATTCTTTCAACGAATTTTAATAAAAAATTTTTAAAATAATTGAAATTCTGCGATGAGTTTAAATTATTTTTGAAAATAATTGAATTATTCCGAAGAAATTTATAAAAAAATTTTAAATAATTGAATTTATTTGGGAAATTTTATTAAAATAGTAGATATTAAAGATCATTGAATTAAAGAAAATTTTTGCAAATAATTAAAATTGTTGAAAAGAATTGAATTTCAGAGAAGAATTTTAATTATTTATAAATATAATTGAAATTTTGTAATGAGTTTTAATATTTATGAAAATAATTGAATCCCTGTAAAAAATTGTATTATTTATAAAAAAAAATGGAATTATTGAGAAGAAATTTAAAAAAAAAGTGTAAATAATTAAATTTCTGTAAAATTTTAATTATGTATGAAAATAATTAAATATTTGCGTAGAATTTTATCAAAAAATTATTTTTTAATAATTGAATTCTTTTTGAAAATTTTATTAAAATAGTAGGTATTGAATATCATTAAATTGAGGAAAATTTTTGAAAATAATTGAAATTTCGCCAAGAATTGTAGTAAAATTTTGAAAAATAATTGAATTCCGGAGGCAAATTTTAATTATTTCTAAAAATAATTGAAATTTTTAAGAGAATTTAAAAAATTTTTAAAAATAATTGAATTTCTACAATTATTTGTAATGTTTATAAAATTCAATTTTTTTATTGCGTTTTTAAATAAAATTCTTCTGTAAATCCAGTATATTTTTAATTATTAATTACATTAAAACATGAATTTAAAAAACAAAAATGCTTATGAGGGTTTTTGTGGTCGCTGATTAGGAATCAAAAGTCTTTTTTCCAAAATTCAAAATGGCGGATCCAAAATGGCGGACGAATTTCTAAGAATTGATCGAAATCACTTGAAAGTCATTACTCGGGGGTTTTCGAGTTCGCTGATTACGAATCTGAAGTCCTTTTTCCAAAATTCAAAATGGTGGGTTCAATATGTCTGTCAAAAATATTTGAAAATTATTAAAATTGCATGAAATTACTGACTCGGGGGTTTTCGGGATCACTGATTACGAATGTGAAGTTCGTTTTATTTTAAAAAATAATCTTAATTAAATAAAAACCTCCGATTAACGACTTTCATGCGAATTCGATCAATTATTAAAAGTTCGTCCGCCATTTAAAATTTTTAAAAATCAACTTAAAATTCAGAATTAGCGACCTTATTTTCTTAATCTAAATATGTAAAAATTGACATATTTGTAAGTTATAAGTCGCTCTCTCGTTCAATAAGTGCATATACACTTTATAATAAGTGAAATTTTACTCAGAATAAATAAAAAATTCATTTATTTATAAATTTATACGCACTTATTGAGTAAGAAGACGACTTATAATTTATAATAAGTATGTAATTTCAGATATTCAGATTTACAGAGTAAAAACTTTTTACTACAAACTTTGGATTTTGAAATATCAAAAAATTAACACAAAAATAATTTTCTTTTTTTGGAAATTTATTTATTTCTAATTGTTTATAAGAGAAAAAAAAATTGATAGAGAATTCTTTTTACTTGTATTAAAAAAAAAAAAAAAAAAAAAATTTCGAGACAAGGGGAAAAGAAGTTCATTGAGATGATCGCCGTTTGTGTGAATGGCTCCCTCGATGGAAGAAGCGGCCATTCGCACTCTACGGAGAAAAACCTGCAGGGGTTGCATTCAGAGTGAGAGAGAGAATGAGAGGGGGGAGGGGAGAGATTTGAAAGTGCTAGTGGGGAGTAGCTATATAAGGGGTACGGAAATGGTACGAGCTACTGGTATATCTACCTACCTATGCTTCGCACTCTAACCCATCTCCCCCATCCCTTTATGCGGCCGGTTTACGAGCAACCTGTGGTAACGAGAGCGATAGATAATAACCGCTTCGTTCTGAAACCCTCACCCCCCCCTTCTCCCCCTTTATACTCGACAACCGTTCACACGTACGTCAACTTTTCCTACTTTTTTTTTTCCATGAAAAATCCCTCACCGTGAATTCATTTTAAATCTACTCCTCTCTAGCAAAAGTACTTTATTTATTTCTTTCATAATATTTTTTTTTTTTTTTGTATTAAAAATGGGACTTTTCCTTACTGTTGGAAATTTTTTGTTTTGGAAAAATCTTTCTGAAGGAAAGAAAATTTTTTTCTACGCTGCCATTTGCAAATTTGGACAGATGATTTCTTGTTTTTCTAGAAAATTTACTATCACTAAAATAATTTATTTGAGTCAAATAAAACCGATTAATCGACTATTATAATTTCAATAATTGAGAGCCGATTTCACCAACACCGATTAAAAGTTAATCAATGATTAAATCCTCAATTAACCAATCAGAAACCTTTAAATTGTCTTTAATCATTGATTAACTTTTAATCGAAAGTTGGTGAAACTGGCTGTGAATCAAATAATATTTGTCAATTAAATGGTTCAATTCATATTTGCTTCAAATACTGAAATTATTGGTTCAAATACCATTTAATTTACTTCAATAAATGTAATTTGATTCAATTCAATATTTAATTGAAAATAGTGAATTAATCGGTTTATTTAATTCAAATAAATTTTTTTTCAGTTTATATCAGATATCAAGAATATTAATTAAATTTAAAATTTTTAATATTACTTCACTAGACGCATAGGTTTTTTTTTTAAATTTTACTATTTTTTCTATAATGAAATTACTAGAAATAATAATAAATTTCTACAGAAATTACTGAATATAATTTTAGTCAGAAGTAATTTCTTATCAGTAGGAGAAAAGGTGACATAAAATAATAATAATAATAATAACAGAAACGTATTTGCCTAATTAGTTATGTTTACCAAAAGTGAAAAGCACTTGAAGCGCGTAAAGTTTTACGCCATCTTTTATGAAATAAATTTTCTTCTCCTCTCCCTTAAAGACTATGTGGAATATTGATGGTGGAACGGTTGTTTATTCAGGCTCGCTTTTAACTGCGTGCATCGTAGTTTGCTTTTCGGCCTAGAATTCACATTTATATATACATACATATATATATATGTATACGCACACAAACTTTCCTTCTATATGAGACTGTTTTACATCTCTCATTGCTCTTTATCCTCTTTACTCTTATAATCTTTACTTTAATCTTTACGCCGCCTTTCGCGGGACGCGCGCGACCTACAAATTCGTACGAAAGCAACGTTCTTCTTCGCACATTTATCAGGATTTTCAAAGGAGCTAGACTTTTTAAGCCGTCATAAATTTTCTTTCTGGACGAGAAAGAGAGAGAGGGAGAGGGAGGAGGCGGAATCCAAATAACAGAGACGAAAGGGGGAGGATTTTCAGATTTAAAAAGGATTTCTCTCGACACAAAGATATTGCTATGGATGGATGAGAAAATACGGATTTATAATATCTTTTGATTATTGAGAATGTTTTCGAATTGATCGTTTTGGAAGGAAAAATATTCCACTATACTGGAGAATTTTTTCAGGGTTGCCACAGATCTATGGGAATTCAGGGAAAAGTCAGGGAAAGTAGGATTTTGTCACGGAAATCAGGAAAAAGTATAAGGAATTATTGTATTAAAAGTATACTGGAAAAATTAAATATTCAGTCTTTATTAGAAAATTCTGAATTTTTTTGTCTTTTTTATTTGCCTTATAAAACTATTAAATTCAATTTTTTCTATTTCTGACAATAATTTATTTTAAATAACTTAATTCTATTGAAGAACTGACATAAAGTTATAAATCTTTTAATAAATCTTTTATAAATCTAACTTATAAATAATATAATGAAGTATTTTTTTTGAAAAATTTTATTTCAATTCTGTTGAAATTTGTTTCAATTTTAAAATTTTAACACGCAGTTCTTTGAAAGAATTCAATTATCTCAATAAGTATCAAAATTCTTTACAAAAATTCAATTATTTTCAAAATTAAAAAAAAAAATTTCGTCAACATTTCAATTATGTTTGTAAAACGCAAAATTCTTCGCCGAAATTCAATTACATTCAGAAATTTTTATAAAATTCATTGCAAAATTTAATTATATTCATAAATAACAATATTCATCACTAGAATTCAATTATTTTCAAACAAATCTAAAAAAAAATAGTCGTCAACATTTCAATTATCTTTATAAATCGCAAAATTCTTCTTTAAAATTCAATTATATTTATGAAATTTTATAAAATTCATTGCACAATTCAATTATCTTCATAACTAACAATATATTCATTACAAGAATTCAATTATTTTCATAATTAACAATTTTCATTACAAGAATTCAATTATTTTCAAAATTTCTTTGCAGAAATTCCATTATTTTCAAACAAATCTAAAAAAAAAATAGTCGGCAACATTTTAATTATCTTTATAAATCGCAAAATTCAATTATATTTATGAATTTTTATAAAATTCATTGCAAAATTCAATTATTTTCACAAATAATACTATTCATCACAGGAATTGAATTATTTTCAAAAGTACAAAAATTCAATTATTTTCAAAAATTTTAATAAAATTCATGGCAAAATTAAATTATTTTCATAAATTAGAATATTTATTATAAGAATTCAATTATTTTCTAAATTTCTTTGCAGTAATTTAATTATTTTAAAAAAAAAATTTCAAAAATAGTCGTCAACATTTCAATAAATTATAATTCAAAAAATAAATTCTTTTCCGAAATCCAATTATATTTTCAAATTTTTATAAAATTCATTACAAAATTCAATTTTTTTTAAAAATAATACTTCTCATCACAAGAATTCAATTATTTTTAAAAATTTTAATAAAATTCATGACTAAATTTAATTATTTTCATAAATAACAATATTCATTAAAAGAATTCATTTATTTTCAAAATTTCTTGACGGTAATTCAATTATTTTCAAAAAAATGTAAACAAATAGTCCTCAAAATTTCAATTATCTTTATAAATCGCAAAATTCTTCTTCAAAATTCAATTATATTTATGAAATTTTATAAAATTCGTTGCATAATTCAATTCTTTCACAAATAATACTATTTATCACAAGAATTCAATTATTTTCAAAAGTAAAAAAAATCAATTATTTTCAAAAATTTTAATAAAATTTATGTCAAAATTCAACTATTTTCATAAATTACAAATATTCATTACAAGAATTCAATTATTTTCTGAATTTCTTTGCAGTAATTCAATTATTAAAAAAAAAAAAATGTAAAAAAAATAGTCGTCAACATTTTAATTATCTTTATAAATCGCAAAATGCTTTTCCAAAATTCAATTATATTTAGGAATTTTTATAAAATTTGTTGCAAAATTCAATTATTTTCTCAAATAATACAATTCATCACAAGAATTCAATTATTTTCAAAATTAATACAATTCTTTACCAAAATTTAATTATTATTATTAACTTGAATTTTGGAAGAATTAAACTATTTTCATAAGTAAATAACATTTTTCGTAGAAATTCAATTATGCTTAAAAATTAAAAAAAAATTCTTGTCAAAATTTCAAGTGTCTTTATAAATAATAAAATTATTTTAGAGAAATTTCAATAAAATTTTTAGGAAAATTTAAATTATTTTCGTAAACAATAAAACTCATTTCATGATTTCAATTCTTTTTTAATACAATTTTAATTTGCATGATCTTTTTATAGAAAAAAATAAATTGTTTGAAACATTTTTATAAAATTCTTCGTAATAATTCAATTTTCAAATAAAAATTGTTTTAAAAATTAATTTCAGTTAAAGTTTTAGATAATAATTGAATTTTGTAAAAGTTTGAAATTGAAATCTTTGAAAATCTGAATTTTTCATACCTTTAATTAAAAATTCTATATGAGACTAATTTTAAAAAGAAAAAAAAAGAAAAAAAAGAAAAACATGAAAGAAATCGATCACTCTGTTCATGAGTGTTCATGTTTTACAATAATTTCTTCATGTTTTACAATAATATTTTCATCTTTTATTTTATTTTTATCTTTTTTTTTCAATATTTTTATAGTCGATATCTTCCTTAATTAATTATTTTTATCAGTAAGTGAATTTCAAAAGGTTTAAATTTGAAATTTTTGAAAATCATAATTTCTATGGAAAAATAATAATGATTAAATATTTATTTAAAAATAAAGTTATTGGTGTTTTTAAACAATTTTTCAATTAAGGAAATTTGTAAATAAAATTTTTTTTGAGTATCTAATTATTTTTAGAGTGAATCAGTACATTCTTTAGGGTTAAGAAAAAAGTCAAAAGGAAAAAACAATTAAATTTTTGTGGCAATTATATTTTTGGCTGATGACTATTAATTCAGAATTGCTTTTTGATTGTGAAATTTTTATTGACGACTTAGAAACTAGTTATCGTTTCCATCGCGAGTAAGTTTATAGAAAGAAGCAGTTGTTAGAAAAAGTTAGTCATCAGTTGATCTTCTTTTTCTTTTGAGCGAATATTTGATATACAAATTTTGCAAACATCAATATCGAGTGCAGAATTTAGAGGAAAAGTTTCGGAATGGAATTTTTGCGAAAAGCTTGAGAAGCAAGTTGAGTTTGCCAAATGCTGGTTCAGCTTCTTCTTATTCTTCTAATAGGATAAATGCACATGGTGCCTGTCCAGAACATACACGTTGGGCCATGTTTTCATTGTGTTCGTATAACCAGAAATACGTACTGATAGTTCACCGGAGTAGGAGAATGAGAATAGTAGCCTGGAAATTCGGAATCTGAGGAGAGGGAAAGAGAAAGAGGAATGTTCCGTTATTTCCAATTTCATCCGAGTCACCCTTCTATATTCCCTTCATCATTTGTCTCCTTTACTACTTCTTTTCTTCTTCACTTTTTTTGATTGTAATAATTTTTTTCTTTTTCCTCCTTTTCCTTTTTTTTCTTTCCTCCTCCTCTTTTCTTCTTCTTCTTCTAATTCTTCTTTTTCTTCTCCTTCATCTCCTTCTTCTTTTTTTGACCCTTTTTTCTTCTTCTTTTGGTTTTTTTCTTCTTTTTCACTTTTTTTTTAATTGTTGTCATCTTTTTCTTTTTTCTCCTTTTTCTTCATTATCTTTTCTCCTACTCTTTTTTTCTTCTTCTTCTTCTTCTTCTTCTTCTTCTTCTTCTTTTACTTCTCTTTCTTCTCCTTCTTCTTTTTTGACTCTATTTCCTACTTCTTTTGGTTTTTAGTATTTTTTAGGCCTTTTTTGCAAAAAAATTTGAGTGGCGAAATAAATGCGCACTATTGCCTCAAATTTTTCGCAATATTTCCAAGTTTACAGTGCAAAATTTACTGATGAAAAATTGTTGTGCTGAGATGGCGGGGCAAACGGACCGAGACCAAATATCCGCTCGAGAAGTAGAATTGCCATTATTCATCCTTAGAAAGAAATGCTAAGAAGTTGTTTGTCCTGTATCCTCGAGAGAAGATTTCGCGAACTCTTGGCAAACTCGGCCCATTTTTACAAAGAGAGAGAGAGAAAGAGAAAAAGAGAGAAAAAGAGTCTATTTCAACAGCCTTGTATACTTTTTATTTACGTTTATCTATCTCTATGTGTATACATTTTTTGTCCAACTCTATTCACTACAAAGCAATGAAGATTCACGTACATTATCCAAGTAGCAATTTATGCTTTCTTCTTGGGCGCTAGTTTCTATTTCTATACTCTTCCATCTTTAACGGCCCACGCGGATGACCCTTGATTCTCCTCTTCCCTTCAAACGAACAAACGACGTTGTTATACACTATTATTTACGTAAATTATAATTTGCTTTAAAAATTTTATTATTTTTTACGATTTTTATATTTTTTTTTCTTTTTTTGCTAAATGTGATTAAACTGTATCGGAGAAAAATTGGTGGTTATGGAGGTTAGGGTTACTAAAGCACCAGAGGCGCCATTGTATTGAATCGTGACGAACATTCCCGAGCTGAAACGAATATACCCGATTAATACACAAATTCGCCATTTGCATTCGAAAACGAAAAAATATGTCTAAGAGAAAAAAAAGGCTTTTTTTGTGAATTCGTACAACTTTAAATTCGCTGAGAGTTGAAATAAAAAAATTATTCTCAAATATTTTGTTAAAATTCTTAGAAACAATTCAATCGTTTTCAACAATTTTTCGAAATTCCATTATTTTCAATATCTACTATTTTCATAAAATTACACAAAAGAATTCAATTATTTGAAAGAATTTTAATGAAGTTCTTATTCGCAAATATTCAATCATTTTCAGAAATAATAAAATTTGTACAGAAATTTAATTATTTGAAATATAATTTTCATTAATATTTCTTCTAAAAAAATCAACTATTTAAAAGAATTTTTTAAAAGAATTTTTATAAAAGTTTTCTCGGAAATTCAATTATTTTTAATGCAATTACAATAAAATTTCTTCGAATTCAATTATTTTCAAAAGTTATAATAAAAAAATTCTATATAAGAATTCAATTATTTTTAATAAAATTTTAATTAACTTGATCAAAAAAAATTGTAAGAATTCAATTACATATTATCTCATTAATAACAAAATTTTTCGCGGGAATTCAATTATTTTCATAAACAATACAATTTTGAATCAATTATTTAAAAAAACTTTTTATAAAATTCTTCACAAGAATTTAATTATTTTTATAAATAATAAAACTCATCGTACGATATCAATTATTTTTAAAACAATTTTAATTAGCTCTTTGAAAAATGCAATTATTAAAAAAAATATTTTTTTTAATTCTTTAAAAAATGCAATTATACTCAAAAATTTTATTAAAATTCTTAGAGAGAATTCAATTATTGTTTTCAAAAATTTTACTAAAACTTTTTATAAAAATTAAATTTTAAAAAATATTCAATTATTAAACAAATTAATTATTTTTTTATTAAAATAATTGAATTCTCGTAAAAGTTTCTAATAAGAATTGATTTAAAATTGAATTTCAGTTAAAATTTTAGATAATAATTGAATACTAAAAACATTAGTGCGTGAATTTTTAGAAATAATAAACTTTTAAATGATTTTTAAATAAAATCTTTAAAAATTTTAATTGTTGTAAAAAGATAATAATATTTAAATTTATATTTTTGAAAAAAATATATTTTTGAATAATTTTAATTTAAAAAAACAAAAAAATTATTAAATTTAGGAAGAATATTATAGTTGTAGTTTTTAGAAGTTGTTAAAATTTCTAAAAGATTTGACATAGTTATCATTAAAAAATTTTAAAAATTGAATTTCTGTCGAAAAAGAAATGAGTATTTCAATATTTATTTTTAAAAAATTATTCCAGTTTTGAATGTACCTAGTTTAATTAGGAAAATAAAAAAAATAATTAAATAATTAATCTTTTGATTAATAATATAATTAATAATTAATTAATTAATTTTTTTTATTAATAATCTTTTTATTAATCTTTTTAATCTAATTAAAATGTTTTCGTGAGTATAATTTAAAGATTAAAGTATATTTATAATTATTTAAAAAATTTAAAAAAAAAAAAATTTTTTTATTTAATTAAAACAAATTTTATGTTTTAAAGAATTTTATTTGTTTACTTCTAAAAATTATTTTTAAATATCATCGTATTTTTGAAGATTTATTTAAATTAAAATTTAGAAATTTAGAAAATTATTGCATTTTGTGAAAATTTAGAATTGACGTTATTAGCAGTAGGTATAAAAAAAAGTTATTTGAAATTTTAACAATAATATTCTTGATATTTGATATAATTATAAATTTCACATATCTGTTTTTTTAAAGTTTAGTATTTTTTATATTAAAATTTCGCTTTGTCACATTTTTCCACGAAATTGCAAAATACTTTCACAAAATTTAATATATAGGTACTCTCTCTCTCTTTCTCAGTTTATTTTTTATGAAAATTAGAAAAAAATCAGAGAAATAAAATGCGGAATCAAATTGATTTTTGTGAATCTTTTAAAACAAGTTTTTTTTTAGTAATCAAATTTAATTTTTCAATTAGCTACTATTTTTATTACTTTTTTCGTTCTTAAAGCTACCTTTCGATACTTTTTTTCAAATTAATTATTAAGTATGAATGTGAAACACTTCCTAAGAAAGGTACCCAAGTGGCAAGAAATTTTAGATTATTTTCGTCATTTTCCCAATATGTAATAAAATTAAATAAATTTTAACTTGAAAATAATTAAAGTTCAATAACAATATGACAAAAGAATTTTTATTTTTCTGTTTCAGGTGAGTGGCTGGCAACATCAACCGTCTCTGTAATGCCAAATAGGTATCGATGTGTGTTAACTGTCGATAGTCAGTTTATCGGTTGCGGCGAACGGATTGCTGCACCCGGTGAGTGACGAACCCCGGACTCCCGTAGCTCACTTGACCAATACCCTAAATCAATCAGCCACGTCCAACTTCCGTACACTTAATTAGTGCTCCATCGTAGGTCCTGATGTACCTATATACAAAGTAGCCTGTTTTTCTATAGATCGTGTGTGTAGAAATAGAAGAGATTTTGTAAAAATCAAAAAAACAAAAAAAACAAAAGCAACTGTAAAAAAGGCGAAAAATAAAAAAATAGGGGGGGGATCCTACTATGACTGGGGTAAGGTCATTGCATAAAAGTTTCCGTGAATGAAAAACAGTGCATGTGGGCATAAAATTAGTAAAAAAAAAAATACAAAAAAAAAACAAGAACCGAAAATACGTAATTAAAACTTAATATTAGTTCGTAGTAGATTTAGATTTTTGTTTGTCCCGTTCAAAGAAGACGAGTGCACGATTGGGTGGATGGAGAAAGTTGATTTGAAAAGCGATATTGTAAATGATAATTCTAGGTCGGTGTAGAAATTTATTAATTTTTCTTCAGTTTACAATTTATGTTATTATAATTTTTTTTTTTTTTTTGAGTTCGCTCCAATGCAATAAAAGTGCAAAAAAAGCTCGGTGCGTCTCTTCGAGCGGCGACACGATGACTGCTGTTGATGTTATATTTTTGTTATTTTTATTGTCCTCGCATCGATTCGAGAATTCGTTTACACCGTTTCACCTTCTTCTTTTTATTCCGCATTCTTCATAATACATTCTTTTTTCTCTTTTTCACCCTTTCTTTTTATTTTCATTTATTTCTCATCTTTACGAAATTTTATTCCCATTCTCCTTGTCTTTTTCTTCTTGACATTTTTTTAAACGATCAAAATTTTTTCAATAAAAATTTTCCATATTTCTATTTTTAAATTAAAATTTCTTTTTTTTTAATTTTCTTATTTCCAACTTTTTATATTTTTAATGTTTTAATTTTCAACTTTTCATATTTTTATGAATTACATTTAAAAATAACAATTAAATATTTAAAACAATTAATAAATTAAAGTTTAAATAGATTTAAATTAATTTTTAAAATAAAAAGAAAATGAAATTTTTGAATTTAAAAAAGAAGTCTGTGATGAAACGGTGGGAAATGTGTGATTCTTTCGATCGTTATAAAGTATATAAATATATATTCATGTTCGAAAGTTTTGTTATTATTGTATAGAAAAAAAAATAAATATTGTCGTATTCGCTGAGTACCTGCCACAAACGGGGGGAAGGGAGGGGTAGAAAACGAGTACGCGCTGTTCGATCACAAATAAATTATACCGTCTCTTTGAAAAAGCATTTAAATATACCAACATTTTTCCGTCATCATCCTAAAAGTGATATAAGACGATAAGAAAAAAAAAATTTTTTTCAAAAGCAAAAAAAAAGAAACAAATTTTTTTAAAAATTATATACGTATGTACGTACCTACCTAGTACCTATTGGCGCCTTTTATACCACCCAGAAAAAAATTTTAATCCAATCACAATAATTTAAAGAGCAAAAAAAAATTTGCCATAATTAATTTTATTAAAAAAATCAATCATTTTATAAAATGTGCTGATGGAATGAATTTTATTGTATAAAAAAAAATATTTATTTTAGAAAATTAAGCTTTAATTTGTTCCCGGTGAAAAAAATTATATAAAACAAATCTTCTTCAGATCTGTTTCTAATAAAATATTTTATTTGAAAATTTTACTATTTTGTATATTTTAATTTTAAGTGATTAGTGAAATTTTTTTTTTTTTTTTTGGGTGAGAAAGAAATTTTGGCGCTATTGTAACAGTTATTCTAGTTAACGATTGTATACGAGTAGGCACTAAGTGAAAATAAAAAAAAACCTGAAAGGACGTAGCTAAAAAAAAACACAGTATTTTAAGATGAATATAATGTTAATAATATTATTTATTTTGTGGATCTCCGAACGAATCTCTCTCTTATATTGCTCCACTGTATTATATACGTAATTAGACTTTATTGAGAGAAAGAAGAAGCGAGGGGGGGAATAAGGGGGGGTCTACTTACAATAGAAGTTGACTCTACGCATTATTATAGTGGTAGCTGTGTTTTCTGTGTGAACGTTTTACGTGCAAAATTTCTTTTTTTGTAATATATTAGAGTATTAATTATTTACCAGTATGATCCTGATGTATGTATCCAATGCGACCAGGGCCGCACCTGCTTCCTATGCATTAAAAAAAAAAAGGAGAAAAAAAATAAAAGAGGATAAAGAGAAAATTCCTATAGGGGTGGTTGCCGTTCTGAACGCCAAATTGTAATTTTATGCTGATTATACAATTGCTAGATGAAAAGAAAAAATAAATGCGATCCGAATCTGAAATTTTTGGTTATTTCATTTTTTTGCCGTGCGCCCCTGGCCGCGGTATTTTACCTTTCCAAAGAAAACATTCCTTTCTTCCTTTTCCCTCATTTCAGTGTAGCGGAAAAATAAATTTTGCATTTAAAACAATTAAAATAACAATTTAAATAATTAAAGTATTTAATTTAAACAATTAAAACATTTAATTTAAACAATTAATTATTGATAACAAATAATCGTGGTATTCTTTCTTTCTTCATCTGAAGATATTCTTTTTCGTTTTCTTTTGTTTTTCGTTAAGTTTTTAAAGATTATATATTTAATATCATAATTATTATTTTCTATTTTATAATTAATTCAAAATTCTTATTATTAATTACTTAAAAAAAGTATTTATACAATTTAAAAAATTTATTGTTTGTAATTATTAATTATTCTTTCATTGAGAAAAAATAAATTATGGCAAATTTTTTTCCAAAAATTTAAACTTTGTAACAAAAATTGTAAAATTTTTTCATTCCTTTTGAATAAAAAACAAAATTTATGTTGAAAAGTGTTTGACAAATTGAAATTATGCAGATTTTTTCTCTATGCCTACTTTTACGTAAAATATGAGAAAATTAGTTACTATTTGGATCCATTTTTTAAATTTGTGACACTTAAAGCTACTTTTTTTTCTTTGAAAATTTGAGCTACTTTAAATCCAATAATAGTAGGAATAGGAAAATTATTCTAAAAAATTTTAATAAAATTCTTCTAAGAAACAACTGAAAAAATTTGTATAAAATGCTTTGAAACAATTGAATTATTTTCGCACAAATAATGAAAATTTTTGCTGAAATTAAAATATTTTTACTATCTACTATTTTAAAAAATTTCTCAAAAGAATTAAATTATTTGAAAAGAAATTTTTAATTTAATGCAAAAATTCAATTATTTTCATAAATAATAAAGTTCATCTCAAGAATTCAATTATTTTTTAATACAATTTTAATTAAATTATTCAAAATAATTGAATTATTATTTTCAATATTCATAAAATTATTCCTAAGAAATTCAATTACTTTTATAAATCATAATATTCATCGAAAGAATCCAATTATGTTTAATAAAATTTAAATTTTATTAAATTTAATTATATTATTCGAAACAATTGAATTAATCTTGTAAATTTTCATTAAATGGTTCCAAAATAATTCAATTATAGTAAAAAAAATCTCAATAAAATACTTCGCAGGAATTTAATTATTTTTACAAATAATAAAATTTTTCACAGAAATTCAATTATTTATAAAAAATTCATAAAATTCGTTGCAGGAATTCAATTATTTTCGTAAACAATAAAATTCTTTACAAGACTTAAATTATTTTTATTAATAAAATTTTAAATTAATTCCTCAATAATAATGTAATTATTTTCAAAAGTTTTATTAAAAATCTTCCAATCAAATTAATTATTTTCAAAAATTTTGATAAAATATTTCTTAGGTATTTCAATTTTAAGAAATAATCAATTATTAAATCAAATATTTTTTTTATTAAATAATTGAATTCTTGTAGAAATTTCTAATAAGAATTAATTTAAAAAGGAATTTCAGTTAAAATTTCAAATTATAATTGATTATAATAAATGCGTTATCGTAATGAATTTTTTAGAAATAGTTCATTTTTAAAAAGCTTTTACATAAAAATTATTTAAAATTATAAGTATTGTGAAAAAATGAATAAGAATTTCTAAATATTTATTGAACAAGAATTATTCTTTAGTATAAATAATTTAATTTAGAAATTTAAAAAAAAAATTTGTCTTTTAAAAAATTTGACGTTGTGAACTTCAATTCAATCTTTTTCGCATAGGTAAATAGTAAAATACTTTTACAAAATTGAATATTTATTTTATCTCCGTGTATTTTTTAACAACTTCAATAAAATTATATTCCAATTCATATTTTATTTTTATCAAAAAAAGATTTGAATTACATTATTTTAAATTCTATGATTTTTTAAAATTAAAACTTTTTTTTTATTAAAAAAGTAAATAAGGAGTTGACCGCGCTCCAATTTTTAGCTTTGGGACCATTCAAGTATTACGTAAGCATTTAAGGGGGAGGGGGGGGTCTAGCTATTGCTTATTTTCATTAGAAAAAATGGCGCTAATGCATATAAAAAATCTTACATGGGGGAGGGGGGGGGGGTCTAAAAACCTGAAAAATATGCTTACGTAATACTTGAATGGCCCCTTTGTTTGCAATTAAAGGAATTTGAAACTTTACAATTTATCAAAATTTCAACAAGTTAGAATTGTACCAAATTGATAAATTTATTATTATTATTATTTTATTATTAATTTATATTAATTTATTATTAATTTATCATTAATTTATTATTAATTAAATAGAAGTAAATTTAACAAAAGCAACTTTATGATGGATATTTCAGAGGTATTTTAATAAATTATTTAAATTCAAAAAAAATTTAAAAACTTCGGCCTTTGATCTTATTTAAAAGTAAATTTACTTTCAATTAACTTTAATTTTGTGTACGAGTTCAAATTTTTGAAAAAATTCTCTTTTTTCATGTAACACTTAGAAAATTTACAATTTACAATTTTAAATTTTAAATTTTGCTCAAAAGTTTTTAGATTCATGTGGAACTTTAGTTCGGAAGGAACTTTTCTCTTGAGGAATATGATCGTATCGAGGAAGTTCTTGATCCTCTCCTACAATGCTGGGTATGTACCATCAGGGAATCTTCAACTGCTTCTCGTAATGTTTGCTCTCAAAATCAGAAAGACCAACGAAACTTATATATAGATATAGTACAGCAATTCAGAGGGGAACTGCGATGATTAGTAAAAAAAAAAAAAAATACTTTTCCACTACATCTTATTTCGAACCTTTCAAATAATTTATAAGAATTTTTGTCACTTTTTAAAAATTTCAATTCTATTTATAGTAAAATAAGTTTTCGAATTTATCAGCGCGTTGTCACTCTCTAAATTTGAATTAGTAAAAATGTTTACTAATTTGAATTAGTGACTGACTTTTTGCTTCTGAATTAGTAAATTTTAATTAGTAAATTTTAATTAGTAAATTTTAATTAGTAAATTTTTTAATTAGTAGAAATTACTATTTATTAGTAAAATTTACTAATTTAAAAGAAAAAAGTCAGCCACTAATTTGAAGCAGTACAAATTTTTACTAATTTAAATTTAGAGAGCAATTCTAACAGTTTTCCGGAGTAAATTTCATTCCTACTCATAAAGTGTGATTCGATAAAAAAAAACAAAAGCAAAAAAACTAGACATAAGATTGTCTAGTTCGAAAAGGCGACAATTTCAAAAAATCCCATTGCAATTTCCAGGGAAAGAAAGATCATATCCCGCAGTATCGTTATCCACCGAGTCGTTAAATCAATTTCCAAAAGAAATAGCGTATCTCTCAAAACCTTGCACTAGTGTTGAAACGTGCGACAGAAGCTTTACGACGCTTAAAATCGCGAAATGAATTTTTCGGACCGCGATTTTAATGGTTTTTATACCTTGAACTCATGTTTCCTTCAATGATAAATCATAAAATAGTCCCGGCAATGTTATTAATATGTTATTGCGAGAAAAGACGCTCTCTCCGCTCTCTCATGAAAGTCGACAAGGATCATATAAGGAAAAATATATGTCGCCATAGAGGAACGATATAAGGGAGTTTTATTTGGACGACCTTTTAGTTTGCACACGTTTCCCTATGGTTGTCGTGACCTGCTATGTATAGAGAGTATATATATTGAGAGGGTGAGAGAGAGTGAGAGAGAAAGGCGCGAGTGGAATTTAGCAGACGCCATTTGTATTAATGAAGCAACGACAATGGTTGCACGCCAGATGAATTATGTACTTTAGGATGAAAACCAAACGATACATGGATCTGCGCACGAGGCAAACATTGATCTCAACATTAATGTTTTTCCAAAAATATCACACATTTTATATCATATGGTGCCATTTTATTTCCGTATGTGTTAAATATTTACTTTTTTTCTCCCCTGGTGAGAATGCTCCCTCAGAGACTTTTATTGCAATTCGAACCTTGGAAAAGTGAATTATCGATATTTCTTCTCCTCGATTCTCCAAATAGTCGAATTTTCAACTCTTAAAAGTCCCAAAATATCACTAATTGGTATTCTTTGGATCTTAGGGACGGGAATTTCGAATTTGATCTCATATTTGAAAAATTCAAAATGGCGGACCCAATATGGCGACCAAAAATTTATATATTATATAAACACAAGTATGTTTTTGTTAAATTAGGAAAAACATTAGCAAACTATAAAGATAAAATTAAGAGAATTTAGCAAACATGATAAATTAAGAATTTTTTTAAATTCAAAATGAAAATATACGTTACTCCGGGGTGCTTTCATCATTTTTTCATTATTTTGTCTGACATATTCGATCCGCAATTTTCTATTTTCAAAAACCGACATCGAATTTATCAAATATTTGAACTATAATTTTAATTAAATTATTCGAAATAATTTAATTATTATTTTAAATTTTCATAAAATGAATCTAAAATATATGTCAATTATTTCCGAAAATATTATTAAAATTCTTCGCAAGAATTTAATTACTAGCATAAATAATAAAGTTCATTTAAAGAATTCAATTATTTTTTAATACAATTTTAATTAAATTATTCGAAATGATTAAATTATTATTTTCAATTTTCATAAAATTATTCCAAACAAGTTCAATTATTTCAAAAAAATCTTATATTAATAAAATCCTTCGCAAGAAAATTCTCTACTTGGAGGTGCTTGGATTATTGTTTCAAAATTTTATTAGCCATATTGGATTCACCATTTTGTCATTTCAAAAGCTGACATCGAATTTGTCAATTATTTGAAATATAATTTTAATTAAATTAATCGAAATAAGTGAATTGTTCTTTTAAATTTTCATACAATGGCAATGATTCCAAAATAATTCAATTATTTCCAAAAATTTTAATAAAATTCTTCGAAAGAATTCAATTATTTTTAATACAATTTTAATTAAATTATTCAAAGTAATTGATTATTTACAATTTTTCATAAAATTATTCAAAAAATTACCAATTATTTACAAAAATTTTAATGAAATTCTTCGCAAGAATTCAATAAATTATATACAATCTTAAATAATGAAATTCATCGCAAGAATTCAATTAAGTTTAATACAATTTTAATTAAATTATTAAGAGAAATTAAATTATTCTTTTAGATTTTTGTAAAATTATTCCAAAAAATTCAATTATTTCCAAAAATTTTAATCAAATTCTTCGCAGGAATTCAATTATTTTCATAAATCATAAAATTCATCAAAAGCATTTAATTATTTTTTAATACAATATTAATTAAATTATTTGAATTAATTGAATTATTATTTTCAATTTTCATAAAACTATTCCTAAAAAATTTAATTACTTTCATAAATATTAAAATTCATGACAAGAATTCAATTATTTTTAATACAATTTTATTTAAACTATTCAAAAAAGTCTTAATAAAATACTTCGCAGGCATTCAATTATTTTCACAAAGAATAAAATTTCACATAACTTCAATTATTTAAAAAAAATTCATAAAATTCGTTTGAAGAATTCAATTACTTTCCTATAAATAACAAAATTCTTCACAAGATATAAATTATTTAAAAATACAATTTTAATTAAATTATTCAAAATAATTGAATTATTCTTTTAAATTTTCAAGAAATGATTCCAAAAAATTCAACTATTTAAAAAAATCTTAATAAAATACTTCGCAGGAATTCAATTATTTTTACAAATAATACATTTTTTTACAGAAATTCAATTATTTAAAAAAAATTCATAAAATTCGTTGCAGGAATTCAATTATTTTCATAAATAATAAAATTCTTCACAAGATTTAAATTATTTTTATTAATATAATTTTAAATTAATTCCTCAAAAATAATGTAATTATTTTCAAAAAGTTTTATTAATTTTATTTTATTAATTTTATTTCTTATGAAATCAATTATTTTCCAAAATTTTGATAAAATACTTCTTAGGTATTCAATTTTATGAAATAATCAATTTATTATTCAATAAATTGTTTCTTTTTGTACATAAATAATTGAATTCTAGTATAGAACTTTCTAATAAGAATTAATTTAAAATTTAACATGTAACAGAAGAAGTCAGTACTTCAAATTTTCTAAAATTTAAAATTGAAAATTCGTTACTCGGTTGATCATTTTTTCAAAATTTTGTTAGCCATTTTAGATCCGCCATTTTATATTTTCAAAAACCAACATTAGATTTGTCATCAGCGACCCAAACACTCCCTGGAGTTACGAATTTCAAGCAAATTCGAACAATTTAAAAAAAATCATCCGCCATACTGAATCCGTTATTTTGAATTTATAAAATTTTGTAAAACTGGCAATGGATTCTTATTAATTTAAATATATATTATTCGATTTGAATGCCGTTTGTTGCGAGAAACAAATATTATAATTATATGAGTCAATAACATTTTTTTCCAAGTGTATTTTTTTATTTCCATTTCTATTTTTATTTCAATCTTCGTATTTAGATATTTCTAGAACGAAAACTAGAAATCGTGCGGGGAAATTAAAATATTCCGGGGTTATTCTATGTGATGAATTCTAAATAAGGCGCGTTGGCTGTGGGGAAATTCGTTATATTGGTTCATGTGGTTTGAATGAAATACGACTCGCGAACAATTATTCGGAAGCTGCTGACTGTTTTGGAAGCCACGTATATAATAACCAAGAAGAGAGAAGGTGAAGCGGCTTGGTATCTAAAACCACCCCTTTCGTTTCCCATGTTGTTACATAATACACGCTGCGGCGCGGTTACGAGTATGAGGGATGAGGTGCTGCGTTGCCTAATAACCCTCACCCCCTTCCAGGACAATCCCCACCCCCCACCCACTCTCCTCCCATCCTCAACTCGCGAGAAGTGCGGAATATTGCGAGCAAGTCTGCCTTGAGCAACAAACCGGGAAAACGAGGACTAAAGTATATATATATATATATACAACAACAAACCATGCGCGCAAACCCGAAGTAATTATATTCAAAGGCGGAGCACTCGAAAACGTTCTGTTTTAAAATTAGTAAAAAAAATTAAAAAAATACTTATTTTTTACCCAAAAAAACATCCTTGCAATTTTAAACTTCGCGCGGTGACGGTGGCGCCATTCCTACCTTACCGACCGGGCAGTAAATGACCAGTTTCCTTATCAATCAAAGAAATGTTTTCTTTTCTCTTTTCTACTTAAGGGCATTTGAACCATTATGACGTCACAACGTGTGCAAAGCATGAGTTTTAAAATTGTGACGTCATAATGGTTCAAATGCCCTTAAAGAAGAAAATAAAACAGAAAGAATTGTAATTAATAATGCGATAATAAGAACAATAGAGTGAGAAGTCTCTCGAACAAAAGCGGAAAATTCGTTACTGTAAATGGAAATAAATTAGAAATGGTGAATGCCATTCTTCTTTGTGTTTTCTCCCTTCTTTAGTTATTATGGAGAGAAAAAGGAATTGAATGAGCTCTGTAGGTAAAATAACTCGATGTTGGGTTATTCGTGCGTGCAGAGAAAGTCTTGTACATATATTTAAAGGGATATACCTATATATATAGAGAGAGAGAGAGATACAGGAGGGACTTACTGGGATTCAATTACCGCAACGTCTGTGAGGCACGCTATTCCCATACCCCTTGATATAGCCACCCTCTTCTCCTCCTCCCCCCACCCCCAATCCCTCTACAATTTCTAAGTCTTCGCCATTCCATCTCTTCAAGAACGAACAGGTGCTCTTGTGTCTGCTGTAAATTGCACCCCTGTAATCCAAAGTAAAACGGTCGTTTTATCTGCGCGCCAAGACGAGATGGATGCTCGCTACGTCTTTTGGATAATAGGTACCTTCGCGCATAACCTAAAATTCAATCTCTCAGTTCTATTTCTTATTTAAGATTCTCAGAGTCACTGAATTTAACTTCAATCACGGATTTCAAAAATCCAAAATGGCGGACCCAATATGGCGAACAAAAATTTTAAAAACTTGATGTATTTATACTCTATGAATGTTTACTCTTTACTACCAAGTTTTTGGGTTCCACTGAATCCAAATTCAGTGTCAGATTTCAAAAATTCAAAATCGCAGATAAAATACGTCGATTAAAAATTATTTTTTAATTTCAATGTCAGATTTAAAAAATCCAAAATGGCGGATCCAATATGGCGATCAAAAATTTGATAAACTATACGTATTTATACTCTATGAATGTTAACTCTTTACTCAGAAGTTTTTGGGTTCCACTGAATCAAAATTCAATGTCAGATTTCTAAAATCGAAAAAAACGGATCAAAAATTTTTTTTTTATTATAATTTTACGTTTTTTGGGAACAATGAGTCATAAATTGTCAGATTTAAGAAAATCAAAATGTCAGATTCAATGTGACGATGAAAATTTTTTCAATTTAGGAACTGTACACACCTCAACGAGTTTCAATCAATTGTGGATATATTTTTAACATTTTTCGTTGTCATATATTGGATTCGAGAATTTGAAAATTTGAAAAATATTAAATTCCGATTCAGATCTCAAAAACCCGTTTACGTTAAAAACAAAATACGTTAATCTAAAAAATTTTTGGTACGCATTTTGGATCCGACATTTTTAGTTTTTAAAATCTAACACGTCCACTAAAATAATTATGAATTATTTTAGTATTTTATTTTTTTTTTATTTTTAGTATTTTTTAATTAATTTATTAATTGTAATAAAAAAATTTCATCAATTTCACTCAAAATATTTTCACTTTCGCGAAAAAAAAACTTTCACTTTTACTGTCAATAAAAACTTTCCAATTTTACCCAAAATACTTTCACTTTCTGTGAAAAAATTTCAAAATTATAATTTCACGCAAAATTGTTTGATTATGGAAGTGAAAGATTTTTTGGCAAATTTGAAAGTGATAATTTTTTGAGTGAAAATATTTTGCAAATATTTTCTTTATTTTCTAAAACAAACATAATTTTGAGAATAATATAATTGAAATCCTGCAAACAATTGAATTATTTATGAAAAAATTGAATTTTGGACAAGAATTTGTTTCAAATTTTTGAAAATAATTGAAATCATCCAAAGAATTTTATTATTAATGAAAATAATTGAAATCTTCCAAAGAATTTTATTTTTTATGATGATAACATTGAATTCTAACGAAGAATTTTTTTTTTAATTTTTGAAAATAATTGACATCCTTGGAAGAATTTTATTATTTAAGAGAAAAATTGAAATCTTCAAAAAAAAATTTGACTTTTTATGAAGATAATGGAATTTTTAGGAAGAATTAAAATTCTTTTTAAATTTTTCAATACAATTGAAATTCTTTGAAAAATTTTATTATTTATGAAAATAATTCAAATCTTGCAAAAAAGATTTTTAAAAACAATATATTTGTTTCAATAAAAATTTTAATTCTTTGTAGGAATTTAGTTAAAATTATAAATAAATAATTGAATTTTTGCAAAGATTTTACTATTTTAAAAAACAATTGAATTGTTTCATAGGTTAAATTAAAAACTTTGATGAGAATAATTAAATTTTTGCAATAAATATTATTATTTATAAAAATAACTGAATTCTTCCTAAGAATGTTATTATTTATGGAAATAGGTAGTTGAATTCTTCCGAAGAATTGTATTCAAATTTTTGAAAATATAAACAATAATTATTTATTTACTTAATAAGTGAATGTTTAAAATTTCAATTATGAAATTATTCAAAAATTTATGTTTGAAAATAAAAAATTTTGTAATTTGCATAATAATAATAATAATAATAATAAATTGAATGCGACGTTCTGCGCGCGTAACGTTTGCTAGTTATATAATATAATTTGTAAAAATTGAACGAAAAACAAAAGTATACGCAAAAGACTAACTTCAGATATATAGTCAGAAAGAATGAATACCACGATTATAGTTAATTATGAAATTAACACCGCTTGTGAGAGATAAAATTAATTTCTCAAGTAGGTATAGTATCAACCATTTTAAATATTAGATGAAACAATACTATGCTTCTAGTTGTAAATTATGAATTGATATATTATATATATATTTCAATACAAAAATTATTTCTTCAAAAAAATTGAATTCAACAGCATTGACGCTATTGAACCAAAAGTTCTTTTTTCTTCGTGTAGTTCAACAATTTAATGAGTTTCTACTTTTTTCAAACAGGATTCATCAAAAATGAAATTTTTGATAGGATTAAAAGGATATATTTCGGGAAGAGGGGATGTTTTTGAATGAATGAATGATGGAAGAATAATTTAGTTCTGCTTTGTCTTTATTGGGGAGAATTGATGATGGTGTAAAAGTGACAGGCATTGATAGGGAGGGCGATTAAAATAAATTTAAAGCACATTTGGGAGGAATTTAATGATTCTCTGTGTATGATAAAATGGTCGTGAGTGTATAGGGGGAGAATTCGTGTTCTTATACTCTCTGGGCAGGTACGTATACGTAATTTCGAAAAGGGCAAAAGTTCAACTGTTAGGCATTGGCAGCTGGACCACGTTCTTTGTCGTGGCAGGGGTTGTCCGACCGAGAAATAATACAAGCCCACGAACGCGGAGAGAACGAGAGAGCTACCCCTTACTATCCGCACACCCGTCGCCCGCAGATAAATCTTTCCGCCCTCTAATTGGCCTTCCCTCCATTTCCTCATTCCCATCCCCCGAAAATTTCTTCTTCCATTCCTCTCTCTCTCTCTCTCTCTCTTTCTCTTTCTCTTCGTTTCCTCAGTTTCTTCTCTGTACTCGTCTTCTCTTGTTTTAAACCCCCATCTCTCTCACACACACAAAACCGTTCTCTCTATTTCTCAGTTTCATTCCTCCCTCACCCACACACACACACACACTACTTTCTGTGCTCTCCTATACCCTTCTCTCTTTCAAGCTGACTACTCATTCGAAACGTACCGGGCACTGCTCCAGGAAACATTCCCCCCTCTCACTCTCCTTCACCCTTTCTCTTTTCTCATCCTCCTCGAAGAGCGATTCATCCTAGCATCCCTTCGCGAGCTCGCGAATTATTAGAATTATTAGAGATTATATTGGCCGCAAAGTGTCCGTTAGCCGGCGAGAACTCAATTATGAATTAAGTTTCACGCCTCGGAATGAAATATGTATACGACTTGGTCGTTATAACGCCGAAGGTTTATGAGAAATTGGAGGAAAAAAAAGAATGAGAATAGCTTTCAAGAAAGATGTGTGCGAGTGTACGTCTCAAATTGAGAATGGAATTTTAAAAATAAGAATTGCTTTAATTAAGATATTTGTACGATTATAGCTTTTTCGGAGAAAAAAGACAAGAAGTTTCGAAAAAGAGTTTTACTATTTTTCTGAAAAAAGGCAAGTTTTTCCGTTCTCGAAATAAAATGAGAAAAAAATATCCCACTGGAAATTTTTAAATTTCCACTGGAATATGTTTTTTTAATTTTGGCCTTAAAATTTCTGCGAGGTGGCCACTAATTTTTCGATGAAAATATTTTAATATTTCGTATATCAATAATTTTATAGTATTTTCGTAGCAAAATATGACCCCAAAGTTGGTTTTTGCAAAATTTTAATTTTCTTAAGAGTTATTGTTTAAACAATTTTTATGCATCACCTTATTGAAAAATTTTTCCCTACCGTTCTATTTGATGAATTTTAATAAAAATATGGTATGCGTAATATACAAAACTCATACTTTCGAACAAAAAAATATTTGTTAAATTTCGTTCCTAATTTGTTGAAAATAGCAAAAATTATTATTAACAAATAGAAATAAAATAAACTTCTTCGCCTAATTTCGTATTATTTCTGGTCAATTATATTTCCTTGTCTTATACGAAAATTAAAAAGAAAAGTCAGTAATAATTGCATTAGGTCAAAAGTTATTAATAATTTTGTGACCGCACTCGCTGCGCTCCAGAGTGAAATAAAATTGCAAACTTTGGTTCAAATTAACTTTTAGACCACAATTTTTAACCAAATTAAAAACAAAATTTCTTTCAAACTCAGAACTAAATTCTAAAAAGATCTGTGAAAGTCGATTTTTTAAATTTTGTTTTATAAATTTTTTATGTTAATGTAAAGTGTAAAAAATGATTTTTTTAACTTTTCAATATATTTTAATCAAATTAGAAACAAAATTTAACAAATATTTTTTGTTCGAAAGTATGATTATTGTATATTACTCATACCAAATTTTATTAAAATCCAAAATAATTCTTAAAAAAATGTTAAAAACAATGTTAAAAACAATGTTAAACAACATCCTGAAGAAAATAACATTTTATTTTAACTTTTATGTCGTAGCAGCCATATTACGTTAGCAGAAGATCAAAATTTTGGAAAAAAGACGTTTAAATTTAATTTCTGCGTATGTAGTAATTTTTGCGTGCAGTATGAAAATATTTTTTATTTATTAGAAAAAAACGGAAGATTTGTTAGAAAAATTGGGATTGAGAAATATAAATGGTCCAAATTTATATATTTTTCTGCTTTTTCAAAAAAAAAACAGGATTTTGAAAAAAAATTGTAATTTTAATGTAGGAAGTCTTGAAATTTTTTTGTATAAATTTCTAAATAGAATTTATAATAATTTTGTTAAAAATTATGATTAAAAAACTGAAGTTCCACAAATTTTTTTTTTCAAAAGAAACTAAAAATTTTGTATCCGCAAGAAATATTGTTGACAAATCAACATTATAAAAATTTCTTACTTTTATTTAATAAAAATCATTTAAACTTTTCAGTTTTATAATTTGCATAATAAACATTAAAAAATTGTTATTCACAATTCGAAAAACTGTATACAGTTTTGATATAATTCCAATTCATATTTTATTTTTATAAAAAAAATTTGAATTTATAAATTTTTAAATTCTACCATTTTTCAAATTCTTAATTTTTTATAAGATGGTAAATAAAAAGTTAATCGCGCGCAAATTGATGCTGGTAAAAAATATACAAAAATTATGATAAAATTATCATTTGAAAATTTGAAAATTGTTAGAAAAATAAGCAAATGAATTTTCAAGTAAAAAAAATTGAATAATGGAAGATTTATGTGTTTAATTTAAAACTAAAATTAATTTTTATCAATTACAAGCTATCGAACTTGTTTAAAATTTTTGAAATTTATAAATTCATGAAAACAATTATTTCAATAATATTATTGTTACAAAGATGTGCCACGGGAAGATAATCAATCGAACATCTAAAAAAATAATTTAAAAATCTTATTTTTAATTTTTTATTATAGGGGCAGAAAAACAAGACGTTTTTTTTTTAATTTACACATTTATTCATATTTAATCATATTTAATTATATTTAAGCCTTTTTATGCGCATATTTAAGCACATTTAAGTCTTTGTTTGCATATTTAAGCATTTTTATGCATATTAAAGCATACTTAAGCATATTTAAGTATTTTAAAAATAAAAATAACCGAATAGAAAAAACATGACAATCAGCCAACCACACAGAACCATTACAATTAAACCCAGTGCTTTTTCGCGCATCATTATTAACTCGGTTTTCCTTTTCCCAAGGGGGTCCCCTGCAATTATTGCGCCTTTTTGTTTCGCTAACTCTCCTTCTTCATCCGGAGGGTGAATTCGAATCCATTTCTTTTTTTTTTCGTCCCATCGCGCCTATCACGATTTCTCCTCTCATATTTATAACACGGAAGGACGTTATAGCTACTTTTCTTAACTGCAATTCGATTCATGTTTATTCCTTGGGGTCCATTTTATGTCTTGTAAATAGTAACCAACACAATGCGTTCTTTAATTTCCCTTATTCTCCAATATTTACTCTCTCCGCAAATTCATTAAATTTATTAACTATACTAATGGCAATTTATTATTCATTAATTTGTTATTATTTTATTATTCGATATTTATTTACATAATTTATTCTTTATTTTACATAATTTATTTTCACAAATACTGTTAATACTTTTTTTACAGTGTTTAAAAAATATGATAATTTTAATTAATTTTTGTTAAAAATGGAGTTATTTTTGAAATGCTCAGACACGAGGAAAACTTTGCTTCCTCTACAGATGAATTATTCAGTTTCTGTGTATAAATGAGAAAAACTGACCTTGCCAAAAATTTTTCGATCATTGTCTTTTCTGTTTTTGGTTTGAAAAATGTAAAAAAAAGGAGCATCACGACAAGCGCACACGTCGCTAAACGTAAAGATACCGCCAGTCTCGTTCAGATTTACGACTCCCTTCATTGGTTCCACCCAGATCGTAAAATAACCTAAACTAAACTAAATCTCCAGAAGCCTGTGGATCTCATCCGTCGCGCTCTGATTTAGTGACAATGAAGTCCCACTTTTTTTTCTCTCTTTTTCTCCGATTTTTTCTTTTTTTTTTTTTGGCAGGAGAATGGTAGAAAGATAGTAGTATACCTTTGCGCGTGACATTTCCGCAAACACTGCGGCTACCTAAAAATTGTCCCGTTAGGTTACCAAACAATTGTTTGCCCTCAGCGAAGAACAACAACGGTTCATTTTTGTGGGTCTCAAGGTTTTTTTTTCTTGAGAGTTTATATAAGAATGGCTAGAGAAAGAGAGAGAGAGAGAGAGGTGACACACGCGATATGCAAGTGTATAAAAGCATCACTTGTCTCGCACGATGACTCGAGGTCAGGAGCATTGTCAGGGACATCACGTTTGCTCCATTTCTTACCCAAAGCATTGTTACAGGTAGGCATTTCGTTGTCGTCAGGTAGCTTTCAAACAAGAAATGCCGTAATACGTAATTCTTGTCGAAAAGTTTTGCGCTGTGAGAAAAAAAAGAGATAACGACGTATTTTTAGACAAAAGTAACTTTTTTCCATTTTCCTTCTTTTCCTGATTATTGTTGTTGTTGAGAGAAAAAAAATACGGGGAGAGCGAGAATTATGTCTTCTAAAATTAGGTGACGAGAAAAGTCACTTTTTTCCAACTTTTCTAAACTTCCATAAAATAGAAATAAGCCATAATTTAATAGAAATTAAATTAATGAATTATTTATTATTAATAATAAATTATTTTTTCGATTTTTGGAAAATGTTTTAACTATTTTATAAGTAAAGTACTACTATTTGAATCAGTGACTAACTTTTTCCTATCAAATTAGTTATTTTTAGCTAATTCAAATTTAGAGAGATTGAATTGACTTAAAATGAAATATTTCACGTTTTGAATTTCACGCCAACGAATTATAAGTATAATAGAAATAATTAAATAGTAATTAAAATTAAAAGTAAAATAGAATAAAGTGAGAGTCATTTCATTAAATTTTGACTAAAATCAATGGGGACTAATTTAAAAAATTTGTAATAATTTGCGCAGGAATAATTTTAAAGGTATTAGAATCACGAAATAAAAAAAACCATTTGTTAGATTTTTTATTATTTATTATTGTAAAATAAACCTTTAAAGTACATGATGTCCGGGAACACTGAAAAAAAATCTTGTTTAAAGCGGATTCCTCTTATTTTGAAGTTAATTTTTTTGAAGAATTCAATGGTCATAAACTAAAATCGGTCAAAGATATTTTAACCTTTTTGAATTTTTATTTTTCTTAAAAATTAGTAGATTTTTGAATGCATGCGTATTTTGTAGAAAATGTGTTTTTGAATCAACAAGAAAATTGCCAAATGAAAAAAATTGGTATTTATAATTTCCGAAGCATTTTTTTTAAATCTTTCTTTTTAGGCTGAAAATGCTAAAAAAATACCATTATTATTCAATTTTTAAAATAAATAATCGTTTCCCTATTTTTCAAACTAATTTTAGATAAATTATTTTTATATTTAAAAAATAAAAAATATTAAAAAATTATCTGAAATTAGTTGGAAAAATAAACAAATGAATTTTCAAAATAAAATAATTGAATAATACTGGTATTCTATAATATTTTCAGCCTAAAAACAGTTTTTTTAAAAAAATTCGGTAAAAATTATAAAAATTAATTTTTTTGTTAGGCAATTTTTTTCTGGAGTCAAAAAAATATATTTTCTACAAAATTACTCATAAATTGCAAGATCTACTAATTTTTGAAGAAAAATAAGAATTCAAAAATGTTCTAAATATTTTTTGACCGATTCTATTTTATGTCCATGGAATTCCTTAAAAAAAATTACATTAAAAATAATTTTGCGCGGAATATTTAAAATATTTTCACAAATATCGGTGTATCCTCCCCTTAAGTATAATTTTTAATAAATTCCAATAATTTTTTTTATATTTTCATAGTAAATTATGTGTTTTCTTTAATACTTCCTATGGAATAAAAAAGTTACATTTACAATAAATAATAAATTTTTTTTTAAAATTTCATTTTATTTCGTGATTCTAATAGGTTCAGAATTTCCCAAACGGATCAACTAAAACTAAAAAATTGTATTTTTAAATAAAAATATTTTTTTAACTCTTAATACGGTTTAGAAAATTTTTTTGAAATATTAAGCAAAAAAAAAATTTTTTTGTAAAAGTTATTAACAAGTTAATTTTTTAGTAGTGCTAAATTAAATAATTTTTTTCTCGAGTTCCAGTTGACGGATTTAAAAATAAAAAAAGTGTTTTTTTTCGTCTTGAATTGCACTATTTGAAAACAGTTTTTGTTTTTAAATTTTTATAATTTTTTATTTTATTTGTTTATAAATGTTAATAAACAAATATGTTCTTCAAGTCGTAACAAAAGAAATTAAAATTGTATTATATTTCTTAAACGTCTCCGAGTATAAAACCGTTAAGAAAAAAAATGAGCCTCAATTAAAAACGACTTTAGGCGAAATAAAATTGAATGACTCAACTAATAATAATTAGTCACTTTGAACTATTTTATTAGTAAACTGACTGATTCGTACTATTACTATTAGTATTGGTAAAAAGACTGACATTTTTCTACGAAATTAGTCATTTTCAACTAATTCAAATTCAGAAAAGAATTGACTTTAAATAAATTTTTTCTCATTAGAAAATTAAATAGAAATTAAATAGTAGGTAATTGTAGAATATAAAATATGAAGATAATGATCACTTCGAGTCGAAGACTCGGAGTGATCGTTATCTTTATATTTTATAATAATTATAGAGAAGATCGAGTGATAAAATCATTATTCTATAAAAGTAAAATAGAATCAAATGAATATTAAATATTTTTCCGACATTTTTTGTAATATTTTATTTTTTATAATAAAAAAAATGGAACAAAATTAATTGTGCTAAATTTATTCACCGTTTATCAATTTAGAATAATGACGAATGACAATTTTCTTTCTAGCAATAAATATTATTTTTACTCTCCATTATCTTGTATGGTGTTTGAAAAAAAAAATTTGTTTTTCTTCTCCCTCAGTCAATTAATGACTTTATGCGTCTCGACAAAAATGTATAATGTAACGATTCGATAAAAATCGTAATTCCAAAAGGCGAGAAACGTTAATTTTTTTATTCCACAACTTTTTTTTTCTTTTTTTTTTTTTGGTTTATGGTATACTATAAATGTGTGTATAAATGTTGTTGATGCTGGTGTTTATAAAGGTATATCTGAATTCACATTAGAAAAGGGTGGAAAAACTGCTTTAATGTCGAGTACACGGGATCAGCGTTCCCCTATATATAGGAAATCCAACAGGTATCGAGAGCGATAAAACGTGCTTCACACGCACGATTACCTGCTCGTTTTCGAGCGCGTCGCCGCTTCAACTTTTTCTAGACAAGCGATAAATATACCAGTCGTTCCACAAGACACTTGCCTGCCGTTCTTTTTTTATTTATCTTTTTAAAAGATCCACACACATATACACACAATCACTCAGAGACGAGTACCTGTGAAATGTAATTCACGCGATATTTTATTTGTCCTCAAAGTTTCAGAGAAAACACTGTTTTTTTGGAATTGTGTATTAATAAATAAAATAAATAAAATAATTTGATGAAAAAGATATTAAAATTGAGGCAAGTATCAAAAAGTAAGAAAAAGGGTGATGTGGAATGGAATGGGAGAAGTAAAAATGAGTTTGGAGAGTGAGGAGATGGTATTCGGAGGAAAATAAGGGGTTGCTCGGCGCCGCCTTCGCATGCTTGGCTTGCAAACTGACTTCCGTTCGCCGCGCGACTATTCAAACGCCGTTGGCGTTTTTAGCAGCGTAGAGAAGGCAAAAAAAAAAGAGGAAAAAAAACGAGAACAAAATATATAGACTTGGAGCTAGTTGAGTGTCGCTCTGTCGCTAGCAAAAGGAAACCTTTGGCTAGCCCGAATGTTACATTGAGCGTTGAGGGCTTTGAATGTTGCTTCACAGAGAGAGTGAGATAGTGAGAGAGAGAGACAGAGGAAGAGAGATGGGAGTAGGGCGTCTATAATATATCTCCGGCCTTATCTGCCGCTCGCTGTTTACTGCCCGATAGACTTTGCAGATAGTAGGACCCTGCATCACTGCCCCGCGAGACCAAGTCACTTACTTTTATATATTGCTCTTACTTACGTCAGTGTTGGGATTCGGTAGACAAGTTGCGGAAAATGGTGTGTAGCATGCCACCATTTTCCCTATACACGTTAGTCTTTTAAAGATCATTAGGAACCTTTCCTTTAAAAATTCCCCCTTAAAAACGACAAATTCTCCTTCAAAAGCAACAAATTCCCCTCCAAAAACAATTTTTTCCCCTATATTCTAATTTTAGCGATTATTCTGCATACTTTCCCAACTGTTCTTTCTTTAAAAAAAAGAATTGCGAAAGGATTTTAAAAGCTTATTCAACGAAATAATTTTTAAACCCTGTTTTCTTTTGTTAACAACTATTTAGACTGTGGAGACTAAAAATTACATTTAAGTAGCAGTGTTGCCAGAGGGTTAAGAATTTAAATTTCCAAAATTAGATTTTTAATTTCGAATTAAAAAATACTTTGAAAGAAACTACATGAAGAATTCTTCATGTAGGAGGAATTCCATATTCTTAAATTCGTGTATTCGACATTTGTCACCGAGTTCCAATATAGGAACAAGATTGAGAAAGCTGCGAGGAGACTGTAGGGTGGGTCTCGAAAGAAGCGACGACCAACGAAGAGAAATTTCGGGCCGAGGAACGGAAGAAGAAAGAGGGTTGTTTTGTACGATATCGGAATCACGGAAGGAGACTTGAGACGCTCCGAGCGTGTGCAGCGTGATGTATCGTCAGGGCTGGAAGGTTTGAGAGTGTGCTCTATAGCGTACTTAAAGGAATCAAAGGAGTGAGGTTTTCACAACGGGGACGAAAAGGAGAACTGAGAAAGCAATAGAAATGACGAATTTACAAAAAGAATTTCCTCTCCCTCTCTCTATCTATCATTCTTTCTCTACACAGAGAAAAAAGGATAATTAAAAATTTACACTGAGTGTAAAACTTAAAAAAAATTGACAATCCTCAGGTTAAGTTTTAAACAGAAGACTGTCAACTTTTTCAAGTTTTAATCTCCTCAGGGTAATTTTAATTATCCGTTTTCCTCCATATATCCCTATGAAAAAAGAGAGGGCGAGAAAAAGGAATTTCGAAAAAAAAATTAAGAAAATTATACTTACATATTTTTCACCTCCATGCCGCATGTGAAGTTGATTACGATTTGGTTTTCCAAAACCCATTTTCATGGGAGTGACACGTTCGGTAGAAAATTACTTCTTGGACTGCTAAAAATTGGACTCCAACTTTCCTCGAAAAAGATTAATCGAAGTTGTTTGAATCCGCAAAGAGTGAATGCTAGCATTTCATTGGTTTAGAGATTTTCGTCAATCCAACCAAATGATAGATATTCACACTTTTGGAGACTGAAGCAATTTTCAATCTTCAGGTCTAAAGTTGGAGTTCGATTTTCAACTTTTTGTTTTGACTTGCTTCTGTACAAGGAAAAATTCTCATATTTCGGACCAAGTAAATCTATTTCAATGAAACTCAAGAATTTTAATCTGTAGATTAAAATTAACTCAGGAATTTTAATCTATAGATAAAAATTCCTAATTTTCTCTGCATAAAAATAAATGCTTCCACCAAATATTATATACGTCAAAATATTCAGAACTTTTTGAGATGTCAAAATTTTGAAAAAATCTCTCTTTTTCATCTTAACCAAAATACTTAATTCTTTTTTTAAAAAATTTAACATAACAAAATGTGTGTAATAGAAACATCTTTATACAATATTTAAATATGTTTGTTGAATAAATTGTTTTAAATTTACACGTCAAGTAGCAAAAACTTCTGATTTTTTCGCTCAAAACTGAACAAAAATATTTAAATACTGTATAAAGATGTTTCTATTACTCAAGTTTTTTTCGGAATCTTAAAAAAACCACAGCAAAGACTTATTTAATGTTTGCCTCATTCAATTTTGTATCTTTTTTCGTTTTCTTTTTTTATGTTGAATTTTTTAGAAAAAGAATTAAGTGTTTTAGGTTAAAAAAGAAAGGAGAAATAAGGATTTCTAAAATTTTCGAAAACTTCTGACTTTTCAAAAATAGTTATTTTTGAAAATTCAGAATTTTTGGAAAATTTTGACGTAATATTTGGTAGAAGCATTTCTTTTTATATTTTAGATTAAAATTCCTGAGTTGTATTGCAGTTGATTGACTTATTCCGAAATATCAGAATTTTCCCTTGGAGTCGCACTTCTAACCGCACAGTTTTTTCTAAGTATATCAAATTGAGACAAAAAACGAATCAAAATATTGCTTCGCAACACTTTTGATTCGTTTTTTTTTGTCTCAATTTGATATACTTTACTTTACTTTCAACTCGTGATTTCATTACTGAAAATTTACAGCTTGTCAAAGAGGTTATATTGAATTGATTCTGGCGCCATCTGTACTTCTCGACGCAAATCTCGCGGGAAGTTTTTTCTATTAAATCCGGCGGGAAAATCAAATATCGAATTAAAATTTTATTTTATTTTCAATCTAAAATCTTGTCTGATGCAACTTTTCCGAATCTTTTATATTTTGTCACTTTTGTTAATATTAAATTAATTGAATAATAATAATAATAATAATAATAAATATTAATATTTTTAATTGTTAATATTAAATTAATATAAAATTAATTGGATAGTAATAATAAATATTGATATTAAATATAATATAATATTAAATATTAAATTACCAAAAGTGACAAAACAGAAAAGTTTCGGGGAAAAAAAATATATGTACGAAAAAAGAAAAATTTGTTTTTCGAAAACGGTGATATAGCAATTTTCCTCGAATGACTCGGGACGACGTGAGTAAACAGAGAAAATGAGATGGTGAACGACATTATACGTGGGCGGATAATAGTGGTAGTGGGGGAAATCTGTGTATCAAAAAGATACACAGCGAGGGGGCAAGCGCTGGTCCTCGTACCGGAATTTCCTTCCTTCCGTTTCCTGATTGACGAGCCAAGTTTTTCCCCGTCCCTCAGAAATTTGGGTCGAGAATTTTCTTCTTCTTCTTCTTCTACTTGTTCTTTTTCCTCTCTTTCTCCCTTATATTCTCTTTTTTCTTCTTCCTTCTCGCTTTTTCTTCTCTCTCTCATTCTCTCTTCCTTTTTTCTTTTTTTTCATTTCCCTCTCCCGCGCACTATTTTTCAACTTCATTCTAACGCTTTTTCGAAGCAAAACTCCAAGCTCGGTTTCGAAAAGAATTACCGTTCCTTTGCTCGATGTATCGCGTACTTTGGTGTGTGCGCGGGAAGCTCATGAAAATTTCATGAACATAAAAATCAACCTCGTTTTCTAGATCAAGAAAGGAATTATCGGAAACGAAAAACCACCAGCACAAAAATTACGAGGGAATTTTCGAAAGGAATTAAATAATACGAATTACGTTGGGGAAATTCAACTTTGAAATATTATTTTTAGTTTTTATAAAATTAGAATCGGGATCGTTTATTGTTAATCTAACTTTCACTCAATACTCGGAACTCGTTGATGATGATTTTCGGGTTCATTCTATTCTAATCTTGATCTGCGAAAAAAGAAACCAGATTATAATTTAATTCTTTTGCGCGCACGTTCATTCGTGGAATATAAATTCTAAATCTAGAAGAAAAAATTCTAAAACACATGAATGATTTACGATAGTTAATTAAAATTCTATGAAAGACTTTTTTTTGACAATTGAAGAATTGTCCGCAGAATTCGTTGTTTTTTAATTTTTATTATCTCTTGAATTTTCATGTTGAGAATTTATAATGTAAGCTGATTATCAAAAATGTATTTTTTAAAAATAGACATAGAAATATATTTTTTTAATCGAATCAAAATTTGAACATTTAATATTTAATAATTAATAAATAGAGAAAATAAAAAGATAAGAATTTAAAAAAAAAATGGAACCGTAGGGCTAAAAATTATTTCAGTAAGTAAAAGGAGGAAAATTAAAAATTTTCAGCGAAGAGATCGTGAGCCATTTTTCGAGATGTAAATGCATTCGAGAGATAGGGGAAGAAGAATTGTTACATCCCCTTTTTTCTGTTCCCCTCGTGAAGTGTGTAGAACAGCTGCTGTCATTCTACGTCCCTTAGAATTTTCGTCATCGCAAGGGGGATAAAAGGGAATATGGCTTTCACATACAGGAAATAAGCGCATCTTTCGACTTTTCGAACTTCCATTCTGCAATTCTGCAACGTTCGTTTCAGTTATACGCGAGCATGCAAACAAAAATCTTACCTAGTGCATTTTGTGACTAATCCACATCGCATTTTCAAAAAAAAAAAAAATTCCATCCGGATACTTTCTTCTCTACACCATATTTGTAATGCTGCAAATTTCCATTGTACACTTTTTGTTAAGGTAGAAACTTTGTGAATTTGTCTTGTTTCCTTTGTTTTTTGTGTCTTGTGACAGTCATATTTTTCGATACAGTAGAAAAAAGTAGCAAGAATTTTGTGCACTTCTCAAAAAAAAAAAAAAGTACAAAAAATTTGCAAAAAAAAAGAATGAATTTGCAATATTTTGTAGGAAAAAAAAAGAATTTATATAGAAAATAGGAGAAAAGTGCATAAATTTTAATGGTAGATGATAATAAGCTGCCCTCGATTTGCAGAATGGCGACCAGGAATTCCGGACATCGATCGTTATTGACGCAACCCCTCCGCTGCACTCGGACCTGCTATTCTGTTATGAGTAATGTAACATATTATTATATAGTTCATAAATAGCGAATATGAATTATTACCTATTTTACCGGTTTATACAGATTATTGTAAAGTTCATAAAAAAAATGTTCTGTACACCATTTTCTTTTTCCGTACGAGTCCATTATTTCACTTCTCAATGTGCGGGGAAATTATTTTTCTCCCTTTTCTAAAAAATATATTCTACTAAGAACTATTTTAAATGCATAAAAATGTAAAATATATAAAAAAACAAAAAAAAACTTAAATTTTGTAAATTTTTATAAACTTTTAATTTAAATGAAAGAAATAATAATAATGAATAGAAATAAATATTAATAATACAAAAAATGTATGTGACGAGCTCATAAGAAAATTACCTAAGAAGCAAAAAATTTTAGGTTATGTTTATAATTTTTTTGCTAAAGTACAGAAAGAGAATCATTTCTAATGCCAATTTATCGATGTTCGAGTCTTTCACCTCTGAAATATTCAATAAAAACTAGTTTTAAATTTAAATAATAAAAAAGGAAGTTTTCATCAAGGTAAATCTAACACAAACATAACCTTAAAGTTATTTGCTTGTTAGGTACCTCTCTTTGAGAGCTCGCTTGGGAGCGCGTCACATATAAATAAGAAAATAAATATATATAAATATAAATAAATATATGTAAATATAAATAAATATAAGTAAACAAATAAAAATAATAAATAATAATTCTAAAATAAAAAGAAATAAACTCTAGAATTATTCTATAGAATAATTTTAATTTCTGCTTTTGTAGATATTTCTAACAATATTACTTAACTACCTAATTTTTTTTAAAAGTTCAAAAATAGTTTAAAAGGTGGTCCAACCCTGACTATGTTCACCTGTACACGGAGAGACCGAGATTACTAATTTTTGTATAAAATCACACTAGAATTTACTATATTCACATTGCAACCACCGGAAATAAGGGGACTTTTTGTATTTTTTACTATTTTCTACACTAAGTCACTAATCCCGACAAATGTTCACCAAATTAGCAAAGTTTCTTACTATTTCGTCCAATAGTTCCAAACAACTGTAGTAAAACTCAGAAACATTGTGTACGTAAAATTACTATAGTCGTTGTAAATGCAGAAAGAAAGAGTGAAAAGAAAAAATACGGATTTTTGTCGCCGGTTTCCCGTCAATTCTTGACTAGTGGAGGTAAACTGGAAGGATTTTTACATACACAGACACACACACTCACACACTTATATATTTGTTGTTGGATAAATATTTGAAGACACACACATGTTTATTTCACTTATATGTATAGACGCGGTTAATTAATACACTAATACACAACTGCACGCACGACAACGAATTTCACTGAAAGTATACATCTTTGTTTCCTTATATATTGAATGATGAAAATTTACAGCACTTACGAGAAAGCAGTTTACTTTTAACAACTTATTATAAGACATACTTCTTGGGACAGGAATAAATGCAAAATTTATTAATTTATAATGGTCAATTTCTGAGATACCGAACGACCTACGTTTCACTTTATATTTAATTATTGTAGATAATATCCAAATTTATTTTACATACGCGAAACATAGTCACTGTCAATGATCGGAAGGCATCGGCTCATTTACGGAGATTGACGAGGTTAGCAACCAATAGAAATACAGGCGCCATATGACTGCACTCGCTAGCCACACTTGCTCACCAAAAATTACTACAGTGGATAGAAGATTTTAGTGGAAAATGTTTTCATTTGTCAGATTTTGTCTAATTAAATTAGAGAAAACTATAATCAATTTTCGCTACATTTACAACTCTTACACAAAATATTAAAACTTGCTATTTCAATGTAGCAAATTTATCTATTTCTTTTGTAAATTTATCTAATTCTGTAGTACATTATGCTAAAAGTCCCCTTATTTCCGGTCATTGCAACCGTTTTTAGTAATTTTTACGAATGTGGGTCTCTCCGTGTAGAGTCATTCTAGTAAAATTCTAAAACAAAAATTTTTCACAGAGTATCTTTATGTCAATCACGTTTAATATTTTCGAAACATATACATTCGATTTTCAAATAAATAAAAATCCCAAATGAATTATTTAAAATACATCGTGTTTATAAAAAAAAATAATCTATTTAAATATTCCAAATTCTCTGGTTTCGAATTTGTAGATATTTCGCAAAACTCTCTTACACTGTAAATATTGTAGGTTAAAATTAAAATGTGAATTGAATGTAAAATGAACGAAAATGGAAAGAGAAATTTATATTGAAAAAAACAAAAATTGTACATATTGTTGCGAATTATTCTAATAAAGGAAACTTATAAAAGTGTGTCTTCATTGTTAGTTAGTTAGTTTTCTTATTGACAAAATTTTATTTTATTATTTTTGTATTTTATTAAGTCACGCAGTTTTCTTCAAAGTATCAAATTGATACTATAAAGTTTATCATTTTGATACCAAAATTTAGATCGAATGAAAAATTGATATAAATTTTTGTATCAAATTTTAGTATAGCTTTTGTATCGCAATTTGATACTTTCAAGAAAAAGAAAGAATCTTTTCCAAAAAAGATTGTTTTGTTTAAGTTTTTACAAAATCTTATGTAGATTTTTATTTTCTGAATAAATTTATGTTAAATTTTCAAGTGTACGAAAATCGATCAGGGATAGTTTAAAAAAAATTTGCCTTCCCTAAATATGTGAAATATTGGGGGAGAAATTTTTTCGGCAGAACAAAATATGATAATAGGTAAAATATGAGAAAGAGAAAGAGAGAGAGAGAAAGAGGGTATAACATAAAGTGCTTTTGGCTTCTCGCGATCCCTCATCATACAAAGCCTCCGATAAGACATGCTATTCGAATCTTCGATAGAGGAAATCTCGAGATCAGATTTGAGCCCTCACCTCTTCAGTCTTACCCTTTTGGCCTCCACTATTTCTTTTCCAACTTTATACCCTCTGCACTGAGAACAGATTTCCAACTGTACAAAAAAGAAACGAAAAAAGTAAGTATTTACGAATTTTTAAAAAAAATTTTTTTAAACTTGTAGAAACTGATAAAAAAGGGGAAAATTTATAACTGATGGATTTATATTTTGATCCACTTGGTAATATCGTATCAGCGAATACACACATGACCATGAAATGAGGGTTGAGGTGTAGCCAGAGGGTTCTGTCAACGATCCAAAATGATGCATAGCGATCATCTGCTGATAGCACCTAAGGATTTATATTAAAGAGAATATACCCTTCTCCCTGTATTTTGGTCATCTTCAATATAGACGCGAAGAAAAACCGCTTTCTTAAGTGCGCTTCCGAAACGCCCTTTTGATCGTAAATTATATTTTATATAATACATCCCTGTGTTTATAATATTAAAGTAAAAAAGACGCTTCTAACAGCATACAATGGTTAACATAGTAGACAATGGTTGTTCAACTTAAAAAGACACTGCGTAATAAACCATTTCACAAGTAAATCGTGAGGTATTAAAAAGTGTTGCAGATTAAATTAACACCAAAAAAGATTAAAATAATTAATTTTGGTGTTATTTTTTACAATGATTTTAGTTCATTAAATTTTTTATAACTATAAAACATGAAGATATCGATAACATCGATTTCTTCATATTTTATAATAATTAAAGATGACCAAGTAATAAAATCATTATTTTATATTATAAGAATATCATACTTCTTCAAAATTATTTTTATTATTTCAATTCAATAGTATTATTTTCAAAAATTTTTAAACTGCAATTTTACTTTATATCAATTATTTTTAATAATTTTCGAAAAAGTTCTTTGGCAATTTTCAAATTCATTTGTTTACAATATTTAATTTAACGAAATTTCAATATTTAGAAATAAATATATATATAATAATAATAATATAATAATAATAATAATAATAATAATAATAATAATAATAATATATATAATATTTATATATTTTTTTTATTTTTATTTATTTTATTTATTTATTTATTTTTATATTTATTTTTATTTTTTTTAACCCCTTAACTGTTTGAGGAAAATGCAACATGATTGTCCCAAACTGCCCAGCGGAATCTGATACTTTTTCAAATAGTATAGTATATTTAAATTATAACTAATTATTCAATTATTTTCTAAAATATCATTAATGACCCTTATAATTTCTTATAATATTGATATAAAGAAAAATATCTATCAATTTATATACAAATTATATTTATTTAGAGTGATAGTAAACACGACCCACGGGTGGGTCGGAAACAGTTATGGCCATACTTTTTCACGACCCACCCGTGGGTCGGAAACAGGCAACGGGTTAAATATAAATTTCAATATTTTTTTTATTTTTATTCCTAAATTCTTGAATTAAATGCATATTAGAAAATAAAAACTTCAAATAATATAAAAGAAAATTCAATTAAACTTTTTCAGAAAAATTAATTTCAAAATTCAATTATTTCTGAAAATTCACGCTATATTGCTTTTAATATTCAATTATTATAATCTAAAATTTTAACTGAAATTCATTTTTATGAAATGAAAATCAATTTTTATTAGAAAATTCTACAAGAATTTAATTATTTAAATGCAATAGTAAATAATTTATTGAATAAATGAATGTTTCTCAAAATTCAATTCTCATAAATAATTTTATTAACAAATTTTTAAATAATTGAATTCTTTTGTCGAATTTTATTAAAACTTGCATAAACATAATTACTTTTTTTAATGAATTCAATTATAGTTGTATGAAAAATAATTGAAACGCTGCGATGAGTTTTATTATTAGTAAAAATAATTGAATCCTTAAGAAGAATTTTATTACTCTTGAAAATAATTGAATTTCTACAATCATTTTGAACTTCTCTAAAATTAAATATTTTTTAGTGTTTTTAACTAAAATTCTTCAATAAATCCATTATTTTCAATAATTTTGAAAAAAGTTCTTTGAGAATTTCCAAATTCATTATAGTTTTCAATTCAATTTTACAAAATTTCAATTATTCGGAAATTCTGTAATTAAATATATATTGAAAAATAAAAACTTGAAATAATTTCTATAAAAATCCTATTAAACTTTTAAAAAGAATTAATTCTACAGAACTGTTTGTCAAAAATATGAAAAATTAAGAATTTCAATGATTTTAATTTTTGAAACTTTTTCAAAATTTAATTATTTCTAAAAATCCACGTTATAATGCTTGTAATATTTAATTATAATCTAAAATTTTAACTGCAATTTTTTTTTAAAACCATTTTTATTAGTAATTTCTACGCGAATTCAATTATTTAAATACAAAAATAAATAATTTATTAATTTCATGTTTCTTGAAATTAAATTCTCATAAAAAATGTTGTCAACAAATTTTTTAAATTATTAAATTCTTCGGACGAATTTTAATAAAATGTTTAAGAATAATTACATTTTTCGAGGAATTCGATTAAAATTCCATTAAAAATAATTGAAATTCTGCAATGAGTTTTATTATTTATGAAAATAATTGAATTCCTAAAAGAATTTTATTATTTGTAAAAATAATTGAATCCCTGTAAAAAAGTTATTATTTATGAAAATAATTGAATTATTGCGAAGAAATTTATGAAAAAAATTGTAAATAATTGAATTCCTTTAAGAATTTTTGTTATTTATGAGAATAATTGAATGTTTGCGTAGAATTTTATTCAATATTTAATTATGGAATTCTTTTGAAAAATTGTATTGAAAAAGTAGATATTGAAAATCATTGAAATTTAGACAACTTTTGAAAATAATTGAAATTTTGACAAGAATTTTATTAAAATTTTGTAAAATAATTGAATATCAGAGAAGAATTTTATTATTTATAAAGAGAATTGAAATTTTTACGAGAATTTTTTTAAATTTTTGAACACAATTGAATTTAGTAACTATGTTACTAAGTTAGTTATAGTAACTAACTTACTAACTTACTATTCTCCTTGGAAAAGCTGAATTCGTTGAATTTTTACAAATCGTTGACTTTGGTGTTTTATTTAAAGTAAAATTTCATTCATAGTTAAAAATAACACCAAAATAGATTATTTTAATCCTTTCTGGTGTTAATTTAAACAACTTAAAAAGACACTGCGTAATAAACCATTTAATGATACGCAGACGAGTATAATCGTGATGGTAATAACTTCGAGAGGGTGTATATACTTTATAACTCCAATTCACCCAGGGAATTATCCTATATAATAAACTTATTTCAAGTTGGAAAATTTGTTTAAACAAACATCTCGGTGAAAAATTAGCATCAAAAAGTTGAAGAAAAGTGCAATTCGTGCTTTTTTCTTCTTTTACCGTTTCTGTGAATACACAGAGAGGGAAAGAAAAAGGAAGAGAGAGAAAGAGAAAGGGAGAAATAAAAAAGTAGAGAGAGAGAGAGAGAGAGAAACACACACAAACACAGTCACACAGAAGCAGTGTTACACATGAGATACTGTGTAAGAGTTAGAAAGTCATTGAAAGAGAGGTTTTTGTCGGAATACGGGATGAGGCTATAGGAGAGTAGTGCAACTATATGGGGGATGAGGAAAAGAGGTAGAAGGGAAAGAAGGGGGGTGGGAGGGAGGGAGGGATGGAAGCAGATATATATCCACAGCCATGCGTTACGGGTTCAGCTAAATCCGCCATGATGAATGTGTTGGCGGGAATAAATCCGCAATGCACACCCCCCTTCCTCCTCCTCCTCCCTCTCCCTCTTCTCCACCTCCTGGAAACACGCTCATCTCTATATACCTCTCTCACACACACACACACTAACACCCCCTACAAACGAACGTCTTTCTCACCCTTCTTCACCCCCTTCATTCCGGTTTCCCACACATTTGTGAATTGCATCTACACCAGGATTTGTCTAACAAACAAAGAGAAAAAAAAGAAAGGTTCTCCTCTATCCATTTAGAAGTCATTCTTGTAGTATACTGGAAACTTTTCTCCATCTGCCGAATTTTCTTTTTTTTCTGTTATACTGAAAAATAGTTTTTTTTAGGGAAAGTTAAATTTTATAGAAATATTTATTTATTTAAGTTACTGCGATGAATTTTTACAAACTTGGCCCGTCATATTGGAAGCTTTTTTAATTTTTAAAAATCGACATCGGATTCGTAATCAGCACCCCCAAAAACCTATGAGTAATAAGTTTCAAGCAAATCCGTTAGATTTTTAATTTTCTCGTCCGCCATATTGGATGAGCCATTTTAAATTTCGAAAGGCGAACATTAGATTCGTTATCGGCGACCCCAAAAACCCCTGAGTAATAAATTTGAAGCAAATCCGTTTAGTTTTCAATTTTCGTCCGCCATATTGGATCCGCCATTTTGAATTTTTAAAAACAAACATCAGATTCATAATTCACGACCCCAAAAACATTTGGATGGTAAATGAAAAAAAAAATTCTTGTATTCGTAGATAAAATTATGAATTTATTTAGAAAAATTTCTTTCACCGCTATTTTATAACCGCCAACTAGATTTTTGAATTTCTATAATTTTTCTCTACATTTTTTCGTCTACTTTGTGTAATGCGCTTCAAAGAAAGGTACCTTAGAAGCAAACAAATTATAGTTTATGTTTGTATTTTTTGGAATATTAAAATCTTCATTACAACTAAAATAATGAATAAAAATTAAGCATGGATTAAAAAAATTAAATTAATAACTTATTTTATTAACAATTTACTTGAAGGATTTTATATTTTTTGTCGTAATTAGCTAAAAACTATTTTTGGGTCTGGAATTTTTTAAAAAATGGTCTGGAAAACCTGGAAAAGTCATGGAATTTTAAAATCGGTGTTTTGTGGCAACCCTAAAGAAAAAACTATTTTTTTTATATTTTCAAACCATGGGCAATGTATATCGAACCATTTCGATCTTCTTTTATCGAGTAAATTATATAAATAAGAAGAGGAACGATTCTTTTTCTTTAATTAATATGTATACTCTTTTTGGAGGACTAAAAATATGTGGACGTGACACATGGAGCATCGATCGTGAGTGATAAATGTTGCAAAGTAATCGAACGGGGAGTTAAACGCTAGCAGTAACAGTGGCCAGTTTGCACCTCTACGCTTTGGAAATTTATAACCCCTTTGTATGGCGCCATCGTTCGGACGTAACGAGACATACACGCACGTGACAAGTTCTATGATTTACTTACCTCCTGACACACTGAACCAGTAAACGATAGTTGACGAGCTACCTGACATTCAAAACACGTAAATTTTTCCAAATTATTACATTTTTTATTATTAAATTATTTTATTGGAAAAAAAATTATTACTATTGCGATCAGCAAACGTCTAAATTCACCCAAAAAAAAAATCTTTTTCTCTCTTACCTCTTTCCGCATGAGGGTCCTAGTAGGGGTCTAACAAGTTTTCCCCATTTCTCCCCAATTTCTTCAAAAAGATTTCTTACACAGTTCTCTTTTTCGCATAGAAAATAGAAATTTTTACCAGGGGATTTAAAAGCAAAACAAACTTAAACTGACCTCTCGGGATTATTGCCTCACGAATTTATAGAAAAACGAGGAGAGATGAAAACATATGGGACACCAAATGATCCGTCGATAAATTCTAATGAACGTCTACCTGCTTCCTGTGGTAGAATAAATAAGCGGCGAGAGTGGAAAAAAAATCGAGAATAAGAGAGAGATTCTTTAGGCAATTCTTCATATTGGATCTATTTTTGAATTCGAAATGTCCTTAGAAAATTTTCCATTAATGGAAACAAAGGAACAATTATAATTGTTCCGAATGTGGAATGCTTTGTAATTACTAGAATTGTGAAATTCTAACAATGATTTAATATTCGTAAAACTAAAGTAAACACAAAATCTTTTAATTTTTTTTAAATTTTCAAACCATGGGCAAAATGTGGGGAGAAAAAAGTTTTTTTTACATTTTTGAAGTTGACTTGTTAAAATTTTGAACAATGGACAAAGTAGGGGAACTTGATTCAAAGGGATGAAAAGTTCGTAATTTGGACGATATAATTTAGATAATTTTAGAGACATTACAAATGATTGCAGAAATTCAATTATTTTCAAAAGTAATCAAATTCTTCATAGAAACTCAATTATGTTGAAAATTTACTTTTTAAATTCTCATAAAAATTTCAATTAATCTTTAGAAATAATTAAATTTTTCTACGAAATTAAATTATTTCCAAAAATTTTCCTGAATTCAATGATTTTCAATATCTAGTATTTTCATAAAATTTTCCAAAAGAATTCAATTCTTTAAAAAAAAATTTAATAAAATTCTACACAAACTTTTAATTATTTTCAAAAAATAATAAAAATTCTACAGGAATTTCATTATTTATAAATATTTTTTTATAAATTTCTTCGCAATTATTCAATTATTTTTATAAATATTAAATTTTTACGGGGATTCAATTATTTTCATAAATATTAAAATTTTTACAGGGATTTAATTATTTTCGTAAATAATAAAATTCTTTTTAGGAATTTAATTATATTCATAAATAATAAAACTCAATGCTGAATTTCAATTATTTTTCATACAATTTTAATATAATTCCTCAAAAAATGTAATTATTCTTAAAATTTTTATTAAAATTCGTCGAAAGAATTCAATTATTTAAAAATTTGTTGATGAAATTCTTTATGAGAATTCAATTTTAGGAAACATGCAATTATTCAATAAATTTTTATTTTTGTAAATAAATAATTGAATTCCATTAGAATTTTCTCACAAACATTGATTTAAAAATGGATTTCAGTTAAAATTTTAGATTATAATTGAATTATTTCAAAAGCATTAGTTTCAGATTAAAATCTTTGAAAATTTGAATTTTTCATATTTTTAATGAACAATTCTACTGTGAAATTATTCTTTTCTTTTGAGAAACTTTAATTGTGAATTTTTTAAATATTATTTTAAGTTTTTATTGTCTAATATTTATTTAATTGAAGAATTTACGAATAATTGAAATTTCGTAAAATTGAATATTGTAAACAAATGGATTTGAAAATTGGCAAATAACTTTTTCGAAAATTATTAAAAATAATGGATTTATAGAAGAATTTTAGTTAAAAACACTTTTAAAAAAAATTAATTTTGGAGAAATTACAAATTATTGCAGAATTCAATTATTTTCAAGAGTAATAACATTCAATTATGCGTTCAAAAATAATAAAATTCTTCTTAGAAATTCAATTTTCTTTTCATAAATAATAAACTCTTAGCAAAATTTCAACTATTTTTGATATTTTAATCGAATTTCTCGAAAAATATAATTATTTAAAAATTTTTTTATTAAAATTCGTCAAAAGAATTTAATTATTTAAAAGGTTATTGATAAAATTCTTTATGAGAATTGAATCATAAGAGTATTCAATTATTTTATATAATATTTATTTTTGTAATTAAATAATTGAATTCTAGTAGAATATAATAATAAAATTCTTCGCAGAAATTCAATTACGTTTAAAATATTTAAAAAATTTTCGTCAAAATTTCAATTATTTTTAGAAATAATAAAATTCTTCTCCGAAATTCAATTATTTTCAAAAATTTTAATACAGTTCTTGGCAAAACTTCAATTAATTTTAAAATTTTTCCTCCAAATGATTTTTAATATTTTTTATTTTAATAAAATTCTCTAAAAGAATTGAATTATTTTTAAACATTTTAATAAAATTCTAGACAAACAGTTAATTATTTTCAAAAATAATAAAAATTTCACTGGAATTCAATTGTTCATAAATTTTTTATAGATTTCTTCTAAATAATTCAATTATTTTCATAAATAATAAAATTTTTACAGGGATTCAATTATTTTCGTAAATAAAATTCTTTTTAGAAATTCAATTATTTTCATTAATAATAAAACTCAATTGTGAATTTCAATTATTTTCCATACAATTTTAATATAATTCCTCAAAAACTGTAATTAGTCTTAAAATTTTTATTAAAATTCGTCGAAAAAATTTAATTATTTAAAAATTTGTTGATAAAATTCTTTATGAGAATTCAATTTTAAGAAACATTCAATTATTCAATGAATTATTTATTTCTGAATTTAAATAATAGAAATTTTGTAAAATATCTATTATTGAAAACAAATGAATTTGAAAATTGTCACAGAACTTTTTCAAAAATTATTAAAAATAATTGATTTAGAAGAATTTTAGTTACAAATTCTTGAAAATAAGAATTGAATTGAAATGATGAAAATAATTTTGAAGAAGTACAATATTTTTATAATATAAAATAATGATGCGTTAGCAATTTTCCATCTTTAATTATTATAAAACATGAAGAAATGTTTCATAGTTATGAAAAATTTAATTTATATCTTTAAGTAAAATTTTCTCTTATTTGACTCGGATTGGTTATATTTTTGTCATTGGTCCGTAATTTTTGTATTTTTGGTCCGTAATGTCCGTATTTTAAAATACTTTCACTGTTTCGAGAATTGATGATTATCAAAATTTTATATTTTCTACGATTGTTAATTGATTTTATATTTTGTTATTGGTGTTTTTTGATTATTATTGTTTTTTGTGATTTACGTAAGAGGATTTTTGTTTAATTATTTTTCAGTATACACAATAAATTCTGAAGGGGGGTTAAACTCCGAAACGTCAAACATGGTGTTTTGAATGAACACACTTCTTGAATTGTTATTGTCCCCTTGTGATCGTTTTTATTTTCAATAATTTAATATCAAAGGACGTTAAAGATTATTAAATTAATGACATATTTAAATATTTTATTTGAACCCTTAATATAAATTTAATTTATTAGGTAATATTTATGTTAACAAAATGTTAAGAAAGTTTTATCGAAATATTCCTGGAAAATGTTGTCTCCCACCTGAGTTGCAACTCTTTCTCCGCCGGAGCGCTAGTGTCGCTGAGACATTTTTGAAAAGTCGTCTCTCACCTGAGTTGCAACAGTTTCTCCGCCAGAGCGCTACTGTCGCTAAAACTGAATAAAAAACAAAGAAAAAAAGGCAGCTTTCTCAATGGAATTTGCCCTTTTAACGAAAGATATCGCGCTGTGGGAAAAGTTTCGTCGTATAGTCTTCTTCTTTTTGTTTTTCGTTTCGAAGGAAATTAACATATAGAGAAATTGTTGAAATCGTGTTTATAATCTCCGATCAATTCGGATCTTTATAAACTACTTAGCATATATCCAGAGCAAGTGAATTCTGATTGAATGCATGTTCACTGCAACACTAATCACATTAAATTAACTCAATTGAATCGAAAAAATCACATCGTAATCTCTTTTCAATGTCCAGGAGGACTGTCAGCGAAAATGGTAATCGTATCGATTATCGTCTATCTCACATGAATATTCGACGGAGTTGGGTTTGCATTCGATTACGCTTGGTACATTCGTGTTCCCGTCGCGTCGCGCGTCTGTGCGGTTTCAACACACACACACACAGACCAAATATATAATTGTGTACGCCAACCCTCTTTGTTACTTGTGTGCGAGTTTCTGTCTGTCTGTCGCGAAAACGGTTTGGAGATTTCACGATAGGAATATTCGGCCAGTTTTGGTCACTCTCTCTCTCTCTCTCTCGCTCACTCTGAGTATATGAGAGCACCAAACACGAAGGATAATCCTCGTGGATTATTGCGGTATCACGTGGGCCCATACGCGACCACCACGGACACCTAGGAAGGTGAGGGAGGTAGAAGGGGATTTGTGTTTGTATCTACATGCAGAATACCTGCTTGTGTATCACACCAGCTCCATGGAAACCCTTCCTAGGGGTCGGGGCATGGCGCGCGATACCCTAATTCCTAAATCTGTCGCCATAAGTCCTCGTTACGATAAATATCCTACCAACGTCTGGCTGTTTCCTCTCCCGTTTTCTCCGACTGTACTCCACTCTAAGTTCCACTTCTACACTTGCGCCATAAATCTTCATCGGGAATCCTTTTTTTCATCCCTCTGTTCTTCTTTTTTTTACTTTTGACAAATACCAATTTTCACAAAATCTTATTATTGTTCTCAGCTTAAAGGAATAGTCTTATTTTTAAGACACAAGGGGTTTCAAGATGCAACTTTTTTCAGACAGCCTTTGCTTAATTTCAAAACAGATTCAAACAGCATAGCGTGCTGATTATCAGAACTTTGAATGTGCTGCTTTTAAGGCAATCGTGTTGCTCAGAACCGCACGTTAATTTGAACAAAGATTTTAATTATTATTGACATTTTAAATTATATTAAGTCTTCAACTTGTACTCTTTTAATTTGTAAAATCTTGTAAATTTTATAAGTATATTTTTGTGTTTAGCTGGAGTTTTCAGATGAAAAAGAAATCCTAACATTTTTAACGACTTGTGTCAGAATAGAGAGAATGCGGTTTCTTTAACCGCAGGGTTTTGTAATGGAAAAAAATTCTAATATTTCTAAAGACACTACAATTATTTTAGCCATGGTTTTTTCCATATTTGAGAAAATTGTGTCTTTACCCAGGGGTTTTGATATGAATAAGAAATTGTAATATTTTTTTTAAAAAACTATGACTATTTTAGCCATTATTTTGACAGAGATGAGACGTGGATATTTAGCCAACATTTTGACAACGAAAAGAAATCCTAATAATTTTCAAGAATTTCCTATTAGGGTGGCCACAAAAATTTTATTTTCTTTTTGCCTGATTTTTCCCGCAGATTTCCAGACAAAATTTTGACTTTTTCCCTGACCCCAAAGAAAATTCCAATTTACTCTATAAATGATTTGATACTCTAAAAAATGTTCTGCTATACTTGCTTAGGAATTTCTACAACATTAAAATTATTCGAAAACACTAATTACTTCCTTTTTAAATAAATATTTAATCACTATTATTTTTCCATGGGAACTAAGATTTTCAAAATTTCTAATTCAAACTTTTTGAAATTCAACAACTTATAATAATTAAAAGTGACCGATTAATAAAATCATTATTTTATATTATAATAGGGTAACTGTACCAATTGTCGAGGGTTTTAGGCAACATGTGACTTTGACATTTTTTTTCTCGGAAGTAAATGCACTTTAAAATTTGATTTTTGTATATTTGGACGAAGGATCTAATAATGTTTAATATTAATATTTATTTTTTTAATATAAACTAAATTGTTAAGCAAAAAATATATTTAAAAGTCAATCGAGCAAAAGCACCATTTGTCGATGGTCTTGTGCTAATTTCTCGAGGGTCTGTTCCAATTGTCGAGGGTATGACATTTTTAAACATATAACCCAATATAACCTAACAATTAACCTGTACAGATATCAGAAAATCGAGTAGATATTAATTTTTTCGATAAAAATATTATAGAACATTACCAGAAAACAAATATATTTATTTAACTATAATTGAATAATTTATAATATCGATATAAAACATTTTTATAGTAGATGATACAGGACAGAAAATTATTTAACTGTTTTTTAAACTTTCATAAATATAAGTTAATTAAATTTAATCAATTTTGTTAATCAGACATTAATTGAAAAAATAAATTAATTTAAGACACATTAAATTTGTAAACGAATAAAATAAACTTTTATTACGAACTGTAAATATAATGGTTAATTATAATTAAACTATAGTACAAAATTTTTTAGTTTTAAATAATGCATTTTTTTATTAATTTTTTTTCGGTCTTCCTCGTTTTTTTGGTTGATTATTTTCTGTTGGTTGTAAATTTTTGGAGCATTTTTTTTCTTTTTCTCTGTACCTATAAATGTTTGGCATTTATGTTTGACGTTTAGTAAATAAACACTTAACCATCGATAAATGGTGCATCAGCGAAAAAAGTGACTACACCAATTTTCGAGTCATTACCTCGAAAAATGGAACTGTCAAAAAAAGGAACCAAATACCGATGATTTGCTTTTAAAAAATATTAAATATTTTTTTTAACAAAAAAACATGCATACAAAATTAATTTAGTTCGTGTACAAAATTATAATAATAATTTTGTACACAAAAAGTCATTATAAATACGTTTAATTTGCATTTCTAAAAATCTGTTTTAATCAACTTAAAGTATTAAGAAAATGGAGATTCGTGTAAATTTCACAGCAGTGAATTATAATATTAATTAAATAATTATTTTAGTAGAATCGCTACGAAATTTGTATATATAAATATACAGTTGAAAATACAAAGATTATTTAGAAATTTTTTTTGTTCTTAAATATTATATATTATACTATTTATCTAAAAAAGAAAATTATTATCCTCGACAATTGGAGCACCCTCGGCAATTGGTGCAGTTACCCTATAAGAATATTGTTACTGTAACTTCTTCAAAATTATTTTCATCATTTCAATTCAATTATATTATTTTCTAGACAATTTTTAAATAAAATTCATCTTTAAATCAAAATTATCATTAATAGTTTCTGATAAAGAATTTTTCAGAATTTTCAAATTTATTTCTTTACAATTCAATTTTACGAAATTTTATTGATTATTCGGAAATTCTTAATTAAATATATATACATTTGAAAATAAAAACTTGAGATAATTTAAAAAAATTTCAATTCAGCTTTTTGAAAAAAATTAGTTGCATAGAATTTTTAGTTGAAAGTATAAAAAATTCAGATTATCGAAGATTTTATTTTTAAATCTTTACAAAATTCAATTATTTCTAAAAATTGCAATTATTTGTAGCTTCTTCAAAATTGAATTCTTATCTAAAACATTAACTGAAATTAATTTTTAAATCAATTTTTATTAGAAAATTCTACGAGAATTCAATTATTTAAATACAAAAATAAATAATTTATTGAATAATTAAATGATTCCTTCAAAAATTGAATTTTCTCATAAAGAATTTTATCACCAAATTTTCAAATAATTGAATTCTTTCGACGAATTTTAATAAAATTTTTAAGAATAATTAAATTTTTCGACGAATACGATTAAAATTTAATTACAAATAATTAACTTAGAATGTTTTCCGGACCTTAATTTATTAAAAATAATTGAAATTCTGCAATGAGTTTTATTACTATTTATGAAAATAATTGAATTATTACAAAGAGATTTGTTAAAAAAGTTTCATACATTTGATTTTTTTCGAAAAAATGTCTTCAAATTCAATTTTTAATAATTGAATTCCTGTGAAATCTTTATTATTTTAGAAAATAATTGAATATTCGTGTAGAATTTTGTGAAAATTATTTTTAAATAATTGAATTCTTTTGGGAAATTTTTATTAAAATAATAGATACCTATACAAATTATTAAATTAAGAAAAATATTTGAAAATAATTGAATTTTATTACTTTTGAAAATAATTGAATTCTTGTAATGAATATTGTTATTTATGAAAATATTCGACTTCCTCCGAATGATTTTATTATTTATAAAAATAATTAAATCACTGTAAAGAATTTTAAAATTCATGAAAATATTATAATTACTGAGAAGAATGTAATGCTAAATTTTCAAACATTTGATTTTTCGAAAAAGTGTTTGCAAATTATATTTTGAATAATACTATTACTGTGAAATTTTTATTTTTTTGAAAAACTTTTGCATGAATTTTATTAAAGTTTTTGAAAATAATGGAATTTTATTACTTTTCAAAATAATTGAATTCTTACGATAAATACTGTTATTTATGAAAATAATTGAATTTTGCAATGAATTTTATTACAATTCCTGAAAATAATTGAATTTTTGTGATGAATATTGTTATTTATGAAAATAATTGAATTATTGCAAAGAATTTTACTACTTCTGAAAATAATTGAATTTTACAATGAATTTTTTTTAAATTCTTGAAAATAATAGAATTTTGTTGAAGAATTTTCCTATTCATTTATAAAGATAATTGAAATGTTGAACATTTGTTTTAGATTTTTTGAAAACAATTGAATTTCTGCGAAGAATTTTATTACTTTTGAAAATAATTGAATTATTGTGATGAATATTGTTATTTATGAAAATAATTGAATTAATAATTGAATTCAATTCAATTTCAATGAATTCTATAAAAAATCCTGAATATAATTGAATTTCGGCGAGGAATTTTGCTAAGTTTAAAGATAATTGAAATGTTGACGAAATTTTTTTTTGAAATTTTTGAAAATAATTGAATTTCTGGGAAGAATTTTAATGTTTATTAAGCTTGGGTTTTGCCATGTTTCGGTTTGTAACATTCTAACCCTGGGTAATTTTCATTAACAAAAGTAAGATCAAAGAACATTGAAAAACTTTTCTCAGGTTCTATTGTCAAATTTAGAGAATGCATTATTTGCACCTTTACATTTATAATGACCACTTGGTTTTTTTTCATTCATTTATTTTTTTTCTCATTTTCTATAAAAAAAATAACACGGTGGTAAAAAAACTTGCATTTTTCAACAAATTAGAAGTACGTTTTTTTAAAATCCGCATGCGATAGATGTTGTTTGTAAATTTGTTAATGATGAGCATGTTCAATTTGGGACAGTGCGCCGGTGCATAAATTTCAAACTGTTTCGAGGAACACGACAATAATTCTTTCTAAAAATGAAAGTCCACCAATGTCGACTGTTGCGTGCCAAGCAAACGCCATGTTTTACATATTTACATTCACCTGGAATGTCTCACATGCATCGTGGATAAAGATACATATTTTGTACTTGATTAAATAAACACGTTTTGTTGTTTGAATTGTCCTATAAAAAGTTTAATTCTCAAAAAAACATACACTAATACTAATTCCAGATGCGCATTTCAAAGTTAATCTGCTCCTTTACTCGGAAATTAATTCGTTTCGATTAGATATATACATAATATGTATAAATAAAAAAGAGTTAAAAAGTATTTTAAATTTACAGTGAATATTTATTGAACCGAAATTATTCAGAGTAAAAAGAAAGTCTTATTTTAAGGTGCAGATGGTGTCTTATTTTAAGATGCAACATTTTTTAGACAGTCTTTGCTTAATTTCAAATTAGATTCAAATTAGACTTCATATAAAAAAAAATTTAAAACCCCCAGCAATACTTTTATATCTAAATATTAAAAATTCACTACTCGGGTTTTTAAGATAATTGCAATTTTTATTTTTTACTACTTTAAACAATTTTACTGGAAATCGAAATATATGACTTGGAAAACGACAGTCGTAACTTTTTCAAAAGTTTTTGGAGTCACTCATAACAAATTTATAGTCAGACTTTAAAAATTCAAAATGGCGGAACCAATATGTCGGACAAAAATTGAAAATTAAACGGATTTGCTTCACATTTATTACTCGGGGGTATTTACGGTTGCTATTTAAGAATTCGAAGGCAGATTTTAAAAATTCAAAATGGCTGATCCAATATGGCGGACAAAAATTGAAAACTAAACGGATTTGCTTCAAATTTATTACTTGAGGGTTTTTTGGCTTCCTAGTTACAAATCTAAAGTTACAATTAAAAAATTTTAAATACTGAATCCAAAATGGTAGACGAAAAACAAAAAATCAAATTTATATTTTACTCGGGGATATTGTCGGTTGCTATTTAAAAATTCGAGGCAGATTTTAAAAATTCAAAATGGCGGATTTAATATGGTGGTCAAAAATTGAAAACTAAACGGATTTGCTTCAAATTTATTACTTGAGGGTTTTTTGGCTTCTCAGTTACAAATCTGAAGTTACAATTAAAAAATTTTAAATACTGAATCCAAAATGGTGTAAAAATTTGAAGTCAGATTTAAAAAATTCAAAATGTCTGATCCAATATGGCGGACAAGAATATTAAAAATCTAATGGATTTGCTTGAAAGTTATTACTCGGGGGTTTTTGGGGGTGTTGATTACGAATTTGATGTCAGATTTTAAAAATTCAAATTAGCTTATCCAATATGAAAATGATTGAATTACTGCAAAGAATTTAATGCCAAATTTTCAAATATTTGATTTTTCGAAAAAATTTATGCAAATTATATTTTAAATAATACTATTCCTAGGAAATTTTTATTTCTCTTGAAAAATAATTGAATGTTCGTGTTAAATATTATTAAAATTTTTGTTCAATAATTGAAATCTTTGTTGGAGATTTTATTACTATTGAAAATAATTGAATTCTTTTGAATTTTATTATTTATGAAAATAATTGAACTTTTGCAATGGATTTTATTCAAATTCCTGAAAATAATTGAATTTTGTCAAAGAATTTTGCTATTCATCATTAATAAAGATAATTTTAAATGTTGACAACAATTGTTTTTAGATGTTTTTGAAAATAATTGAATTTCTGCGAAAAATTTTATAAATGCTGAAAATAATTGAATTCTTGGCAATTTTATTACTATTGAAAATAATTGAATTCTTTTGAATTTTATTATTTATGAAAATAATTGAACTTTTGCAATGGATTTTATTCAAATTCCTGAAAATAATTGAATTTTGTCAAAGAATTTTGCTATTCATTAATAAAGATAATTTTAAATGTTGACAACAATTGTTTTTAGATGTTTTTGAAAATAATTGAATTTCTGCGAAAAATTTTATAAATGCTGAAAATAATTGAATTCTTGTCAATTTTATTATTTATTGAAATAATTGAACTTTTGCAATGAATTTTATTAAAATTCCTGAAAATAATTGAATTTTGTTGAAGAATTTTTCTATTCATTAATAAAAATATAATTTAAATGTTGACAACAATTGTTTTTGGATTTTTTTGAAAATAATTGAATTTCTGCGAAAAATTTTATTAATTTTGAAAATTAATTGAATTCTTGTGAATTTTATTATTTATGAAAATAATTAAACTTTTGCAATGAATCTTATTAAAATTCTTGAAAATAATTGAATTTTGTCAAAGAATTTCGCTATTCATTAATAGAAATATAATTTAAATATTGACAACAATTAATTTTAGATTTTTTGAAAATAATTGAATTTCAGCGAAAAATATTATTAATTTTGAAAATAATTGAATTCTTGTGATGAATACTATTATTTATGAAAATAATTGAATTTTGCAATAAATTTGATTAAAATTCATATGAAAATAATTGAATTTCGACGAGGAATTTTGCTATTTATAAAAATAATTAAAATGTTGACGAGAATTTTTCTTTTAATGTTTGAAAATAATTGAATTACCGGAAAGAATTTTAATATTTATTAAGATATAGTTGAATTATTTCAAAGAATTGCGTTAAGAAAACAACAAAAATTTTTAATTAAACGGATTTGCTTTAAATTTTTTACTCGAAGGTTTTTAGGGTTGGTGATTAAGGATTTGTAATCAGATTTTACAAATTCAAAATGGCGGATTCAAGATGGCGGACAAAAATTGAAAACTAAACGGATTTGCTTGATCCGACATTTAAAAGTTCAAATTAAGACGCGGGCATTACTTTCAAGACTTGTTTAATTTCAAAAAAATAGTTCTTAAAATAAGATTTACTTTTTAGATTTTAAATATGTAAGTGCGAAGTAAAAAAGTTTGAATTACGAGGAAAAGGAAATTCGCGTAGGATAAAATAAGTGAAAAGAGAAAGGATTCTACTTATAGAGGTGAGTGATTGTCGTCACTCACCTCTAGGAGTTGGAATAGGTGGGAGGGAGAATTGGAAAAGAAGATCATTTCCATGAAGGATCGAGTTTAACGCGCGCGTCTTGATATATTCAAATTGCAGGATCAACAAACCGAGGAGTTTGGTTGCATGGCGCATTTATTTACTGTGGACGGAACTGGAGACGCAATTCTGGCGCGTGCACGAATTTGGAAATAAAATCCCACTGGAGGATACATTATACATATATATCTGTTTGTGTTTGTGTGTATATGGTTCCTTCATTCGTTGGTTCCCACTGATTTGAAATTTAACATTATGAAGCGCACGGGAACTGACATGGGCATTGGTTCCATGGAACTTATCTGGTGAACGAGGGGATGGTGAGAAGAAGAGACGGGGCGGAAGTGACGCCGGCGCCTCTACGGAGCCTGATCGGGCGCCGGTGCGCTCCGTTGCCTCATATCGTGTGTCCTCCTCATTCACCAGCACTGCGTCTTCGTTATGTCCTGCCACTGACTATTTTCTTTCTTATACAGTCGCTAATACTTCTCAAATAACCTCTCATTATATTTATTAACTTTCACTCAAAAGTTAGAAAAGTAATTCCTTCATATATTCACTGAATAATCGATTTTTGATTTAGAGAAAATAAAAGAATATTTATTTACCCCCCGAAACAAAGAAAGTAAAGAAATTACTATATTTATGCTGAATCGTAAACAAAAAAGCAGTTGCAGTGCAAAATGTTTACTTCTAGCAACACTAGCGCTTCTGTGGAGAAAGATTTGCAACTCAGGTGAGAGAAAACTTTCGAATATTCTTCCCAGCGACAGTAGCGCGTCTGCGGAGAAACTGTTGCAACTCAGGTGAGAGATTACTAGCAAATAATTCTCTTGAGACCTCTGGACTTTTATACCGAGTCAGTTTTTTTAAAAAAAGGTCCGTAAAGTCCGTAATTTGATAGAAAAAGGACGAAAAGTTCGTAAATTGTACGATATAATTTGGAGAATTTTAGAGAAATTACAAATGATTGCAGAAATTCCATTATTTCCAAAAGTAATAAAATTCTTCTCCGAAATTCAATTATTTTCAAAAAATCTAAAAACAATTGTCAACATTTCAATTATCTTTATAAATGAAATGAATACAAAATTCTTCGACAAAATTCAAATATTTTCTGTAATTTTAATTAAATTCATTGCAAAATTCAATTATTTCCATTAAAAATAGTATTCATCACAAGAAATCAATTATTTTAGAAAATAATAAAATTCCATTATTTACAAAAATTTTAATAAAATTCATGGCAAAAATTTCAATTATATTCAAAAATTGTTCTTAATTCAATAATTTTTATATACCTATTATTGTAATTAAATTTTCCCAAAAGAATTCAATTATTTAAAAACAATTTTTTACAAAATTTTACACGAATATGTAATTCTAAAAAATTTTAATAAAATTTTTAAAAATTCAAGTATTTTCAAAAAAGTTTCCTCAATTAAATGATTTTCAATATTTACAATTTTAATCAATTTTTCCAAAAGAATTCAATTATTTAAAAACATTTAAGAAAAATTCTACGCAAGCATTTAATTATTTTCATAAAATAATAAAAATTTCACAGAAATTCAATTATTTATTTCTATAAATTTTTTTACAATATAATTCAATTATTTTTATAAATAATAAAATTCAATGCTGAATTTCAATTGTTTTTAATACAATTTTAATCTAACACCTCAAAAAGTGTAAGAATTCAATTATTTAAAAATTTGTTGATAAAATTCTTTATGAGAATTCAATTATTCGATAAATTATTTTTTTTTATTTATATAACTGAATAAAAAATAAGATTAAGTTAAAATTTTAAATAATATTTGAATATTAAAAGCATTATAGCGTGAATTTTTAGTAATAATTAAATCTTGAAAAGGTTTCATATTAAAATATTTGAAAATTTTAATTTTTCATACTTTTAACTGGCAATTTTGCAGAGCTAATTTTTTTTTGAAAAAGTTTATTTTAATTGGAATTATATTTTGAAGTTTTTATTTTCTAATATATATTTAATTGAAGAATTTCCGAATAATTGAAATTTTGTAAAATTGAATTGTAAACAAATGAATTTGAAAATTCTCAAAGAACTTTTTCAAAAAATATTAAAAATAATGGATTTATAGAAGAATTTTAGTTGAAAACATTTTTAAAAAAATTTTAATTTTGGAAAAATTATAAATTGTTGCAGAAATACAATTATTTTCAAGAGTAATAAAATACTTCGCAATTCTTTTTAGGACATCAATTATTTTTATAAATAATAAACTCATCGAAGAATTTCAATTATTTTTAATATTTTAATACAATTATTATTATCGTATTTCTCGAAAAATATAATAATTATTCTTAAAATTTTTTATTAAAATTCTTTATGAGAATTCAATTATAAGAATATTCAATTATTCAATAAATTATTTATTTTTGTATTTAAATAATTGAATTCTAGTAGAATAATAATAAAATTCTTCGCAGAAATACAATTACGTTTAAAAATTTTTCTAAATTCTCGTCAAAATTTCAATTATTTTTAAAAATAATAAAATTCTTCTCCGAAATTCAATTATTTTCAAAAATTTTCCTTCATTAAATGATTTTTAATATTTACTATTTTAATAAAATTTTCCAAAAAAATTGAATTATTTAAAAACATTTTACAAAAATTCTACGCAAATATTTAAATATTTTCATAACATAACAAAAATTTCAGAGGAATTCAATTGTTTACAAATTTTTTCTAGATTTCTTCTAAATAATTTAATTATTTTCGTAAATAATAAAATTTTTACAGGGTTTCAATTATTTTCGTAAATAAAATTCTTTTTAGAAATTCAATTATTTTTGTAAATAATAAAACTTAATGCTGAATTTCAATTATTTTTCATACAATTTTAATATAATTCCTCAAAAACTGTAATTAGTCTTAAAATTTTTATTAAAATTCATCGAAAAAATTCAATTATTTAAAAATTTGTTGATAAAATTTGTTTATGAGAATTCAATTTTAAGAAACATTCAATTATTCAATTAATTATTTATTTCTGTATTTAAATAATTGAAATTTCGTAAACTATTATTGTAAACAAATAAATTTTAAAATTGTCAAAGAACTTTTTTCAAAAATTATTAAAGCTTAATTAAGAATTTTTTTTATATTATTTGAAGTTTTCATTTTCTAATATTTAATTGAAGAATTTACGAATAATTGAAGTTTCGTTAAATTGAATATTGTAAACAAATGGATTTGAAAATTGTCAAAGAATTTTTTTGAAAATTATTAAAAATAGTCGATTTTAAGAAGAATTTTAGTTAAAAATTCTTGAAAATAATAATTTTATCACTGGGCCATCATTAATTTTATAAAATTTAATTTATAAGTTTGAGGTAAAATGTTTTCTTATTTGACTCGGACTGATTATATTTTTGTCATTGGTCCGTAAATTGTCTGTAATTTTAACCCCTTTAACCCCTCACTGAAGTGTTTTCGGGGTAGTTGAATCCAAATCCGTTGTTGAAATTTCAAAATTCAAAATGGCGTCTTCAAAATGGAGGCCAAAAAAATTTTTAAAGTCAATCAATCTGTCTGCAAATGTCTACTCGGGGGTTTTCGGGGTCGCTGAATAAAAATCGGTGGTCAAAATTTCAAAATTCAGAATAGCAACCAAAAAAATTTTTAAATAACGAATTTCTTTACTTTAAAATTTTTTTGGTAGCCTTTTTAAAGCCCTCCTTTTTTAATTTTAAATTTTCGACCACGGATTTTGAACAATTGTTGCACAAAAACTTCATTCTCACTGGACTGTGAAGGGGTTAAATACTTCTACTGGTTCCTGTTTTTTTTTTACTTTGATAGATTTTATAATTCCGTACATAGACTTTTACAACAGTTGTCTAATAATATAAATATCACATTAGGATTTATTCTAAAGAGGCGCAAAAATTTGACCCTGAACATGGACGAATATGGTTAGAAACAGTATACGCGCAATTTCCTGACTTCCGGGAAAAAAAAGTAGTAAAACTATGATCGGTAACCTTGGTTTGGATTTTAGTATGTACATCTCGACGATTGCTTGTTAAATGCAGGACGTGTCATTACGCACCTGACATCGACTCCAATTCTCCAAGTTGCGTGTACATAAGGGAGTCTACATATATATATACATATATATAGACAAGAGTGTTTACGTCGAGCTTCACATTGTCACATATGTGACCCATCCGTGTGCTCATATAAACCTTTCTCGTTCAAGGGTTACAGGATTTATTATATAGTTTGTAGAGATTGACACGCCGAAGATTAACTACAAGCAAGTGGCATCATCTGTCTAACTTACAGCATGTTATCGCGTGTACTTAGTGCAAATTTTATGTCCAAGACGCTGCGGCACAATTTAACTAAAATTTTCGCTCCAGAATCAGACAAGTGGCAATATTTTATTTTTACACCGAAATTTGCAGCAATATAGCGAATATTCAAATTTCTTCAAAAGAATAAAGTTTAAATAGAACATCGATTTTTAACTCCTTAAGTAACTATTTCTACGAGTGGGACATTTCAAGCTTGCAGGGAACTTGCGAAACTTACAAAACTTACGCACGATAAACTAGCCTCAAGATTCTATCTATAGTTTCGCTTTCGAATGTTATACGCTATTCGGATAATAATTTCCAGCATCGAGCGCAGTAATTTTTCCCAATAGAGACAGGAAAAAAAATAAAAAATATATTGAACAATGGAAGCCTCGGAATATAATACTGAATTGACATAATATTGCATTAGTTATTAACAGGTAATTATTTATAATGTACCAAATGGCATTTAAATTAATAGTTTAGTTTCATTAATTATGGCGTAATTTCACAAGCCGTCAGAGCTAAATAAAATATATGAACCGACCCCACTGTCGCATTACTATGGCGGTAATGTGCGCTGCATGGCAAAACAGCACCCACACGACTAAAGGACAAGCTCTACGTCACGTCCGTTATAAACGCGTAAACACGTGCTAGTCCAACGTACCAGGTTGACCACTATCAAGTAAATAATAGCGCATTAAGCTTTTTCATTCGACTCTGACTCCTCGTGCATTACGCCAACTATTACTATTACGCAAATAACATCAATGAACGCCATCGCGCTGACAGAAAATATTGTCGCGCAACAAGCGTGCATCTTCACTTTTCGCACACACACCCAATACATCTATAATGGATGCTTATCACTAATCAATTAACCAATTGACAATAATTGTGAATTTACAAGGAGACACTGCGATCATTTATATTGCGCACGTGCAGGTTAATTTATTGCGCACCTTCTGAAGGGGTAAAAAAAAGTCTTTTTAGTCTTTTTTTTCCGCATCGTGAGAGAGCTTCTTTATACGATATATATATATTTATCTTCCAAGATTTGCGTGATCCGCTAAAATGTTCGTTTCTTGGCTTCGATTAAAATTTACCGCCAATCGGATCCAGCGACATGTCTGACGTACGACTCGACTCAAAGGTGAGATATACGAGCACCAGCTGGAAAACGAGCAATCCCAGTTCGATATTGCTCTTTTTGCAATTTGCAAAAAGAGACTTCTATTTTCTATAGAAAACTGGTTATTAAAAATTACGTAATAGAAATTTTTTTGTTTACTATTTTTTTTTCTATTTATAAAGTCATGAGTTATATTCTTATATGCACAGAAGGGAAAACTAAATGCGCTTTATTTGTGAGCAGTACTGACAGACAAATCTTCAAACTTTTCTTATTTATCTTCAGAAATGTTTAATCAAAAAAAAATTTCTTCTGCTTTTGATTATAATTTTTTCTAAAATATAATAAATGAAACTAAATTTCATAAAAAATTTTGATGAAATCAATTATTATTATTGTGTTTGAATCTGTTCGCAGTTTGAAGTTAGTTTTTGTTTGCTTCTCAACTTTTTTAATAAATTACCCAATTACCTAATTACCCCACTCTTACCACAATTGTCCCATTTAACCGTAGACTCTTCTGTTTTTCTAAGGATTGTCAAATTGAGACAAAAAACGAATCAAAAGTGTTGCGAAGCAACATTTTGATTCGATTTTTCGTCTCAATTTGCCAATCCTTAGAAAAACTCTGATAAATAAGTAATAAATATTCTTTATAATCTAAATTCAATGCATAAATTTTTTTAGGCATTGTAAAAAAACTTTTTATCTACAATCTATTTTAAAAATGAACTTTAAATCTCAAATTCGATAAATTATCATTTATTACTTCTTTTTTTTGCCCTAAGAAGATTAACAGCATCTCAAGGTCATTGTTTTCAGTCCTTGGAGTCACATTTCAAGGTAGATAGTAAAGCCTATCTTCTTTTGAAAGAAGGGAAAATTCTCGTTCTTCTTCTTCTTCTTTCTTTTTTTTTTATCAGTTTTAGAGGCAAATATACAAGTGTGGGGTGAAATCTTCCAGGGTTCGAGTTTGTTGGAAATATGAGGGGGTGTAGGGGGGTTAAAAAGAGGGTGTTATCTGGGTGGCAAGGCAAGCGAGTACGACATAAATATTAGGCTCCTCGTTAATGCTTCTGGTAGCTACTGGCGTTACGTTTCACAGTAAGTAAATTATGCGATATGAAATTATTAGCGCCATTAAATAAATTTATACTTTTTGGCTTCACCCGAGCACGCGGGTGTAGTACTTGAAGGCAAAAGTGAGTTGACAATTTTTCCTCTGTATATACTACACTTTATCTGAATGTTGAATCGTGTCTCTCTTTTTTTTCAATTTTCTTTTTATGATACTTTCTAAGTTTACTGTGTTCTTTTGCTTCCGTTTTTTTTTCTCCATCTTTTTCTCTTGTTTTTCTCCTTTTTTACTTTGTCTTTTTTTACTTTTGGTGCGGAAGAGAGGGCGAGTTTAGAATCTTCTGCGGTCTTCTCTTGTTTAATGCATTTTGCAAGAGGTAATTTCCATTCCTTATCCCTTCGGTATGATGAACGATTATGACATTTTGATTGTCAGATATTTTTTTTTGCGCCCCGAACCAATTCTTATACATGATGTGATTGTCTCTTCAAAGAGAGATGTAAAGTTAAATGGAAAATTGAGTAGAAATGATTTATCGCACTATATATGGAGGGTTTGAATTAAAATTACTAAAATAACCTTTGGTATAAATCATTTTCCTTGAGTTTTAATATTTTTCTTAGGTATCAGTTTTCTTACTTCTCCTATATAGTAATGGATATTGAGAGTAAAATTCATTACCTTCACAGTAAATCGTGAGGTATTAAAAAGTGTTGCAGTTTAAATTAACACCAAAAAAGATTAAAATAATTAATTTTGGTGTTATTTTTTACAATGAATGAAATTTTAATTCATTAAATTTTTTTATAACTATAAAACATGAAGATATCGATAACTCCGAGTCTTCGACTCGGAGTGATCGATTTCTTCATATTTTATAATAATTAAAGATAACCAAGTAATAAAATCATTATTTTATATTATAAGAAAATTATACTTCTTCAAAATTATTTTCATTACTTCAATTCAATTATTATTTTCAAAAATTTTTAACTACAATTTTTACTTTATATCTATTATTTTTAATAATTTTCGAAAAAGTTCTTTGGCAATTTTCATATCCATTTGTTTACAATATTCAACTTCACGAAATTTTAATTATTTCTAAATTCTTTAATTGAATGCATATTAGAAAATAAAAACTTCAAATAATATAAAAGAAAATTCAATTAAACTTTTTCAAAAAAATTAATTTCAAAATTCAATTATTTCTAAAAATTCATGCTTTATGGCATTTAATATTCAATTATAATCTAAAATTTTAACTGAAATTCATTTTTATGAAATGAAAATCAATTTTTATTAGAAAATTCTACAAGAATTTAATTATTTAAATGCAAAAGTAAATAATTTATTGAATAATTGAATGTTTCTCAAAATTCAATTCTCATAAAGAATTTTATTAACAAATTTTTAAATATTTGAATTCTTTTGTCGAATTTTATTAAAACTTGCATGAATATAATTACTTTTTTCAAGAAGTTCAATTATAATTGTATAAAAAATAATTGAAACGCTGCGATGAGTTTGATTATTAGTAAAAATAATTGAATCCTTAAGAAGAATTTTATTACTCTTTAAAATAATTGAATTTCTGCAATAATTTCTAACTTCTCTAAAATTAAATTATTTTCTAGTGTTTTTAACTAAAATTCTTCAATAAATCTATTATTTTTAATAATTTTTAAAAAAGTTCTTTGAGAATTTTCAAATTCATTCATTAACAATTCAATTTTACAAAATTTCAATTATTCGGAAATTCTGCAATTAAATATATATTGAAAAATAAAAACTTGAAATAATTTCAATAAAAATCCTATTAAACTTTTAAAAAGAATTAATTCTACAGAATTTTTTGTCAAAAATATGAAAAATTAAGAATTTCAATGATTTTAATTTGGAAACTTTTTCAAAATTTAATTATTTCAAAAAATTTACGTTATAATGCTTGTAATATTTAATTATAATCTAAAATTTTAACTGAAATTCATTTTTAAAACCATTTTTATTAGTAATTTCTATGAGAATATAATTATTTAAATACAAAAATAAATTATTTATTTATTTCATATTTCTTGAAATTAAATTCTGATAAAAAATGTTATCAACAAATTTTTTTAATCATTAAATTCTTTGGATAAATTTTAATAATATTTTTAAAAATAATTACATTTTTCGAGGAATTCGATTAAAATTCCATTAAAAATAATTAAAATTCTGCATCTGTTATGATTTTTTTTATTTATAAAAATAATTGAAACTCTGTGAAAAATGCTATTATTTATGAAAATAATTGAATTGGTGAGAAGAAATTTATAAAAAGTTTGTAAATAATTGAATTCCTGTGAAATTTTTATTATTTATGAAAATAATTAAATGTTTGCATAAAAATTTCTCAATTTCTTTTAAAATAATTTCATTCTTTTGGAAAATTCTATTGAAATAATTGATATTGAAAATCGTAGAATTGAGGAAAGTTTTTAAAAATAATTGAAATTTGGCCAAGAATTTTGGAAATAATTGAATTTTGGAGAAGAATTTTATTATTGACTAGCTGTCGTACCCGTCTTCGACGGGTTTTAGTTTCTACCAATACATTTAAGTTTCTACCAATCTGGAAAATCAGGAAATAGCTAGGGAATTTAATTTGACCAGAAAAAATAATAATTAGTTACCATTATAGCTATTTTAGTAGGAAAATATTACTATTTGAATCAGTGATTGACTTTTTGTTATCAAATTAGTTATTTTAACCAATTCAAATGCAGAGAACAATATTTATCAATTTGTAGTACTTTAATTAATGTATTAAAAAAATTAAATTTTCCATACAGTTTTTGGAGTTATAGTAGAGTCTAATTGGAACTAATTGTATCGCAAGTAGACCCTACGTTACGACTGCTAAAACCTAACATAAGACCTAAATTTTAGGCTGAAAGTAGGGCTTAAATTTTGACTCGGGTCTGTTTTCATAAATATTATACATCAATAAAAATTGAAGTAAAAAGCAATTTTTTAAAAGCGAATTAATATAATGAAACTTTTTCTTAATTTGATAGGAAAATTCCCGGTTCGGCATATTCCCAGCTTTTTACAGTTTTTCCCGTTTGGTAGATACCCAGTTAAATGTATTAGTATAAACAGAAAACTGTACGACAGCAAGTAATACAATCTATATTTATATGAACTTAAGAAACAGTATTTTCATAAAATAAGTAAATTTTTATAGCCATTTGTAGATTTATTTATGGATAAAATCAAGTAAATTTAAATTTGACAAAAAAGAGATAAACCGTGAAAAGTTTGGACAAAGCAGGGAATTTTGTTAAACAAAAATAGACACCGTGTTAACTTTTGTCTTTACATTGCTCAAAACATCTCTTAAAGTTAAATCTAGAGTTAAAATGAAAAAACGTTTTAACATGTAAGTTTTTGCCTAGTGGCATAATATGCTTGTATTGTATCACAGGTGACTTACAATTCTTGACATCCTGCGAAATCATTTTAATCATAAAAAATTTCCATTTTCAATATTTCTGAACTTCTTGAAAATATTAGATTGATTTGATAAATAATTTTGAATTGCACTATTTTGACATCAAAATATTAATCAGAGACTCCAAAAATACTACTGAATTATACTTCATATAGTAATTAGTATCGATTTTTTGATATATTGAAAATTTTTTTATATTTCTTGTAGGATAGTATTTTTTGCAAAATTATGATAAAATCTGACTAAATAACATATAATATTCATTTTTAGAAAGTTTAAAAGCTATCCATTAAAAATTGTGAAATTTGGAAATTTTCCATTTTTCAAGTTTTTGAAAATATTTTTATATTTACATCTTAGTTGTAGAATAGTATTTTTTGAAAAATTATGCTAAAATGTGACCAAATAACATGTAATACTCAAATATAGAAAGTTTAAAAGCAATCCATAAAAAAATGTAAAATTTTGAAATTTTCGATTTTTTGAAAACATTTTTATACTTACATATTAGTTATAGGACTTTATTTTTTGCAAAGTTATGCTATAATGTGACTAAATAACATATAATACTCAAGTATATAAACTTCAAAAGCAATCCATGAAAAATAAAAAATTTTGAAATTTTCGATTTTTTGAATTTTTTGAAAAAATTGAATATCTCCCGTTCTAATTAATATTTTTTAAATCTGTAAATTTATAAACCTTCCTTGGGTCAATACCTAATAACCTACCAAGTTGGACTTAAATCGATTCACATGTTTTTGTGTGATTGGGGTACAAAGTTTTTGTGACAGACATACATACATACATACATACATACATACATACATTAAATTTTTTAAGAACATTTTTGGAATCTCTGATGTCCATAATAACTAATCATGTTAACATTTTGAAGTTTTAAGCAATGTACAGACAGACATCTGATTTTATTAATAAGGATAAAGATAATTGAAATGTTAAGAATTTAAAACAAAATTTTGAACATAATTAAATTTCATGATCCACAAGTTTTGAACGTTCAAATGAACCAAACACTTTTTATCAGAAATGTTTTTATAATTTATTGTTTGCAATAAAAATTAAAAACTTAAATTTTACACTTAGAAACTTTATAATTCATTTATTTTATATCGACAAAAAATTATTGTAATAAATATTTAAATTAAAGAAGAGAATAAATAAATTTCGTTCATTTGAACGTTCAGAACTTTAGGATCATTAAATTTCTGCGAAGAACTTTACTATATTTTGAAAATAATTGAATTTCTGAGAAGAATTTTATTATTTATGGAAATAATTGAATTCCTAAAAAAATTTTATTATTTAGAAAGTAATTGAATATTAAATATTAAAAAATTTTTTTTTGAAATAATTGCTTTGTTTTGGAAAATTTGATTAAAATAGTAGATATTTGAGCATCATTGAATTAAGGAAAATTTTTAAAAATAATTGGAATTTTGTCAAGAATTTTATTTAAATTTTTGAAAATAATTTAAATTTTGACAAGAATTTTATTCAAATTTTTGAAAATAATTGAATATCAGAGAAGAATTTTATTATTTATAAAGAGAATTGAAATTTAGACGAGAATTTTAAAACATTTTTGAACACAATTGAATTTAGTAACTATGTTACTAAGTTAGTTAGTAAGTTAGTAACTAAGTTAATAGCTAACTTACTATTCTCCCTGGAGAATCTAAATTCGTTGATTTTTTACAAATCGTTGACTTTAGTGTTTTATTTAAAGTAAAATTTCATTCATAGTTAAAAATAACATCAAAATAGATTATTTTAATCCTGTCTGGTGTTAATTTAATCCTAGAGGGATTAAAATGTTGCAGATTATTTTAATCCATTCTGGTGTTATTTTAACACCTCACGTTTTACTGTGTAATGGATATTGGGAGTAAAATTCATTACCTCAAGAATTATGAATGAAATTAGAAATATTCGATTAGTATAGAATTCTTTTATTTTTTTGTTTTCTTTTTTCTTCTTTTTCTTTTTTTTTTTTTGAAGATGTTCATAAATCGGCCATCGTTTCGCCATTCTTTGGTTCGACCTTTTCTTGATCGAGTTGCGCAACAGCTTTGAATTTTGAGCCGGACTGTAGGCTACATTCTTGCACCGCGGGCAAATAAAACGAGCCGACGAAGACAACATTATTACGGAGCGCTGCCAGCCATTGCTCATGCTCTGCTTCCTTACGTGTATATATATATCTATATATATAGTATGGAAGAATAAGAATACGAATTCGTATTCCACTTCATTCTACGCCTCTGCAAGCATCGACAATAATTGAGTCTGCCTCGAGAGCAGTAGGACCATTAATTAGAAACTAGCTTTAACTCTTCTCCATGCACCTCGATGGCTCAGTGCCTGTAAGCCAACTTGCTCGTGACTTGAGGTTAAAAAGCTGATGCCTGCTCTTACATGTGCAAGAGAAGCCATTAATAATATTGTCATTTTTCACAATTTGATTAGTTTCGAAAAATGGAATTTCTTGCATTTAATTTGATTAGTTTCGAAAAAATGGAATTTCTTTCATTTAATGATGAATATTATAGAATAAATAGTGAGGAACTGGTTCTAAAAAATGGGTTTAGATAAATAGTGAGGAACTAGTTTCAAAAATGGCACACAGATAATAGTAAGTAACTAGTCGCATTTTTCGGAACCAGTTCCTCACTATTTATCTAGATGCAATTTTTGAAAATAGTTCCTTACTATTTATCTAGACGCATTTTTCGCACCAAGAGAAATAGTAATGAAAAAATGTTCCAAAAAATGCGTCTAGGCAAATAAAAGAAGCTAGTTTCAAAAATTCTCACTCAGATAAATAGTAAGGAACACGTTCTGAAAAATGTGTCAAGATACCTACAATTTACTTGGATAAAAAATTTTGAAAGTTGTTTCTTACTATTTATCTAGACGCATTTTTCGGAATCAGTTCCTTACTATTTATCTGGGTTCTATTTTTAAAACTAGTTCCTTACTATTAATCTGGTTCCGTAATATGCATCCTGATAAATAGTGAGAAACTAGTTTCAAAAGTTGCAAAATTTCACCCAGTTAAATTGTAAGTATCTAAACGCATTTTTCGGAACGAGTTCTTTACTATTTACCTAGTCGCAATTTTCAGAACTTCTTTTTCCTTACTATTTACCTGGGTGCGAAAAATGCGCCAAGAAAAATAGTAAATTATTCGCGTTAGAAAAAATACACTCAGATAAATAGTAAGAAACTGGTTCCGGAAAATACATCTACATAAATAGTAAGGAACCAGTTTCGGAATATTCCACTTTCATGAATAAAAAGAAAAAAGGTTTCGAAGAATGCGTTCAGATAAATAATTAGGAACTAGTTTCAAAAAACTATTCACCTAGATAAATAGTAGGAAAAAAAGGTTCCGAAGAATGCGTTTTTTCCAAAAATTTTATCCAGATAAATTGTAAGGAACTAGTTTCAAAAATTTCCACCCAGAAAAATAGTAAGGAACTCGTTTAGAAAAATGCACCCAGATAAATATAAAGGAACTGGTTCCGAAAAATGCGTCTAGATAATCAGTTCCTTACTATTTATCTGGGTGAAAATTTTTGAAACTAGTTCCTTACTATTTGCTTAGGCGAATTTTTCGGAACATTTTTTCCTTACTAATTATTGCGTCTAGATAAATAGCAAACAACTCGTTTCGAAAAATACACCGAGATAAATAGTAAGGAACTGGTTCTGTAAAATGCGTCTAGATAGATAGAATGGGACTAGTTTTAAAAATTTTTACCTGGATAAATACTGGGGAAAAATATAATACGAAAAATGCGTCTAGACAAATAGTAAGGAACTAGTTTCAAAAAGTTGCACCCAGAAAAATAGTGAGGAACTGGTTCCGAAATCAAAAATAAAAAACGAAAACACACAGAAATAAACGAAACAAAGCAACATTTTGATAAGTTTTTTGTCTCAATTTGATATCCTTAAAAAAATTATAATAGTAAAAATATAATTCAAAATACAGTATAAAACATAGTAAAAATTGACTCTTCTTAATAAAGTTTCTTTTCACAGTAAAACTTTTCCATACTCGATTAAAGCTTGCACATATATATACATATACCTAATTTGAATGTATATGAGGTTTAAGAGTATAAGGAACGGTGAAAGGAAATAGAGTGAATGTTTTATTGTCATTAGCTTTGGTACAGGCCCTAAACTGTATAGGTATCAAGCTCCTGGGGCAATATAGTGCCGAGATTCACCAGGAAGAGAATAAGGGAATAAAGTGGTGGAGGGTGGTTACAATGAAGTTGGCACGCTCCCTGGTCATAGAATCATGGCTGTCTATTCAATGAGCTCGAAAATGGCCTTCTCCAACAGATAGCTCGCGAAATCCTATGTAAAGACGTATTTTATGAAAGCTATACCCGATCCACTGCACTGTACTTCTAATGCCTCCTACCTCCCCATCCCCCCATCCCCCCTTCCCCACCCACCACTTCACATGATGAAGTGACAATTTTCTGTCGGACAAGATTATTATACATTTCTCTCACTGCACCATTTTCAATATCGATTCTCATATATATAATTTATAAATTTTCTCCATTAAAATCATTCAGATTTTATCTAATTTTGCATTTTTTTGATTGTTTTTTACGCAGAATTTATTTCTTAGATCGAAGAATGATGATGATGATGATGATGATGATAATGATGATGATAATGATAATGATAACAATATAATAACAATGATAATTATGATTAATATTATTATAATCATTATTTTTATTATTATTATTATCGAAGTAAATATTATTATAATTTTATTACTATTTTTATAATTATTATATTATTCATTCAATAATTATTAATTAATTTACTAATTAATTATTCTTGTTATTAATATAAAATTTTTTAATAAAATTCTTCGCAAGAGTTTAATAATTTTCTTAAATAATAACATTCTAGGTAAAAATTCGTTTATTTCTATAAATTGTAAAATTCTTTGCAAAAATTCAATTATTTTAGAAAAAATTTCACGAAAGAATTCAATTTTTTTCTTAATTCGTTATTAAATCTTTGCAAAAATTCAATTATTTTTAAAAAAATTTTAATAAAATTTCACGAACGAAGACAATTATTACTATAAAATTTTAATAAATTCTTCAAAACAATTCAATTATTTTCAAAAAAATTTCACGAAAGAATTCAATTTTTTTCATAATTTGTTAAAAAATCTTTGTAAAAATTCAATTATTTTTTAAAATTTTCATAAATTCTTCGAAACAATTGAATTTTGTTTATGAATAGTAAAATCTTTAGCAACAATTCAATTATTTTTAAACAAAATTTTAATAAAATTTCACGAACGAAGACAATTATATTCTAAAATTTTAATAAATTCTTCAAAAAAATTCAATTATTTTTTTGAAAAGTAAAATGGTTGTCAACAATTCAATTATTTTCAAAAAGTTTCACGAAAGAATTTAATTTTTTTTTTAATTCGTTATTAAATCTTTGCAAAAATTTAATTATTTCTAAAAAAATTTCATAAAAGAATTCAATTCTTTTCTTAATTTGTTATAACTTATTTCGAAAAAATTCAATTATTTTCTAAAATTTTAATAAATGTTTCGAAATAATTCAATTTTGTTCATAAATAGAAAAATTCTTAGCAACAATTCAATTATTTTCAAAAAAATTTTACGAAAGCATTCAATTTTTTTCTTAATTCGTTAAAAAATCTTTGTAAAAATTCAATTATTTTCTAAAATTTTAATAAATCCTTCAAAACAATTCAATTATTTTTTTAAATAGTAAAGTTCTTAGCAAAAACTCAATTATTTTCAAAAAAATTTCACGAAAGAATTCAATTTTTTTCTTAATTCGTTATTAAATCTTTGCAAAAATTTAATTATTTTCAAAAAAAATTTTAATAAAATTTCACGAACGAAGACAATTATTATTATAAAATTTTAATAAATTCTTCAAAACAATTCAATTATTTTCAAAAAAATTTCACGAAAGAATTCAATTTTTTTCATAATTCGTTAAAAAATCTTTGTAAAACTTCAATTATTTTCTAAAATTTTTATAAATTCTTCGAAACAATTGAATTTTGTTTATAAATAGTAAAATTTTTAGCAACAATTCAATTATTTTCAAGAAAATTTCACGAAAGAATTCAATTGTTTTCTTAATTCGTTATAAAATCTTTGCAAAAATTCAATTATTTTTAAACAAAATTTTAATAAAATTTCACGAACAAAGACAATTATATTCTAAAATTTTAATAAATTCTTCAAAACAATTCAATTATTTTTTTAAATAGTAAAATTCTTAACAAAAATTCAATTTTTTTCAAAAAAATTCCACAAAAGAATTCAATTTTTTTTCTTTATTCGTTAAAAAATCTGTGTAAAAATTCAATTATTTTCTAAAAGTTTAATAAATCCTTCGAAACAATTTCTTTTTATTTATGAATAGTAAAATTCTTTGCAAAAATTCAATTATTTTTAATACAATTTTAATAAAATTTCATGAAAGCATTCAATTTTAAAAAAAATTTTAATAATATTTTTCTAAATCACAAACGAATATACAATTATTTTCTAAAATCTAAGAAATAGTGAAATTCTTAGCAAAAATTTAATTACTATTTAAAAAATTTCACTAAAGTACAGTTCGTTCCAAAAAAAAGCGCTCATTCAAAAATTAGCAACTACTTGCACTCGTTACGAACGATATTTTTCATAACAAGGTGCAAAAAAGTGCCCTTTTTAGCACCGCGTTATGAAAAATTCAATAAATTTTTTATTTAAAACTTGAAAGAAATTGTTTGTAAAATTCAATTATTTTCAAAATTATGAATTAAAATTATTAAAGAAGCTTCATTATTTTAAAAAAAATTCCAAGAAATTCTTCAAAAAGAATTTATTTAGAATTTTCAAAAATTTTAACAAAATTCTTTGCCAGAATTCAATTATTTTTCTAAATAATAAAATTCTTCGGAGGAATTCTATTATTTTCAAATTTTTTGATACAATTCTTTGCAACAATTCGATGATTTTCAATAAATTAATTTTTAAATTGAAAATATTATTTAAAAAGAAAAATTATTAAAAAGTTAAGAAACAAAAAAGCAAACAACAACTAACTTCAAACTGCGAATAGATTTTCGGAATACAAAACAATTATTAATAAAAATAATAAGAATGATTCCATCACTCGGTTCTCAACACATAATTAATTATTAATAAAGATTTTTATAATAATAATTATTATCACCTGGGCAGCTAGATAGCTTGCAACAAGCTTGTGACCAGCTTACAATGCAATATTGCTAAACTTACAATGCAAGATTGCTGCAAGCTTGCGTTTGAAAGTTTGCAGCAACTTTTCAAAAATTTATTTGACATTCATGGAAAGCTTGCGGCAATCTTTCGCTACAAATTTCGAAATATCGCACCGTAAGCTTGCGGCAAGCTTCTCGCAAGTTTCCCTTCTACCTTGGTTGTTATAATTCCTATATATTACAGTAACAATCCTAAAAGCGTTAAACGGAATTTTTTTCGAACACACGAAAAGATTTCGTCTTCGATGACAAATGTGAGTCTTTATGTTTTTTTTCATCTTTTTTTTTGGGGGGAAGAAGTGTAAAGATGTGGTCGTGATGTAGATCGTGGACCGAGACAGAAGGTGTGTAGGAAACACGGAGGTAAAAGGGTCGCTCTGAGGTCACTGCGAAGGAGTCTTAAGAGAGTACAAGAAGGAAAAAGGGGGGGAAGGGGGTTAACTTGGAATGGGTGGATGGTAAGAAGAGAGTGGAGTAAAGAGAAGTCTTGGATGGGTAGTGAGTGTAAGAGGGGGTAAGGGGAGGGGGGTAGGCAAGAGGTTGCCCTCCATGAATCACGACACGGCGGCTGATTTAGAGGCCCAGAAGTCTCTGCTATGGGTATACTAGCTGCCTTCTATAACCTCCCCGTGAACCTCTCTCGCTCTCTCTCTCTCTCTCTTTCACTCTCTGTACCCAGCTCACAGTGTATTTCCAAAAGAGCAATATAGCACAAGAGCAAATGTCGACATTTTCGGTGGATTTTTTTTTTGTTTTGTTTTTGTTCCCTTCTTGGTTCGTAAATGAAATTAAGATTTCCGCGTGTTGAAAAAAGAGGGCGATGTAATTAATGACTTTTGCATTCAAGTTGAATAAAATAAGACATCAAATTCTTCTTGCGACTTTAAGACGAGTCATAAATTGAGAGTAAAATACACGCATTAGGATGTATTCCAATTTTGAAATTGTGTTTAGACTCTGTCAGTGTTTGCTTTATTCTCTTTCTTTCGGTTAATTATATACTGTTGTCTTGAAATGAAAAGTCGATGTCCTTTTTGTTGTATAATTCCATTTTGGTTGGGAATTGTTTTGAAAAAAAATTTTTTGACTGTTAAAAACTAGAATTTTTAAAAATGACTCTTTATTAATAAACGAGTAATAGAGTAAAATGAGCAATAGATAATAATAAAAAATAAAATTCGTAAGAAAATCTAAAATTTTTCAATTTTTTCTATTTCTGACAATAATTTTTTTTTGAAATTACTTAATTCTTGAAGAGCAATAAAATTATTACTTATAAATTATTTAATGAAGAATTTTACTTAAATATTTCTAAACTAATTGAATTTTAAAAGAGTTGCATTTACAATTTTCGTAAATAGACGAACTTTAAAAAGGTTTCAATTTAAAATTTTATGAAATTTCTATTTTAAAGAATTTTATTAAAAATTTGAAAGAACTTAGATTTTTGAAAAATTTTAATAATTACACGGAAAGAAAGTTTATTATCGAATTTTATAAAAGTGCTTTACAAATGTAGGACAAAATGCGACAAAGATAAATTTTGATATCAGAAATACTTAACTTTAAAAAATTTATATAAAATTTAGTAAAGTTTTATTAAAATTTGTTACAAGTTTTTGATACTTGATATAACTTTACTAAATATCATATAATTTTTTTTAAAGTTTAGTACTTCTGATATCAAAATTTACCTTTGTCGCATTTTGTCCAACACTTGTAAAATACTTTTATAAAATTTGATAACAACTTTCTTTCCGTGTAGAATTCTTGTGAAATTAGTTAAATTTTTTAATATATATATTTAATTAATTATTTTTAAAAAATAATTTATAGAAGAGATTTAATTAAAATCAGTAAAAAAATTGAATTTTGAAAAAGATACAAATGATTTGAGAAATTCAATTATTTTTAAAAATTAATAACATTCTTTGCAAAAATTCAATTATGTTCAAAAATTTTTTTTAAATTCTAATCAAAATTTTAATTATTTTTATAAAACATAAAATTCTTCTCTTCAATTCACTTATTTCCAACAATTTGAATAAAATTGTCATCAAAATTTCCATTATTTTCAAAAAATTTCCTCAATTCAATGATGCTCAAATATGTATTATTTTAATGAAATTTTCAAAATCAATGCAATCATTTAAAAAAAATTTAATAACATTTTCCAAAGGAATTCAATTATTTAAAAAAATTTAATATTCAATTACTTTCATAAATAATAAAATTCTTTTTAAGAATTCAATTATTTCCATAAGTAATAAAATTCTTAGCAAAAATTCAATTATGTTAAAAATTTTTTTATAAATTCTAGTCAAAATTTCAATTATCTTTATAACACATCAAATTTTTCTCCAAAATTCAATTATTTTCAAAAATTTGAATAAAATTCTTGTCAAAATTTAAATTATTTTCAAAAATTTAAATAAAATTCTTGACAAAATTTCAATTATTTTTAAAAATTTTCATCAATTCAATGATGCTCAATTATATCTACTATTTTAATAAAATTTTTCAAAACAAAGCAATTATTTTTAAAAATTTTTTTAAAATTTAATATTCAATTATTTTTATAAAGAATAAAATTCTTTTTAAAAATTCAATTATTTTCAAAACTATAGTAAAATTCTTCGCAGAAATTTAAATATGTTCAAAATTTTTTAAAATTCTTAACATTTTAATTATTTTTATAAATAATAAAATTCTTAACATTTTAATTATTTTTATAAATAATAAAATTCTTAACATTTTAATTATTTTTATAAATAATAAAATTCTTCTCCAAAATTCAATTATTTCCAAAATTTTAATAAAATTCTTTGGCAAAATTTCAATTATTTTTTTAAAAACTTTTCTTAATTGTATGATTTTCAATATCCAAAATTTTAATTAAATTTTCCAAAAGAATGCAATTATAATTTTAAAAAAATTTAAGAAAATTTTATGCAAACATTTAATTATTTTCATAAATAATAAAAATTTCACAGAAATTCAATTATTTACAAACTTTTTTATAAATTTCTTCGCACTAATTCAATTATTTTCATAAATAATAAGATTTTTCACATAGAGTTTTCATTATTTTCATAAATAAAAAAAATCTTAACAGATGCAGAATTTCAATTATTTTTAATACACTTTTAATCGAATTTCTAGAAAAATGTATAAAGGATCATAAAAATTTTATTAAAATTCGTCAGAAGAATTCAATTATTTGAAAATTTGTTGATAAAATTTTTCATGAGAATTAAATTTTAAATAACATTCAATTATTCAATAAATTATTTTTGTATTTAAATAATTCAATTTTTGTAGTTTTTTTGTTTTTCTACACTGAGAGACCTTTGGTTTCAAATTAAAATCTTTGAAAATTTAAATTTTTTATACTTTTAAACAACATTTGTGTACAATTATAATTTTTTGGAACAGTTTCATTGAATTTTTAAAAAAAATTATTTTAAGTTATTATTTTCTAATATATATTTAATTAAAGAATTTTCAAATAATCGAAATTTCGTAAAATTTGTCCGTAATTTTTAATTTTTGGTCCGTAAAGTCCATATTTTTAAATACTTTCAAGCCCTGCAAGCGGCGCGCGCTGCATACGCGGAGTGGGGCAATGGGAGTGACAGAGAAATTTGAGACTTTCTCTCTCGCTCCTATTGCCCCCACTCTATCACCACCTTCCTTACCAGTTAAAAATGTATTAATATTAAAAAAAAATTGTAAACACACTTTATTATAATTTTCGCCTTCTTTACGTTTTTACAGTAATTTTAAATTTGAATTTTTTTTGGAAAGAAAAAAGAAATTTCCCAAAATTCTAAAATGAATTCTCCGCTTCTCATATTTAACCGATTATTGAATTCGCGAGCAAAACCCTCACCAAGCGGTCCATACTGTATAGTATTTAAAAAGTCTTTAAAAATAAATTTGCTCCTCCCTTTTAAAACCCTCTATATAGTGTCCATCGAATTTCGGTTCAGAATAAATCCCTGATGGTCGCGCAGACGCGTCACGCGTGTATTTTACATTCTCAATTTGGTATGAGCAGATTTATTGGTCCCTCACCCCAAAGGTTTTTGGTGTGCACACACGAATGTCACTGCGGACCACGTGGGTGCAAAGGGGGTGAGAATTGGAGGGTGAAACTCCCCTGCAACATGGTCCATACTATCCACCATAGTAGATGTGTGTATTGGTATCGGTCTCTTGCCATATAGACACGCAAAAGGGAATTTGTGTTGGAGAGAGAGAGGGAGAGGGACATACCAAGGGGGAAAGAGGTGGGTGCATGAGTGAGTAAGTGCGAGTGGCTCGTCGCTTCTCCATTTCGAGCCTAAGCGCGGCCATTCATCAGGATTTCGGCGCGCAGACGTGCTTTATTACTGCTCGCTCGAAATTGCTATCCTACGACTCCATTTCTGTGAGCTTGCACAGGGACAGAATAGGTATATAGTGCAAGGGTAATGCATTTGGAAACTTATATATATATATATAGGTATATATATATATATAAGTTTCGGTCACACTCGTGATCAAATCCGTTAACTCTCGCGCTCAGCCAAATTCAGACAAAACTCTCTGGAAAATCCTCTGTTATTGATACTAACACTTGGAGAATGCAAGAGAGACAGATAGAGATTGAGGAGCTTTTATCTCGACGTCCTTTTTCGCTTGAGCCTTTAGTGCGCGCTCAAAGTTACCCATAAAGGTGAATTAAAATCTGCTTTTGGGAAATCTACTGTCTTCGGATCTAACTTACTTTTAATTAATTGGAGACTTGAGAAATTTGCCAGGATTTATTCGCTGATTATTCTTTAAATGGATTACCTTCTATTTCTTCAAACTGAAATAATTGTTCTCCTTGATTTAAACTTTTTGCAAATTGGAATAGGAGTCATTACATTTTATATTTCGACTAAAGTCGTATTGCCGAATATAATTTAAAAAAAAAATTATAATACTTTGTAGAAATAATTTCAAAGGTATCAGGATCACGAAAATTTTCATTATTTCATGCGAAAACTTTTTACTTTCACTCAGAAAATTTTCACTTTAACGAGAAAAATTTTCACCTCCACTCAAAAAAATCTCACTTTCAATCAAAAAATTTTCAATTTCACCCAAAATATTTTCAATTTTACGAAAAAAATTTTTCACTTTTTACTGACGATTAAAAAATTTTCAATATTTTACCCAAAATATATTCAATTTCACGAAAAATATTTTCAATTTCACGAAAAAAATTTTTCACTTTTACTATGACAATAAAAAATTTTTCACTTTTACTGATAATTAAAAAATTTTCAATATTTTACCCTAAATATATTTTCAATTTCACCAAACAAAATTTTCACTTTTACTGACAATTAAAAAATTTTCAATTTTACCCAAAAATATACTTTCACTTTCTATGAAAAAAGTTTCACTTACAATTTCACGTAAAGAATTTTCATTTATAAAAAATTTTTAATTTTAATTTCGCCCACAAATTATCATTATTTCAATTTCACGCAAAATTTTTTAACTTTCAATCATTCACAAAAAAATATTTGCACTCTCAATTAAAAACTTTTTACTTTCAATTTCACTGAATATACTTTCACTTTTACTCAAAAAAATCTCACTTTGAATTACACTTAAAATATTTTCACTTTTATTCAAAATATTTTCACTTTGAATTTCACTTATACAATATTTTAACTTTTAATCAAAAAATTTTCAGTAAAATTGAAAATTTGTCAAATAAATCGAAAATATTTTGAGTGAAAGTGAAAATATTTTCGCCGAAATTAAAAGTGAAAAATTTTTAATTGAAAGTCAAAATATTTCGAGGGAAACTAAAAGTGGAAATTAAAAATTTTTTAATTGACGGTAAAAGCAAGAATTTTTTTTCGTAAAAGTGAAAATAATTTGTGTTGAAATTGAAAATTTTTTTAAAAAAAGTGCAAATTTTTTGACTTTCAATATTATTATTCACAAAAACGTATTTGCACTTTTAATCAAAAACTTTTTACTTTCAATTTCGCCGAATATATTTTCACTTTCACTGAAAAAAATCTCACTTTGAATTTCACTCAAAATATTTTCACTTTCACTCAAAACATTTTCACTTTGAATTTCACTTTAAATATTTTCACTTTCACTCAAAATATTTTCACTTTGAATTTCATTCAAAATATTTTCACTTTCAATCAAAAAGTTTTGTGTAAAATTGTAAGTGGAAATTTTTTCACATAAATTAAAAATATTTTGAGTGAAATTCAAAGTGAAAATTTTTTGAGTGAAATTAAAATTGAAAATTATCATAACATTTTTATATTTATGGATATTTGTTTATTTATTTATTTTGATATTTTATAGAATTTTTGGCAAAATGGAAATTAAGAAGTTTTTATAAATGAAAATTCTGTATGTGAAATTGTAATTGAAATTTTTTTTATAGAAAGTGAAAGTATTTTTTGGTGAAATTAAAAACTTTTTAATTAACGGTAAAAGTAAAAATTTTTTTTTTTCGTGAAATTAAAAATATTTTGGGGTGGAATTGAAAAATTTTTGATTGAAAGTGAAATTTTTTTGAGTGGAGCATGGAGGTGAAAATTTTTTGTGTTAAAGTAAAAATTTTCTGAGTGAAAGTGAAAATTTTTTTTGAGAAAATTGTAAGTGTTCTAAATGAAAGTTTCATTGTTTCGAAGAAATTTTCTTCCTAATCAAAGAAATTTTTTCATTGTTATAAGATCAAAGAAAAATTTATTTGATTAAAAGAAATTATTTCATTACTTTTTTTTTGTTGACTAAAAGAAATATTTCTTTGGTTTAAAAAAATCTTTTCTTTGAACCAAAAAAATAAAATTTTCATTGTAATAAGCAAATTTCAAGAAAAAAATATTTTTAAATATTAAAAAAATATTTTATTATTTTTAAATAAATAATAATTATTATTATTATTAATATTTTACACAGAATACTTAGAATTATGCCCGTAATTCGTAGTTTTGTAGAAAATATGTTTTTGCATCCACAAAAAATTGCGGAATGAAAAAATTGTTTTTTAATATTTTTGATAATATTTATTACGTAAAATTAAATTCGTAATACACCTTTACAATTATTCCAGCAAAGTATTATAATTTTTTTAAATTAGTCGGCAACGACTTTATTCGAAATATAATGAAATACTCAATAGTAATTTTTTTTAGAGTTTTTATGACTTGAAAAGTACAAAAAATGATAAGACATCGCATTAAATACACTTTTTGGTGTATTCTATAGTTTATTGAATTCTTTGTGCCATGATTCAGTCGCCTCATGCACTAGTGGTAAAGGGGGGATTATTCCGAATTATGATTGCGTGGAGAACAAAGATAGAACGTGTCACTGAATAAGTTAAAAACATTCTGTTTCTCAAATTTACTCCTCTTTTGAAAAGTAATATTTTCTCCTCTCACTTATTTACACAATAAGTATAAATATATTCTTTTCTTGAAAATAAATAGAAAAATAATCCAAACTCTATCAATATATTTATTATAAAAATAAGAAAACGCAATAGAAATGCTAAAAAAAATTTACAAAAGAATTTTTTTAAAATTCATTTAACTATATTTTTATTCAAAAATATAGTTTAAAAAAAAATTATATTTTTCTCCATATCGATAAATATTATTTCTCCTGTTTACATTCCAATACATATAACTCACCACAAATGAAAAATTTCCCCAAAATAATTTATATTGTTTCGAAACAGAATCAATTCATTGGAAAATAAAAGTCTCTATTTCTCAAAAATTCTTGAATTTTCGTTTCCGAGGAAAAAAGAAACTCGAGAGGATAATAAACAACAAGTATAAAATGATTGTATCGTATATGTATATATATATGTATGTGAAAAAGGGTCGTGGATTTATTTTTGTTGCGTGGAAAAAGTAAAATAGTGAAACGAGAAATCAGGCGAAAAGTTGCAAAAAAAGAAGAGTTGGAAAGAGAAAAAGAGAGAAATGGAATTTAAAATGAGAAAGAAATGAGAGGGAATGATAAAATGGAATAAGGGTACAAAAAAAAAAGAGAGAGAGAGAGAGAGAAACGACGCCGGGACGGCGACTACGAACAAGGTCCGCGACCACTGAACCGTTTCGCGTGATGCTCTCTATCGGGACATTAATGTGACAGCCGCCACATTTACCGAACTACGACAATAATAATTTTTACAAAGAATCGAAAAGACAAGAGCAAAGAATAACGGAAAAAGAATAAGACAGTATGTTTCGAAACGATTTTGAGGTAGAATTTTTCAAGTACATCATTTTTCCATATACGTACTCTTTTCTATTATTTTCTAGTTTGGAAATTTATTATACTTTTCCTGAGAATAATAACTGAAAAAGTTGTTAATTCTTCACAGGTCTTTTATTCTATAAATATTTTTCGAGTGGTTTTTTATCCGCTTATTTATTAGTTCCGTATTTGTATTAAGAATTGTTGTAAAGTAAAATGTGTCTTTATTTATATAAAGAAAAGACAATTAGTCTACGTGGAAAGTTGAGTGACTTTGGAAGATAGAGTCGGGGCAATGAGAGCGAGAGAGAAAGTCTCAAACTTCTCTGTCACTCGCATTACCCCACTCCGCGTATGAAGCGCGCGCCGCTTGTCAAGAGGGGGGGTGTGTCCAATGACAGTGCGCGGTCTCCCACTCATGACCATCGGCGCGCGCTGCATACGCGGAGTGGAGCAATGCGAGTGACAGAGAAGTTTGAGACTTTCTCTCTCGCTCTCATTACCCCCACTCTATCTCTTACCTTGCTTACTAGTTAAAAACATATTAATATTAACACATTATAAATACAATAAACTTTTTTTTGTTACAATCCTTTTTCGTCCGTTTTTGCTTTTTCTTGTTACACAAATTTTTGACACTAGTAATAACTTTTAAAAATTAAAATTACAGAAATATAGATTACAAAAATATAAAATATATATTTACAAGATCCGATTGTATACAATGTAAACATCTCCTTCTTTTATCCACTTTTTTTGTTACTTCCGCATTTTTTTTTTTTTTTTTTAACTCGAATGAATAGAAAGAAATATATTAATAGAAGAGAAGCATCCCCTTTGAATTCTTTTTACGGTGCCTGGAACTGGGTGAAGAATAAGATACCAGACACATATTTTATAAACGCAGGCCTCTCTTTCACGGATAGTACAGAACGGTACGAGTAAACGATGCCGCGTTTTCAAAGTTATCGTTTTATAAAGCACTACTCCAAAATGTTGATATCATTCATCTTCAGACGCTTTTCGTCGCGACGACGACGACGACGCGTGGGTACATTCTATACATGATGTCCTTTGATATTTCACAACATCGTAGATTTTAACCATCCAAATTTATAATGCACACTGATACATTTATTCGTTAATCGAAAATTTCACTTTTCACGAAGTAAAAGCAGCTCTGTACATTTAGAAATAAATTAAAAATTTGATTTTTTTGTTATAAAATCAAAAACATATTTTATTGAAAGTTGTGTATTTTTTTGTATGAAAATATATTTCTTTTATAGAATGTTAAACAAATATTTGTATTTTAATAATTCTGGGTACGAATATTCACTAGTCTGATTCGATTTAAGGGAATAAATTTGCGAAATGCGCGCGCAATCTACTATCGAGACCAGTCGAGACTGCTGCGCACGCAGTTTTCAATTCATTAAAACCGAGCTAAGCCTAAAATCATTTAAGAGGAAGAAAATTTCTTTTTACTTTTATATATAAAAAAAGGAAATTTACGATAAAATTTGGAAAATTTTAGAGAAATTACAAGTGAATGCAGGAATTCAATTATCTTCAAAAGTAAAAAAAATTTTCGAAAAATTTAATAATGTTCGAAAAAATTTTTTAAATTCTCGTCAAAATTTTAATTATTATCTTTAGAAATAATTGAATTCTTCTCCAGAATTCAATTATTTACAAATTTTTTTTTATAAATTTCTTCATAATTATTCAATTATTTTTATTAATTTTATTAATAATAAAATTTTTACAGGGATTCAATTATTATTTTTGTAAATAATAAAATTCTTTTTATGAATTCAATTATTTTCATAAATAATAAAAATAATTGTAGAATTTCAATTATTTTTAATACTATTTTAATCGAATTCCTCGAAAAATGTAATTATTCTTAAAAATTTAATTAAAATTCGTCAAAAGAATTTAATTATTTAAAAATTTGTTGATAAAATTCTTTTTGAGAATTCAACTTTAAGAAAGATGGAATTATTCAATAAATTGGTTGTTTGTATTTATATAATTGAAATCTAGTATAATTTTCTGATAAAAATTGATTTAAAAATGGATTTCAGTTAAAATTTTATATTATTATTGAATATTTAAAATCACTGGAGCGTAAATTTTTATCAATACATAATTGAATTTTGAAAAGGTTTCAAGTTGAAATCTTTAAAATCTGAATTTTTAATATTTTTAACTAACAATTTTGTGGAATTATTTTTTTTGAGAAAGTTTAATTGCGGACTTTTTTTAATTATTTGAATTTTTTATTTTTTAATATAAATTTAAATGAAGAATTTACGAATAATTGAAATTAAAATTAAACACAAAAAAAATTTTTATTTTGGAAAAGTTACAAATTATTGCAGAAATCGGCAGAAATTTAATTATTTTCAAGAGTAATAATATTTACTTCGGAAAAATTAAATATTGTTCAAAACTAATAAAATTATTCTTGGGGATTCAATTATTTTCACAAATAATAAAACGCATTGCAGAATTTTAATCATTTTTTATTCGATTTTAATAAAAAATCTCGAAAATTGTAATTATTCTTAAAAATTTTATTAAAATTCGTCGAAATAATTCAATTGAATTTTAAGAAACATTCAATTATTCATTTAATTATTTATTGTCGTATTTAAATAATTGTATTCTCGTAGAATTTTTTAATAAAAATTGATATAAAAATGAATTTTAGTTAAAATATTGAATATTAAAAGCAATATGGAGTTAATTTTTAGAAATAATTGAATTTTGAAATGATTTTTTTTTTTTTGAAAAAGTTTAATTTAATTTATTTTATATTATTTTAAGTTTTTATTTTCTAATAATAAATTGAAGAATTTACGAATAATTCAAATTTCGTAAAATTGAATATTGTAAACAAATGAATTTGAAAATTGTCAAAGAAGTTTTTCGAAAATTATTAAAAATAATCGATTTAAAGAAGAATTTTCATTTATATAGTTTCAATTAAAATGTTCTTTTATTTGACTCGGACTGGTTTTATTTTATGTCAGTAATTAATTAACTGTCAGAACAATATTACCGAAAAGTAACAGTGAATTTTTGTTTTCTTTACATGAAGGAGAAGTTATCGGCGGCCAATTAAATTGTGTTTCCCCCACCACGCGCCCAAAGCCGAACTGACTGTATTAAGAGTCAGTTCGGCTCTGGGCGCGTGGTAGGGGAAACACAAACTGATTGGTCGCCGACAATTTCTTCTTTCTGTAGAGAAAAATTAGTAAATAATAATTTACTGATAATATTGATAATAATTTTATCACTCGGTTATATTTAATTATTATAAATCATGAAGAAATCTATCACTTCGAGTCGAAAACTCGAAGTTATCTCGAAGATATCTTCATGTTTTATAGTAAAAAATTTAATTTATATAGTTTTAAATAAAATTTTCTTTTATTTGACTCGGACTAATTATATTTTTGGTCCTTAAAGTCCGTATTTTTAAATACTTTCATTGGTTCGAGCTCTGGCAAGAAAATGAGGGGGGGGGAGGAAACAAACGATATCTTTTTCCAAAGAGATAATTTCTCAAATGCTGGAATGAAATATACATGACGAAAAATGGTTGTGGATACGATTGAGACAACTCTCTCTCGGCTCTCTAAATAAAGCGCGCATAAATGTAGAAAAGAGTATACTTTTAAAAACATTTTGTGGGGAGAGTTAAATCGAATGGATTCGCGCAACTTGTATTACATACGGTTGCACAAATGTACAATCACTCATCGCTCTCGTATTCTCTCTCTCTCTCTCTCTCTGCTGCATCAATTTGATATATTATACAGATTTTCATTGTCATTCGTTTGCGCTTGCTTGTCCTTTTCGTCTGTCCCGTTTGTATTCATCTTAATTATCACGATAATTTCAATATCCGCACCAAAGTACATAATTTTCCTCATTATCGTGTAAACCCAATTTCCAAAGTGGTTTTGTTAATGCAGTGATTTAATGCTGATTAAAAATTTTTTTTTCCGAAAAATCGAATTTTCTTTCTGCATTTATAATGTTTAATATACTACCATTACATTTATTTTATTTTATATTTATTTTACATTTATTTATATTTTTTTCTACTTTATTTTGCTTCGACAGCAAAATATTTTCATAGGAAGAAAAAATACTGGAATATTTTTCATCTACGAATTCACAATAAATTTTATAGATTTCAAATTTTCTAACCAATAAATCTCTTTGTCACAATGAAAAACAAACTTCGAACAAATTTATTTTTGTTTAATTAAAAAAAAACACAAAAAATTTGCTGTTAATTTCTTCGAAAACTAAAAAATATCAAAAAAGTATAGCTATACCGAAAAATTAAAGTTGTTGACTCAATTTTTTCATGATTTCTCAATTAAATTATACATTCAATAATAGAATATTTTTTAAAATAAATATTTAATACCAATTTATTTTTCAACAGGAATTCAAATTATTTTAAATGATTTTAATGTAAGGTCTTTTTGAAATTTTACTCTTTCTAAAAATCACAACTTATTCTTTCAAAATTCAGTCATTTTTTTGTTCAAATTTTTTAAATGAAATTATTCAAAACTAATCATTTTATTTAAAAACAAAAATATAAATATAATTACAGTTTTACAACAATTAAAATTTTCAAAGACTTCAATTTGTATTATAAATAAATAAATTAAAACATTATTTGAAATTTAATCTTTTTGTTAGATTTACACTATAACGCTCTTAATATTCAAATTATTATAAAAAATTGTAACTGAAATTCAATTTTAAATTATTCTAATTAGAAATTTCTACGAGAATTCGGTTATTTGAATATAAAAATATTCATTTATATTCAATATTGTTTTTTTTCTCGAAGAATATCAAACATTTTATTTAATTAAAATTCAAAAATAATATTCTAAAGTTTGAAATAAACATTTCCGTTTATTATATTTATTTTATATTTAAAAAAAACCGGTGGGAATATTAACACATGTAAAAATAAATGTAATATTTAATTAAATAAAAATACAAAGTAGTAAAATAATTACTAATTAAATTAAGTCCGTAAAACTTTTTAATTAAAGCAATATTTTGGAAACACGTGGTCATGTGAAAATTCGAGATGCGTCTCTTTTCTTCTGAACCACGAAACATTTTTTATTATTTTTGCTATATAATATCATTTTATTCCTTAAAATTTTAATTTTATATTTATATTATTGTGTTAAAAAAATAGAAAAATATTTTTTACGTGATTTAGATATTTATAATTTATCATAATAATTAATAATATAATATTAAAACTACATACCCAAGTCGTTTAGTGCGCAGCTAGTCATGCGCATCGTCCACGCATGTGCCGGAACATACATATGTTGATTAGAAAATGGAAGCAACGCGCATGCACACACCACACAGCACAAAATAACCAAAAAATTCACAAACATTGTCGGAATTTGTAAATTACTTTAAGTTTGAAAACATAAAATAATATTTAATTTTCGATTATAATTTTAAAATTCAATTAAAACACAAAACACATTCAAATTAGGAAGCACTTTTGTAAACACGTGGTCGTGAAATTTTCACCCAGACAAAATTCTACACAAAGAATAAATTTAAATATTTTTCTCCACAATATATTTATTTGTATTTATTTATTAAAAACAAATAAATATATTGTGAACAAAAATCAAAAAAACCGAATTAAAATAAAACATATTTTTTGTAAATAGTAAACAAAGTGGGGGAGAAAGGAATACTCTGCGTATCCCCACTCTGACGTGGCGACGAAGAAAGCAAGAGAGTGAGATAGTATCAGTGCAAAATCGGAAAATTTTCATTACTCTTCACATTCGACACACGTGTTTTTAAAATCATCTTTAATTCGAAATTTTAATTTCTAGGTTAATATTTAGTTTCGGGAGTGTTCGAATTACTTAAAACCGCGATCGAGTGACAAGTGTGTAGGCTTAAAAAATAGTTCAGTATTAATTCTTACCGGGAGTGTTCGTAATTATTAAAATCACATGTTCTTTCCGAAAAATTGTCCCTTTTTTCACAGTTCACCAAAACGTGGTTAGGAAGTGTTGAAATTCTTCAATGAAAACAGGAGTGAATGTTTTTTTGTGATGGAGAAGATAGCAACATGTGAATAACTACGCATGAGCAGGAAACACCTGATCGTTCCAAAATGGCCGTCAAAAACATAGTTTTTTAGACTTTTAAGGTACAATTTTATTTATATTCTATATGGGGTATAAGCCACACAAAATTTTTATTTTTGTGTAATAAGAAAATAATTTTAGAGGGTAATTAAAAATTAAAATATTGCCATTGCCGAGTGCTGAAAAAATCGCGGTGTTCTTAGTCGCAAATACGGCAAAATTAAAATGATCAACACCTAACCAAATTAAAGATTTGTTTTGGAAAAGAGAAATTGTTGTGTAATACACAATGATAATTTTTTATCTTGCTGGAATTTTACTTTTTAAATTTTGGTAAGTTAAATTATTTTCTGTTAATTCATTAACTAAGCATTTGTTTATAACCACAAATTGTATACTAAATAACGTCTTGAACTTGTCGCAATTGGGCAACACGAAAATTCATGTCCCAGTTGTTTAAAACATTGAAAAGGTAATTTCTTGACATTTTCGTTAAAAAAACAGTTTTTATTTTTCGCTAAAATCGACATGAATTTTAGAATTATTTATTTTTAAGTTGAATTCAAAAATGGTTTATTGTGTCAACAAATAATCAAATATTACATTTAAAATATTTAATTACTTATTTTTTATAACAATTATTTGAAAAATATAAGAAACAGTGTGGCTACATGTCATTAAAGTCAGGGAAATGACAATAAAGAAACAAAATTTTTTGTCAGAGAAATTAAGAAAATTGAAACTTTTTTAGACTTATTTTAAAAAATTGCAACTTTTTCGTCCTTTCCTCCAAATATTTCAATAAAAGACCAAATTGTTTTAGTATAAAATGCAACTTATTTCAATTTTTATAGTGTGAAAAATAACTATAAAAAATCTTTCAATAATTTTTTAAGATAATTAAATTTTTCAATTATATCTTTATCTTTTTCTTTATATCTTTATTATTATTATAATCGTTTAAAATTGTTAAAATTTTGTAAAATTTAATTGAAAATAATTAATTTTTTTCAAGTATTTTGTTACAATTTTTGAAAATCAACTTAGGAGGAATTTTAATTGCAAATAATTGAAAATTAAAATTATTATTATTATTATTATTGAAAATTATTGAAAATAATTGAATTATCAAAGTATTTAATAGAAAATTTTTTAATGTAAATTTAAAATTTAAAATTAATGAAAATTAGCTTCTATTTTTTTAAAATTCAATATTTTGAGTATTTCGAATTGTCCGTAATTGTATTCTCATCAAAATTTCAATTCTCTTTATCAATAATAAAATTATTCTCCGAAATTCAATTATTTTCAAAAATTTTAATAGAATTCCTGTCAAATTTCAATTATTATCAAAAATTTTCCTCAATTCCATGATTTTCAATATTTACTATTTCAATAAAATTTTAGAAAGTATTCAATTAATTAAAAAATTTTTTGATAAAATTCTACGCAAACATTTAATTATTTTCATAAAATAGTTCCGTTTACTACTTAAATAAATAAAGAAATAATAAAAGTTTCACAAGAATTCAATTATTTAAAATTTTTTTATAAATTTCTTCGCAATAATTCAATTATTTTCATAAATAATATAAAGTTTTTACAGGGATTTAATTATTTTCGTGAATAATAATAAAATTCTTTTTAGGAATTGAATTATTTTCATAAATAGTAAATTTTTACAGAAGTCTAATTATTTTAAAACACAATTTTCATAAAATTTTTTGAAAAAAAATCAATTATTTAAAAAAAAATTAATTAAGTTCTTCGTAAGAATTCAATTATTTTTGAATATTTGAATAAAATTATTTGCAAAAAAATCAATTATTTTTAAAAATTTTAATAAAATTCTTTTTATCAATTCAATTAGGTATATTGTAAACAAATGGATTTGAAAATTCTCAAAGGAAACTTTTTCAAAAAATTATTAAAAATAATTTATTTAAAGAAGAATTTGTAGTGAAAACTTCGAGAAAATAATAATTGAATTGAAATAATGAATATAATTTTGAAGAATAGTTACAGCAACAATATTTTTTTATTATAAATTAATGATTTTATCATTCGGTCATCTTTAATTATTATATAAAACACGAGGAAAGTGATTTCTTAGATCTACGATCCGGCAGTTCAATTGTTCCGTAACTTAATTTAATTGGCGTTTTTGAATTAAAGGCCAAAAAAAATGAATTGTTAACTAACAATTTTTTTGGAGCATGTGCCCAGATTGTTTATTAAAACTTTTCTGTCGAAAATAAAATTTTTATATTTCGCAAAAATTACTATCCAGCAGCTCCCAGTTGGAAGACAGCAGATAATCTTTTTTTCGGAATTTTTGGGAGTTTATCGGCTGTAAAAAAATCAATGGGTTTATAATTGGTTTATAAATAGATCATTCCGGATGACCATCAAAACCAGAAAACTTCCTCTTTGCAAAATACAGCGTTATAGCATAGGGAAGCTCCCCCCCTTATCTTGAATGACTTTCGAGACCGACAGATCGTGTATTCTCGTGGGCGAAGAGGCAGGAGCTTGGTAGGAAGGAAGTGCTAGGAATGTTAATACGAATATTATGATTTATCGATGAAGCATCGGAAAAGAAGAGAGGGGGGGGGGATATAGTGTGGGTGGTGCGGCAAAAGGGGACCAAGAGGGGGGGGGGGTTTAGTTCGAAAGCTCTCTTGCACCGGCGTCGTCGCAAGGGTAGTAAAACAAAGAAAAAGAATGGCAGGTTTGCAGGAACGCGCAATGGGGGTGTCTAACGGAAGGATGGCATTTTTCTTAGCCGGCTGAGCCGTCAAAGATTTATTTCCATGTCCTGTAAGACAAATGGAGAGATTGTGTCCAAAATTTTAACAGCGCATTTTCCTTGAATATTCCTTACATATATATAGAGAGAGAGAGAGAGAATGGTATCTTTTGCCATACGATATATAAGTGGGAGTGGGATTTAAGGAAAAAAAAAATCCTCTGCCAACTGAAGGCCTCAAAACCAAAGTTAAGAAAGTAAAAAAAAAGGGAGGGAATAAAGTTTTTGTTGAATGAGGGTGGAAAAAGGAAGTTTTCTAGTTATCCCTTTGAAAGCGAGAATGCGGTCCTGGTCGCAACCTCGGTTCGTGACAGAATCGAGCCGTGAAACGAGATCTGTTGGGAAACGGCATGATAGGGAACGTATACGAGTTTATTCCAATTATTGGCTTTCGAACCGCCGTTTTATAGTTGCTCGATCCCTCAGGACTGTCTCCTCAGTGCACTTAATAGAGACACGCACCAGTGGGGAAAAAAAGTCTTTGAAAAAAAAAAATTGCCAATCGCACAAGTGGACCCTCATCTAACTTTAACTTTTTCAATCCGATTTTTTCCGGATGTAAATTTACCCCGCCATGATTGAATATTTTCCATATTTTACTATTTTCTAAAATTTCGGTGTCACCGCTGGACCGGAAAAAAACCGAAAAATGCCAGGAAATTTTTTTTCTAGACCGGGAATTTTGAATTTTTTTTAATAAAAAATTTTTTTTTTCTTTAAATAAAAACACTGGTTATTTGATAAGAAAAACCCGAAATATTTTTTTTAAAACTTATTAATTATATTTCATTAAAAAAGATTAAATATTTTTCTATGAAAACTTTTTTTATTGTAAAAAATATTTGAAATACATATTTTTTACAGGAGAATAAGGGAATTCTTTGAAAAGTCAGGAAATTTTATCAAAAGTACTGGAAAAATATTTAATTTCTAAAAATCATAAGAAAATTCTAAATTTTGTTGTCCAACAAAACAGCCTTTAAAGAAAAGAAAAAATTCAATATAATTTAAAATTCTTTCTATTTCTGACAATAATTGGACTTTACAGATTTGGAACTAAATTTATTTTAAATAATTTTGCGATTAATTTTATTTAAAAATTCAAAAAAGTAATTGAATTTTATATAAAAGTAGAGCTTTTAATTTTTATAACTAAAATATATGAGTAACTATATAGGAAAATTGTTTATTTAATTTATTATAACTACGTAAAATACAAGATTTTTTATTCTCAAAAATTATCTTCAACTTTTGAATAATTTCAGATACAAAATTTAAAAAAATTCAACTTTAATAAAATTCTTTAAAACAGTTAAATTATTTTCCAAAAAATTTACTAAATTCCTTTTCACGAGATTCAATTATTTTCAATACAATTTTAATTAAATTCGTCAAAAAAATTAGAAGAATTCAATTATTTCTATAAAATTTTAATTGAATTTCTCCAAAGAATTTAATTATTTTCACAAAATTTCCGTAAAATTCTTCAAAACAATTAAATTATTTTTAAAAGGTTAATAAAATTCTTAGAAAAAATTAAATAATTTCAGATTCAAAATCATAAAAATGTGACAAAAATTAAAAAAAGTAATATAAAAATTAATATAAAATTTTATTAAAAATGTTATGTAGGTGTATTTTAAAATAAAACAAATTTTACCTATAAAATAATAAAAAATAATTTTATTTATAAATGCGAATAATTTTATTCAAAACTTCAAAAAATAATTAAATTTTAGAAAAGTTGCGCTTTCGATTTTTATAAATACCTATAATAATATATATTTACCTTGAAAAATTGGTTTCTCAATTTATTATAATTATGTAAATTGCAAAATTTTCTATTTTCAAAAATCATCTTCAAACTTTTGAACAATTACAAATAAAAAATTTTAAAAAATTCGACTTTAATAAAATTCTTTAAAAAAATTTTCAATACAAATTTAACTAAATTCGTTAAAAAAATTTTAAAAAATTCAATTATTTTCATGCATATAATACAGGAATTCAATTATTTTTAATAAAATTGTAATACAAAATGTTTGGAAAGAATTCAAATTATCAAACATTTAATTATTTTAAATATAATTTTAATTGAATTCCTCATGAGAATTTAATTATTTGTACAAAATTTCCATAAAATTCTTCAAAAAAATAAAATTATTTTCAAATATATTTAAAAATAAATTTTTAAACAAAATTGTATTATTCACATTAAAAATTGAAAAATTGTTACAAAAATTACAAAAGTCAATATAAAAATTAATATAAAATGTCCAATTAAAAATGTTATATTTTAAAATAGAAAAATTTTTACGTATTAAATAGTGAAAAATAAATTAATTTATAAATTTTTTTTGCAATAATTCTATCCCAAAACTTATTCTCTACATTTCATTTACTAAATATTTGAACTAATTAGAACAAAATTGATACGAAATTTCTAAAAATTATTTTTTTAATTCTAAATAAAACGAGACATAAAAATAAATAAAATTCTGTTTTTTTAAATAAATTTTTAAAAACTATTTTTTGCATTAATATCAATTTGTTTTTATACAATAATTTATAAATACTTTTATATTTTAGAATGTTAAATTAATGTTACTAATATAATATTCTAAATAATAGATTGAATTTAAAAAAATTTCAAATTAAAGTTTTAGAAAAGTTGAATTTTAATAAAATTTTAATTAAATATTCTGAATAAGTTAGTTTTTTGAAAAAGTTTTATTTACATTTTTTTAAAATTATAGTTATATTTATAAATAATATATTTAATTTAAAAACTTTCACAGTATTCCACATTTTATGAAATTGTCTTTATAAACAAGTGGATTTTAGAAATATTTTAGTTTTAGTTGATCTTTTTTTTAAATAATTAAATTTTTAATGAGCTTTATCAAAAAGAATTAAGAATAATTGAATTTGAGAGGAATTTTAGTTAAAATTTCTAGAAAATAATTGAGTTGAAATTTTGGAAATAATTTTTGAGTTTTTCTTTATGAACAAGGAAAAATAATTCATGATCGGGAAATGACTAGGAATTTTTTTTTATGAAAAAAACGGTAACCCTGATTTTCAAATTTTTCATTAAAAAAATTAAAAGTTAAAATTGCATATTAATTTTTGTTTCTTCTCTATATTTCTTTTAATTTCTGTAATAGTTTTCTTCTTATGTAATTATTTTACCAGACATAATTAATTTGAAAGGTTTTCTAAATTTTTTTTCAAAATAAAACAAAGGTTTTAAGATAAACTTCCAAACTTCCATGGCGTCCCTTCAGATGGCGCTTGACTCGAAACGTCTCAAAGTTAATCTACTTCCATAGCGTCATTGTAGATGGCGCTTTTGTTACCTCTTGAAATTAGTTTTCCTCAAGGAAATACAATCCAAATTTTACTAAAATCCAATTAGTAACAAAATTTTACTGTTTTTGAAAAAAACCATAAGTTTTTCTTTATCCTATTGTTTCTGCTGTCAAATCTTCTATTCACAGGTTTTCTAATTTTCTAAGGATATCAAATTGAGTTGCCAAGGAACATTTTGATTTATTTTTTGTCTCAATTTGACAACCTTAGAAAAATAGTTGCGAAGCAACATTTCGATACGTTTTTTTTTGTCTCAATTTAATATCCTTAGAAAAACCTTCTTTGGAATCTAACTTTAATAAAAACGTTTGAAACAAAATTCTATGTACGGAATAATATAATTTAAATTTTTGATTTATATCTTTTTTGGAGGGAAAAATTAATGCAGTCCATACGGAAAATCATCTGGAAAATGTCGTTCAACTATATTATATACGAATATTGTCGAGAGGCACTATGAAAATGTTAGAAATTGAGAGCATTACTCGCAGCACCTTCGGCGAAAATAGGTGCGTGCTTGGCATGCTTAGGTACCAATTTCCTCTGCGTATAAATAATACAGTGAGGGATGCTCTCACCCAGACCTGGACATCCCTTTTTGCCAGAAAATTAGATTCCCTATCTATCTCGTGCACGCAAGTGTCTTATATTTTTATATATGAATTGGATTAGTTTTTTTTCTTACGCTATATATAGGGAGAAAAAAAAAGTTGAATTCTCCTTTTAACCTTCACAGTTCATCGAATCGAAAACTTTTTCATAAACTCCTGTATCTTATATGTTCTATGATTTGGAATGATTTTCTTTTTTATTAATTTCACAAAAAAAGTTTGATATTATATAGAATTTTTTGTTTGTTTGAACAGAACACAAAAAAAATTACCCTTAGGAATTAGGGGAATTTTGTTCAAAAAGAACAAATTTCGCTAATTTTTAAGGGTAAGAAAATAACACTTCCTGATTTTATATTATGCATGAACGAGTGTGATAGGGAGGTGACAAGTCATCCATAAAGAATGCCGACGGTGAGGTGTTGAGCGCGATTTTAAGTTTTACACCATTTAGAGAATGAGCTGCCATTATTTTTCCTATTTTTTTTTCGGCGTGAGATATTTATCGCTACATACATTTTGGAAGCAGTGACATTCAATTTATGTGAAAGTCGCGTAATGGTCTGCCACAGTAACGCGAAAAAACCGCACACCTCCCCCAAACCCTGCCTCTCATCTACATTTCCGGTACAGACCCCATTCAAGAATCTCTCTCTTTGTTCCACATTTACCAGTTGTACTGATTAAAGATAGTAGCAATCGGGGGAGAGAACCAATTAGTAAACCTGTTTTCTTCATTCTAAACATTCCATTCTATTTGGATTGAGTGTGTCTCTTTTTGGTTCGTGTATAGCATATATTCACCGTTTGGAGAAAAACTTCTTATTTCGTTAGAATGAATATTCTCTTTTCTTTTTTTTTCTAAAATACTATGTATTAGTTTTGTAAATTCTTGGTGTTTAGAATTTACTATAAGTAACTAAAATAATACTAAGTACCTAGAATAGTACTAAGTAATTAGAATCAATCGTTTTATTACGATAAAATTCATGAAAAAGGGAATTTAGGAAAGGAGAAGTTGGGCTGAAGGAAAAATAGTTCTCAATAATAAATAAGAATATATATATTGTTTTATTGAAAAATTCAAGAAAACTCGATCTGCAGCAAGAATAATTCCTTGGCGTCCCTGTAGATGGCGGAACTCATCTTCCAAACTTTTAGTTAGAGGTGTAAACCTCAATAATAATTTTTTTCGTAATATTTCAACATTATTAGACATTTTTTCTATGGAGTCAATCAATCTTTGGATTTTTACACTACCATTAATTTTACTGTCAATTTACTTTTCTTTCTGAGAAATTATGACTTATATAAATTTTGCATGTAACAATTTACGATATTATTTAATAGACTGGTAAGTCCCTAAATATTGAATAAATATTTTTAATTGAAAATTGCAGCAGAAGTTGACCTAAATAAAGATTAGTTCTCATGGCGTCCCTGTAGATGGCACTGCAAAAGCGCCACTAACTTTTTTAAATCCAGTAACAATTATTTTAAACCCAGCAATAATATTTTTCCTTATAACATTTCAACATCATCTGAATATTTGTTTTCCAACAAATGAACCAACGTCGTAATTTTTTACATTATCATTAATCTTAATCTCATTTTTCTTTCTGAACAATTATAACTGATGAAAAATTTTACGAGTAATACAATTTGGCAGATTTGTAAGTCCCTCGAAAATAAATAAGAAAGAAATACTTTTTAATTGAAAATTCCAGGAAAACTTGACCTAAAGGTAGAATAGTTCCCTCGGCGTCCCTGTAGATGGCACTGCAAAAGCGCCACTAACCTTCCAAATTCCAGTATAATTCTTAAACCCCGCAATAAAATTTTTCCTCCCAACATTTTAATAATATCTCAACATTTCCCTTCTAACAAATGAACCAACATTGAAATTTTCTCCATTATCATTAATCTTAATCTCATTTTCCTTTTTTTTTCTTCTTCCCCCGCCGAACAATTATGACTGATATAAATTTTCCAATCTCATCAATTTTCCGTATAATCGCATTCGCTAGACTCGTAAGTCCCTCACAACTGTTTATCCTCAATGATTGATGAACGAAGCACAAAAAAAAAAAAGAAAAAAGAAAAACGGATATTTCAGAACTTTCGAGAGCTCGAGATTGGGAAAAACGAACGCGTATATTGGACGGTGACGTGGAAGGGTGAAGAATGAGAAGGTGGTGGAAAACCCAGGGGCAAAGGAAAAGCGCTTCGCCATGTTGTGTGAAGGATGAGGGAAGTTGGGGGGAAGTGAGGGAGGGAGGGAGGGTGAAAAAGGGGGTCGAAAGAGAGTATGGGTGGGGAAGGGGGGGAGGGGTGAGTAGGAGGAATGAAAAAGACGAAGAGGGTGGAGGCACGGCTGCGTCTGAGCTGCTCACGATGTATGAGCCTTCCCTCCGCTTCTCTGGCTACCAGCAATTTTTTGTTCCTGGCCCGGTTGTATCAAATTACGATAAATATTGCTCTGCTGACGTGTAACTCGCGGGGGTGCCTATATATATATATATATACATACTCCACCAATCGACAAATCGTAAGGTACATTAACATTGCAACATTTTTCAGTAGTTTTTTTTTGCTTCCCTATCGTATTGCGCTATTCTAGTTTCAAATTCATTTTCTTCTTTCGTTTCCCAAATTATTAATTATTAATTATCAATTCTATTAATTCTATTAGTTCATTATTAATTCCATTCTGATTACTAAATCCATTTGTTTTATTACTAATCCGATTGATTGATTATTCATTTGTTAAGTGCCTGCTGAATATTATTTACCATAATTTCACTAACTGTGCTGAATAGAAGAATATTTTTTTAATTTCCCTTTTATATATACCTGTACTGTTAGGGAAAAAAATAATCTCCGTTTTTTGCTGAAGTAAGCAGAATACAAAAGTAAAGGACATGTTGTATAACACGAGTACATTAATATGCGTCGGCATGCTTTGTTTGTCTTTTAAGAGAGACCAAGAAGCACCTATAGTCGACACGTCGAGCTTTGCAAAATCGTAGGAGATGTGAGGGTTGGAGATGATTTAAGTTGCGGCGAGGAATATAAGAAGAAAAAAAAGTAAATTACCTTCAAAAATCCATATTTAATTTCAATTAACCGCGCAAAGGACATTATCAAACATTTACTCAAGTGTTGAAAATTAAACATCATAATAAATCGTCGACGGGGAAATTTTATGCGCAATATATGACGTGCATCAATTTTCCCTCGGATTTCCATTCCAAAAAAAGAGGTTTTTTTGTTATTTATGACAAGTTTTATATTTTCTCAGACAAAATTTAATTGTACGTTGTCTACATTTTTTCTATACATTAATTTTTTTTTCTATGTAAAAAAATTAAAAAATCTACTAAAGGGAGTTTATTTAAACGAAAAACTTCCATGGCGTCCCTTCAGATGGCGCTTGACTCGAAACGGCTTGTTCACTTCCACAGCGTCCCTGCAGATGGCGCTCTCTAAATTGTACTTTTTCTTCAAGAAAGTTAATAAAAAAAACTAAATTATCAATTAAATGATGGTTATTGTAACGAAAACAAATTTTTTGCCTGAGTTTCATAGTATTTTTGAACCCAAAATAGAAATTAAACATAAAATGGGACTTAGCTATATAATGTAAAATTTCGAAAGAATTCTTGAGTAAGACACCAGCATGAATAATGTAGTTACAAAATGACTAATGTGTTCAGAATTCTTTTCCAAGTACTAATCAACAATTCAAGATTGCAAAAAAAAAGGAAGAAAAAAAGAATTCTTTGATATACCAAGGTCGATGATGAAGAGTTTGAACATGGTCCAAGAAAAGTATGGAAAAGAAGAGAAGAGTAGGCGGAAACGGAAGACGGGAGAGAAAAGTTGGTGCGTGTGAAAGACGTGCGATGACGTTAGGAAAGGGGATAGGTTGAAAAAAAAGGGTGGGTGGGTGGGTCCAAAGTTATATATCCCCCCTGAGAGAAGATATGTGTACAAGTCCGCACATACGTAGACGCTTTGTCTCTCACTATGCTTGTGCGTGCAGAGAGAGGATAGTAAAACTTAACACGAATAAGAGAGAAAAGAATAATGGCGGGAAAGAGATGAAAATAAAGTGGAAAAGAGAAGGTGGTAAATGGTGGATGAGAGAGGGAGAGAGAGAGAGAGAGAGAGACAAAAAGAGGCGGATGGAAGGTGCATGGTGGGGGATGACAGAGATGAATTCGTTTCATTTCACGCTGGGAAGCTCTCGCGTTCCCCGCGTCCGATGATTTACTGGGCTACAATGTGGTAACCCATGATTTATAGCAACCAACACGCCGCTTCGCTACTACGCCATACCTGGTCCATAACCATACGTATATATGCGTCAGATTGTGCGTCCAGAACTTGTCTCGTACCTGTGCATTTCTTAGCAGCGCGAGGACGCAAGGGGGATGATACTTCGACTATATGCTCCACGAATCACGAGAATCTTTAAGAATCACAAGTTACCATCTTGTGCGAGAAACTCGCTTTCCTCTTGTTTCTATCAACACACCTTTTTTTGACTCTTCAACTTTTGATTGGGGAGAATTTCTATAGTTTGTTTCTATTAGAAAGAGGAAGCATTTTGAAAGAAAAAATCCCAAAGAAGCATAGGAGGTTATGTTAGCAAAAGTTTCCATGGCGTCCCTGCAGATGGCGCCCCAAAGGCGCTAAATTTAAATCAGAGTTGCCACAAAAATTTAACTTTTCTTTTCCTTGACTTTTCCCTGATTTCCAGACAGAATTTTGACTGATTTCCAGACCCTAAAGAATATTCTGATTCATTCAAAAATGATTAGATACTGAGAAAAATGTTCTAATACATTTATTTAAGAATTTCTTTAAATGTAAAATTATTCAAAAACATCAATAAATTACTTTATTTATAAATATTTAATCATTATTATTTTTCCATTGGAATTAAAAATTTCAAATTCAAACCTTTTGAAATTGAACAACTCATAAGAATATTATTATAAAACAGAAGGAAATGGATAACTTCGAGTCGAAGACTCGGAGTGATCCATTTCCTTCTGTTTTATAATAAATTAAAGATGATTGAGTGACAAAATCATTATTTTATATTATAAGAATATTGTTACTGAAACTTCTTGAAAATTATTTTTATCATTTCAATTCAATCAACATTTTTAAGAATTTTTAACCAAAATTCTTCTTTAAATAAATTATTTTTAATAATTTTTGAAAAATCTTTTTAAGAATTTTCAAATCCATTTATTTATAATTCAATTTTACCAAACATTTCGATTTTTCGGAAATTCTTCAATTAAATATATTTTAGAAAATAAAAACTTCAAATAATTTTAAAAAAAATTCAATTAGTTTTTTCAAAAAAAAATTAATTCTACAGAATTGTTAGTTAAAAGTACGAAAAATTCAGATTTTCAAAGATTTGAATTCAAAACCTTTTTAAAATTCAATTATTTTTAAAAATTCATGCAATAATGTTTATAATATTCAATTATTATCTAAAAGTTTAACCGAAATTCATTTTTAAATCAAATTTTACTAGAAAATTCTTCTAGATATTTAATTATTTAAATAGAAAAATAAATTATTTATTCAATAATTGAATGTTGCTTAAAATTCAATTCCCATACAAAATTTTATCGACAAATTTTTTAATAATTGAATTCTTTCGATGAATTTTAATAAAATTTTTAAGAATAATTATTGTTTTCGAGAAATTTGATAAAAATTTTATTAAAAATAATTCAAATTCTGCGATAAGTTTTATTATTTTTTAAAAATATTTAATTTTTCCAAATATTATTACTCTTGAAAATAATTGAAATTCTGCAATAATTTGTAACTTTTCCAAAATTAATTTTGTTTTCGTGTTTTTAACTAAAATTCTTCTATAAAAATGCATTATTTTTAATAATTTTTGAAAAAAATCTTTGAGAATTTTGATATTCATTTGTTTTCAAATTAAATTTTACAAAATAAATAAAAGAATTTGTAAATTCTTCAATTAAATATATATTAGAATTTTATCAATAAATTTATAAATAATTAAATTCTTTTGAAGAATTTTAATGAAATTTTTAAGAATAATTACATTTTTCGAGGAATTCGATTAAAATTGCATTAAAAATAATTGAAATTCTGCAATCAATTTAATTATCTATAAAAATAATTGAATTCCTAAAACGAATTTTTATATTTACGAAAATAATTGAATCCCTGTAAAAATTTTATTATTTATGAAAGTAGTTGAATGATTTCGAAGAAATTTATAAAAAATTTGTAAATAATAATACTTGTAAAATTTTTATTACTTCATGAAAATAATTAAAGGTTTGCGTTGAATTTTACTAAATTTTTTTAAAATATTTTAATTCTTTAGGAAAATTTTATTAAAATAGTAGATATTAAAAATTATTAAATTGAGGAAATCTTTTGAAAATAATTGAAATTTTGCCAAGAATTTTATTAAAATTCATGAAAATAATTAATTGTTATGAAAAGAATTTTATTGTTTATCAAGATAATTGAATTCTTTTGTTGAATTACTTAAAAATTTTTTTTAAATAATTCATTATCTGCGACGTATTAAAAGTTATTTATGAAAAAATATTTGAATTATTGTAAGGAATTTTATTATTATTTTATTAAATAATTGAATGTTTTTTATAACTGCATTCTTTCCTCAAGTTTAAATAAAATTTTTATGAATAATTACATTTTACGAGGAATTTATTTAAAATTCTATTAAAAATGTTTGAAATTCTGCGATAAAAATAATTGAAATCCAAAATGAAATTTTATTATTTCAAAAAATAATTGAACGTTTTAATAGAATTGTATTAAACATTTTTTCAAATAATTAAATCTTTTAATAAATTTTATGAAAATAGTAAATATTGAAAATTTGAAAATTATTGAATTGCGAAAAACTTTTGAAAAGAATTGAAATTTAAAAAGAATTTTATTAAAATTTTTTAAAATACTTGAATTTTAGACGAAACAATCTGCTATTTGTAAAGATAATTGAATTCTTGACGAGATATTCGTTAAAATTTTTTTAAATAATTGAATTTCTTCGAAGAGTTTTATTAGTTTTGAAAATAATCGAATTCTTGTGATGAATATTGTTATTTATGAAAATAATTGAATTTTGCAAAGAATTTTATTAAAATTCCTGAAAATAATTGAATTTCTATGAAGAATTTTGTTATTTATCATGATAATTGCGTTAAAACTTTTGAAATAATTAAATAATATTAAAAAAAATTTATTCTTGTCAGAAATAGAAAACATATTTAAAGATTTTCTATTAGAATTCGTGGTAGTTTCATAGTTTATGAGGCAAACAAAAAAGACACCAAAAATTCATAATTTTCTTATGAATTCTAAAAATTCAATTTTTTCCAGTACTTTTAATAAAAATCCCTGATTTTTCCCTGATTTGATTGACCAATTTTACTTTTACCTGAATTACCTGATTTTCTTGACCTGTGGCAACCCTGTGAATATATTTCAGCAAAAAGAAGCATTCTGTATTAAAAAAATATCAAAATTGCAAAGGAGGTTATGGCACCAAATGTTTCCATGGCGTCCCTGCAGATGGCGCATAAGCGCCAAATTCAAAACTGATGAAACAATTTTTGAAAATTGACAACAACAGTAAAGATCATTTAGTACTTCTGGAAAGCCAGGAGAAGATTAAAGACAAGCTTAAGAGAATATTATCCCCCTGTGGTCGACTCGACCCATCCGCGGTTTTCACAGGCGTCAAATCGCTCGGTCAACCCTAACGTGACCATATCCTGGCCATGTTGGCCAAAATGGACCAAGTCGTCTGACATAACTGCAATTATAATACGCAACTAAAATAAACGAGGGAAGAAGCAAGACTCCAAAGCCACAGCCAAGTCTAGAAACTACGCGCATACTATAGTACAAAACAAGAATCTCTCTCTCTCTCTCTCTCTCTTCTCGAGAAGTTGTTTGGTAAACTACTCTAGTCAAAGCTAGCTACCAAGAGACCAACAACAGAACCGAACTTGTAACATGTAACCCTTAACCAAAAGTGGTGTGGCTCCTCATACAGTTGAAATATATACATATACACATAGAGGGCACAGAGAGATGTTACTGATTCCACTGGTTAAAACTTACGCCTTGCCCATTTACCTCACCACCCCCCATCACCCCCTTAAAACCCTTTACTGCAACCATATATAGCACCGAGTTGAGAGATTTATCACGACCGCGAAAACTTTGCCTATATTGCTGCTGATTCGCGGCATCCCAGTTATTTATGTCTATACTCTCTACCGAGAAAGATATATTTTCGACAAATAACAATTTATATCGGCCAACAACTGAAATTGCAACTTGTTATAGAAAATTTTTATTCACTTTATTTGCGTCCTTTTTTCAAAATTTTCAATGGCTTTGATCCAAAAGAAAATTTTATTTTTTGAATTTTTAATATAAATGAAAGTCGTGAGGATATTTTATTACACAGACGAAAGCGGGAAAATTATTGCTTGTAGAGAATTAATCGAAATATCCACAAAATGAAAGGTATTGAAATAGTTTGCTTTTCATAGTTAGAAATATTAGTTAATTATTATAGTTCGTTTATTGCTATTAGTTGATTATTACAGGCTCAGGGCTCGAACCAGTGAAAGTTATACTTAAAAATACGGACTTTATGGAACAAAAATAAAAAAATAATTCAAATAACATGATAATAACATGATAATTGAAATGTTGATGAGATTTTTTTTTTTAATTTTTGAAAATAATTGAATTCTTCTAATGAATATTGTATTGAATGAAAATAACTGAAATTTTACAATGAATTTTCTAAAAATTCCTGAATAATAATTGAATTTCGGCAAAGAATTTTGCTATTTAAATTTATAAAGATAATTGAAATTATGTTGACGAGAATTTTTAAAAATAATTTTGAAAATTGAAAATAAAATTTTGCAAAAAATAATGTATGATTTATAAGTAAAAATTTTATGGCTTTTCTTCAATAAAATTGAGTTATCAAAAATAAATTATTGTCAAAAATAGAAAAAACAGGGTTGCCACAGGTCAGGGAAGTCAGGGAATTCAGGGAAAAGTTAGGGATTTTTACTAAAAGTACTGGAAAAAATTGAATTTTTAAAATTCATGAGAAAACTCTGAATTTTTTTTCCATTTTGCCTCGTAAACTATGAAATTACCTCGAATTTCAATACAAAACCTTCAATTTTTTCAATTTCTGACAATAATTTCTTTTTAAATAACTTAATTTTTCAAAAACTATCGTAAAATTATGACTTATAAATTATTTTATGAATCAAAATTTCAACTATCTTTTATAAATAATAAAATTCTTCATCGAAATTCAATTATTTGTAAAAATTTTAATAAAATTCTTGGCAAAATTCCACAGGAATTCAGTTATTCAATATTTAATAAATTTCTTTGAAATAATTCATTTATTTTCATAAGTAATAAAATTTTCACAGGAATTCAATTATTTAAAATAACAAAATTTCATAAAATTTTTCGAAAAATATTAATTATTTAAAAAGATTTTTATAAAATTCGTCGCAAGAATTTAATTATTTAAAAAAATTTAACATAGTTTTTTTCAAGAATTCAATTATTTTTATAAATAATAAAATTCTTCACCGAAATTCAATTATTTTTATAAACTTCAATAAAATTCGTTGTAAGAATTCAATTATTTATATAAATAATAAAATTCTTTAGAGAAATACAGTTATTTTTATAAATTTGAATAAAATTCGTTGGAAGAATTAAATTATTTTCAAAAGTACTAAAATTCTTCGCAGAAATCCAATTATGTGCAAAAATTAAAAAAAAAAAATTCTTGTTAAAATTCCAAGTATCTTTATGAATAATAAAATTCTTCTCTGACATTAAATTATTTTATGAAAATTTTAAATATTTTGATAAATAATAAAACTCGTCGCATGATTTTAATTATTTTTTATACAATATTTTAAACAAATTCCTCGATAAATGTAATTATTCTAAAAATTTTATTAAAATTTGTCAAATGAATTCAATTATTCAAAAATTTATTGATAAAATTCTTTATGAAAATTCAATTTTAATGAACATTCAATTATTCAATAAATTATTTATTTTTTAATTTAAATAATTGAATTTTTCTAAAATTTTCTAATAAAAATTGATTTAAAAATGAATTAAGGAATAATCGATTTATTATTATTTATGAAAATAATTGAATTATTTCAACGAATTTTATTACATTTTTTTTAAATAATTGAATTTTTTTATGAAATTGTACTGTTTGTAAAAATAATTGAATTCTTGCGAAGGATTTTTTTTAGGATTTTTGTAAATAATTAACTTATTTTAAAAAATTTTATGATGATAATATTCTTATAAGTTGTTGAATTTCAAAAACGTTTGAATTTTGAATGTTTTGAAGAATTTTAATTCCTACAGAAAAATAATAATGATTAAATATTTATTTAAAAAAGAAGTTATTGATGTTTTTGAATAATTTTACAATTAAAGAAATTTGTAAATAAATGTAATAGAACATTTTTTTTGAGTATCTAATAATTTTTAGAATGAATCAGAATATTCTTTAGGGTCAGGGAAAAAGTGAAAATTTTGTCTCGAAATCAGGGAAAAGTCAGGGAAAAATAAAATTAAATATTTGTGTCAACCCTGAAAAATTTAAGGTTTTCTTTTAGAATTCGTGGTAATTTCATTGTTTATGAGGCCAACATAAAGACACAAAAATTCGTAATTTTCTTATGAATTCTAAACAATTAATTTTTTTCAGAACTTTTAATAAAAATTCCTAACTTTTCCCTAATTTTCCTGACCTGTAGCAACCCTTCAAAAGAATAAAAGATTCACAAAAAGATTTAAAAAATACATTAAATTTTTACATCCATAAAATTTATGGAAAACAAAAATTTTTTTCCAGAGGGTAAAAATTATCGTTTAAATCTCTATATATACAAATTACTATATTTAAAAAACGTACTAAAACGGAGGAAAAGCAATTTTTTTTATTCTCTTTCTGCAAAAAAAAAAAAAAAATGTTGTAATACGTAAATCAAGAAAAACAGAAGCGGGAACGATAAATTTTATAAATCGCGAAGTTGGCTTAAGGGTAGCGTAAAATCGAGTTCATAGCGACACGCGTTCAGGTCACCCCTTTACCTACCCGCACCCTCACTTCCATTGCAACGACCCACGACGACGCTCACTCCTTTCCGCGTACATTCTCATTTGCCTGTCGTGTTTTACAACTCGTCTCGCGCATTTCATTGCCGCTAAATGTGAAGGATGACTGAACTTATCCTATATATATATATATATACTCCCACGACAAATATATAAATAATAATTTTTCACTCTCGAACAAAAGTCACTATGCACTCGAAATTTTTCCATTTCTTTTTCAAAATTTACAAGTAATTTTGGAATTTAATAATTGTCTCTAATTATTTTCCGAAATAAAAATTTCCTGAGAGAAATCCTATTAGCGAATTTACCATTCTAGAGAATTTTTCCCTTTTGTTATAAATTTTTATGATAATCAAAATTTATTAAACTATTCGTTAAAGTTAAAAAATTAAAAATGGCGGTTCCAATATGGCGGAAGGATTTTTAGATTCCTAGTAGGAATCTACTAGTAAATTTACTCTCTTGATTTATTAATACAGAAATTTTTTCGCTTTTGTAAATATTTGTACTGATTTTATTAAAATATTCCTTAAATTTAAAGAATTCAAAATGGCGCAAGGATTATTAAATTCACAGCAAAAATATAGCAGTGAACAAGATTTATTAATCAAGAGACTATTTCTATTTAGTCAATTATTTTTTTTTTAGTTTCTTTACCAACAAACTATTAACTAAGCAAAAAAAAAAAAAAATTCACCAAATTTTAAGAATTTAAAATGGCGGTTCCAAAATGTCTAAAAGATTAATAACATTTTCGCCATTTTGGAAACGCTTGGAAAAGCAGAAATATAATTTTAGAAACAAGTGGAGTGGAATTACATATATATATATAAAATTTTGTTTTTGGGATAATTTAAAAGTTTTAAGGTTTATAATATATTGTGAAAGTAGAAAGGAATCTATTCATTAAAACAGTCACCACCCTTAAGGACATTAAATATATGAATATGTCAGCTTTCATATAGAGGAGTTTCTCGAAAAGCAAAAGGGAGACTTCCAGAGGGAGAAATTCCCGTAGGAAATGAAAAGTTGTCATGTATATTAATTCACAACAATAAGACTTGGAATTCTCCAAGGTACGAGAAAATTGAAATATTAATTTAAACCGCTGTCATTTTACTCAATTAGAAAAAAAAATTCTTAATCGAATAATTTTAATCTTGTTCTCATTTTGGAAGTTAGTGTATGTAATTTTAATTTCGGCAATATTTTTTCTAACTTTTCAACTATTTTCTAAAATATAATGAAAATTTCACAGGAATTCAATTATTTAAAATAGAATTTATATAAATTTTTTTTAAAAAAAATCAATTGTTTGAAACTTTTTTTAAAAAATTCTTCGCAATAATTCAATTATTTTTAATAAATAATAAACTCATTGTGAAATTTCAATTATTTTTAGTACAATTTTAATCGAATTCCTCGAAAAATGTAATTATTATTAAAAATGTTAAAATTCCTCTAAAGAATTCAATTATTTTGAAGTTTGTTGAATTGTTGAATTCAATTTTACAAAACATTTAATTATTCAATAAATTATCTATGTTTGTATTTCGAATAATTGAATTCTCGTAGAATTTTCAGATAAAAATTTATTTAAAAATTAATTTTAGTTAAAGTTTCAGATAATATTTGAATATTGAAAGCATTATATATAATGAATTTTTAGAAATAATTAAATTTTGTAAATATTTCAAATTAAAAATTCTTTTGAAAAGTAATAAAATACTTTGCAGAAATTAAATTATTATCAACATTTTTTTAAAAAATTCTTGTCAAGAATTAAATTATCTTTATAAATAGATAGCGAAAATCTTCTTAAGATTTAAATTATTGTCAAAAATTTAAAATTCTTGTCAAAATTTCAATTATTTAGACAAAATTTAAGAAAAATCTTTGCATGAATTCAATTATTTTCATAAATTATTATTAACATTCATTATTCATTATTCTCAGGACTTCAATATTATTCTTAAAAATTTTAATAAAATTCTTCAAAAAGGTTTTAATTATTTTCAAAAATTTTTATAAAATTGTTTAAAATAATAAATTTCAGTAAAATTTTAATTAAATTTTCTTAAAAGAAATTAAATATTTTCCAAAGTTGTTAATAAAATTCTTCGTAAAAATAAATAATTTAAAAAAACATTCAATTATTGAATAAATTATTTATTATTTTATTTAAAGAATTGAATTCTCGCTTAATTTTTCAATAAAAATTGATTTAAATATAAATTTCGGTTAAAATTTCATATATTAATTGAATATTATAAACATAGCATAAATACTAAATTTTTTACACTTATTCAATTATTTTCATATTAAATAATAAAACTCATCGCAGAATTATAATTATTTTTAATACAATTTTAATCGATTTCCTCGAAAAATGCAATTATTCTTAAATATTCTATTAAAATTCGTCAAAACAATTAGAAATTCAATTATTCAAAAATTTGTTCATAACATTCTTTATGAGAATTCAATTTTAAGAAACATTCAATTATTCAATAAATCATTTATTTTTATATTAAGATAATTAAATTCTCGTATAATTTTCTAAAAAAAAATTGATTTAAAAATGAATTTCAGGGAAAATTTGAGACAATAATTAAATACTAAAAACATTATTGCATAAATTTTTAGAAATAATTGAGTTTTGAAAACGTTTCAAAATGAAATCTGTGAAAATTTGAATTTTTCATACTGTTAACTTAACTAACAATTCAGTAGAATTAGATTTTTGAAAAAGTTTAATAATTGAAAAAATTTACAAGAATTACAGTAAAAATTTTAATTATATCTTTGAAAATAATAAAATTCTTCTCCGAAATTTAATTTTCATAAATAATAAAATTTTTTACAGGGTTTCAATTATTTTCATAAATAATAAAAGTCTTTTAAGGAATTCAATTATTTTTATAAATAATAACAAATATCGCAGAATTTCAATTATTTGTAATACAACTTTAATCGAATTTCTCAAAAAATTTAATTATTTTTAAAAATGTTATTAAAATTCATCGAAAAAATTCAATTATTTAAAAAATTGTTGATTAAATTCTTTTAATGAGAATTCAATTTTCCGAAACATTCAATTATTCAATAGATTACTTATTATTGTATTAATAAATAAAATAATAAATAATAAATATAATAATTGAATTGTCGTAGAATTTTCTATCAAAATTGATTCAAAAATGAATTTCAAGTAAAATTTTAATAATTGAATATTATAAACATTATAGCATGAATTTTTAAAAATAATTGAATTTTGAAAAGGTTTTAAATCCATATCTTTGAAAATCTGAATTTTTTGTTCTGAATTTTGTCTGAATATCAGGAAAAAACAAAAATTAAATTTTTGTGGTAACCCTGTTTTTAATGCATCTCTTACTCTTTTTATTTACATTTTTGATTTGATTTCCATATTTTTTGGTTATTCATATTTTATTATTTATTTGTTTGATAATATGACATTTATGATCAAATTTTTATAGGGGCGAATAATATTTTTAAATGACTGATGAGAGTAATAATTTTTGATTTGCCAAGTTTGATATTAGAGATATTCTTGTCAGGGAAGAATAATGCGGAAGGACAATTTTTGATTTGTCGAGACGGGTAGCATATTTTTCTAGGTTTCTGGGTTTCAACCGCATATATATGTATGTATGTATACCACTTGTGGTTGTATGATCGCGGTACGTATAACATAAAAATAAGCTCATATGGCTCGCTGGTAACGGTGCGAGGGTGTGAAAAGCTGGGCGATATCATAAAAGTAAATGTAGCAATAAAACGTATCAGAGAATATTGAAAAGGATCGATACAACGTTTTCACACACTTAAAGTATTCCTTCTTTTTTTTTTTTTTCTTCAAAAAAAAAGTCCTCTTGGCAAATCTTTTTTATAATACAAATTTTATTACATTTGGGAAATATTTTTTGTTCATATAAAATTGCGCATAAAATTTCGTTTTATATATAGTTTTGAATTTTGATAAATAAATAAATTTCGTTTATTTGAACATTATTCGCAGGTTTTAAAAATTTAAAAATTTAAAAAAAAAAATTTTTTAATTTTTTTTAAATTTCTTTTTTTTTTTCTTTTTTTTTTAAATTTAAATTTTTAAAAATTTATTTGGATTTGTCTTTGATGATGAACAGAAAAAATATTTAGTTTTGTTTTACTTTCTCGGTTCTTGAAACAACATTTTTTTTTGTCGATGATCCTTTTCCTCGACACTTGAAAAAAAAATGTAATTTCTAAATAATGCTAAAAAATTGCAATGTTTGTGTTTTAATAAAAATTACTAACAGTTCATCGATCCATTCGCAATTGGCGTGAATGAAAATCGGAACGCGTTGACGTAAGTCCACTAAAACAACAAAAAATATTTCTTTATGGCTCCTTTCAAATGCTATTTTCTCTTTCGGTCCTTGAATCTTTGATATTTACGCGCAAGCATTATATTCAGAATTTGTTCCACCTTTCGAGAGTAAAAGGTATTTTTTCCGTAATTTCCAAAAGGTCTAATATAAGCAAAATAAATTCAGGGCTCGAAATAGGTCCGTAAATTTCGTAAAGATCTGTAAATTTGCAACAAATGCGTAAAAGTCGATTTTTTGAAAAAATGTGCGTAAAATCCGTACTTTGATTGAGTAAAACGAAAAGTTCGTAAACTATACGATATAATTTGGAGAATTTTAGAGAAATTACAAATGATTGGAGAAATTCAATTATTTTCAAAAGTAATGAAATTCTTCGAAGAAATATTCAATTATGTTCAAAAATTTTTTTAAATTCTTGTCAAAATTTCAATTATCTTTAGAAATATTTAAATTCTTCTCCTAAATTCAATTATTTTCAAAAATTTTTAATAAAATTCTTGGAAAAATTTCAATTATTTTCAAAAATTTTCATCAATTCAATGATTTCTAATATCTACTATATTTTAATAAAATTTCCCTAAAGAATTCAATTATTTAAAAAAAATTTAGTAAAATTCTACGCAAACCTTTAATTATTTTCATAAAGTGATAAAAATTTCACAGGAATTCAATTATATTTACAAATTTTTTATAAATTTCTTCCCAATCATTCAATTATTTTCATAAATAATAAAATTTTAACAGGGATTCAATTATTTTCGTAAATCTATAATAAAATTCTTTTTAGGAATTCAATTATTTTTACAAATAATAAAACTCATTGCAGAATTTTAATTATTTTTAATGCAATTTTAATCGAATTCCTTGAAAGATGTATTTATTCTTAAAAATTTTATCATATTGAAGAATTTACGAATAATTAAAATTTTGAGAAATTGAATTGTAAACAAATGAGTTTCAAATTCTCCAAGAACTTTTTTAAAAATTATTAAAAATAATGCATTTTTATAGAAGTATTTTAGTTAAAAACACGAAAAAAAATTAATTTTGGAAAAGTTACAAATTATTGCAGAAGTTCTACTATTATTTTCAAGAGTAATAATATTCTTCGAAAAAATTAAATATTGTTCAAAAATAATAAAAATCTTTGCCGAATATATTTATTCTTAAAAATTTATTAATATTCGTCAAAAGATTTCAATTATTTAAAAATTTATTGATAAAATTCTTTATGAGAATTCAATTTTAAGAAACATATGCAATTATTCAATAATTTTTTTTGTATTTAAATAATTGAATTCTAGTTGTAGTAGAATTTTCTAATTAAGATTAATTTAAAAGTGGATTTCAGTTAAAATTTTAGAATATAATTGAATATTAAAAGCATTAAAAAAAATTGAAAGCTTTGAAAATCTGAATTTTTCATATAATTTTAACTAACAATTTTGTGGAATTAATTTTTTTAAAAATGTTTATTTGCTAATTTTTTTTAAAAATTAATTGAAGTTTTTATTTTCTAAAATATATTTAATTGAAGAATTTATGAATAATTGAAATTATACATGAAAAGAAAATTCAATTTTGGAAAAGTTTCAAATTATTGCAGAAATTCAATTATTTTCATAAATAATAAACCTCATCGCAGTATTTTAATTATTATTAATACAATTTTAATCGAATTTCTCGATAAATGTAATTATTCTTAAAAATGTTATTAAAATTCGTCGAAAGAATTCAATTGAATTTTAAGAAACATTCAATTTTTAATAAATTATTTTTTTTTATTTAAATAATTGAATCCTAGTAGAACTTTCTAATAAAAATTGATTTAAAAATGGATTTCAGTTTAAATTTTAGATTATTATTGAATATTAAAAGCAGTAGAGCGATTGAATTTGAAAAGTTGAATTTTGAAAATGTTTCAAATTGAAATCTTTTAAATCTGAATTGTTCTTATTTTTAACTAACAATTCTGTAGAATTAAATTTTTTGAGAAAGTTTAATAATTGCTAATTTTTTCTCTTTTAATTATTTAAAGTTTTTGTTTTCTAATATACATTTAATTGAAGAATTTACAAATAATTGTATAATTTTGTAAAATTGATTTGTAAACAAATGAAGTTCAAAATTCTTAAAGAACTATTTCAAAAATTTATTAAAAATAATGCATTTTTATAGAAGAATTTTAGTTAAAAACATGAAAAGAAAATTAATTTTGAAAAAAGTTACAAATTATTGCAGAAGATCAATTATTTTCAAGAGTAATATAATATTTGGAAAAATTAAATATTGTTCAAAAATGATAAAACTCACTGCAGAATTTCAATTATTTTTAATACAATTTTAATTAAATTTCTCGAAAAATATTATTATTCTTAAAAATTTTATTAAAATTCATCGGAAGAAATCAATTATTGAAATATTTGTCTATAAAATTCTTTATGGGAATTGAATTTTAAGAAACATTCAATTATTTAATAAATTAGTTATTTTTGTATTTAAATAATTGGATTCTAGTAGAATTTTCTAATAAAAATTGATTTACATTTCATAAAAATGAATTTCAGTTAAAATTTCATAGATAATAATTGAATATTAAAAGCAATATAGCTTGAATTTTTAGAAATAATTGAATTTTGAAGTTAATTTTTTTAAAAAGGTTTAATTGAATTTTTTTGAATATTATTTTAAGTTTTTATTTTCTAATAAACCCAGGCGCGAAAGACCAATGCTGACGATGGATTGAAGATTTATTGAGCCTTGAACGCCCAGCCTGGGTAACCCAGTGTTGAAGCAGTCTTTATACCACTGTCACTCAATGTTGATTCAGCATTGGACACCAATGTTCGTTCCATGCTCGATTCAAGACTCTGTCAATCTTCGTGAGTGAAGCTCAAACATCTGATCTTTATTCAAGCCTGAATCAATCTTGACAGTTTATTTATTGACGTGTGCACTTAAAAATATTAAATATAAATATTTATAAATTAATTAATATTAAAATATTTTTTATGATAATTTTGTATACTATTTAAAAATTATTATTAATTATTATTATCAAGATATCAATTGGTAAATAAATATTAATATTTATTTAGTGTATAATATTTATATCAATTATTAATTTATTAATAATAATGATTATTATTATTATTATTATAAAAAAATATTAAATTAAAAATAAATATTAAATATTATTATTATTATTATTATTATTATTATTATTATTATTAATTATATAAGATTCATATAAATAAAGTTAAATTATATATTATTATTTTTTTCTTGCTCAGTGTCAAATTATTGTTTTCAAAGTCCAAGAGTTTCGTTTGTCTGAAAAATTTTCAGTAAAAAAAATGTTCATTAGGGTGTAATAAATATTTATGCCTAGTAGTTTCACACTAGGATTAACTGTTTAGTAAATATGTATTATCAAAAAACTATTTTTTGTCAAACGCGTGCGATTAAACACAAATAACCTTGAGACTTTAGCATTGCCAACTTAAGAGTTTAACGTATGTGTTGAGTTGGTAATGCTGGAGTTTCAAGGTTATTTGTGTTTAGCTGCGCGTGTTTGCCAAAAAATAGTTTTTTGATAATATTTACTAAACAGTTAATCCTAGTGTAAAATTACTAAGCATAAATATTTATCACTACCTAATGAACATTTTTTTCACTAATACTTTTTCAGATAAACGAAACTCTTAATCTTTGAAAATAATAATTTGACACTGTACAAGAAAAAAATATATATATAATTTAACTTATAAAATTATCATAAAAAATATTTGAATATTAAATAATTTATAAATATTTATATTTAATATTGTTCAGTGCACACGGTAATAAAGAAAGTGAATATTGTATCAAGATTGACCGAGTCTTGAATCGAGCATGGGACGAACATTGGTGTCCCATGCTGAACAAATATTGAGTGACGCGCCGTATATACAGAATATACGGCGCTGGCATTGAAATAGTAGATTAGGCGAGGTGCCTTCCAGCCTTCTGTGGCCGAGCGGTTTAAATGCGTGCGTTTAGGACTTCCGGTATGCGTTAGGGGCGGGGTGCGTGAGTTCGATCCCACATGCGAGCGAATATTTTTCATTCTTTGTTTTAAGCGTTATATCTAATAATAAAATTGTGTGTTGTGTTGTGAATAAAAAATGTGAATATGTTTGTAAATAATATTAAAAAGTCTGCTGAAAAATCGAGAAAAAAATGTACCGATTAACAGAAAAATTGTTTTCTTTTACTAAAATTATTTTTTTAATATTACTATTTCAAATGACATTTATTGTTAGTAATATATTATTTATATGATAATAATATAATTATTATAATAGTAACTTAATGCCATTAAATTAACAAACGCATATAATATGAATAAAAATAATAACAATAATATTCATTACTATTATAATTATAATTATTACTATTATTATTATTATTATATACAATTCATATATCCATATTATATTGAATGAGCGCGAGAGACGCGTAAATTTGGGAACAGTGGAAGCAGCCTTGTTTCAGTCCTGCATTAGGGTTCCGCAGCATTGATTGAACATTGAACGCCAATCTACAACAAAGACTGGAGCGTCAGTCTTAAATAAGTGTTACATTATAGCTAGAAGCAACCTTCGTTCCGCCGTCTCACCAAGGCTTGATCAATGTTGACCAAGCCTCAACGAAGGTTCCGTAAAGCCTGAATCCAGCGTCAGTTCTCGCCTGGGAATACATATATTTTATTGAAAAATTTACGAATAATTGATATTTCGTATATAATTCTTGAAAAGAATAATTAAATTGATAATTTTTAAATACTTTCACTGGTTCGAGTCCTGAAAGTAATAAACTTTTCGCTTAGTTTCCAAATAGAGAGACTTTATTTTAATTTAATTTTTTAAAATTTTAATTTATTTTCCAAATATATTTGGAAATGATAGTTTTTTGTTATTTTCGTAGTAGAATATTTCTTGCATTCACATTTTCTTCTCGCAGATAGACAGAAAAAAATTCCAGCAAATGAAACTTCATTGCGCTATATTGTAACGGAGAATTTATTGTATGAAAGAATAATGTTCCAAAAGAAAGAGAGAGAGAGAAGAAAAAAAAGAGTGTAGAAGAAAATTCAAACTTTGGGACTCTATAGGGAAGTTTATACCAAGACTATCGGACGGAAGATTGTGGAGTTTATCAGGGAGGGGGCTAAAGTCGTAAGTTGGTACTGAATGACAGAATTCATGCCATAGTTGCCTCGGCACTGTGAATGGAGCTGGCGGAAGGGCTTCGGAAATTAAACGTCTCAGAGATGGTCTTTTTTCGCGGGTGTGTAATCTACGACCTTCCTTCGCGAGCAGCCTTTCTTCTTCGTTGAAGCCTCTTCTTCTTCTTCTTCTTCATCTTCTTCTTCTACTTACAACTTTTATCTCCTTTTCTCCTTATTTCTTGTCCTCTTTTCCTTTTTCATCTTCTCCTCCTGCTCCTGGCGCAGAAAGAGCCAAAGACCTGCCATGGTGGACAGGACAATTTCCTTTACGATAAGGAAATAGATCGAGCCAGAAGATAAGCGAGATCCTTTCTGTATGTATATATATGCACCTTCGTTTTCTTCAGACACAGGTCGCGTGTACTTATTGCGCACCTCTTACAAAGGTACCTGTAGTATTCTCGTACTTTTGCAATTTATCTTAATACTATATAGTTTGTGAGTATACATTTCATGTGCTAGGAATTCAAATGGAGCTTGAAAATTTCTTTCTCTACGGCAATTTTATTTATTTCAGAAAAAAGAAAACATTTTTTTTTTTATTCATGGAAGAAAATATATTTATAGGGCGTTAGAAAAATCTTGATCGCAGTTTACCATTTATGACACCAGTCGATTTGTATCGATTTGCAATGATCCGATTGGTCCTTGATAGAGAGAAGCTGCGCGCAGTTGATGCGCAGAAGCTTTCCTAAACATAACCTGTACAATTGTTGGTCCCTGACACCAGAAAGCATATAGTTAGAGTACTTTGAATAAATACACGGTTGGCACAAAAATTTAATTTTGCTGTCAAAAGAAAATCCATTAATAACTTTTACAAAAAAATTAATTCTACAGAATTGATAGTTAAAAGAATGGAAAATTTTTATTTGCAAAGATTTTAATTTGAAACCATTCCAAATTCAATTCTTTCAAAAAATTCATGCAATAATGCTTTTAATCAATTATTAAAATTATTTTTCTTGAAATTTATTTTTGAATCAATTTTGATAGAAAATTCTACGGGACTTCAATTATTATATTTATTATTTATTATTTTATTTATTATTAAAAAAATAAATAATTCATTGAATAATTGAATGTTTCCTAAAATTAAATTCTCATAAAGAATTTTATGAACAAATTTTTGAAATTTGAATATTTAAATTTCTAATTGTTTTGACGAATTCTAATGAAATATTTAAGAATAATTGCATTTTTCGAGAAATTTGATTAAAATTGTATAAAAAAATAATTGAAATTCTGATATGAGTTTTATTATTTAATTTGAAAATTATTGAAATTCTGCGATGAGTTTTATTATTTAATATGAAAATAATTAAATCAGTGTAAAAAAAATGTATTATTTATGAAAATAATTGAATTATTGTGAAAAAATTTGTCAGTAATTTAATTCGTTTAAAATTTTTATTAATTATTGAAAATAAATAAACATTTGCCTAGAATTTTATTAAAAATTTTTTAAATAATTAAATTGAACTGAAGAATAATTTTTGGAAATATTTGAAATTTTGCCAAGAATTTTATTAAAATTATTGCCAATAATTGAAGTTTTGCCAAGAATTTTACTAAAATTATTGAAAATAATATTGAAAATTTTGCCAAGAATTTTATTTACAGTTTTTAAAAATAATTATATTTTGAAGAAGACTTTAATTGTTTATAAAGATAATTAAAATTTTGAAGAGAATTTAAAAAAATTTTTGAAAATAATTGAATTTCTGCGAAGAATTTTATTACTTTTGAAAATAATTGAATGTTCGTGTAGAATATTATCAAAATTTTTGTTTGAAGATTTAATTCTTTAGGGGAATTTTATTAAAATAGTAGAATATTGAAAATTATTGAAATAAGAAAAATTTTTGAAAATAATTGTTTTAAAAATATTGTTTTATTTATGAAAATAATTGAATTTTACAATTAATTTTATAAAAATTCCTAAATATAATTGAATTTCGGCGAAGAATTTGCTATTTACAAAGATAATTGAAATGTTGACGAAAATTTTTCCTGAAATTCGTTTTTACATCAATTTTTTTTAGAAAATTCTACGAGAATTTAATTAATTCAATAAAAAAAAAAATAATTTATTAATTAATTGAATGTTTCATAAAATTGAATTTCCATAAAGAATTTTATAAAGAGATTTTTGAATAATTGAATTTCTAATTGTTTTGACGAATTTTAATGAAATATTTAAGAATAATTGCATTTTTCGTGGAAATCGATTAAAATTGTATTAAAAATAATTGAAATTATGCGATGAGTTTTATTATTTATTATGAAAATAATTGAGTCAGTGTAAACAAAATTTATTATTTATGATAATAATTGAATTATTGTGAAAAAATTTGTCAGTAATTTAATTCGTTTGAAATTTTTATTATTTATGAAAATAAATAAATGTTTGCCTAGAACTTTAATAAAATTTTTTTGTAAATATAATTATATTAAACTGAAGAAAATTTTTTGGAAATATTTGAAATTTTTGCCAAGAATTTTATTAAAATTATTGAAAATAATTGCAATTTCGCCAAGAATTTTATTTACAGTGTTTGAAATAATGGAATTCTGAGATGAATTTTTTTATTTATAATGATAATTTAAATTTTGACAAGAAATTTATTAAAATTTTTAAAAATAATCATATTTTAGAGAAGACTTTTATTGTTTATAAAGATAATTGAAATTTTGACAAGAATTTAAAAGAATTTTTGAACATAATTGAATTTCTGCGAAGAATTTTTTTATTTTTAAAAAGAATTGAATTTTTGCAATCATTTGCAATTTCTCCAAAAACCATATTTTTTTTAGTGTTTTTAACTAAAATTCTTCTATACATCATCCATTATAATTCAATAATTAATTAAAAATATATTAAAAAATTTAACTAATTTCAAAAGAATTTGAATTATTAATATTTTTCAAAAATCCAAGTTCTTTAAGCTGTCTAATAAAATTCATTCCAAATTTAAATTTTCTAAAATTTAAAATTAAAATCTTCTGAAGTTGATCTATATTTATAAATATTTTATACGCAACTCTTTCACAATTCAATTATTAATTTTGAAATATTTAAGTAAAATTTCATGTGGTAATTTCATAGTTTATCAGACACCCAAATTCGGAATTTTCCTATGAATTCTAAATTTTAATTTTTTCCAGTACTTTTAATGAAAATTCCTAACTTTTCCCTGATTTCCCTGACCTGTGGCAATCCTGAAACAATAAATAGAGTGCAAAGAAATATTAAGTGTAAAATTACAAAATAATCTGCGTTTACAAATTGTTTCTCTAAAATGACAATCCGAAACAAAATCTAGATATCTATGCGCGAGTTGTTTGACCTTTGAGCTCGGGATGTAAATCGAAGTTGTATATACGGTAAAGGTAATTTTCAGGGTGCGCCTCCTCTTCTATGGAGCAATTGCTCTCCGTAACCATTAACCAACACGATTTTAGTTTCGTTTGCGGATAACTTTGCGTGGCGAACATTCTCAAGTTTTGTATAAAAGTATACAATACAAGATTACGGGACAAGATCGAGGACAGTAGGGACTTGTATACGCACATATAGAAGAGCGGTACTTTGAGAATCTAGCCATCTAACCATTATTGACTATTGACTGTATAACTCTCTATACAGTCAACTACTGTATCTCCATGTATTTTTGTGTCTGTGTGTGTGTGTATAGTCAACTACTCGATCGTCACGCCATTTATAGCGAAACCACAGCAAATCGCGTTCCGCGTATATGGGAAAATCCGCGCTGTAGGTATGCGCGGCTTATTTCTCCTTAGACACTGAACAAGCTTCTCTGTGATTCGTGCCGATCGTGCGATTCGTGATTCACCGAGACTCGATTCCTAGAGTCAGTGAAAAGAGACATTTTTCTTGAAAAGTGGTTTTTTTTTCGTCTTTGCAAATTGTTTTCCTGATGCACTTGAGAAAAAAACTATTGGCCCAATAGCGCCAATGCTTTTGAATTCGATTAAAAATAACTAAAATTTCAGTCATTTTCCACTGATTCGACAATTAAAAAACCACTGAAAATTTCTGTCACACATATTGAAAATTTCAGTTATTTTTTAATTTGCTTCAAGTTCGTAAAAGTCAAGTTCTTTTTTAAAAAATGTCCGTAAAATCCGTAATTTGATTGAGAAATATGAAGGAAAGTTCCTAAATATTGCACGTTTTTTATTTTTGGTCCGGAAAGTTCGTATTTTTAAATACTTTCACTTGTTCGAGCCCTGTCAAAGGGACATACGAATGCAAGCAATTTAAGTATTCATTTACATCTAAAATATTCAATAATTTATTTTAATTTTAAAGAAACAAATCTCAGATCTCTTATTTTGATGTCTTACTCGAGCGAAAAAGAAAATGTCTATATTCTAAAGGCAAAGAAAACTTGCTGAAAAATAATCTGTGGATAATCTTCCCAAAGGGGTCGTAAACATATCTAACCCCCGTGGCTAGAGTATTGTGAAGGAGGCATGACTAAAGAGATTAGTGCAACACTTTTCACAAAGGGAAGAAAGAGTTTTACATCTTGACTTCTTGACTTCTTGACTTTTGGTGAAAATATTTTGACAGAATGTATTTTTCCTTGAACCGCATCATTAGGATTATAGCTCAATGGGTTGCCTGCCTCTCTCTCTCTCTATATATATAGTACTTGATGTTCTCTGCTCCATTATTGTTTCCGCTCGAGATTATAGGGTTGAAGGGGGGTCTTTATTGTTTGGGGGCGGTAATATAGGTACGTTCATTCAGCCAACGGCCACTGTTCCTATAGGCTTTGAACACCTGTTGGCGCCTGCGATTATGACCGCAATAACATTCCGTCAAACAGTAAATGCCCCATCCGGAACTCACTAATCTTACAACTCTGCTTTTCCTCTCCCATAAAGTTGAATGGAATTTCAATTTTCCTTCCTCTCTTCTTTCTTAAAAAAAGTTCTTCTTTTTTTAAATTTGTCAACAGATTTTTCGAATTTCCTTTTTTTTTTCTAGGTCAATCTTATATCGAAACACATGTATTTTTTGTTTGTAAAAAAAAGACTGTCATAAATAATGTCTTAAAAATGACATCTTGAATGCATCCGCAACTTCTTTAAAAATGCACACGTGTCGAATGTTTTTTGGGTCAGTCATAAATATAAAGTGTGGAATGTCGTAAAAATCTGCTGGTGGAAAAATTTGCCTGGTTTTTTTTTCTTTCCTCTTTCTTTTTTTTTTGCTCCCTGACCATGTGGCAGTGACCTTCCTGTGTCAAAATAAAAATCATATTATATCTTGGAAAATTTTTGGTGGTTGGCGAAGGATTTTTATAACACACGGATCGCATATCCAATTCTTGGCGTAATAAACATTTATTACATTTATGACTAGCCATCAAGCGCATTCTCAGAAAACAGGTCAAACATTTCTCGTCTGCTTTTATGATTGACGATCCGATTTGTTGTATATGGTGAAGTAAAAAAAAAAATTGTCACTAACTTATTTTCATCACTAAAAATTCTGCAATCCCAGTGTTTTTTTTATAATTGAATTTGTAATTCAATTCACTTATGGTAAATTGAGCCGGTGCGCAAAGTTTTTCCCTCGTATATATATATATAGTATATATACAACGCGGTCCAGTTTTCACATTGCCATTGCCCATGCTTTAAATTGGATTCGTGAGAGAGGTTTTGAACCCCCTCCTCCTACTCTTTTTAGAGGGGGGAGATTGTGTGTTGCAGGTTTACCAACGGCCAATTCCAACGACCAACGGATTTAAACCCCCGCCACGTAAAACTCGCTTCAAAATTTAAAGCTGAAAATACTCTCTCGGTCTACTATGCGCCTGATGGAGTCGCCCCCTAGTATTTCATTTGATATTTATTCGATGCTCCTGTTGAAAAATTTCAAACAGCAAATCCTATACTCTTTGCAGAGTTTTTGTTTTTTTCTAATTTTTTTTTTTCGTGAATGGACAGTTTTCGAGAAGATACCCCGCCGTTATTATGGCGCATGACGCAACGAGTGCTATCGACAACATTGGATATATTGAGCGTTAAATTATTTTCCGGGCACCAAATCAATGAATTCCTTTTTCCACTCTTTCATGTATCTATTTTAAAACCAGAAATTCCTGAAAATAGTTTCAATTGAATAAACTTCTGGTTAAAAAAAAATTCATAGTGTGTTCGAGAATATTTGTTGTTTCTAAACAACGAATTTCTTGACAATGTAATTTTCTGATTTAGAAAAAGTTGTTCAGAATTTTGTTTTCTTTTAGAAAAAGAATTTACGTACTGGGTAAAGTTTGTTTGGAACTTAAGTTCCATAGCGTCCCTGTAGGTGGCGTCCAGTTCTGAGAAACGATTTCCCGAAGATTCAACTTGAAAATCAGTATAATTTGCACTAAAGATTATTTTCTAAAAGTACAACACTGAAAACCCTATTTTCTAAATTTAAGAATAAAATCTTGGCGCCTATTTAAGTATTTATTTTGCATATGTACCTTATTCTTAAAGTTAGAAATTTAAAATATAATATTATTAAAATAGAAAAAAGTTTCTTTAAATTATTTACTCTTGAAAATAGAAGTAAAAATTGTATAGCTAAAAAAAGTAATTGTAGTTACCAAAAAGTAATTTTATTTTTATAGAACTACTTTTCGAGCATAAAATACTTTTTGAGTACTATTTTCTTGTCAATTGTTGAAGTGAAAAAAAATTCCTCGATGCATCGATGATCCTTCATATCGATATCGCAGGTTTCTCTGTATATATAGCTATATAGTATGCGAAGGAACGTCAACTACATCCAATTGCAGGAGCACACAAGAGCAAAGCCACCACGTGACTGTGTGAACGTGTTCGCCAGCAGCGCAACAAATCACCATTACTCGATGTGTATCGCGACGCTATATAATTATACCTATAACGCCAAGCACCAGGTAATGGCTCAATCCTGCACGTGCATGTGATGATAACTAGCCAACAACTCGCTCTGGGATTGGAGGTTTGCTTTATTTACCAAATTCAAATTTCAGATCGTCCGATTGTTTTTTACAGATTTTTTCACTCTGCATATCTCTTCGACTTTTATATAAATTCTTTCAAATTTAGTTTCATTTTACGATTTGGTTCTCGCACAAAAACCCTCTTTGTTGATCTGAAATGAAGAAAATTATTACTATACTTACAACTGCTATCCAAAGTAAAATCCTAGTAATTCGCATTTGCTTCTTCCAATGTTGGTTTTATTTTACGATTTGGTTCTCTAACGAATATCGTATTTGTTGATCTGAAACAAAGAAGATTAATTATACTATTCACAACTGCTGTCGAAAGTAAAAAATTAGGAGTTGCATTTACCGTCAAGGTGAAAGTCGCTTACTGTGTAAGCGACTTTCAACCTTACGGCAAATGCGACTTTGTAGATTTTTACTTTGAACAGCATAGACAAGTTGTTTTTACAAGGGACGTTGTTTATTTTTAACGAACTGGCAACTATTTTGTTTCCCTATAAAGGATGTGATCTTTCTTCAATGAATTCCCAATGGGCAAAAAAAAACATTTATTTACGTTCGAGGCAAGTTCCTAAAACGTTTCATGTATTTCAAATTAACATTTTAAAAATGTTTAATGTTTAAGAAACGGTTTTAAAATGTTAATTTGTCAAACAAGAATCGTCCTAGGAACGTTCCTCGAATGTCAGTGATTTTTCAGTCCACTGGGTTTATATTAGTAATTTTTAAAATTAGTGAAAAAGAAAAAAACTTATTGCAAGTGTTTAAAAAACTGATCGACAGTTTCAACTTTATTATTATATTCAAAAAAACAGTTTGCGAATATTGAGAAAGAGAAAAAGAGTCGAGGAGGTTAGAGAGGAATACACGTGGGGCTCTGAAACTCTCCACCGACAGAGCGCGCTGCTCGTGAATTTGTATTGACACACGATACACCGCATGACCGACTGGCGATATTAAATCACCTAGGATTAGTTTCTTTAATTGTTTTTTTTTTTGCAAAGAAAATGTCTTCTATTTCTGCAAAAAAAGAAATGGAGATAAAAGAAAGATATATAGAAAATAGAAAAAATAAAAACGGGAAAAATAAAAAAAGAAAAGTTAAAAAAAACATGGAAGTAAAAAAGAAATTAAAAAAATTATTGATATAGAAAGAAAATAAAATAAAGATACAAAAAAAAAAAATTATTGATACAAAAAGAAAACAATGAGAGAAGGAGAGAGAGAGAGAGAAAAAACTCGGTATCTCTTTAACTTACCGAAAAGTGAGACAGCCATATCGAACCAAGAGGGAAACTCCACCTCTCCCCTCGCGCCATTAACAACGCCCTTGCATATAAATCCCCTTTTATCGGTGTGAGACTCCCGGTCGTGTGTGAGGCACATACATCTCTCTTTCTCTCTTGCCTCCAAAGTGACTAGCATTCTATCCTTGTCCCTCTTGTGTGTTCCCCGCCCTTTGCTAGACATGGGACAGCACCCGTCAGGAAGGGGGAGGGGGGTCTCCACAAGAGAGCCCGGGTTCCGATGAGGGACGTTTGGGGGCAAAGGGAAATCCCATGGTGTGCGGGGTAAAGTGGGGAGACAGAGAGAGAACACGAGGAGCAAGCGAGCAGAGGCAGCGCCGCGTGGCGGCCCGAGGTGGGGACTATTGGCCGTAAACCATCCGCGGTGAACATTTAACTCACGTATTGCCATCCGACAAGTTTGCTTTAGCCCGCGAGAGAGCGTCACTCGACCGAGCGACGAGCCACTTCCGCGATATAAGGATATAAAAAAAAGCCCCGTGGCTCCGGTGTATCCGCGTGGCAAAACTCTTGAAACAAGAAATTATTTTTTTTTTTGAGGGCTTTTTTCTTTAGTAATAATTAAAAAAAAAAAAAAAAAAATTAAAATCTAAGTAGAAAATTGACCTCTTCTCTTGAGAGATATACACCACGAGGATGATGGAAACGCGGAAACCTGAACATTTGGGTGAGCCTCTTCTGTCGCTGAACTTCCGTCGATAAAACGGTAAGTCCAGAGATCAGAAATCAAAGGCTTTTGAGAAAAAAATTTTTGGATATATTTTTAATTAAAAGAAATAGAGGAGAATTTTTTTTGGCGGGAATATTTGAGGTGACGTGATGTTGTGAAGGATCTTAGATGATATGGTGTTCGAATAGCGAGCTCCCGCCATAATGTTCGGGGTTGCACGTGCTCCGTCGGGTATCTGGTTTCATCGAGACCGTCGCATGGGGAGCTGGGAATGGATGTCTCAGAATGTAGGTCAGTTGCGAGGTAGAATTGAAGGAGGAATTTTATTCGCGGGCTCATAATGATTTTTATCCGATGCACACAGTAATTAAATAAAAGGTGATAATATGAAAAGAAACCCTACATGGATATTACATTCTTTATTTTCTTAAAATATTTTAAAATCTCTTTGCCTACTTAGATATACTAATAGCAAAAATCGTCATTTCTGTTGAAGAAATTATTTCTTCTCTTATTCTAATAAGATTCTAATAGGATTCGAATGTTTCGAAAAGAGAACTTCTAATTTAAAAAATCTTTTTATTAATGAAAAGCTAAGAAAAAATTTTCTTAAAGAAGAATTTTCCTCGTGAGTTTTCACAGAAACCTTTTTGGAAAATCCACTCTTTAAATATATCACACCACCTTCAATGTAACAGGTGTATAAATAAGAAATTTAGTCTAAATTTTTAAGCAAAAGGAATCGAAGGAGATTTCCAAGGAGTTATTCTTTAATGGCGACTTCCATGCAGTTTTAAATTCTCTGTAAAAATTAAACAAGAATGTTTACTTTTTAGTGTTTCGAATCCTTACTTTCTATTGCTGCTTGATATATTATAACCTTAAGGGCAAATCAAAGTCGTTACTTCGGCATACCCTTAAGGCGAAATCGTATACTTATTTTGAGGTTAGCGTCAATATTTCTTATAGTTCCCAACCAGGATGATAATCATTAGCTTTAAATTTTCATAACTGGCGAAAAATAACAAGTTTGTTATTAATCATACTTGCAATAAAAAAATTAATTTAAGAATAAAATTCATTAATTAAAAGCAGCGAAAATCAGCAAAAGAATAAAGTGATAATTTATAGCTAATTTCAGCTATTAAATTCGCTAGATTTAAAAACTAAAAATCAGTTCTAAATTGATATCTTTATAGTGTGAATGAAAATTTAGAATTGTTCGCGCAAACGAACCGAAAAAAAAATGAGGAAAAAAAACTAATTTATCAATTTTACTTAAAGGAATGTCAGATTGAGAAATTAATTACGACACATTTGTTGTAAAAATATTCCTTTCTTGCCGTACATGTTCTTATAAGAAATAAAATAAATCACTTTAATGATAAGATTCAATTTGAGAAAGGTTCCATTTTATTTTAATTGCAAAGTTCAAGGATTTTTTACTTGAAAACTGTTGTAGAAAATCATATTTCTATTTCTATATAAGATATATAAACATATTATAGGTATATGATAATGATTTATAGTAGTAAACACGTTTTTTTTTCATCCTCGATTAATGCAATCGATAGAGGAAAATAATTACATACTTTTTGATATGCTTTTAATGCCTTAATTGCGAATTTTAATTCCACAATTTTCCATTTTTCTCTAGTTCTCTTTATTTAAATTTCAACTATTCAATTATTGAATATTTGAATAATTTTTCCTTTGATAATTTTATTCCTATTCAAAATAAATATATGGATTTCTTGTATTATATAAATTTATCAAAAATATATAAACTGTAATTTTTTCAAAAGTATCGAATTGATATACTAAAGTATGAATCAAATTGATGATGAAAAATTTAGATCAATTTTTGATTCGATACATATTTTTCTTTTATATATAAATTTATCAAAAATATATAAATTTCTTTAATTTTTTCAAAAGTATCGAATTGATACTTAAGTATGAATCAAATTGATGATAATAATTAATAATTGATGATAATAATCCAAATAAAAAATTTGGATCAATTTTTCATTCGATCCATATTTTTATGGTATCGATTCGTTGCTACTTGATATTTTTAAGTCAACACTGTTAATATTATTAATAAATAATTATTTGGTTATATATGGTTTCTTTGGGGGGAAAGGAGGGGGGGGAGGGGTCAAAATTTTAAATAGAAAAATTCAAATCTAACAAATATAATCTTGTACTAAAGACATATAGGTTCACTGTAAAAACAAAATCATAAATAGGTATACTTATACAGCTCAAACATGTTTTTTCTTAAATTCAACTCATTTTTGGGCTTAAAATAAAAATAAGAGAATTTTAGGTCTTAAAATCAGTCCCCTATTGAGAAATTTAGTCAATATTTATAGACTAACAAAAGTTGTTTCAGCCAAAATCAGTATTAAAACAAGACTTATTTTTTTTAGTATTTAAATCTTATTCTTTGGACATAAATATAATGAAAGGAGGGAAAATTTCTTTAGAATAATTTTAAAATATTAAAAGAGGAACACGGAAAAAAAGTACGTGAACTCTTTTTTTTGTATACATATATGACAAAAGGAGGATCTACTTGGAATATCTCATTTTTCTGCCCTAGAAAACGTTTTAGCTGACACAGCAAAGTGATACATTGGCGCTGTGGAGAAGTTGCCGTCGCAACACTATAAAGTTTGCGCTTTTATGGCAATCTTACATGCGAATCACATATTATTCTTAAAACTTTAATGTTAAAAGATTTATTTGCATCATATCGTTATATTAGAGCAGGAAAGAAAATATATTTTTATGGATATTAACACTTTTACTATCATTTGCATATCGGAATAAAGTCATTATTATAAATAAATCACTTTCATTGTGTGCTATTTTTTTCAACAAATTCTAAATTTCGAAATTTGTTAATAAAACTCGTGGTTCGATGAACCTATTAGACAAATTAATCGAACAGTTTTTTTTTCTATTTTTGCTTCTTATTTCGTTGTGGAAAAAAATAATATCGGAACAGTAGTGTTCCACAGAAGGGAAATTTAGCATTAGCCACTGTGCTGCCATCTCGAGATGAAAGGCGAAAAGTTATTTTCCGAAGGGTTAGGAAGTTTTCATTTCGATGAGAATCTCGATTCCTTAAGATCCATTATGCCATTATTTTTCTGGGGGAAAACGGAAAAGTTTGTTCCCCTTGTTTTGAAGATTTTCTCCTCCGTGCTTCCTTCTCTTTTGCCAATAATACCAATAATATTCCTAAAAGGCACGTACGTCGCCTAAATTTGGAAAAAGCGGAAGAAAATCCCCCATGGAAGCTGAATACACTGACTATCCCACTTTTTAACAGCAAATTCCTTTTCATTTCCATTCAACAAAAAAGTTTGTTGTGTATATACATGCATCTAAATTCTAAACACCCGGAAGTTATCCAGGAAGTCAAGAGTCGATTCTCTAAAGTAAAAGGAGATGTAGTTATTTCTATTCCTCCTCGCGATTCTCCTATTCGATTTTCCCAACCGAAAATAAAGCGTCTTTCGTGTCCCAATGTGAAATAGGTGCCGCAGAGCCTGACGGAGGTAATAAATAAGGATCCGACGGTCTACGCGGCTGCAGGTCGTGATAAGCGTTCCTTTTGCCCCCTTTTTAGAGGTATATATATATGTATATATGCGCCAAAATATTTTCTATTTCTTGGTACTTCAATTTCGATTTTTATTTTTCATTTGTTGCGTTTGTTCTCCATCAGGTTGTGGTATACTCGTTTCTTAATTTTGTGGCTGGCACACATGCGGTGCGATGGTATTAGATTGCATTTTCTGGTATACTATATATCGTATATACACGACTACTGGTACAATAAGGCGTGCAATGCTACCAACTATAACGAATAGGTAGCAAAACGCCTTCATCCCCTACGGGCAAGCACGAAACACCCATTTCTCATATCAGTTTTGCCGACACTTTCGAGAACTTGCCCCTTATTTTGTGCCCCGCAGGCGTCGACGTCCCGACGTCATCCCCCCCTTCTCTCTTCTTTTTCTAAAAGTCGGAAAAATCCGCATTGTATGAAATTTAAATTTTCTTTTTTATTATTAGTTTTTTTGAGGATGTCAAATTGAGACAAAAAACGAAATTGGACAGTTTTTTCATAAAAAAAAAATTCACGGTCCATTCCTGGCCATGAATTATTTTTCCCGGTCATAAAGAATAACTCTCAAAAAAAGTTATTCCATGAAAGATGAAAATATAGTAAATATTGATAGTTTGTTAATCAACATGAAACATGAATATAGAGGTTGTCTCTTAAAACTTTATTTTATTTTTACCTGGTTTCAAGACAAAACTCTGACTTTGCGTCCAAAATCCTAAAAATATTTTGGTTTAGGTACTCCAAAAATAATTGAAATTGCAAAAAATGTTTGTAATATATTTTTTTTAAACATCTTTAATTGTAAAATCATTTGGAACTTAAATAGATTTTTAAAATAAATATTTCATCATTATCAACATTTCGCGCGCTTAAGCGAGCGGCTAACTTCTTCCTGACTTTTCCAAATAAAATTAGCAATTTTAAAAATAATATAATTTAAAAATTTTCTAATTTAAATTTTTATTGAAAACACTAAAAAAAATTCAAAAAAAAAATAAAATTTGTTCTTATAAAATTCATCTATGTTCAAAATTTGAAAAAAAATTCTCGTAAAAATCCCAATTATCTTTATAAATAATAAAATTCTTCTCCAAAGTTCAATTATTTTCATAAATGTCAAAAATAATTCTTGTTCTAATTTCAATTATTTTCAAAAAATTTTCTATAATTTCAATGATTTTCAATATCTAAGATTTTAATAAAATTTCTCAAAGCGAATTCGATTATTTAAAAAAAATTTAATAAAATTGTATGTAAACATTTAATTATTTTCATAAATAATAAAAATTTCACAGGAATTCAATTATTATTTTCATAAAAAATAATTTAAAATTCTGGAAAATAATAATTGAATTAAAATGATGAAAATAATTTTTATGAAGTTACAGTAACAATATTTTTAGAATATAAAATAATGATTTCATCTTTAATTATTAGAAAACATGAAGAAATCGATCACTGTTCTAATTAGTTCGAATTTTTACTAATTCATCCAATTTATTTTGTAATAATATTATTGCAAAAAAAAATTCATAAATTGATTTACTTTTTACTATTTTATAGGATGTGAAATTTTTTCGACGAATTTAATTAAAATTGTATATTTTGGTCAATTATTGTTAGAAATAGAAAGAATTCAAAATTAAATTTAATATATTTTCTTTTCTCTTAAGTCTGTTAAGTTGAACAACAAAATTCATAATTTTCTTATAAATTCTAGAAATATTGAATATTCTTCCGGTACTTTTGATGAAATCCACTAACAAAATACATAACGATTTTATTAAAGATCGTTCAATCTTTATTAATGAAATATATAATTAATAAGTCTTAAAATAAATATTTCTATTTTTTCTTACAAAAATAATCAGTGTTTTTAGCAAAAAAATTTCAAAACTCCCGGGCAAGATAAAAATTCACTGTCATTTCCCGGTTTCCGGTCCAGCGGCCACCCTGCAAATTAAAAATATTGCGAAGCAATATTTTTATTATTCACAGATTTTTCAAGGATTTCAAATTGAGACAAAAAAAAGAATCAAAAATATTGCGAAGCAATATTCTTGTTTTTTGTATCAATTTGATATCGTTAGAAAAACTGAAAATTACAGTTTGGCAAATTTTAGCTCTTCTATTATACGAAATTTTTTTTTTGAGAAAATTATACTTTTTGTAATTATATATTTGAATGTTTAGAATTCTTTTTTCCCTTTTTGTTTTAATATTACGTGTGCTATATTTTATGAGAGCAAAGTTCCATTAAAAAAAAAGATAAAAATTGCAGACAACGTATGACCTTATCCATAATCATGTCGTCTAATCATCTGTATAAATTATACACTAAAGATTTGTGTGAATGAATAAAATTGTAATAAATTTTATCTCTCGATGTATTAAAATTAAGAAAAAAAAGCTAATACCAATATTACTTTTATAATACTATAAAATTATGAATTGTTTATGAAAAGTAATTTTTTATAATTATAAATAAATTTTATAATAAATAAATATATCATATAAATATTAATATATTATATAAATTTATTATGTTAATATTTATAATAAATAAATAAAAGCAACGTTCGTGAAGAAAAGGACCTAAGAAGCAAAATTTGACAGGTTATGTTTGATATATTTTCACATTGAATGAAGGATTCTTTTATAATTTTGTAAATGAAAAATAATTTTTATTTACTATTTCAAATGTAATAGAGGGTTGAAAATAATTATTTTGAATCGAGAGTCAACCCACTTTGTGTATTTTAACTTCAGACTTGAAAAACATAACCTATAAAATTTTGCATCTTAGGTAAAATTTAGTAGGTTTTTGGGGGGTTTTTTTTACCTAGAAAAACGTAATAAAAGTAGTAAAGGAAAAGATATAACAATGAAATCAAATCATTGTGAAATTGATACAATAACAGACAATAAACAAGATGTCAAAAAAGGGTGCGAATGTAATATATTGACAACAATGGGATTTTACAAAAAATAACTCGATGTTTTCTAATAATTTTCCAATGTATATCTATATAAATTATAAAATTTTCTAGTTTTTATCTCAATTGTTAGACGGAAGTGTTTTCTGATTGTTCCCCGTTTTCAAATGCTATATATACATCGATTTTCAAACGAGGAGAAATTCAACACGATCCCAACAATTGGTTAAGAGCAATAAAGCAATTTTACTCACTTTAGAGAAGGTTTATTACTCCGATCTCAAACCCCAATAATACTCACACTCTATATGGTATATGTTGAGTGTTAGCAAAAGGATTGTCATTGAAACGATGCTCATGGAATGAGAGAGAGATAGAGAGAGAGAGAGAGTGAGGGAGAATGAGAGAGAAAAGGGAGGGGGAAGACATTGAATAGAGGGTTTGGGATGATCATGGTGTCGGCGCACGCCGGGAGACTAACGTTTATGAGAATTTAAATACGCCATTCCTGTTCGCTTCCCGTCGGATTCAAAAATTTCTGTATATTTTTCGTTTGGACTCGAAAGAGCAAGATTTCTTTATTTCTATTTATTTATTTATATATTTTCTTTCCTTATTTCTTTTCTTCTTCCTTTCTTTCTTTCTTTATTTCTTTCCTTTCTTCCTTCTTACTTCTTTTCTTCTTTCTTCATTTCCTTCTTTCTTCAGGATTCTATACTAAAAATATTGGTTATTTTGTGAGAAAAAATAGAAATATTAATTTTAATTTTTAAATTAAGAAAATTTACTAGAAAGTCAGGTAATTTTATCAAAAGTAGGTACCAGAAAAATATTAAATTTCTACAATTCACAAGAAGATTCTAAATTTTGTTGTCCAACGCAACAGCCTTTAAAAAAAATAAAATATTCAATATAATTTCAAATTCTTTCTATTTCTAACAATAATATTGAACTTCACAGATTTGAAATTGAATTTATTTTAAATAATTTTGAGAATTAATTTTATTCAAAAATTCAAGAAATAATTGAATTTTGTAAAAGTTACGCTTTCGATTTTTATAAATATTATATAATTTATTAATAGAACTATAGCTATTTAATTTATTATAATTATATAAATGAATTACAAAAATTTTTATTTTCAAAAATTATCTTCAATTTTTGAATAATTTAAGATAATAATTTAGATACAAAATTTAAAAAAATTCAATTTTAATATAATTCTTTAAAACAGTTCAATTATTTTCAAATATTTAATATAAAATTCTTCGCACGAGATTCAATTTACTTTCATATTTAGAATAAAGCTCCTCACAGAAATCCAAATACTTTCAATAAAATTTTAGTGAAATTTCTCGAAAGAATTCAATATATAGAAGAATTTAATTATTTTCAAAATACAATTTTTATTGAATCTCTCAAAATAATTTAATTATTTTCACAAAATTTCCATAATATTTTTCAAAACAATTAAATTATTTCAAAAATTTTAATAAAATTCTAAGCAAAAATGAAATTATATCAGATTGAAATTGAAAATTAATAAAAAGTTGCGCTTTCAATTTTTACAAATAATATATGAATAACTATAGGAAAACTGGCTATTTAATTTATTATAATTATGTAAATTACAAAATTTTTTATTTCTAAAAATCATCTTCAAATTATAAATATAATTCCAGATACAAAATCTAAAAAAAATTTAATTGAATTTCTCAAGAGAATTTAATTATTTTCACAAAATTTCCATAAAATTCTTATAGCAAAAAGTAAATTATTTCAGATTCAAAATTATAAAAAATTACAAAAAGCAATATAAAAATGTTAGTGAAAATGTTATATTTTAAAATAGAAAAAATTTCACACAAAAAGTAGTAAAAAATAAATTGATTTACGAATTTTCTAAAAATTAATTTTTTAATTCTAAAGAAAACGAAACATGAAAATAAATAAAAAAAAATCAGTTTTTCTTAGAAAATAAATTTTTAAAAATTCGTATTTTGCATTAATATCAATTCGGTTTTCTACAAAAAATTTATAAATAACTATTTTTATATTTTAGAATGTTAAACTAACATTACAAATATTAGTAATTTCGATTGAATTTCAAAAAGTTTCAAATTACGGTTTTAGAAAATTTGAATTATTTAAAAAATTCTAATTAAAAATTCTGAATAAGTTATTTGTTTGAAATATTTTAATTCGTCTGTTTCTGAAGTTATAGTTATATTTTTTTAAAAACTTAATTAAAAAATTTTCAAATTGTCTTGTAAGCAAAAGTGGATCTTAGAAATATTTTAGTTTCAGATGAACTTTTTTTGAATAATTGCAATTTTATGGAACTATCTCAAAAAATATTAAAAATTGAATTAGATAAGAATTTTAGTTATACAATGTCTATAGAAAATAATGGAATTTGAAATCTTGAAAACAAATTTTTGAGTTTTTTTATGACCGGGAAAAACAATTCATTAAAATTTTATTTAGAAACATTTTTAAAAAAATTTCTTTAAAAATTCTGAAATATTTTTATTTATTTTAGTTTTAGGTAAACTTTTTTTTTGAAATAATTGAATTTTTAAAGAATTTTCTCAAAAAATATTTAAAATCATTGAATTAGAAAAGAATTTTATTTAAAATTTCTAGAAATTAATTTAATTGAAATCCTTAAAATAATTTTGTATAAGTTACAGTATAGCAATTATTCTTATAAATTATTGACTTTCAAAGGTTTTGAAATTTGAAATTTTTAAAAATCTTTATTCCTGTAAAAAAACAATAATACTGATTAATTTTTTTTTAAATTTATTTTATATATAGTTCCTAACAATTTTACAATTAGATATTTGAAAACGAATGTATTACAAACATTTTTTTTGAGTATTTTATTATTCTTAGAGTGAAATAATAAAGTATTTTTTAGGGTCAGGGAAAAGTCAAAAATCTGTCTGTAAATAAGGGAAAAGTCCGAAAATAATTTATTTTGATAATTTTTCTTTATGACCGGGAAAAATAATTCATTACGAGGAATTTTTTTTAATGAAAACAGCAGTCACCGTAATTTTTTTCTTTTTTTTTTTATGTATTTATTTATTTTTTTATCACTGGTATACAAACAGTGCAGAAATTGGGTAAAATGCCACAATCTGAAGAATCTTGCAAATAGTCGACCAATCGTTATTGTCACGTTCTCGCCTAACAAAAAAAAATAGTATTCTATTTATCATTTTTCTGATTTGCATCTATACATTTTATTCTCTTGAAATATATATACAAGATATTTGTCAATGATGATTTCTTTTTTTATCCTTATCGCAAAAAGCGTGAGATGCTTTTTGAAATACTTTTGCGAGAGGATTTTATGAAGCGATGGTAAAGCGGTGTTGGCTGTCAAGAGAGTATCGGTTGAGATGTGCAATGAATTAGCCTGAGGCCATTCATTTTGAAAATGGTTCTCAACTCACTTACAAGATAACTTATTGTATACCAATGCACTATAAGAGCCGCCTCTCTACTTCATGTCGTATTTGTTTGCACAAGGTTTTGAATGAATCATATCTTTCCGTTACATACAATGAAGAAACCACTTCATCATTGACAGTCAACAATATTCTTTTTTCTATTTCTATCGACATTTTTTTTTTCACCATTCATCATTATATTGTCGAAGGAAAAAAGGTTTTCTGATAAAATTCTTATATCTTAATCAGAATAATTTTGATTTCATTTTTGATTTGTGTATAAATTTTGACTTTCACTTTGACTCTGGCCTTCACTTGGAAAATCAAAGTGAAGCTCAAAGCCAGAATCAAAGTGAAAGTCAAATTCAATAGTAAAAATCAAAAATTTAATGTTAAAGTCAAAATCGAATCGAAAATCCGAGTTAAAGTCGAAAACGAATTTAAAGTTAATGTCAAAGTTAAAATCGAATCGAAAGTCGAATTTGAAGACAAAAAATCAGTCCAGAGTCAAATACGAATCGAAAGTCAAAATTAAATTAGTAAATTGCACTCCACAATCATTATAAATACTAAAAGATACAGAATCTGATTAATTACAGAATGAGAATACAGAGTCTGATTGAAAATACAGAATCAGATTAGAAAATACAGAATCAGAAGACAAACTATACAAACTGATGGGAATATTTAAATCATTCTTTGTGTGACATTTTTGGATGCGAGACGAATTTTTATTTTCACCCGCCGGGGGAAATGGGCAAAAGAAAATCGACCCACTTGAGGTTACCGTTGAATTGGCGCGACAAAAGATGAAAAAGGAAAATATAGAGCACATTTGAGAAGAGTCTTGAGGAGGGCGAGAGAGAGACAAAAATGGGAAATGTTTCCGGAGCAAGGTCAAGTTTAATTGCATCACCTGTTCCTCTACCTGATGGTGAAAAAAAATTTCTTTAGTCACCCTAGACCCTATGCCGTAAATTACTATACTTTCTGCAATAAAAAAAAAAGAAAGAACATCAAAAGTCGTATCACACAAAAAGAAGAAGTAACACAAAAGTTTAGTTTCAAAAAAATTAACGGTATACCAAAGTCGCGTGTCCTTCACGCCAAAGGGACATTCTGTTTTCGAGAAATTCACCTCTCCCATCACTTCCCTAAACACAGGTAAATTTTCCCGGGTAAACTGTTCACAATTTCCTTTCACAAACTTTATGATCTAAGTTTACTCCTCAATGGAGGTAATTAACGAAATTATTATGTTGTTTCGAACTACAATTGCATTTAATTTTTGGAAAATAATTTGTTTCCGGAGAGACTATTAGGAGAAATAATTATTAGAACTAAGTGGTTTAAAATTTAAATACACTGAGAAAAAAATGCTATCGAATCAATGAAATATTATTGTTTGTCGCAATAAACGGCTTGTTGAATATCGTTCGAATACAAATACTGCTGGCGGACTTCGCACTCAGCTACTAAAACCTACTATATTTACTACTTTTTTACGTTATGCTACCAATTGGGTATTATTTTTTATTTCAGCCACTAAAAGCTACTATTTCTAATTTTTTTTAGAATGTTCACTACTTTAAATTCGCTAATACTATAGAAATAAAAAAACGATTCATTTAATTTCAAAAAATATTCAAAATTCAATTATTTTCAAAAAATATTCGAAATTCAATTATTTTCAATAAATATCTAGTATTTTCGGAAAAATCAATTATTTAACAAAATTTTCATACAATTCTTCACAATAATTCAATTACTTTCAATAACATTTTTCATGAAAATTGAATTTTTAAAAAAAATTTTTGATAAAATTCTAAGTAAGAATTCAGTTATTTCCATAAATAATAAAACAGATCGAAGAATTTCAATTATTTTTAATAATATTTTAAATTAACTAATCGAAAAATTCAATTATTTTCACAAATAAAGTTTTCCACAAGAATTCAATTATTTAAAATAAAATTTTCGTAATATTTATTATATTTCGAAAAAATTAATTATTTAAAACAATGTTTATAAAATTGTTATAAAGAATTGAATTATTTTACAGAAATAACAAAATTTTTCACAGAAATTCAATTCTTTTTAAACATTAAAATGAAATTTTTCGCAATAATTCAATTATTTTTAAAAATAATAAAATTCTTCCCACGAATTCAATTATTTTCATAAATAATAAAATTTCAACAGGAATTCAATTAATTTAGAATAGCATTTTTGAAAAATCAATTATTTAACAAAATTTTTATACAATTCTTCACAATGATTCAATTACTTTCAATAATAATAAAATTTTTCATGGAAATTGAATTTTACAAAAAAATTTTTGATAAAATTCTAAGTAAAAATTCAGTTCTTTTCATAAATAACAAAACACGTCGAAGAATTTCAATTATTTTTAATCATATTTTAAATTGACTAATCAAAAAATTCAATTATTTTCACAAATAAAGTTTTCCACAAGAATTCAATTATTTAAAAAAAAAATTTCGTAATATTTATTATATTTCGAAACAATTAATTATTTAAAACAATGTTCATAAAATTCTTATAAAAAATTAAATTATTTTCAAAAATAGAAAAAAAATTTTTCACAGAAATTCAATATTTTTAAACATTTTAATAAAATTTTTAGCAATAATTCAATTATTTTCATAAATAATAAAAATAATTCCCGAAAATTCAATTATTTTGAGGCATTTTAATAAAATTCTTATAGCAACTATTCAATTATTTTTATAAAGAATAAAATTCATCTCAGGATTTCAATTAATTTTTAAAAAAATTTACAGGAATTGCTCGAAAAATGTAATTATTCTTAAAAATTTGATTTTAATTCCTCAAAAAATTAATTATTTAAAAAAATGTTTTGTTTTAAATTCTTTGGAAAAATTGAATTATTTACAAAAATATTACAATTTTTCACAGGAATTAAATTATTTTCAAATGTTTTAATAAAATTGTTCAAATGAAATCAATTATTTTAAATACAATTTTAATTAAATTTTTTCAAATTATTCAATTATTCTTTTAGATTTTAATAAAATTCTTCTCAAGAATTCAATTATTTACATAAATAATTCTTCGAAACCATGTAATTATGTCGATAAATAACAAAATTATTCCCGAAAATTCAATTATTTTGAGGCATTTTAATAAAATTCTTGGCAAAATTCAATAGCTTTTAAAAATTTAATAATATTCATCACAAGAATTCAATTATTATTTTTCAAAGTAATAAATTTCTTCTTGAAAATTCAATTATTTAAAAAAATTGCAATAATTCAATTATTTTCATAAATAATAATATTCTTCTTATGAATTCAATTATTTTCATAAATAATAATATTCTTCTTATGAATTCAATTATTTTTGAAAATTTTGCAAAAATTCTTAGCAACTATTCAATTATTTTTATAAATAATAAACAAACAAGAATTGATAGAGAAATGTAATTATTCTTAAAAATTTGATTTCAATTCGTCAAAAAAATCAATTATTTAAAAAAATTTTTTTCTAATTCTTTGAAAGAATCCAATTATTTACAAAAATATTAGAATTTTTACAGTAATTTAATTATATTATATATATTCAAATATTTTAATAAAATTGTTCAAAAGAAATTAATTATTTTAAGTACCATTTTAATTAAATTTGTTTGATAAAATTAAATTATTCTTTTAGATTGTAACAAAATTCTCCTCAAGAATTCAATTATTTACATAAATAGTTTTTCGAAAGAATTCAATTATGTCGATAAATAACAAAAATAATTCCCGAAAATTCAATTATTTTGAGGTATTTTAATAAAATTCTTTGCAAAATTAAATTATTTTCATAAATAACAATATTCATCACAAGAATTCAATTATTTTTAAAAATAATAAATTACTTCTTGGAAATTCAATTATTTTAAAAAATTCTAATAAAATCGTTCGCAAGAATTCAATTATTTTTGTAAATAATCAAATGCTTTTTAAGAATTCAATTATTTAAAAAAAAAAATAAAATACCACACGGACATTTAAAATTATTGTCAAAAATTGTAATACAATTCTTTGCAAAATTTAATTATTTTTAAAATTAAAATAGTCGATAAAAATCGATTATTTAAAAATTTGTATAAAATTCTTCGCAAAAATTAAATTTTGTTTATAAATATTTAAATTCTTTCGTGAATAATAAAATCCGTTGCAGGAATTCAATTTATTAGCAGGATAAGAAAGAAGTAAATATGTTTGATGTAAATTAGGAAAAAGTCAGTCAGGAAAATAAAAAGCATGGAATGGAATTTTTGTCAGTTTTGTGAAATGTCTTAAACGAGTTTTTTTGGTCGTCAAGTTTTATTTTTCGTTAGCTACTTTTTTTAGTTTGAATTTGTACCACGATGCTATAGTTTCATTATGCTTCTAGTTCTAAATTATGAATTATTATATTTTAATATATATTTTCTTAAGTAATACTAAAATTATTGCTTCAAAAAAATTGAATTCAATAGCATTTGCGTTATTTGGCCAATAGCTTGTTTCTCAGTGTATTGTTGCAATTGACTAATTTTTTGACTACTGTAAATAAATAAATAGACCGCAATGTTCCTAACGTACAATGGATATTTCCTCACAATCGGTTTGATTTATAGGTTCAAACTCTTGGGACAATAATTTTATTCGACGATTTCTTTTTCTTTTTGCAAAAGTACGTGCTTGGATTCCCGGATAGTGCGCGCGAAGGTAGACATAGGTGGCCGATGATGTCACTGCGATGGTTGGGTAAAAAGCGAAAAAGAAAAAAAGAAAAAAAAAATTGTCCCAGGTGATACTGGACACCGGGCCCCACCGAGCCTAAAGGGGTCTAGTCTTAAACTTAAAATTGCTCCGTCTTTGATGGCACACAGAGATTGCCAAGACACGTCGTATGTATCCCTAAGGTGTCGCTGAGTTCGAAGATGCATCAAGATAATCTTATTTTCAGTCCTCTTCTCCTTGCAAAACCAAAGCCACCTGTGCGAAATTTTTCTTTTACATTCTTTATTAAAATCAATCCATATACTTTTCTAAAAATCATTTATTACTATTTTACAGTTTGGGACAATTTTTTCAAAAAAGATAAAAATTTTTGGAGGTTCCGAAGGATTTAACTAATTTTTCTCTGTTCTGTATAAACAAAAAAAATAATAATAAAGAATTTATTAATACAATTTTTTTTAAAACGAGCGTGGTATGATATACTTTTTTGAATTTCGAAATAATACTTTTTACTTTCCATAAAAAAATAAATCAATTTTTTTTTGTTTCAGGTGAGTCTGACTGAATTCCTTGATACTTTGGCTCTAAGTGTATTAGAATTATAGAAGATCCGTAAGTAATATTATGATAATATTAAGTGTTAGTAATAATTTTTTTAAATTAACAAAATAATTTTTGAAAAATAAAAAATTAACGATGCTTTTATAAAAATACAGTCGTTTATTTGAATGTTTAAAACTTTACAAACATAAAAGTGAGATGTGAGAGAAAGACAAAAATGGCAAAAAGATCCTCACGAGAACTCCGACCAGTCTCAAGTGTTAATTAATTAACTCCGAGGAAGTTAATTACCAGTGACATTGTAAGGTGTTACAAACGACATCATAGCTCAATTGACATTTATACCAGGAAAACACATTATCTTAATCTTCAAATTTTTATCCTCGAAAGGGAAATTTTATTTTCTCATTTATATTTAACTATACCAAGTAACCAATTTTCTTTTTTTCGATTCCCTTAATTTATCATTTTTGATAAAATTCAATTTGCAAGGAATTTCCCCTATATTGAAAGTAGAAGTGAAGCAAAATGTAATATGCATATATATACAAATTAGTCTATTTGATAAAAGCGTACAAAATGAAAAATGGTGCGAAAATGGAATTTCTAGTATGGGAATAAAAATCAAGTGTTTAATTACATAAGAATGGCGTATAATCCATTTAGACATGTTAGCGATAAGTCGTGAAAACACCTCCTTCGTTTTATAATTGCTCCAGTAGGTGGATACAGGCATATATATATATGTAAATGAAAATAAAAACAACACATGTAAGAAACGTTTATCTTGGAATAAATTTTATAATACGTTCCATGCATGAAATGCTCCGCGCTTGGTACCGTTGGATGTGTTACAGAAAGGTATTTGCATATGTGTATATATACGCTATAGGACAGGGTAGGTTGCTCCTGATTAACATGGAAGGTATACTGAAACACCTGCGCTTACCTTCTCCTCATTGCAATACCTCCTCTTCCTTCGACACGAATTATAAAGCCGCACAATTGCTCACTAAACATTAATCTTCGTTAAAACAATTACATATACATTGTACAATTTTTCTAATAACTCGTATGTGCTTAATTTCAATTTGACGCTCATCAAAGTTCATTATACACTTTTCTTACAACGGCAAATAATTTCTATCACTGAGAAAAAAAAACTATTCGTCCAATAGCGCCAATGCTATTGAATCCAATTTTTTTGAAGCAATAATTTCTGTATTGAATTAAGAAAAGATATATTATAATATAATTTATAATTCAGAACTAGAAGTATAATGTTGTCTAATGAAATATGTGAAATTGTTAAAATGTACGGTTGATAGAATTTTAATAAAAAAAAAATATTAATCAGTTTAAAATAAATGTTGCCATTATTTTAAAATTTTAAATAAAATTTCGGTAAATTAATAAATGTATTTACAGATTTACAGATTCAATTTGCCAAGAATTATAATACAAAACCTTCAATTTTTTCTATTTGAATATATATGAATAAGAAATTTATTATTTAAACAAAATTTTAATAAAAGTTTCAAGGGAATTCAATTACTTACCAATTTTTTTATAAATATATGAATATGACAAAAACTTCTATTTAAATATTCTATTTAATATTAAATAACTTAATTCTTGAAGAACTATATCATAAAATTATTATTTATAAATTATTTTAATGAATAATTTTACTTAAAAATTTCAAAATTAATTGGATTTCAAAAGAGTAATTGCGTTTACAATCTTATTTATAAATAGATGAACTTCAAAGGTTTCAATTTGAAATTTTAGAAAATATCAATTTTTTATGAATTTAAAAAGAAATTTTAAGAAAAACTGCTTGCAGAAATTCAATTATTTTCAAAAATTAAAAAAAATTCTAGTCAAAATTTCAATTATCTTTATAAATAATAAAATTCCTCTCCGAAATTCAATTATTTTCAAAAAATTTAATAAAATTCTTGGCAAAATTTCAATTATGAAAAAATTTTCCTCATTTCAATTATTTTTAATATAGGATATATTAAAAATAATTGAAATGAGTAAAATAGTATATATACTATTTTAATAAAATTTTCCAAAAGAATTCAATTATTTAAACAAAATTTTAATAAAAGCTTTAAGAGAATTCAATTACTTACCAATTTTTTATAAATTTCTTCGAACCAATTCAATTATTTTTAATTTTTTAATGAAATTTCTCGAAAAAATTCAAAAATGTTTCCAAAAATCTTCGAAACAAAATTCAATTATTTTCGTAAAAAATAAAATTCTTTGAAGCAATTCAATTATTTAAAAATTTTTATTAAAATTCTTCCCAAAAATTCAATTCTTTTTAAATATAAACATTTTCAAAGGAATTCAATTATTTAAAAAGTTTTTTTTTAATTCTTCGACAGATTTCAAATATTTATTTATTTATTTTTTATTTATTTTTTTTTATTATTTTCAATTTTTTAATAGCATTTTTCGATGGAATTTAACTATTTTCAAAAAGTTTTCAAAAATTCTGAGAAATTCAATTAAATAAAAAAATTTGAATAAAATTCTTCACAAGAAATTAATTATTTTCATAAATAATAATATTTTTCTCCAAAATTAAATTATTTTCACAAATAAATTTTTTCAATGGGAATTCAATTCTTTAAAAAACATTTTTAATAAAATTTGTTGCAAGAATTCAATTATTTTTTCATCTTAAATTTTTTACAAGTTATTGAATTTTAAAATCTTAATTCCTATTGAAAAATAATAATAAATAAATATTTATTTAAAAAAGAAGTTATTAATGTTTTCGTTTAATTTCACAATTAAAAAAATTATGAAAATAATTTTAAATCAGTGTAAAAAAATTTATTATTTATGAAAATAATTGAATTATTGTGAAAAAATTTATAAAAAATTTTTAAGTAATTTAATTCGTTTGAAATTTTTATTATTTATGAAAATAAATAAATGTTTTCCTAGAATTTTATTAAAATTTTTTTAAATAATTAAATTTAACTGAAGAAAAATTTTTGGACATATATATTTGAAATTTTTGCCAAGAATTTGATTAAAATTATTGAAAATTATTAAAATTTTGCCAAGAATTTTATTATACAGTTTTTGAAAATAATTGAATTTTAAGATGAATTTTATTATTTATAAAGATAATTGAAATTTTAACAAGAAATTTATTAAAAAATTTGTTAAATAATTATATTTTAGAGAAGACTTTTATTGTTTATAAAGATAATTGAAATTATGACTAGAATTTTTTAAATTTTTGAACTTAATTGAATTCTTTAGGAAAATTTTATTAAAATAGTATATATTAAAAATCATTGAATTGAGGGAAATTTTTGAAAATAATTGAAATTTTGCTATGAATTTTATTTAAATTTTTGAAAATAATCGAATTTTGGAGAAGAATTGAAGTATTTCTAAAGATAATTGAAATTATGACGAGAATTTTTAAAAATTGTTGATCATAATTGAATTTCTGCGAAGAATATTTTATTACTTTTGAAAATAATTGAATTGTTGTAATGAATTTTATTACTTTTGAAAATAATTTAATTTCTACAATCATTTGTAATTTTTTTTTAAAATTTTTCAAATTGTATCGTGCAATATTTTCAGTAGTTTTTTAATTGTCGAATCAGTGGAAAATGACTGAAATTTCAGTTATTTTAGAACCTAAAGTTATCGAAACGTTGCTTCACAGTTTTTCTAAGGATATCAAAATTGAGACAAAAAACGAATCAACACTTTTGATTCGTTTTTTGTCTCAATTTTGATATCCGTAGAAAAACTGTGTTCTCTTTTTCTTGTGACAACAATAACATGTCATAAAACAACTATGTTATTTTACTCCTTCCAAGGATCGGAGCTTCTATATTTATTTAATGGAAATTAAAAAAGTTTATGATATTTATAAAAAAGTAAAAGACTTATTGGAGTTTGAGAAAGAAAAATCCATCTTTATCAACATCAATATCGATGAAGTGGTAAAAGTTTTACTAGGGGAATTATCAGAATCTAGGATTCTTCTTCCTCACTTATGCATGAGATATCCAACGGAATTCCCATAAAGAGCGAGACCTTCTCGACATATATAGGTATAGGAAACGTTCCGCGTTCTCGAGTTCAGGAGTGCATGTTCCACTGCACATCTAGATCGACATTATATACCTTTACTACCACTTAAACTCATCGGATTTCTGCGATATCCAACATGTATATAGAAATTCTTCATTTATATATAAAACTCGATTGCAAATTTATTTTATACTCTTTTTTTTAGAGTTTTTCTATAAGGATATCAAATTAAAATTGTTGTGAACCAACGTTTTTTGCAAGCCTCGAATCCAGGGAAAGTATTTAAAAATACGGAATTTAGGGACCAAAAATTAAAAATTATTTTTAACTATAATGATAATAATTATATGAAATTCTATTTCGTAGAATAATCTGGAATATCCATTACTGTTAGGGTACTAAAGTTAAAAACTGAATTATAGTAATTTTTCCTCTCGAGAAAATTTGCACAAACAAAAAATTTATTAAAATTTGATACAACTTATAGCAGCATTATAGGCCCGAATTGTTAGCAAACAGTTTCGAGCTGATTCAGATTTAGAGAGAACATGCTTATCTGTTTAGGTATATGGAAACCCAGCGAATGTGTCCAAGCGAAGGGATTGAGAAGATTAATTGGATATATCCCCAACATGCGCCTCTATCTTTCCTGAGCACGTTGCCTAAATAATTAAGGGTCCTCGACCATTTCATTTTAATCCAAACGAGCGTTATTACACATTTTTCTTATTAAAAATAACTTCAAAAATATTATCCACAAAAATTTGATAAATTCCTATTTGGATTTTTGTTTTCTTCACTTTTCTAAATTACTTATGTCATTAGTTTTCTAAATTTAGCAAACCATGACCAAAGGCAAAAATAGTTTAGAACCAAAAAATAACAAGAAATGCATATCGTAAGTACATATAATTAAATTTAGATTTAATTATACCTACGAAATGCATTTCTTGATATTACAGCATTTTCTATTAACACCACAGTAAAACGTGAGGTATTAAAATAACACCAGAATGGATTAAAATAATCTGCAACAGTTTAATTCCTCTAGGAATAAATTAACACCAAAAAGGATTAAAATAATCTAGTTTGGTGTTATTTTTAACTATGAATGAAATTTTACTTTAAGTAAAACACCAAAGTCAACGATTTGTAAAAATTCAACGAATTTAGCTTCTCCAGGGAGAATAGTAAGTTAGTAAGTTAATTACTAACTTAGTTACTAACTTACTAACTAACTTAGTAACATAGTTACTAAATTCAATTGTGTTCAAAATTAAAAAAATTCTCGTCAAAATTCCAACTCTCTTTATAAATAATAAAATTCTTCTCTGATATTCAATTATTTTACAAAATTTTAATCAAATTCTTGTCAAAATTTCAATTATTTTCAAAAGTTTTCTAAAATTTAATGATTTTTAATATCTACTATTTCAATAAAATTTTACAATAGAATTCCATTTTTAAAAAAAAATTTGAATAAAATTCTACGCAAACATTCAATTATTTTCATAAATAATAAAAATTTTTAAAGGAATTCAATTATTTACAAATTTTTTTATAAATTTCTTCGCAATAATTTAATTATTTTCATAAATAATAACATTTTTACAGGGATTCAATTATTTTTATAACTAATAAAATTCTTTTAGGAATTCAATTATTTTCATAAATAATAAAACTCATTGCAGAATTTCAATTATTTTTAATGCAATTTTAATCGAATTCCCCGAAAAATGTAATTATTCTTAAAAAATTTTATTAAAATTCGTCCAAAGAATTTAATGATTTAAAAAATTCGTTGATAACATTTTTTATGAGAATTTAATTTCAAGAAACATGAAATTAATAAATTATTTACTTTTGCATTTAAACAATTAAATTCTTGTAGAATTTTGTAATAAAAATTGATTTAAAAATTAATTTTAGTTAAAATTTTAGATTAAAATTAAATATTAAAAGCATTATAACGTGAATTATTAGAAATAATTAAATTTTGAAAAAGTTTCAAATTAAAATCACTAAAATTCTTAATTTTTCATATTTTTGACAAACAATAAAATCACTGAAATTCTTAATTTTTCATATTTTTGACAAACAATTCTGTAGAATTCATTTTTTTTAATAGGATTTATATTGAAATTATTTCAAGTTTTTATTTTTCAATATATATTTAATTGCAGAATTTCCGAATAATTGCAATTTTGTAAAATTTAAATGTAAACAAATGAATTTGAAAATTCGCAAAGAACGTTTTAAAAAATTATTGAAAATAATTGATTTATTGAAGAATTTTAGTTCAAAACACTATAGAAAAAAATTTAATTTTAGAGAAGTTAGAAATTATTGCAGAAATTTAATTATTTTCAAGAGTAATAAAATTCTTCTCAAGGAATCAATTATTTTTACTAATAATAAAACTCATCGCAGCGTTTTAATTATTTTTCATACACGGAGAAAATTTGTTCCTTATATTTTACCGAATTTTTCAATAAAGTTGGGATATAGTAGCATAATCGTAATTTTTAATAATTTTTATATTATTTTTTCGGTAACAATATTTAAAATCTAATGTGATATCTTTATTCCTTAAGAACTAGTACTGTAAAAGTTGAAAAAAAATTGAAACTGAACGTTTAATGTAAATTAAATAAATACCTCCTTGATGGGCACTAACGTTTCAGGAATAGTTCGGTAAAACTTTCTTGACTTGCCTAAAGTGTTAGTTTTCAGGAATAGTTCGGTAAAACTTCCTTGACTTGCCTAAAGTTTTAGTTTTCTGGATTGAAATACTTTATTTCAAGTGTCCCGCAGTCGAATGAAAGACTTTCACACTAATAGTTGATTTTTCCAACTTATTTAGACTTAATTAATAATCATTTTATTATTATTTAAATTAAAATTCAATTAATTAATTATTTTAAACACTAATTAATTGCCAAATATGTAATAAATGCTTTTAAATCAAGTAAAAAGAAAATATAAAATGGCAATAACATACTTATTTTTTTAACATATAATTTATTCATTTTAATTAAATATGAATAATAGTAAGTAAGTAAGCAAATAAACATAAGTAAGTAAGCAAAAAGGAAATAAATAAGTAAGCAATTAAACATATAAGTAAGTATGTAAGTAAGTAAATAAGTAGGTAAGCAAGTAAGCAAAAAGGAAATAACTTGCTTGCTTACTAGCTTACTTTCCTTCTTGCTTACTTTGCTTACTTGCTTATTTCTTTCTTGCTTACTTGCTTACCTACTTATTTGCTTACTTCCTAATTTCCTTCTTGCTAACTTGCTTGTTTTCTTTCTGCTTACTTACTTCCTTATATGCTTACTTGCTTACTTTCTTATTTCCTTCTTGCTTACTTTGCTTACTTGCTTACCTACTTATTTGCTTACTTCCTAATTTCCTTCTTGCTTACTTGCTTGTTTTCTTTCTGCTTACTTACTTCCTTATATGCTTACTTGCTTACTTTCTTATTTCCTTCTTGCTTACTTTGCTTACTTGCTTATTTCCTCCTTTCTTACCTTGCTTACTTGCTTATTTCCTTCTTGATTACTTACTTTCTTATTTGCTTACTTTCTTTTTCCTTCTTGCTTACTTTATTCCTTATTTGCTTACTTGCTTATTTCCTTTTCGCTTTTTAATACCTCACAATTATTATTTAATATTTCAGAAAGATTAATTTTCTATTAATTAATTTAATAATTTCCAACTTGCACTTTTAATATGTATATTTTTAATTTTAAACACAAAAATTTGAGAATAATAAGGATTTTCATAAATTATTGTTTTATTCCATTCAATACAAATTTAAACATTTTTCTTTATAATAATAAAAACATAATTTAAAAATATTTCATAAATTGACCTTGAATATAGTTAGAAATGATTCATTAATATAAATAATTTTTAATTTTGTACAACGATAGATTATTAATTTGAATCTTTCTCACAAGCGGTGAAATAAAATTGAGATTAATATATAAGGACAGTTGAAACTTTCTGAAGCATTAATGTAAAGCGTGCGATGTGTGTATTAGTGTATGCGTTTAGAATGTACTGTAGGCAGGTGTATCAATTAGTATTTGTTCGTAAACAATTGTAGGGGGTTTAGGTAGTGATTAAAGTTGGTAAATTGAGAGTTACGGCAGTATTAATATAGATCTACTGAAGTAACATTATTTTTTATTTTTGTTCTTCAAGTTTTACCGAACTTTCAGTAAATTGCAACTCGTCAGTTTTACCGAAGACTTTAACTTACGTTTTACCGAACTATTCAATAAATTGCAACTCGTCAGTTTTACCGAAGACTTTATCTTACGTTTTACCGAACTATTCAATAAATATGAATGTAGCGAGCACTTGGCTTACGTTTTACCGAACTGTAAGTGAAGCGCTAATACATGTATCGTGAACTTTATGATTTTTACATTATTTTTCAATGCAATTTCTTTTACAGTCTAGTTCTTGAAAAATTACTGTTTTGACACTTCATCCCAGTTTTACCGAACTAAATTCAGTAAAATTTCAGGAATAAATTTTCTCCGTGTACAATTATAATTAAATTCATTGAAAAAAGTAATTATGTTCATGCAAATTTTAATAAAATTCGACAAAAGAATTCAATTATTTAAAAGTTTGTTAATAAAATTCTTTATTAATTGAATTTTGAGAAACATTCAATTATTCAATAAATTATTTATTTTTGTATTTAAATAATTGAATTCTAATAGAGATTTCTAATAAGAATTAATTTAAAAATGAATTTCAGTTAAAATTTTAGATAATAATTGAATATTAAAAGCAATATAGCGTGAATTATTAGAAATAATTAAATTTTGAAAAAGTTTCAAATTAAAATCACTAAAATTCTTAATTTTTCATATTTTTGACAAACAATTCTGTAAAATTAATTCTTTTTAAAAGTTTAATACGATTTTTATTGAAATTATTATACATTTAATTGCAGAATTTACAAATAATTGAGATTTTGTAAAATTGAATTGTACACGAATAAATTTGAAAATTCTCAAAAAACTTTTTTAAAAATTATTAAAAATAATGGATTTATTGAAGAATTTTAGTTAAAAACACTAGAAATAAATTCAATTTTAGAGAGGGTTAGAAATTATTGCAGAAATTCAATTATTTTCAAGAGTAATAAAATTCTTTTTAAGGATTCAATTATTTTTACTAATAATAAAACTCATCGCAGCGTTTCAATTATTTTTTATACAATTATAATTGAACTTCTTGAAAAAAGTAATTATATTCATGCAAGTTTTAATAAAATTAGACAAAAGAATTCAATTATTTAAAAATTTGTTAATAAAATTCTTTATGAATTGAATTTTGAGAAACATTTAATTATTCAATAAATTATATACTTTTGCATTTAAATAATTAAATTCTTGTAGAATTTTCTAATAAAATTGATTTTCATTTCATAAAAATGAATTTCAGTTAAAATTTTAGATTATAATTGAATATTAAATGCCATAAAGCGTGAATTTTTAGAAATAATTGAATTTTGAAATTAATTTTTTTGAAAAAGTTTAATTGAATTTTCTTTTATATTATTTGAAGTTTTTATTTTCTAATATGCATTTAATTAAAGAATTTAAGAATAATTGAAATTTCGTTAAATTGAATATTGTAAACAAATGGATTTGAAAAATTACCAAAGAACTTTTTCGAAAATTATTAAAAATAATTGATATAAAGTAAAATTACACTTAAAAATTTTTGAAAATAATAAATGAATTGAAATAATGAAAATAATTTTGAAGAAAATAATATTCTTATAATACAAAATGATGATTTTATTACTTGGTCATCTTTAATTATTATAAAACATGAAGAAATCGTATACTCCGAGTCGAAGACTCGGAGTTATCGATATCTTCATGTTTTATAGTTATAAAGAAATTTAATGAACTAAAATTTCATTACTTATAAAAAATAACACCAAAATTATTTATTTAAATCTTTTTTGGTGTTAATTAATCTGCAACACTTTTTAATACCTCACGATTGACTGTGAATAATATAATAAAAGATTTATTTACATCTATAGTGCGATAATCAATAGCAAATTGCGACAAACAAATGTATCATTGATTTGATAGCATTTTTTTCTCAGTGTTGATATTTGTGGTGATTTGCTTGGAGAGTATAAGGAGACATTTTTGAATAGGTACAAAAAATTTATATTCCTATATGCGGTATTTTTGTTTAAGTTTGATAGAACTAACGGTATAATTATTGCTCGCGATGCGTATTGGAGTATGTGTTTGAGGGTCTCTTCGATAAAGAGGAAACGAGTTGACTGAGCCTGCACGCGAACGATAAAGCCGTTAACGATAACGAACTTGAAATGGGCGCTTCGAGGTAAAGAATACAAGAGCGGATATATCGATGTCTCTCTTACGCATTATATTATACGATGAGTGTGCTGCCGTTCTCCTCGCTTCGATTTACGTACACCTACGAGAGAGAGAAAAAAAGAGAGAGAGAGAGAGAGAATATCTCCACTGGACCACCTTAATTAAGCGTTTAAGCGATGAAACTGGTTCTGATCTTTGCTCCACTTCTGGTTGTTCTTCCCCTTATACACCTTCCTTGAGAATCGTTAAAGACGACGAACTGCGAGCCACTACAGGCAGTTTTCGTGTTTGGCGAGAAAGAGAGAGAAGAGATAAACTTTTTATTAATCTCACAATCGAATTTTTTTTAAATCAAGATATCCGGATTCTAAAGATGAAATAGTTTTGTTTCACGAAGTGAATAAATTTAACAATATTGTTTAAAATTCAGCATTTATTGAAATACAAACAACAGTTGAAACGTTCCAAAAAGACCAACACCATTTAAAAATAAAATTTCTTAAAATTTAACCCAACTTTTTTCACTTATACATTAATGGAAAAAATTATTTTATTTCATATATTTAGCTATTAGAAGCATAATATTGGGCTTCAATCATAAAATCAATGACAAGTTATCTCATCTTCTACAAATCTATGCCTATATCGTCGGCAAAATTTTTCTCATCCTCATTGAATTCGGATAAACCTGAAATAACAGAATATCAACTTACGCTCTTCTTAGAAAATATTGCAAGATTTAAATTTCAATACTAGCCTTCATCAACATCCTGTTCTTCATCATATGCAACAAATATATTATCTGCATTCTGTTCATTATCTTCATTTAATCCCGAATAGGAATTATCTTTGTGAATTACTCTCGCTTTATTTTTTACAACTGTAAATATATTTGTAAATTATAAAAGTATATCCTATGTGAAAAAAACTAGCGGTAATACTTTTGTCGGATCACTAGGCGAATTTTTTGATGCCAGGATTTCGACAAATATTACCGAAAATTTTTCCACTTGAAACATATGTATATATATAGATGATGATAAAAATAAATATTTGAATACTTTCCTCTTAGCGCATCCGTATCCCAATTAGTGGATGGTGTAACACATTTCCCATCTAAACAATACTGAAACATTCCCGAAAAAAATATTAAAATTGAAATATAGGCAGATTATGATTTTTTTGCTTTTAAGCTTATTCGTATAAGAAAAAACAATTATAACAAAATCAGACTTCGCACTCGATAATTAATTTTAAAAAAGTAGCAAAAAGTAGTTTTCAAACTAATAAAAGTATAGTAAAAAAAGTAGCTATCGAAAAATTAAACTTGACGACCAAAAAAACTCGTTTTAGACACTTTACAAAACTGACAAAAATTCCATTTTATGTTTTTTATTTTCCTGTCTGACTTATTCCTAATTTTCATCAAAAATATCTCTTTCTTTCTTTCTTATCCTGCTAATAAATTGAATTCCTGCAACGAATTTTATTATTCACGAAAGAATTCAAATATTTATAAACAAAATTTAATTCTTGCGAAGAATTTTATAAAAAATTTTAAACAATTGATTTCTTTCGACTAATTTTAAGCAAATTCTAATTTAAATAATTGAATTCCTGAGAAATTTTTATTATTCAAGAAAAGAATTGAATTCTTACGAAGATTTTTACCAAAAATTTATTAAATAATTGAACTCTGTTTGGAAATTTTATGAAAATAATAGATATTGAAAATCATTGAATTGCGAAAAGTTTTTAAAAATAATTCAATTTTACAAAGAATTCTATTCAAATTTTTGACAATAATTGAATGTCTGTGTGGTATTTTATTAAATTTTTTTGAAAATAATTGAATTCCTAAAAATCGTTTTATTATTTATGAAAATAATTGAATTCTTGCAAATGATTTTATTGAAATTTTTTTTAAATAATTGAATTCCCAAAAAGAAATTTGTTACTTTAAAAAATAATAATTGAATTCTTATTATGAATATTGTTATTTATGAAAATAATTGAATTTTGCAAAGTATTTTATTAAAATGTCTCAAAATAATTGAATTTTCGAGAATAATTTTGTTATCTATCGACATAATTACATTCTTTCGAAGAATTATTTATGTAAATAATTGAATTTTTGTGAAGAATTTTATTAAAATATTTGAAAATAATTGAATTCCTGGGAAAAATTCTAATATTTTTGTAAATCATTGAATTATTCCAAAGAATTTGAAAAGAAAATTTTTTTTAAAAATAGGTAAATTTTTTCGAGGAATTTAAATTCAATTTTTAAGAATAATTACATTTTTTGAGCAATTCCTGTAAAATTGTTAAAAATAATTGAAATCCTTCAATGAATTTTATTATCTATGAAAATAATTGAATAGTAGTTGCCAAGAATTTTACTTAAATTTTCAAAAATAGTTGAATTCCTGAGAAGAATTTTATTATTTATGAAAATAATTGAATTTCTGTGAAAAATTTAGTTACTTTTGAAAATAATTATTGAATTCTTTATGAGAATTTTGTAAACAATGTTTTTAATAATTAATTTTTTCGAAATGTAAAAAATATTATGAAAATTTTATTGTAAATATTTTAATTCTTGTGGAAAACTTTATTTTCGAAAATAATTGAATTTGTCGATTAATTATTTAAAAATATTATTAAAAATAATTAAAATTCTTCGTTGAGTTTTATTATTTATGAAAATAATTGAATTCTTGCTTAGATTTTTATCAAAAAATTTTTTTTTTAAATTGTATTTCCATGAAAAATATTATTATTAGTGAAAGTAATTGAATTATTGTGAAGAATTGTATGAAAATTTTGTTAAATAATTGATTTTTTCGAATTTTTTTTGAAAATGCTATTTTAAATTAATTGAATTCTTGTAGAAATTTTATTATTTATGAAAATAATTGAATTTAGGATGAATTTTATATATATTTTTTTTAAATAATTTGAATTGTTTTGCGAAATTTCGTAAAAATACTAGATATTGAAAATAATTGAATTTTAAATAATTGAATCGTTTTAAAGAATTTGATATAATTTTTGAGAATAGTTTTTTTATTTCTAGGATTAGCGAATTTAAATAGTGGAAATTAAAAATTAACAGAAATAGCAGCTATTAGTGGCTGAAATCTAAAAAAAGTACCCAATTAGTAGCATATAACGTAAAAAAGTAGTAAATAGTAGGTTTTAGTAGATGAGTGCAAAGCTTGTAAAATTGTTAAAGTGTTGAAAGTATTAAATTTTGCATTACTTTGTTAGTTTCGCAAGGATATCCATTTTCTGCAGTTAACAATTCAGTGACAATATTTTTCTCATCTTTAACAGGGTTAAAGACAGAAGACAAATCCAGTTCATTTTTACTAGTGCACATAATTGTACATTCCTCTTTATGCTAAAAGAATTGAAAAAACATTAATAGATGCAAGTTAATGTTAAAATTAAACATAATATAGTTACTATTACTAACATTATGGGACAGAAACATTTGAATCTTTTTACATCGTTTCCTGGGAGAGTCAAATTCATCAATTGATCTAATTAAGGGAGTAGTTGTACCAATAGTTCTGGGAGTAATTGAAGTAACTTTATATTCAAAACACATGCCCTCACTGCAAACCTAAGGAAAAGAAAACATTTATTTTCACTACTTTGAATTTTTTAATCTATTACTCCGTTATCACCCTTACTCCGTTATCAAGGCAAGGATATCCATCTTCAGCAACTATACGTTCATCGTAATTGTTTGTTGTATTTTTGCAATAAACACTGCAACCATCGTTGTACTAAAAAAGAGATAAAAGAAAAATAATCACTTAAAAGAATTGAAGTAGAAATTAAAATTTCCAAGTTCCAATGTACTAACGACGTGTGACCAATCCATTCCAAAATCTTTGCATCGTTCACTGAGATTTTTAAATGCAACTGGTGATTTATCCGTAACAGCAGTCATATTAGCACACTCTCCATTTTCACAGTACTGAAAAAGAAGAAAAGCAAGTAAAACTTAAGGCTACTATATGTACATTAAGAAAATATTTCTTACTCCAAAATTATTGCAAGGAAATCCATAATCATCGTCGAAATATTTGTAATCATTATTGTCCTCGCTATTTTCTGAATTGTCATTTTCTTTCACGCAGAGAAATTGGCACTCCATCTCGATCTAAAAAGGAAGAAAAATATTTTTAATGAGAACTTGAAAATAGCAACACGACATGGAAAATTAAACGTATTTTGTGCAATACAAACATCTGATAAAGACATTCCAATTTCTGTACATCTTTCAATGCGTGGTCTGAATGTAACTGGTATATTCGAAGGAGTAGATGAACCAGTAATGCTGACAGTATTTGTAGTTGAATCAGTAATGTTGACAGTATTTGTAGTTGAGTCAGTAATTCTGTGAGTTCTTGTGGTTGAATCAGTAATGCTGAGAGTACTTGTAGTTGTATCAATAATGTTGTCAGTATTTTTAATTGATTCAGTAATGCTGGGAGTACTTTTAGTTGAATCAGTAATGTTGACAGTATTTGTAGTTGAGTCAGTAATTCTGTGAGTTCTTGTAGTTGAATCAGTAATGCTGAGAGTACTTGTAGTTGTATCAATAATGTTGTCAGTATTTTTGGTTGATTCAGTAATGCTGGGAGTACTTTTAGTTGTATCAATAATGTTGTCAGTATTTTTGGTTGATTCAGTAATGCTGGGAGTACTTTTAGTTGTATCAATAATGTTGTCAGTAGTTTTAGTCGATTCAGTAATTCTGTGAGTACTTGTAGTTGAATCAGTAATGTTGACAGTATTTGTAGTTGAGTCAGTAATTCTGTGAGTTCTTGTAGTTGAATCAGTAATGCTGAGAGTACTTGTAGTTGTATCAATAATGTTGTCAGTATTTTTGGTTGATTCAGTAATGCTGAGAGTACTTGTAGTTGTATCAATAATGTTGTCAGTATTTTTGGTTGATTCAGTAATGCTGGGAGTACTTTTAGTTGTATCAATAATGTTGTCAGTAGTTTTAGTCGATTCAGTAATTCTGTGAGTACTTGTAGTTGAATCAGTAATGTTGACAGTATTTGTAGTTGAGTCAGTAATTCTGTGAGTTCTTGTAGTTGAATCAGTAATGCTGAGAGTACTTGTAGTTGTATCAATAATGTTGTCAGTATTTTTGGTTGATTCAGTAATGCTGGGAGTACTTTTAGTTGTATCAATAATGTTGTCAGTAGTTTTAGTCGATTCAGTAATTCTGTGAGTACTTGTAGTTGAATCAGTAATGCTGAAAGTACTTGTAGTTGTATCAATAATTTTGTCAGTACTTTTAGTTGAATCAACAATTTTAAGGGTAGTTGTAGGCAATGTCAATGTAGTACATGTTCCTTCCAGACAAGTCTGAAAAAAATTTCAACTAAAACTTATGCTAACAAGTATTACATGATGTAAAAATGATTCTTACTCCACTGTTATTGCAAGGCATGCCAATTTCAGCATTCAAGTATATCACGTATTGATCAAAGTCAAAGTCTTCTTTGTTATTAATAGCACTTTGGTTTTGGCAAATAATAACACATCCGTCATTATACTTAAAAAATGAGAAAATAAAAATTAATTAATGAAGAATATGAAATTCAATTTGGTAAATCAAATTTCGGAGTGAATTTATTATCAATCTGATACTAACAGCAGAGGAAAATGACATTTCAACCTCATCACATAGTTCTGTGGCAGATTTAAATTTAACAGGTTTATCAATTGCAGTAGTCGAATCAATAGTGTGAACGGTACTTGTAGTTGAATCTATAGTGCGAATGGTACTTGTAGTAGATGTCATATTAATACATTTTCCTTCTTGACAATACTAAAAAAAAAACATTTTTTTTTAACTGAAACTTGTGGTAACAAATTTTACATTCTGCAAAATTGATTCTTACTCCACTATTATTGCAAGGCAAACCATAATCAGCCTCCAAATATTTCGTACGTGATCGTTTGTCATTATTTTCAAATTTGTTGGAATTGTAATCTTTTATGTAGCAGATAATAACGCATCCGTTGTCGTACTAAATGAGTCAAAAAAACAAAATATAAATAAGCAAACAAAGCAAAAGATAAATTAAATATGTTAAGAGCTTAGATTAGGCTTACAAAATTAGTGATTAATTAATTATTTATTAATTATTTTTTAAATTCATACATCACGTGACCAAGACATTCCAATTTCTTCACATCGCTTAGGGGAAGATTTAAAAACAGGCAATTTATTCAAAGTTGTAACAGCAGTAGCAGTAGTGGCAGAAGTAGTAGTATGAGTAGTGGTAGGAATAGTAGTAGTGGTGGCAGTAGTTGTAATAGTATACGTTCCGTCAACACATTTTCCATCCATACAGTTCTATAGAAAATAAGTCAGTTGAATTAATAACTTATAGTAATTTATAGTTCAAAATTTTTTCATATTTTAAAAATAATTTTTACTCTATTCTTAGAACATGGAAATCCATTTGGAGCTGCTATATTCTCCCATATAATTTGACTTTCATGAAAAGTGTTTTTAAAATCATCTGGAATGTTGTAAATCTCTTTTTCGCAGATAAAGGTGCATTCTTCACTTATCTGAAATATTAAAGTAACTTTGAGTTTTATTTGAGTTTTATTAAGTAACTTTGATATTAAAGTCACTTTGACTTTCAAAGTCAATGTCAGAGTGAAAATGAATGTCAAAAATCAAAGTCGAATTCCATAATTTTAATGTCAAAATCAAATACAAAGTCATTATTCAACATAAAGAAAAAAGTGTTTATTATTAATTGTAGAATACTGACTTTCTTAAGACCTTTTTTTCCAGCTTTAATACAGTACTCATTTGCTGATTGGAAATTAATATCAATACATTGTCCGTCTCGACAGAACTGTAAAATTGAAAGTAGTTTATTTTTATTATTTATTAATTAAACAGATTTTTTATAATATTAGTCAATATTAATAACCTTAACATAAAATTCAAATATATCTTACTCCGATATCATTGCATGAAGTTCCATCCTGTGCATATATAAATGTCTTTATCTGCTTTCCAAAACTATTGGTATCAATACAGTCGAGTTCACAAGCATTTAAAATGGTCTAGTTAAAAAATTTGAAAACAAGTTTTATTAATATTTATTTATTTTTAATATTATAATTTTAATATGGTTAATATTGTAAATATTCTAGATATCGTACATACCCGCAGCTGAAAAAGTTCTACAGAATTTCACTATAGAATCATTCTATATGAATTCTATTGAATATTCTACAGAATTTCACTAGACTGATTCTATAGAATTTCTACATGAATTCTACTAAATTTTAATGATTTTTAATTAGAAAGAATTATTGTGTGATTTAATTTTACATTTGTCTATGACAAATTTTAGACAAAAATTGTTTATATCATTTAAATATATATGTTACGGTCAATGTCCGGAATCGGGCAATGTCGACAATGCCCAGGCATTGTCGACATTGCCCAAAATCACTGGGCATTGTCGACAATGCCCATACATTTTCAATAATATTCAGCAAAGTGTGTTAATGCCCGGGCAATGACGACAGTGCCCGGGCATTGTTGACATTGCCCATTCATTTTTGGGCAATGTTGTTTACATTAAGGATTAAATTAATTATACTATTAAAATCAGACTTTTAAAGTATTAAATCATTGGTAAAAATGGCCAGTGACAACGTGAGTGATATTTTTTTGTTAATAGAGCATTAATATTGGGGTTATTTATTAGTTCTAAGTTTTATAATTTATTTAAAAAAATTCAAAACATTACATTTTATAACCATATAGTTAATAATTTAACGATTTAAAATTTATAACATTAAATTATTGGAATAAATTAATAAATTGACTGAAATATTTGAAACTGCAATAATTGGTACATGTCTTTTCACAAAATGGGACAATTAGAGTAAGCGTTTACAAATTGGTACTCTAACATTTTTCCATAAAAACACAATATTTTACTATATTTTGACAATAAAACTTCATTTAAAGTTATATTTGCTTTAAAAATTAATAATGGTAATTATAAACAAATTATTGTAAACAAATAAAAACTATTCTCTATATTTATATTATTATTCGTGAGAGCAATTATTACAAAATGTGAGACTCAATCTATTGTAAACGAAATAATATTACAATTTACGAGACATTTTATTTATAACTAGTCGGTACATTTCGATTAAAATGAATTTAAATTAAATTAAAAAATTAATTATTGACATTGCCCAAACTGGACCGGGCATTGTCGACATTGCCCGAAAAAACTTCATAATATAAATTATTTCGGACATTGACCGAAATTGATGGTCATTGTCGACAATGCCCAGTGGTTGTGGGCAATGTCGATAATGCCCGGGCATTGTCAGACATTGCCCGATTCCGGACATTGACCGTAACATATATAATTCATTTAACTTAGTGACAGGGCTTGAACCAGTAAAAATATTTAAAAATACGAGCTTTACGGACCAAAGATTAAAAATTACGGACCAATTATTACTGACAAAAATATAACCAATGCGAGTCAAATAAGTGAACATTTTACTTAAAAGTATAAATTAAATTTTTTCATAACTGTAATGTATATTATAACAACTAAAGATGATAAATTGATAAAATAATTATTTTATATCATAAGAATATTGTACTTTTTCAAAATTCAATTATTTCTACAAATTCACGCTATATTGCTTTTAATATTCAATTATTATCTAAAATTTTAACTGAAATTTATTTTTAAATTAATTCTTATTAGAAATCTCTATTAGAATTCAATTATTTAAATACAAAAATAAATAATTTATTGAATATTTGAATGTTTCTTAAAATTGAATTCTCATAAAGAATTTTATCAACATATTTTTAAATAATTGAATTCCTGAGAAGAATTTTACTATTTTTGAACAAAAATTAAATTTCTGCGAAGTATTTTATTACTCTTGAAAACAATTGAATTTCTGCAATAATTTGTAACTTCTCCAAAATTAAATTTTTTTAGTGTTAACTAAAATTTTTTCTATAAAATAAATCCATTAATTTTAATAATTTTTAAAATAGTTTTTTGAGAATTTTCAAATTCATTTGTTTTTAACTAAAATTCATTTTTTAATCAATTTTTATTAGAAAATTCTACTAGAATTTAATTATTTAAATACAAAAAAATAATTTATTGAATATTTGAATGTTTCTTAAAATTGAATTGTCATAAAGAATTTTGTCAACAAATTTTTAAATAAATGAATTCGTTTGACGAATTTAAATGAAATTTTTGATAATAATTGCATTTATCGAGGAATTCGATTAAAATTTTATTAAAAATAATTGAAATTCTGCGATGAGTTTGACATATTTATGAAAATAATTAAATTCCCAAAAAGAATTTTATTATTTAGGAAAATAATTGAATCCCTGTAAAAATGTTTTTATTTATAAAAATAATTGAATTATATTGCGAAGAAATTTATAAAAAATTTATAAATAATTGAATTTTTGTGAAATTTTTATTATTTTATGAAAATAATTAAATATTTGGGTAGAATTTTATTAAAAAAATTTCTAGTGAAATTCTATAGAATATTCACTAGAATTCTTATAGAATGATTCTAGTGAAATTCTATAGAACTTTTTCAGATAGATATTTTAATAGATTTCAACTAACTTTGATAACGTTTTTGACTCCTTTTTCTTTGCATTGTTCTTCCAGAGATTTATTATTCTGTGGTGGTAAATATTGTATTGGGAATAACTGATTTAGATTTAAATCCGTGTTATATGGTATTTTTACACACTCTCCCCTTAGGCAGACCTATAATTTAAAAAATATATATTTTATTACTTAATATTAAATGAGATACTAAAATTGATTGATATTTAAAAATTTCTCACCTTTCCCAAGTCACAAGGAGTTCCTTCAAGTGCTCCTACCTTTATAACATATTTCTTACCATCAGAGATGCAATCTAATTTTAAGCAAATACTTGGTGATACCTGAAATATTAAAAAACAAAAAAATATTGAACTATCTTTATTTCATTTATAGAAAAAGACAAACAAAAGTTGATTTAACAAGAACATAATTAAACAACTTACTATCGCAGATGCATTTCCACGGCCTTTGGTTCGGCATTGTTTATCTGCTGACAAGTATTGTCCAGGAAAAATTCTTAATATTTGATCATCATTTCTATTATCAGCCGGATTATTTTGAATGCACTGAGCTCCCTTTAAACTATTGTACAATTTTTTATTGATTTTTCGAAAATTTTATCACTGACATTTTCTACTTGAAGAGGTATAGATAAATAAAAATAATATAAACCTTAAAGTCAATTTTAATTGTTCCTTGGAACATGGGGAAAAGTAAAATTGATTTTGGTCGAATCGTTGATAGCTCATAATAAAACCCTTCTTGAATGTACATTTTTGTTTATCTTCTTCAGGTAAATACTTGAGTTCATCATGAAATGATCCAAGTCTAATGACATCAATTTAAAAGGTTTATTTTTAATATAATTCTGTTTAAAAGTCAACCGTAATTTTTAGTTAATATTAATATAATTATTAATTTTTGACCCACTTACACATGACCTAATTCATGTGCACCAGTTTGAATTCCTTCCAATCTTCCATTATCACTGATAATTGCTACTGACTTTATAAAATCTTTTCTTTGTTGACAAACACTTCCAGTATATGCTAAACCTTAAAAGTATTTTAAATATTTGTTTTACATTATATTAAATAATTAGAGCAATTGATATTTGATTTTAAAAAATTTTACCTTTAAAAGGCTGAACAGTAAATGATTTTACTAATACAACAGCAATATCATAATGTTCTTTAAATTTGAATTTTGTTTCTTCATACATAAATTTTGAAAACCTATCCAAACTATCGCCATTGATAATGAATCTTTTTGATGGTTCTATTGATTCCTTTGGTTGTAAAAGAATTTATTGAAAAATAGGTTAATTTTCTCATTAATTAATTATTTTCAATTAGTCAAATGCATACTGCAATGTTAAGGTGACCGTTGCATCGGGAAAATTGGGAAATGACAGGAAAGTTTTTCCTTGACCGGGAATTTGGAATTTTTGTATAAAAAATGTTTTTTTAATATATATATATATAATATAATATTCTATTTTTAAAAATCATCTTCAATTTTTGAATAATTTCATATACAGAATTTAAAAAAATTCAACTTTAATAAAATTGTGTAAAACAATTCAATTATTTGCAAAATATTTAGTAGAATTTTTCGCATGAAATTAAATTACTTTTTATTTTTTTATTTTTTATTTACAAGTAATGTAACAATAGGCCTGTAGCCTATGAAATTAAATTATTTTCATACTTATATAATAAAGTTTTTTATATGAATTCAATTATTTTTCAATATGATTTTAATAAAATATCTCGAAAGAATTTAATTATAAAAATGTAGTTATTTTCAATACAATTTTAATTGAATTACTCAAAAGAATTTAAAATAATCATTGGAAATAATTATTTTCACAAAATTTCCGTAAAAATCTTCAAAACTATTAAATTATTTTCAAAAATTTTAATAAAAGTCTAAGCAAAAATTAAATTATTTCAGATTCAAAATTATAAAAAGTTACAAAAATTACAAAAAGTAGTTTAAAAAATAACAAAAAAATGTTATTAAAAATGATGTATTTTAAAATAAAAAAAATGTATAAAATATAAAAAAAATTTTAAAAGAATTCAACTTTAATAAAATTTTTTTCAAACAATTCAATTATTTTCAGAAAATGTAATAAAATTCTTCACACGAGATTCAATTATTTTCAATGCAATTTTAATGAAATTATGTTGAAAAAATTTGAAAAAATTTAATTGTTTTCATACATTTAATAAAATTGTTCACAGGAATTCAATTATTTTTAACATAATTTTTAAAAAAATTTCCCAAAAGAATTCACTTAAGAGAATTTAGTTATTTTTAATACAATTTTAATTGAATTCCTGAAGAAGAATTTAATTATATTTTCACAGAATTTCCATAAAATTCTTCAAAACAATTAAATTATTATCAAAAAGTTTAATAAAATTCTGAGGAAATATTAAATTATTTCAGATTTAAAATTATAAAAAGTTACAAAAATTAAAAAAAGTAATATAAACATTTATATAAAGTGTTATTCAAAATGTTATGTTTTGAAATAGAAAAAATTTCTAATATAAAATAGTAAAAAGTAAATTAATTTATAAATTTTTTTTTTCAATAAAGTTATCACAAAACTTATTCTCTGAATTTGAATTAGTAAATATTTGAATTCAAACTTAAGTTTGAACTAATTAAAACTAAAGTGATACAAAATTTCTAAAAATTAATTTTTTAATTCTATATAGAACAACATTTTAAAAAAATACAATTCTGTTTTCCTCAGAAAATAAATTTTTAAAAAACAATATTTTGCATTATTAATAATGATCAATTCGTTTTTCTACAATAATTTATAATTAACTATTTTTATATTCTAGAATGTTACATTAATATTATTAATATTATTAATATAAGATTGAATTTCGATAAGTTTCATGTTAAAGTTTTAGAAAAGTTGAATTTAAAAAAATTTTAATTAAAAATTCTGAAAAAGTTAGTGGTTTGAATCATTTTTTTTTTACTTTTTTAAAAATTAGTTCGGTATATTTTTATATACATAATTTAAGTGAAAAATTTTCAAATTATTTCAAATTTCATGATATTGTCTTGTAAATAAGTGGATTTTAGAAAAATTTTACTTTTATAGGTGGAATTGTTTTAAACTAATTAAATTTTTAAGGAAATTTTTTCTAAAAAAATATTAAATATATAATTGAATTAGAGAAGAATTTAAGTTAAAATTTCTATAAAATAATTTAATTTAAATCTTAAAAATAATTATTTCTGTTATAGAAATAAAATACCTCGCATAAAACAATTCCAGCAATGTTTAGACGAATAAAGGGTTTCTCTATTTCTCTAAAATAGAGATCCACACCATTCATAAGGGTTAAAACATAAGAGACAGTCTTTTTAACACTACCTTTAAAATATCTGGAAAAAGAAACGTTTTACTATAATTTATATTTATTTCCATTTCATGTCATTTACACTGAAGAAAAAATTTATTTGATTCAAATAACCGATTAATTGACAGTTATCAATTAAATAATTATTAATTGAATCAAATAATATTTATTGGAGTCAATTAAATGGTATTTGCTTTAAATACTGAAATTATTGGTTCAAATACCATTTAATTGACCTCCTATAAATATTATTTGATACAAGTAAATATTTAATTGATAATAGTCAATTAATCGGTTATTTGAATCAAATAATTTTTTTTTTTGCAACACTAACCTCTAAAGTTGAATTTTACACACGGAAAACTGTGTGTAAAGTATCACTTTTCTGAACAGTGCGTAAAAGTTACTTTTACGCACTGAAATTACTTTTACGCACTGTTGGGTCTTTTTAATGATTATGTACCTATGTATACATTTGTATATTGTATAAGAAGTGGTGAACGAGAGTGATTTAAACTCTACTATACTGTAGCTTACTATACTATTCTGTAAAGTACTATACTAACTATTGTAGTTAGTATAGTACTACTATAGCTAGTATAGTACTATTATAGAACTATTATAGTTAGTATAGTATTACTATAGTACTATTATAGTTAGTATAGTACTACTATAGTACTATTATAGTTAGTATAGTACTACTATAGAACTATTATAGTTAGTATAGTACTACTATAGAACTATTATAGTTAGTATAGTACTACTATAGTGCTATTATAGTTAGTATAGTACTACTATAGAACTATTATAGTTAGTATAGTACTACTATAGTACTATAGTTAGTATAGAACTACTATAGTAGTACTGTAGTTAGTATAGTACTACTATAGTAGTACTATAGCTAGTATAGTACTACTATATTAGTACTATAGTTAGTATAGTACTACTATAGTAGTACTTTAGCTAGTATAGTACTACTATATTAGTACTATAGTTAGTATAGTACTACTATAGTAGTACTTTAGCTAGTATAGTACTACTATAGTATTACTATAGTTTGTGTAATACTACTATAGTTAGTATAGTATAGTATAGTATAGTATAGTATAGTATAGTATAGTATAGTATAGTATAGTATAGTATAGTATAGTATAGTATAGTATAGTATAGTATAGTATAGTATAGTATAGTATAGTATAGTATAGTATAGTATAGTATAGTATAGTATAGTATAGTATAGTATAGTATAGTATAGTATAGTATAGTATAGTATAGTATAGTATAGTATAGTATAGTATAGTATAGTATAGTATAGTATAGTATAGTATAGTATAGTATAGTATAGTATAGTATAGTATAGTATAGTCTAGTACTAGTATAGATTATAGTATAGTTATGTAATAGTAGTCTAGTATAGTATAGTATAGTATAGTATCGTACTATGAGTATTACTATAGTTTGTAATACTACTATAGTTAGTATAGTATAGTATCGTATAGTACTAGTATAGTATAGTATAGTATAGTATAGTATAGTATAGTATAGTATGTATAGTATAGTATAGTATAGTATAGTCTAGTATAGTATAGTCTATAGTATAGTATAGTATAGTATAGTATAGTATAGTATAGTATAGTATAGTATAGTATAGTATAGTATAGTATAGTCTAGTATAGTATAGTATATTATAGTATAGTCTAGTATAGTATAGTATAGTATAGTATAGTATAGTATAGTATAGTATAGTATAGTATAGTATAGTATAGTATAGTTAGTATAGTATCGTATAGTATAGTATGTATAGTATAGTATAGTATAGTATAGTATAGTATAGTATAGTATAGTATAGTATAGTATAGTATAGTATAGTATAGTATAGTATAGTATAGTATAGTATAGTATAGTATAGTATAGTATAGTATAGTATAGTATAGTATAGTATAGTATAGTATAGTATAGTATAGTATAGTATAGTATAGTATAGTATAGTATAGTATAGTATAGTATAGTATAGTATAGTATAGTATAGTATAGTATAGTATAGTATAGTATAGTATAGTATAGTATAGTATAGTATAGTATAGTATAGTATAGTATAGTATAGTATAGTATAGTATAGTATAGTATAGTATAGTATAGTATAGTATAGTATAGTATAGTATAGTATAGTATAGTATAGTATAGTATAGTATAGTATAGTATAGTATAGTATAGTATAGTATAGTATAGTATAGTATAGTATAGTATAGTATAGTATAGTATAGTATAGTATAGTATAGTATAGTATAGTATAGTATAGTATAGTATAGTATAGTATAGTATAGTATAGTATAGTATAGTATAGTATAGTATAGTATAGTATAGTATAGTATAGTATAGTATAGTATAGTATAGTATAGTATAGTATAGGATAGTATAGTATAGTATAGTATAGTATAGATAGTATAGTATAGTATAGTATAGTATAGTATAGTATAGTATAGTATAGTATAGTATAGTATAGTATAGTATAGTATAGTATACTCGTGTGATTTGCATCACTCGCCTTCGGCTCGTGCTGCAAATGTCACACTCGTATAATCACTCACTTTACGCACTTGTATCATAAATAACTATTTTCAGTGTAATTAATTAATTTCTAACTCTTATGTAACCTTATCTAACCTTATGTAATTTAAAATACATATTATATATATAAGCTGAACAAAATTAAGTTAAAACTTACAGAAAAAGAGTTGTATCTACGTAAACTAAAATTTGTGGATACACTGTATGGGGAGAGACGATAGGCCTTCTCATTGCTTGCTTGTCGAGATTATATGCCTCATGTTCATATAAATTAGTATTCTCGCTATTTGATTGAGATATGTCTCGTTTATAGAGTACGTGATGATTTTTCAAACTATTATTTACTGATTCGTGCATAAATTTTGATGAAACATCACGACGTAAGCGATTTTCGTTATTTAACGGACGTATTACTTTGTTTGTGCCAATAATACCATTCTAGAAGTATAAATTTTTATGTCATAAAAAAGCTTCCAGATTAGCTGATAAAAAAACTAATTTTACAAATAATACTTACAAATTCTGAAACACCTCTTTTATTTAGTGTGTGGGCTATTGCAGACCCTGTTTCTTGGTCGCGATAAAGTGTAATGTTCATGTTCTTCATAATCTACATGCAGTATTAATTTTAAAAAACATGAATTGAAATGAAACATTGACTTATTCATTATTATTATCACTATTACTATATATTAATTTTAACTTAGTTAATGACAAAATATTTATTTAAAAAATTTACTAAATGCAGAAATAAATAGATGGTCAATTCAAATATTTTAAAGAATTTGTAAAAAAATATTTATTATGAATTATTTTTCGACCTTTTGTGACCAAAAATAAATATAGACAATAAATTGTTGACCCTATTTGCAAGGATCTAAAATAAATTTAAGAAATTCAGATTTTTTATTGTTAATTTTTAAGATAATTTTCAATTTCATGTTTTATTGAGTATAGTACATAACCCACGCTTCGATAGGAACCAAAAAATTAAAAGAAAAATTATTTTATTTAATATTTTGATGTTTAATTTTTTCATATATTGTTGGGTGAGATGGCCATTCATCGACATTATAAATAACAACTTTCAAATAAGATGCGGCTTTACTTACATTTCTTTTTAGAAAATAGTTGAATTTGTTTCCAATTTTTTTAGCTATCCAGATTCTCGTTCTTTTACCAGCAAAAAATCCTTTCGATGACTGCAGAATATATTTTTTATCAACCCCACGACTGTTTATATTTATTGCAATTTCAGGAATACTCCGCTTTCTAATTGAATGTTTAACTGAAATCATTTCCCCTTCAGATTCTATAAGAAATTGAATGACAAAAATTAGATAAATTCAAAAATTATTTTGAAGATAGGTGTACCAAACTGAATGTGACCTTTCATTTTTAGAAACAAGTATTTTTTCATTTTTTTTAATATTATATAATTATCATCGAGACATTCTGTACTCAGGTGAATTTAGGGCTTTTTGATTCTGAAATGTTTAAAATTCCAAATTCTATAATGTCAAAAGTTTGACAATTAATTTGTGAATAAAGTGATTTTAGTGAAATTAATTCCCGTAGAATTTTGACAATAACATATAGTATATTCACAGGATTTGGAAAAAAGTATAAAGTAAAGAAATTTTATCCAAAGTATTTAAAAAAATATCAAATTATTCAAAAATCTTAAAAAGTCTACGAATTTTTTTTTTCAAATTAAAAAAAATCAGAATTACCCACGTGATAAAATTCTACGGAAATTCTTTATGGAATTTCGTGAATAATTTCCTTACGCAATTTCTACAAATATTCCACATTGTATATTTTTGTAGAGTTTTCGATAACTTTTTAAAAAACTGTTACCAACTAAAATTGGAGTTGGTAACAGTTTAACATCTTTTTATCAGATAAGGATTTTTTTCGTGTAAAATTAATAAAAGAAAATTCAAAATTAAAAAAATATAATAATAAGGATCGAAATAATATTAAAAAACTGTTACCAACTCGAATTGAAGTTGGTAACAGTTTAACAGTTTTTTATCAGCTAAGGATTTTTTTCCGTGTAAAATTAATGAATTTGCAAATTCTGAAAAAATAAGTTTTTTTTTAAAATTGTAATTAAAATATTTGGAAAATAGTTGAATTTCCGAAAATAATTTTAGAAAACTAAAAAAATAGGAAATTTTCCCAAATTTTATTAAAACTGTTTTATATAATTTCAAAGAATTTTATTTTCTCATTAAAAAAATTATTTTTAAACATTATTTTAAATATTAGTATTTTTTGAAGAATTGTAACTAAAAATTTAGAAAATAATTAATTTCTACAATTTGTATTTAAATAATTCAATTATTGTTTAATTCTAATAAAAGATTTATTTTAAAAAAGAATTTTTAAAGGTTTTAAAATTGAAACCTTTTTAATATTTTAACCAACGTAAAAGTATAATAATATTTAAATGTTTGTTTTATAAAATTATTAATATATATTTATTGTAGAAATGCAAAAAAATATTAGGTTTTTGAAAAATTGTATTTAAATTTTTTTTTGAAGATTCCCGAAAATAATTTTTAAAAAAAGAAATAATTAAATGTTTTGTCAAATTTCATTGAAAATAATTTTCATATTTGAAAGAATTTAATTTTATTCCAAAGCGATAATAGTTATTGATATATTTAATAATTTAATAGTTTTCGAATCGTGTGCTTGATAATTTTTCAAATAATAAAAAAAAAATTGTTTTGAAGTATAATCGCATTTTTGAAGAATTATATTTCAAAAAATGACATTTTTTAAAAACTAATAAAATTTTCATTAAATTTTAAAAAGAAAAGATTTCGTAATTAACAATGGGCCAAAAAATGTCACATTGTAATTATGTTAGTTTTAAAAAATATTCATTTATACCTTTTTTGATTTCATGATCAGGCAAAAATTGTTGGACCTGGAAAAGCCAATTTTTGAATAACTTCATGAACTAACAAAGATTGCACACAGAAAAAAAAATATATTTGATTTAGAGTCAACTAAACTTTATATTTGCTTCAAATAAATTTCATTCGGTTGCAAATAAAAATTTTATTTGTTGCAAATTAAATTTTTATTTGAATAAATAATAATAATTATTATTTGAATAAAATAAATATACTTTTAATTAACTCAAACAAATTGTACTGAAGAAAATTTCTTTGGGTTTGCTATTTTGAGGAATAAGTTTGTTATTAAATTATTATTTTAAATTACAAAAAATTTACCTGTAGAGTCAGTGTGAATGGGGCACTAATTAGTGCCCAAAGTAAAAAACGAGCGTAAATCATCTCTTGTTGTTTGGTTTTTTTTGGACCTATTCACTGAAAATGTCAGTGTTGAATAATTTTTTTTTTTCATGTCATTACATTTTTCAAGAATGTATAGAAAATATATTGACATTGATTGTATTTATGATTTCGTAACCAGTAAGAATGCTGCAGGTGTATCGTGCCAGTTGGAAGAAATAACATTACTTTATTGATTAAAAGTAGAAAAAATGTACACGTGCATTGACAATGTATTTCAGTTTGATAACTTTTAAAATAAACCTTAGAATAAATTTATCTTCATATAAAAAAAGTAGTTAAAAAAATATTTTTGAAAATAGTTACAGAAAAAATAATCCATATCAAAGTTTTTCCTAAAAAGAAAATTTCTGTTTCACTGAGAAAACAATATATTTGAATCATAATAATTTTGATTAAACACATAATATAATAGTTTTGGTTAAATAAATATTACATTTAATTCAATTATAAAATATATTTAATTCCAACTTATTTTTTTGGTTGAGTATATTTATATTTGAAGTTAAAAAAATTTTCTCAGTATTGTATATAATTTTTTGATGATTTCTTGAAAATTTTTTGAGGATCTTTTTTTTATAATCTTCATCATCTTCTTCATCATCTTCTTCCTTCATCTTCATCGCTTAATTAATTTTAATAAATTAAATTTTAAAATCTGTTCCTAAAAGTTAATGTTTGTTTATTTTTCTAAGGCTCGTTATTTTTTTCTAATTACGTCTTTCCTTTAAAACTGTGTGTGCGACAGAAGAAACAGTTACATACACCTATGTTCGTACTTCACATTCAAGTAGCGTTAGCATTTCCCCTAGAAAGTTGTTGCTCATGCACGTAAACTTAGAAGTTTCCTCTTATCTAAAACCACACCTAATAAATTTCATGACAAAAATTAATGTTCTTCTTTCGCTTCTTTGTTTTAAAACTTTCCATATTTTTTTATCATCATCATTATAATTTTTTCCCTGTTAGGTATAATTTTAGTTATTAAAATTGTAAATGATTCCTGATTCATTTCTTTGAACTTATTTTAATTTCCAAATTTTTTCTTCCAACAATCGATGAATAGGGAAAATGTCGATAGTTTAGTAAGTAAAGTAAGTCCAGTGGGTCAGTAGATAAAAAAGAGTTAAAAAAAACGTATGAAAAAAATTTGCAGAAATTAATCATATTGTAAGGAAAAATTTTCTCGGATATGGAGAATTTATATAGATTCAGAGAAATGGAAACAATTGCTATGGAAAAATAGCATTAAAATAGAAATTGCAACTTCCTCTGGCAATAATCTTTGGGAGATCTCGTTTGAAAGGACCTTGAAAGCTTATACTAGAAAGACGGTTTCTACCCGCTTGGTTCAAGATCGACGTTTGAGATTAACATATACATAGTAAGCGACACTGTCCATGTAACACTTTTATTAGATAAAAAAATGTGCAATCCAAGGTCGTGGGTTTTTGAAAAAAAACTACTATCGTGAAAGTCACGGATACAGTACTAAATGAAAAGTCATTTAAATTCCATACAGTTATACAATCAAATAAATAATATGGTATAGCATTGCTCCCAAAATTGCCACGAATCAGATTTTTGTCTTTCTTTAATTATTTAAAATGGGACATTAAGTAGAAAATTGCTAGCAACTAGGAAAATTGTTTATAATATTTGCTAGAAATTTGTTTTCTCTAGGGAAGTATGGAGAATTTTCCAATATAGCAAATATTAAATAATAAGATAAACACTAGATAGCAACCAGAAAAACCCGAAGGCAATTTGCTAAAACATTGATTTCACCAGGAAAATATTTAAATATTTTCAAAAACTATACAGAAAATTGCTATGAACTAGGAAACAAACTTAACTGTTTGCTATTATTTTTTTCACTAGGGAAAATATAGGGAATTTTCCAATATGGCAAAGACTCAACTGAGAAAAGTAGAAGTCATTTTGCTAAAATCTATTTTAAATTCTAAAACCTGATTTCACTAGGACGAAATATAAAATTTTTTGAAAATTACGAAGAGAATTGTTAGCAACTAGGTTTGCTAGAAATATCCTACTTGGGGGATCTTTGCTAAAATTCTTTCTCTACAAAGTGCAAAAAAAAAATATTCCAAAAAAGTAACAATAAGTAACAAATAACAAGTAACAACTAGGAAAACTATTAAGACTCTTTGCTAATATGATTTCTGGGAAAATAGCGAAATTTCAATATTTGCAAAATTAGAGTTGCTAGCAACTAGGAGAGTTGTTTGGAGACCCCAAAAATTGGTCTTTGCTCAAATTTTGTCTCACATAAGTCAAGAACAAAATTTACAAAAAATGTCCATCAACCAGGAAATCTTTAAAGGCTTTTAGCTAAAATTTTGATGCCACTAGGGAAAAATGGAAAACTATAAAGACCTTTGCTAAAATTTTAATTCTACTAGGGAAAAATTTACTAGACAGGGAGATAAAATTTATTTTCCAATAGGGCAATGTGGGGAAATTTCTAAAATAATAAAGGTAGCATTGATAACAACTAGAAAAACTAGATTTCACTAGTAGGGCTCGGATTATGCGACTTTTTCGACTTTTTTGTGAAAAAATGCGACTAATCGACTTTTTCGAGATTTTTTTTTGTAAAATGCGAATGAAATTAAAAAATTTTTTTAAAATTTAAAGCAAAAAGTTTGAGTCAAAAAAATGTTCTATTACATTTATTTACAAATTTTTCGAAAACATCAATAACTTCTTTTATAAATAAATATTTAATTATTGTTTTTCCATAGAAATTAAAATTCTTGAAAAGATTCAAATTCAAACCTTGTTGAAATTAAACAACTTATAATAATTGATTAATAATTAAAATTATTAAAGATGCCTGAGTGATAAAATCATTATTTTATATTATAAGATATAAAAATTTATAAAAAAAATTTTATCATTTTTCATGAAAATAATTGAATTATTGGGAAGAAATTTATAACACATTAGTAAGTAATTGAATTTTGCAGAAGAATGTTGATGTTTACAAAGATAATTGAAATTTCGAAGAGAATTTTAAAAAAAAATTTTGAAAATAATTGAATTTCTGTAAAGAATTTTCTTACTTTTTAAGATAATTGAATTTTGCAAAAAATTGTATCAGAACTTTTGAAAATAGTTAAATTTCCATGATGAATTTTATTCTTTATGAAGATAAGACAAATTTTAAGGAGAAATTTAAAAAAAAATTTGAAAATAATTGAATTTCTGCGAAGAATTTTATTATTTTTGAAAATAATTGAATTTCTAGGATGAATTTTATTATTTATAAAGTTAATTGAAATTTTGAACAAATTTTTTTTTTTAAATGTTTAAAAGTAACTGAATTTTGCAGAAGAATTTTGATATTTATAAACATAATTGAAATTTTGAGAAGAATTTAAAAAAAAATTTGAAAATAATTGAATTTCTGTTAAGAATTTTCTTCCTTTTGAAGATAATTGAATTTTGCAAAAAATTTTATCAGAAATTTTGAGAATAATTAAACTTTTATGATGAATTTTATTATTTATAAAATTTTGACGAAAAATAAAAAAAAAATTTTTGATTATAATTGAATTTCTGCGAAGAATTTTATAACTTTTGAAAATAATTGAATTTCTAGGATGAATTTTATTATTTATAAAGATAATTGAAATTTTGACAAGAATTTTATTAAAATTTTTGTTAAATAATTTAATTTTGAAGAAGAATTTTATTATTTATAAAAATAATTTATATTTTAAAGAGAATTTTTAAAAAAATGTTAAAAATACCTAATTAAAATTTTGCTATGAATAATTTTATTAAATTTTTAAAAATTTTATTTCTGATTGTTTGATATTAATGTATCTGTTCTTGAGAAATGTGATTTTTTTACAATTTTGACAATTTCGTGTTTCCTTTTTGTCGTTTTTTCTAAAATTTTATGCGACTTTTTTACGACTTTTTCGGAAATTTTATGCGATTTTTCGTGACTTTTGTTGTAAATTTATGCGACTATAGACACTTTTTTTGAGTCTTAAAGACGATCCGAGCCCTGTACTAGGTCAAAGTTAACAACTTCAAAATTTTAGTAATTCTCTCTATGATGAAGGGAATTTCTAGCTACTAGGAGAGTCGTTAGAAACGACCAAAATTTTGATACCACTAGGGTAAAATGCGAAACTATAAAGGTCTTTTGCTAAAATGTTGATACCACTAGGGAATAATGGGAAACTAAAAATGCGTTTTATTAAAATAAATATACCACTAGGGCAAAATGGGAACTTATAGAAGTATTTTGCTAAAATTTTGACACTACTAGGAAAAAATGGGAAACTAAAGGCATTTTGCTAAAATTGAGATAACTCTATAGGGAAAAATGGGAAACTATAAAGGTCTTTTGCTAAAATTTTGATACCACTAGGGAAAAATCCTTTTACTAAAATTTTGATACTACTAGAGAAAAATGGGAAAATTAAAGGCCTTTTGCCAAAATTCCGATTCCACTAGGGAAAAATGGAAAAAATTACTAGACAGGGGCATAATAGACACATATTGGTGTAGGTGTAAAGTGAGCGTGTTCGTGGATGAGCGAGGGGTACATAAGGAAGGGGAGTGGTCAAGTGAGGCCTCGTGCTGACCTATTCCTTTCTGCAGTGCATTATGGCCGCTCGTTCAGCACGGCTTTACCATTTTCTCTGTTCGGCATATGTCACAAGACACTCTGCGTGAATAAACAAATCTCAATTTCCCTTTCGAGTAAAAATTTTCCTAAAAGCAAGAAATTACCAAAAAAAAAAAAATTTCAATTTTTTCCCCACTCTTCCTCTTTTTTTTTAAATATTACAATAACGTGAATGTCAAAAAAGAAAAAGAAAAATAAAAGAATTTAGCAGGTGGGGGTCATTGTGTATGCGTGTGTGTCTTTAAGGGACATGAAAAGGCCGCAGCAGGCCGTCGGATAGCGACGGCTCTCGAGAGGTTTGTCGCCGCAGCACAGCACAATGGAACCTCTACATCGCTGTAAGTACGCGGGGCTTACGACGATTAGAGTTTCTCTACCTTAACAATAAAGGTGCGCGAGCGATTTTTTTTTTATTTGTTTCATTTTCTTTAAATCCACAACTGTCTCAAAAAAACAAGAAAGGGGGGAAATAAAGCAATAGCGCTTAGGTATTCGCCGCTCAGAATGATATAAATTTTCTTCTTCTTTCTTCTTCTTCTTCTGTTTTCAGTATATAACCAAATCCAAATGGTATGCTTAACAACTTCTCGAGGCAAATTTGGTCCCTTTTACGGTTTTATTCGTTTACCATTTGAGATTATAAAGGCTTATTTCTCTAATGCAATTTGTGGTTTCTCTACTTATTCCTAAAGTTTCTTTTACATTTCTGCTGTAAACAAAAGTATTAATTACCTTTCGAACTTTTTTTAAAAATAAATTTAGGCAATTGGGTTGAACAAATCTACAAAAGATTTTTTGCTGAACATCGTAAATTTATTGGTCGAAAATTAAAAAACTTATAAAGATTTAAAGAAAAAGTATTCGGACCTTATATATAGTCAGGATTGGATCATGTCATACTTTTGTTGAACATTGTAAATTTATTGGTCTAAAATTAAAAAAAATTGTAAACATTAAAAGAAATATCTATAATGTATAGTCAAGGTTGGACCTTATAGTCAGGGTTGGACCATGTCTGAAAATCGAAGTGCATTATCGGTAAGAAGTAAAAATAACATTTTAGTAATGCAAATTTTTTTTTTAGTAACTTTTGAATGGATAATTGACAACAAAATTGTCCCAAGTACATATTCTTTTGTTCTATGGCGAATATGGTGAATTACAATGAAGACTTCTCTTGATTATGTGATTAAATCTCCTTTTTATTGTTTCATTGAAATCGTTTTTACTCGTTGATTTATGTGGCCGGAAATGTTTCTTCAATTTTACCGATTCATGAATGTGATAATACTTTAGGACGCAAAATTCTGTTACAAATATTGTATATCTATTTTTATTATTTATTTTTTTTATTACTTTCCCCGCAGTCAGAGGTAACCATAAAAATTTTGTTATCTCTTTTTTATTTGCATCATAAACTATTATATGAAATTATCACGAATTCTAAAAAGAAAACGTTCAATTTTTTCTCTTTCTGACAATAATTTATTTTTAAATAACTTAACTGCGTTGAAAAACTATCATAAAATTATTACTTAGAAATTATTTAAAGAATAATTTTACTCACACATTTAAAAATTAATTGAATTTTGGAGAAGTTAGAAATGATTGCAGAAATTCAATTATTTTCAAAAGTAATACAATTCTTCGCAGAAATTCAATTAAATGTTAAAAATTTTCTAAACATTCTGGTCAAAATTTCAATTATCTTTATAAATAATGAAATTTTTCTCCAAAATTCAATTATTTTTAAAAATTTTAATACAATTCTTGGCAAAATTTGAATTATTTTTAAAAATTTTCCTGAATTTAATGATTTTCAATTTCTACTATTTTAATAAAATTTTCCAAATGAACTCAATTATTTAAAAAAAAATTTGATCAAAGTCTACGCAAATATTTATTTGTTTTCAAATATATTAAAAATTTTGCAGGAATTCAATTGTTTACAAATTTTTTTTTTTTAATTTCTTCGCAATAATGCAATTATTTTCATAAATAATAAAACTCATTGCAGAATTTCAATTATTTTAAATGCAATTTTAATGGAATTCCTCGAAAAATGTAATTATTCTTAAAAATTTTATTAAAATTCGTCAAAAAAATTCAATTATTTAAAAATTTGTTGATAAAATTTTTTATGTGGATTCAATTTTAAGAAACATTCAATTATTCAATTAATTATTTATTCTTGTCTTTAAATAAATTGCATTTCTGTAGAATTTTCTAAGAAAAATTGATTTAAAAATGAAATTCAGTAAGAATTTTGTGTAATAATTTGAATATTAGATACAATAAATTTTCAATTTAGTTTTAGTTAAATTGTTTGATTGAATTTAATTATTTTTAAAAATGTAATAAAATTCTTCGTTACATTAGAATACAATTATTTAAAAAAATTTTGATAAGCTCTTTATAAAAATTGAATTTTAAGAAAAATTCAATTAATTCATAAAGTTATTAATTTTCTTATTTAAATAATTGAATTCTCGTAGAACTTTTTCATAAGAATAATTGATTTAAAATTCAATTTCAGTTAAAATATTAGATAGTAATTGAATGCTTGGAAGCAATAAATTGTTAATATATTTTTTGATAGCTATATTAAATTTCTTGAATGGATTTAATATTTTTAAAAGTTTTAATTAAATTTTGCTATACAATTTAATTATTGTCAAAAATTTTGATAAAACATTTTATAATTGAATTCAATTTTTAAATTAAAGTTTTTTTTAAAAATTATTTATTTTTTTTATTAAGTATAATTGAATTCTTGGAGAAGTTTCTAATAAAAATTGATTGAAAAATGAATTTTAGTTAAAATATTAGATAATAATTAAATTTTAAAAGCATTATTGCGTTAATTTTTAGAAATAAACTTTCAACTAAGAATTCTATATAGAAATTATTTCTTAAAAAAGTTTAATTGAATTTTTTTTTAAAATTATTTGAAATTTTTATTTTCTAATATATATTTAATTGAACAATTACCAAATAATCGGAATTTCGTAAAATTGAATTGTAAACAAATGAATTTTAAAATTCTTAAAGAACTTTTTCAAAAAATATTAAAAATAATTGATTTTTAAAAAGAATTTAGTTAAAAAATCTAGAAAATAATAATTAAATTGAAATGATGAAAATAATTTTAAATAAGTTGCAGTAACAATATTTTCAAATAATATAATTTAATAATTTTATCATTTGGTCACCTTTGATTTATTATAAAACATGAAGAAATCGATTAATATCAGTCGAAGACTCTGAGTGATCGATTTTTTCATGTTTTATAACAATATTCTTATAAGTTATTAAATTTCAAAAGTTTGAATATAAAAATCTTTATTTATATGGAAAAATAATAATGAATAAATATTTATTTTAAAATGATGTTATTGATGTTTTTGCATAATTTTCTAATTGAAGAAATTCGTAAATAAATGTAATAGAATTTTTTTTTAGTATCAAATTATTTTCAGAGTGAATCTAAATTCTTTTAGGGTCAGGGAAAAAGTCAAAATTTTGCCTGGAAATCAAGAAACAATGGGAAAAATTGTTTGCATGAATATTTACTCAAAATTTAAAGAATATTTTTTATCAAAATCGATTATTTCCAGGTATAAAAGTAATAGAGAGTGAACCTAACGCAGAAATCGTTATAAATTTGCATGGCAGTCAAGTGAAAGATTCCTAAAAGTAGAAATTAACTTGACTGTCACCTTTGGAATCTTTAGTTGCAAAGCTCATGTAACTTTGCAATAATAGGATAAAAGATCAATTTGGTGGCTAATAATTTTAGGAAGAAAAATAAAGTCAAGCGTATAATCAGAATTCTTGTTTTACGTTACAAGAGAATTGGATTTAAAGTTTGCAGAACAAAAAAAAAAGAAACGAAAAGCAAAAAAAAGAAATATTTAGCTCTGTAATGTTTTGTCTTTTATTTTCATAATCTTTTAATTCTTGTATAGAGAAAATACTTGAAAGTACGAGGATAAAGTGGATGCTGTACAAATTCTTGTTTAAGTTTTTTTTTGTTAAACCTTAAGCAGTAGCAGCAGCAGCATGAGCAGCATTGCCTTTTCTCTCACGATGTTTTGTTCGAAAAGTGGGTGCTACTGTTGCTGTGGTATTTCTGGGATTAAGAATTCCCGCGAGACGGGCGGGATGCTTGGTGTGTTTATACACCATGGCGGACCTATGCCATGGATATATTCGGCCCTGTTTGGCTCTATAAGAGAATATAAGAGAATACGGGTTGGGCGCCGCGAGAGCTTAGAGAGTAGACAGGCCAACCGGTTCGCGACTTTGGCAGCCATCTTCCCTCTTCGTGTGTCTCTTCGCTTCGCGTGAGAACCTCGTTCCTCTTCTCTCCTCCCTCCTTCTAATCGGCCCCCAAACCAAATTTCCGCTTGCTGCCTTTTTTTTTTTTTATTTTCAGTCACAAAAGTCCAACGATCCTGCGAAAGTATATTCAAAAATACTTTTCCTAGTAATTTCAAAAGTTGCGTCAAAGAAGGCGATGAAAGAAAAAGAAGAAGGAAAGAAAAAAAGAAAGAAAGAAACTTCTTTGAGAGAAGACTCTCCGAGTTCCCTCCCAGTAACTGACAATTTTTCAACTCAAAATTTACTAACAGTTCTATTATTCCAAAGTCCCGCCACTCGTTAAAATTTAATATTTACAGGTTATAAAATTTCTCCACTTGAGTTGTAAAGTTCCGCCACTGAAGGCGCTGATACAGTATCAGCGCCTCCAGTGGCGGGACTTTACAACTCAAGTGGAGAAATTTTATAACCTATTGAGTTTTAAAGTATAGAAAGTTTTATTTTCTATTATAAATTTTCAGTATACTGCTATACGAGAATAGAAGTGAAAAAATAAATCTTGAGACGTTTAGGAAAATTATCAGCTTTGATAAATGTCAATTTAGTGGGATTTGAATTAAAGGGAAATAATTGGCGATATGCATTAGGTAATAACCGTTACTTAGGAGAGTGCGAGCGTTTCACGCATGCATATTCCTATAAGCGGTGAGGCGTTGCAAAGAGCAGGTGGTCTAAGCGCACACGTATAGAGTGGAGCCATTGAATTGACTTTGCAAACTGGCTATTAGCAATTTCATTCAATTACACGATTCGTGTTTCGCGATGTGGATGATATTTACGCTCGACAAGCCTGAGATACGGCGCGCACTCTCTCGACCTGCACTACACTAACCCACATCGTCGCGTGTGTTGCTTTGTTTCCACTCTGAATTTTAACCGCAAAACAATCTCTCTATTAAAATTTTGTTTTTGATATTTATACCCTATATACGCAATGTGAAAAAATATTGAGGATAAACATGGTTGCCACAGGTCAGGAAAATCAGGGAATTTAGGTAAATTAGGAAAAAGTCAGGGATTTTTATTATAACACTGGAAAAAATTAAAATTTTAGAATTTATGAGAAAATTCCGAATTTTTGGTGTCTTTTTTATTTGCCTTATAAACTATGAAACTACCACGAATTCTAATACAAAAAAAATACATTTTAATACAAAATTTTTTTCTATTTCTGTCAAGAATGGATTTTTTAATATTAGTTAATTATTTCAAAACTTTTAACAAAAATATAACAAAATTCTTCAAAGAAATTCAATTATTTTAAGGAATTTTTCTAAAATTCTTTGCAAAATTCAATTATTTTTTATAAATAACAATATTCATCACAAGATTTCGATAATTTTCTAAAGTAATGAAATTCTTCAAAGAAATTCAATTATTTTCATAAATAACAATATTCATCACAAGAATTCGATAATTTTCTAAAGTAATAAAATTCTTCGGAGAAATTTAATTATTTTTAAAAATTTCAACGAATATCTCGTCAAGAATTCAATTATCTTTTTAAATTTAGTAAAAATTTTCGCCTAAAGTTCAATTATTTTAAAAAATTTAAATAAAATTCTTTGCAAAATTTCAATTCTTGGCAAAAGTTTTTCGCAATTTAACAATTTTGAATATTTACTATTTTTATAAAATTTATCAAGAGATTTAATTATTGTAAAATTTTTTAATACAATTCTATTAAAACATTCAATTATTATTTTCATAAATATTAAAATTTCATTTGGGAATTCAATTATTTGCGTTATTTCAGAATTTCAAAAATTCTTAATACTATTCTAAATAAATTAATCGAAAAATGCAATTATTCTTAAAAATTTCAAATAAAACTTGACGAAAGAATTCAATTTTAAGAAACATTCAATTATTTAATAAAATAATAAAATTCATGGCAATAATTAAAATATTTTCATAAATAACTTTTAATTCGTCGCAGAAAATCAATTATTTTCAAAAATTTTTTATGGAATTCTGCAAAAGAATTCAATTATCTTATTTTGATAAACAACAAAATTCTTCACAGAAATTCAATTATTTTAAGGAATTTTAATAAAATTCTTTGCAGAAATAAGTAAGAAAATTCTTCGAAGAAATTCAATTATTCTTAAAAATGTTAACGAATATCTCGTCAAGATTTCAATTATCTTTCAAAATAGCAAAATTTTTCGCCTAAAATTCAATTATTTTAAAAATTTTAAATAAAATTCTTTGCAAAATTTCAAATCTTTTTAAAAGTTTTTCTCAATTTAATAATTTTCAATATTTACTATTTTCATTAAATTTAACAAAAGATTTAATTATTGAACAAAATTGTTAATGCAATTCCATTAAAACATTCACTTATTTTCATAAATAATAAAATTTCATTTAAGAATTAAATAATTTTTACTTCGTCGCAGTAAATCAATTATAATCAAATTTTTTTATGTAATTATGCAAAAGAATTCAATTATCTTGATAAATAACAAAATTCTTCTCATAAAATCGCAATTATTTTGAGGAATTTTAATAAAATTCTTTTCAAAAACTCAATTATTTTGATAAATATCAAAATTCATCAGAAGAATTCAATTCTTTTGAAAAACAATAAAATAGTTTGCAGAAATTAAATTATTATCAAAATTTTTTTAAAAATTCTAGTCAAGAATTAAATTATCTTCATAAATAGATAGCGAAATTCTTCTCAAGTATTGAATTATTGTCAAAATTTCAATTATTTAAACAAAATTTTACAATATTCTTCTCATAAATTCAATTATTTTCATAAATTATTATTTAAATTCTTATCTCAGGAATTTAATTATTTTTAAAAGTTTTAATAAAATTCTTCAAAAAGATTTCAATTATTTTCAAAAATTGTTACAAAATTCTTTAATATAATAAATTTCAGTGAAATTTTAATTAAATTCCTTAAAAGAAATTAAATATTTTTAAAAGTTGTTAATGAAATTCTAAGTAAAACTAAAATTTAAAAAACATTTAATGATTGAATAAATTATTTATTTTTGTATTTAAATAATTAAATTCTCGTGGAATGTTTCAATGAAAATTGATTTAAAAATGAATTTCAGTTAAAATTGTAGATAATAATTGAATATTATAAACATTATAACATGAATTTTTAGAAATAATTGAATTTTGAAAAGGTTTCAAATTAAAATCTTTGAAAATCTATAAATCTTTTGTACTTTTAACTAAGAGTTCTGTACAATTAATTTTTTTGAAAAAGTTTAATTGAATTTTTCAAAATTATTTGAAGTTTTTATTTTTTAATATATATTTAATTAATTGAAGAATTTGCAAATAATCGTAAAATTGAATAGTATAAACAAATGGATTTGAAAATTATCAAATAATTTTTTTAAAAATTATTAAAAATAATTAATCCATAATTCATTTAGAAATTAAATTAATTTAGAAATTTTGAAATTTTTGAACCTCTTAATTAATCAAAATGATAATAATAATCTTAATCAGAATATTCTTTAGAGTCAGGGAAAAAGACAAAATTCTGTCTGGAAATTAGGAAAAAACAAAGTTAAATTTTTGTAGCAACCCTGATGATAAACCTCGTTTTTTCCTTAGTCGCGAATTTTATTTGTTTCTGAAAAATCAATGTACGGTAAAAAGTATCCGTAATTTAACTATTAAAAAAAAAAAAAAGAAATTTAGAAAACGATGTTCCAACGAAGCGGAATTATTGCGCAGTCACGTAGAGGGAGTACCGATTAAAAGTGCGTGACGCGTGCCAGAGCTAAGTTCGCATACACGAGTATTTTCTCAAACGTTCGAACGTGCTTGCTCAATATACATGGTATGTAAGGATAAAGGATGTAAATTTGTGGAGTCTCAACCTTATTAAGAAACTATAAATAGACCAAGTGGGTTGGGAGTTAAAGTTGTACATCCTTAGAATGAACAGTAGAAAAATTAGGTTCTACTTTTCTTCTTTCTTTTTAATTCTTAATACCAAAGTGGAAGGGAAACGCATGCGTCTCAGCGATCGGAGTGAGAGAGAAATGTCCGTTTTTCCTTCTCGCTCTCATTGGCTCTACGGATCTTGCGCTTTTGACAAAAATCATCAAAAGGATCTCACGGATTTCTTCCTAGATATCTTTATGCTTTAAACTTAAAAAGTTTAAAGATTATAACCTAAAACTTTATCTTTAAGCTTTAAACTTTAAATTTAAAGCTAAACCCAAAGCTTTATCCTTAAGCTTTAAATTGAATAGCTCAAAGATATTATCAAAAAAGAAATCCATGATATCGTTAGGCTTTTCGTAAGATATTAAGTGTAATCTATTTTACTTTCTATTAATTAATTTTTATTAATTTCTATTAAATCTTCCCATAATCGAAAAGATTAAGAGCAATTACACTACGTTAATGACTGTAATGAACCTAAAAAAATTTCAAGCCAAATCCATTAAAATGTGTCTGAGATAATTTGTACACATTGTTTTGTGAATACATGATAAGAGACTGGCAAACAATGGGCAATGGTAATTATCATTTCTTAAAAAATTTTTTTTAGTTTTTGTATCGAATTATTTTAATTTTTGTAAAATTGTTATAGTTTTTGCCCATACTTTGCCAGACTCTTCCCATAATTCCATTAACCGCGCATCTATCAGTCTACAATAGTATAGGGAAATTTCCATTGCAATTGCACTGTTTTGTAGTTCGAATTCATTTTCCTTTTTTTCTTCTTTGCCTGTCCCTTTTCCTTATGGTCTTGTTTTTATTCTCTTCAAGTGATTTCTCTTTCTTCAGTGATCTCTCTTTCTTCACTGATTCCTTTTCCTTGTGCAATGATCTCTCTCTCTCTCTCTCTTTTTCTTTCTTTTTTTTCTCAACAAAGTTCGCGTCTTCGATTTTTCTTTTCTTCTTTAGAATTGCCTCTCTATCTGTCTCGCTCTATCTTTCTCAGTTGTCGAATGTCCTCGGTTACGGCGAGGATAGGACGTGCGACCACGATGCGGAACGGAGCGCGGCGAAGTTAGGTTATATTCACCTGCCTCGGCGGTCGGTCGTTCGGTCGAGTTCGAGCTCTCCTGTAACCGGCTTGGCAGCATGTCACCCTCTTTGCGCGGGTGACTCTATATATACTGGTTCCTTTTACTTTGCAGTCTTGTCACGCCTTTGCCCTTCCTTTGCCTATACATTGAAGAGAGAAAGACGCTCAAAGGAAAACTTATTGCTTTTTTGCCTCTAATGTTTTATGTCCGAAAAAAAATATAATTTTTCCTCTAAAAGAAAAACGGAAAAATTCTTCTTCGATGTAAAAATAATTTTGAAAAAAGTGTTTTTGATGGAAGAATTTTTAACTTGACGTTTATTGGCAATCCACTTGACTTGACGCTATTCAGCTCTCTTAATCGGAGCAAGGACCATATTAGAAGAAGAACAGATTCAATGTGGGGCACGTGCGTCGTCGATAGTGCAACCTCCTATATACAAAGAGCTCTCTCATCCAAGAGAAATGCTTCTTTGTTAATCAGAATTTTTTTATCTCGTTTTTATAATTATCGTCATTAATGATGCATATCATTATAGCGATATGTATACTTTATGATATCTTTTCCCGAAACCATGTGATGACATTCTTTGACATTCATAAGTATAGAATGATATACTTATGATAGATTTTAGTCAGACAATCTTCTTTTTTCATGGATCCTAAAGCCAATTTAATTGAATATTGAATATTGTAAATATAGTCAGAAAAAATAATATTTTTGGAAACAAAATAGGGAGATTAGACAAAATTGATTAAAAACTACTTAAAACATTAATATTAGTAGTAAAAGACGGTCATAGTCAGACTAAATTGTAAATATAATGAAAAAATTATTAATAAGCTTAGAAATTTTTTTTTCTAAATGAAAATTGAAATATTATACATAATTGTTTAAAAACCACTTAAAACATTAATTTTAGTAGTAAAAGGCGGTTATAGTCAGACTAAAATGTAAATGTAGTGAAAAAAATAATAACAAGCTTAGAAAGTTTTTTTTATAATAAAATAGGAAAGTTATACAACATTGTTTAAATACCACTTGAAATATTAATGTCAGTAGTAAAAAATGGTTATAGTCAGACAAAATTGTAAGTATAATGGAAAAAATGATAATAAGTGACGCTTTCCAGTGGAAAAAAATTTACGCGGAAAAATATTCTAGGTTATGTTTAGTGTTTACTTTTTTCCACTATTCAGGCTTCGCACTCATTTACTAAAACCTACTATTTACTGCTTTTTTACGTTATGCTACTATTTGAGTATTTTTTAGATTTCAGTCACTAAAAGCTACTATTTCTGTTTTTTTTATTTTTTAGAATTTCCACAACTTTAAATTTGAAAATACTAGAAAGCAAGAAACTATTCTTAAAAATTATAATCAAATTCTTTAAAACGATTCAATTATTTTCAAAACATATTCAAAATTTAATTATTTTCAAAAAATATTCGAAATTCAATTATTTTAAATATCTCGTATTTTCATAAGATTAAGCAAAAGAATTCAATTATTTGAAATAAAATTCATCCAAAATTCAATTATTTCCATAAATAATAAAATTTCCGCAGAAATTCAATTAATTTAGAATAGCATTTTCAAAAAAAAATGTCGAAAAACTCAATTATTTAACAAAATTTTTATACAAATCTTCTCAATAATTCAATTACTTTCATTAATAATTAACATCTTTCTTGGAAATTCAATTATTTAAAAAAAATTTTCATAAAATTCTAAGCAAGAATTCAATTATTTTCATAAATAAAACTCATCGAAGAATTTTAATTATTTTTAATAGTATTTTAAATTGATTAATTGAAAGATTCAATTATTTTCAAAAATAAAATTTTCTACAAAAATTCAATTATTTAAAATAAAATTTTCATGAAATTTATTATATTTCCAACAAATAAATTATTTAGAACAATGTTTATATAATTCTTATGAAGAATTGAATTATTTTTCAAAAATAACCAAATTTTTCACAGGAATTCAATTCTTTTTAAACATTTTAATACAATTTTTCGCACTAATATAATAAAATATAATAAAATTCTTAGCAACTATTCAATTATTTTCATAAATAATAAAGTTCATCGCAGTATTTCAATTATTTTTAATACAATTGCACAGGGATTGTTCGAAAAATGTAATTATTCTTAAAAATTTAATTTCAATTCCTCGAAAATTTAATTATTTAAAAAAAATGTTTTTTTCAAATTCTTTGGAAGAATTTAATTATTTACAAAAATATTAGAATTTTTCACAGGAAATCAATTATTTTCAAATATTTTAATAAAATTCTTCCCAAAAATTCAATTTTTTACATAAATAATTCTTGGAAAGAATATACAATTATGTGTATTCATAACCAAAATTATTCCAGAAAATTCAATTATTTTGAGGCATTTCAGTAAAATTCTTTGCAAAATTTAATTATTTCAATTATTTTTAATACTATTTTAAATTGAATAATCGAAAAATTCAATTATTTTCAAATATAAAATTTTCTACAAGAATTAAATTATTTAAAATAAAATTTTCATAAAATTTATTATATTTCGAACAAATTAATTACTCAAAACCATGTTTATAAAATTCTTATAAAGAATTCAATTATTTTTAAAAAATAACAAAATTTTTCACAGAAATTCGATTCTTTTTAAACATTTTAATAACATTTTTCGCAATAATTCAATTATTTTCATAAATAACAAAATTCTTCTCAGAAATTAATTCTTATGAAAATTTTAATGAAATTCTTAACAACTATTCAATTATTTCCATAATTAATAAAATTTTTTCGAAGAATTAAATTATTTGCAAAAATTCAATTATTCTTTTAGATTTTAATAAAATTCTTTTCAAGAATTCAATTATGTCGTTTAATAATAAAATTATTCGTGAGAATTCAATTATTTTGAGGCATTTTAATAAAATTCTTTGCAAAATTCAATTATTTTCATAAATAACAATATATTCATCACAAGAATTTAATTATTTTTAAAAATAATAAATTTCTCCTTGGAAATTCAATTATTTAAAAAAATTCTAATAAAATTGTTCAAAAGAATTCAATTATTTTCATAAGTTATCAAAAGCTTTTTAGGAATTCAATTATTTTCAAGAAAAATTTAATAAAGTTTACCATACAGACATTCAATTATTGTCAAAAATTTTAATATAATTCTTTGTAAAATTTAATTATTTTTAAAAACTTTTCGCAATTCAATGATTTTTAATATCTGTACTATTTTCATATAATTTCCAAACAGAATTCAATTATTAAAAAAAAAATTTTTTTTAAATCTTGTTAAGAATTCAGTTATTTTCATAAATAATGAAAATTTCTCAGGAATTTAGTTATTTAAATTATAATTTGTATAAAATTAGACGAAAGAAATCAATTATTTAAAATTTTTTCTAAAATTCTTCCCAAGAATTAAATTATTTTTATAAATATTTAATTTCTTTCATGCATAATAAAATTCGTTGCAGGAATTCAATCTATTAGCAGGATAAGAAAGAAGTAAATATTTTTGTGATGAAAATTGGGAAAAAGTCAGGATAATAAGATATAGAATGGAATTTTTGTCAGTTTTTGTGAAGTGTCTAAAACTAGTTTTTTTGGTCGTTAAGTTTAATTTTTCGATAGCTACTGATTTAATACTTTTTTTTAATTTGAAACCTACTTCTTGCTACTTTTCCAAAATTAATTATCGAGTGCGAAGTCTATAATTTAACAAAATTTTATTTAAAATAATAATAACACTTATTTCAAAGAATTCAAATTAATTAATATTTTTTTTAAATAAAATTGCATCAACCCTACATCTCAACCATTTTACATATTTCATTAGACAACATAAAAGTAATTTTTAATTAAAAGTTTATAGAATTATAGATATAGAACTGAAAATGATAATCAGCATAAATTAGTTTTGATTTTTTCTGTGTATATTCAAATTTAGCGCCGGTTTGGCGCCATCTGTAGGGACGCCATGGGAACTTTTCTAAAGATCTCTTTTACTGGAAGGCATTACATACATTTTTTATTATATAAATAAATTCGAAAAATAAATAAATATTAAAATAAAAAAAATAAATTCAATATATTATATTATTTAATCATTTTGCCAGTATTTACCGTCGGAGAAATTTGGCTCTTTGCGTGAGAGTCGTTCACACTTGCTCGTTGATGTCAAACGAGAGGAATCTTAACGCCTGACATCTTTCGGTCGCAAGTGGTCCGTCGCAAAGCCGCGTTAATTTACGGGATCGTTTCTCAAGAGTAAATCTATGGGTCGTTCGATAAAGTGCGTGTCAAGTAGAATGAGAAAATTGAGAGAGAAAGAGTGAGTGAGAGAGAGGAACAGAAAGAAAATAAACGATAAATGCTCGCAAAGGCGTACATTCTCAAATGTTCGTATGAAGACGTAACTCATGACCACGCCTGTCCGATGTTTTAGCATTGCATGAGGTACTGCGTCCCTTATTTTACTTCATATTGTTATATATACCTAATACAACCTACAGACGCAATGCGGTCCCTCATCGTGATGCGAACTACGAGAAAGTATATAAATGAAACATGCTAATTTTTTTTTCCCACGCACAACGTTTTCTTGTAGATACATAAACGACTTCTTGTACAGAAATTTCCTAAAAAATACCAATTTACATATAACATTCGATATGTTACATAATGATCGAATCTTACCAAAGATGTGTTGTTTCTGCTAAATTTTTCAAAATTTAACACTTCTTGAAAGTTATATGACTAAAAATGAAATATACTACCTAAGAAGCAAATCTTCATAAGCTTATTTTTAATTAAAAGTTTATGTAGATATAAAACTCAAAATGATAGGCAGCAAAAAGGAGTTTTGATTTTTCATGTGTAAATTCAAATTTAGCGCCATTGGGGCGCCATCTGTAGGGACGCTATGGAAACTTTTGGTGTCATAACCTCCTTTGCTTCTATTCAATTTTTCCATACAGAACGCTTCCTTTTGCTGAAACATTAGAGTGACAGCTTTTTTCCTAAAAAAAATTCATGAATTGTTTTTCCCAGTCATAATAAAAAACTCTTAAAGATTATTTTTTAAGTTTTCAATTCACTGAGAACCTAACAATCACATGTTGTTAATACAATAAAATCCAAATTAACCATAACCGGAAGTAATAAAAAGTCCACTTGTACTTTACACAATTATAAAATAAAACATTTCCCTATTTAAAGTAAAATATAATTCAAAAATACAAGTTCGCTGATAATTTCCAATGTGTGAATGTGTGTAAAAAAATACCCAAAAGGAAAGAAAAAAAAAATTGGTACATCAGCATAAGATAAAGTAAGTGCACGACTGTAAGTACCTACGTGCATAAACGCGAGATCGCCACTCCTGGGGGGATTGTCAACGATATATACGAAATGCATCAGTTTCACGGCTCGGCGGACAAGACAACGAGAATTCATGCCGTCCTCATGCATGAATCAACAACCTTTTCCATATTTACATAACAACGCCTGACTTACATGGCCAGTGGGAGGCCCTTGACAGATTGGGAGTATGGATAGGCATTATTTTCTAAGTAAATGTTCTTTTTTAAAAAAAAAAAAAAAGAGAGAGTAAGAGAGAGAGGAAAACCCCCCGAAAAGAAAATATAGGTCCATATAGGAGAGAAGAGCTATAAACGAAACTCAACGATGTGAGAAAGATTAATGTAAAAATGCAAAATATGACCTGTTCCAAAGCATATTTTTCTACCTTTACGCCATAAATCGCCCTCCTTGTACTGATATCCTTTCAGAACAATAAACCCGGAGCATCTATGTATAAAGTTTTAACAGCGTTCAACGAAAATTGATATGAATATGACACATTCTAGGCTTGTGTGTGTATGTATAAAATATATAAATATGTAATTCAAATTTACCGCGCGTTTTTACTTTTTTCAACTGCTAGCAAAATGGTGCTTCATCTTTTTAAGAGTAATACTTTATAAATCGGATTTTCCGAATTTGGAATCAGATTTAGAGTGTAGGAATACATTTTTTTTCTTATAATTATGACGCACTCAAACTTAGATATAGTAGCTACTGATATGAGTCTTCAAATATCTATAAAATAATTAATAAAAACTGATTTTTATTTTACAGTACAGAAACAACCCAGAACTCATTTTTGCTGCTTATCATTTTGAGTTCTGCATCAAAATCATTTTCAATTTTGTAATAATTTCAGATGATAAAAAATCATAAAAAATATCAACTTTAGTAAAATTCTTTAAAAAGAATTCTATTATTTTCCAAAAAAATTTAATAAAATTCTTTGCTCGAGATTCAATTATTACTAGCAATAATTCGCGCGCTAAAGCGAGCGGCTAACTTTTTACTACCTTTTTAAAATAAAATTAGCAATATTAAAAATAGAATTTAAAAATTTTCTAATTTAAATTTTTGTTGAAAATACTAAAAAAATTCAGTTTTGGAGAATTTACAAATAATTGCAAAAAATAAATTATTAAAAAAAAAAATTCTTATTAAATTCAACTATATTCAAAATTTGAAAAAAAATTCTCGTAAAAATCCCAATTATCTTTATAAATAACAAAATTCTTCTCCAAAGTTCAATTTTCAGAAAATTTCCTAATTTGATTTTCAATATCAACGATTTTCATATAAAATTTCCTAAAACGAATTCAATACCAAAAAAATTTTAATTGGAAATTTTAGAAAATAATAATTTTTGAATTGAATTAATTAAATAATAAAACTTTCACAGGAATTCTATTATTTAGAATTTTTTTATAAATTTCTTCGCAATAATTCAATTATTTTCATGAAGAATAACATTTACTTTTACCAGGAATTCAATTATTTTCATAAATAATAAAATTTTATGTGTAAGTTTTCAATTATTTTCATAAATAATAATAAAGTTCATCGTAGAATTTTAATTATTTTTAGTACAATGTTAATGGAATTTCTCGAAAAATGCAACTATTCTTAAAACTTTTCGAATTTAAATTTTTAAAAGTTTTATAAATTTGTATCATTGAACAATGTGGTAGGTCTATTCCACACACAATGTTGCTATTGATTTCATATTTTCTATTTACACAACTTTTTTATATTTTTTCTGTAGTCCTGATGAGCTGTGTTCACAGTGAAAATGCATTCGATGAAATAAAGTAATAATTGCTGATTTTTAACAACTTTCTCAAATCTTTTGGACCCAAGGCCACAATATAAACAATTTTATTTGACAAAAATTAAGGTCCTGAAAACACTCTACGTTTTAAAATTATTATTAAAATTTATTTTCAAAAATTTTAATGAAATCATTTTTAGAATTCGATTTTTTTTCAAAATAATTTGAATTAAATTCTTCGTAGAATTAAATTAATTTCAATAATATCAAAATTCAATTATTTTTAATATCTACTATTTCAATAAACATTCACCAAAGAATTCAATTATTTAAAAAGAAATATATTATTAAAATTCATCGCAAGAATTAAAGTATTTTTCATAAATAATAAAATTTTTCTCAGGTATTCAATTATTTTTAATACAATTATTAAAAAATTCGATTGTATTCAATAAATTAAAGAAATTTTTCAAAAAAGTCCATTATTTTAAAGAAACTCAAAGAAGTTCTTCAAACGAATTTAATTAAGATTATGTAAAATTTTAATAAAATTCTTCCTAAATTCAATTATTTTCATAAACAATAAAATTCTTCGAAGAAATTCAATTATAGTATCAAATTTTTTGATAAAATTCTTTGCAATAATTCAATTATTTAACAAAAAAATTAATAAAAGTTCTTCATAAGAATTCAATTATTTTTGAAAATTTTAATAAAATTCGTTGCAAAAATTCAATTATTTTTAAAAAGTTTGATAAAATTCTTCGAATCAATTCAATTGTTTAAAAAAATTTTGAAAAAATTCTCGGCAAAAATTTCAATTATTTTCAAAAAATTTCCTCAATTCAATGATTTTTATAATATCTACTAAAATTTTTCAAAAGAATTCAATTATAAAAAAATTTTATTGAAATTCTGCGCAAACATTTAATTATATTTATAAAATAATTAAAATTTCACAAGGAATTCAATTATTTTCATAAATAATAAAAATTTTTAAGGAATTCAATTATTATTTTCATAAAAAATAATTTAAAATTCTAGAAAATAATAATTTAATTAAAATGATAAAAATAATTTTGATGAAGTTACAGTAACAATATTCTTATAATGTAAAATAATGATTTTATCTCTCGGTCATCTTTAATTTATTAGAAAACATGAAGAAATCGATCACTCCGAGTCTTCGACTCAGAGCAATAATTGATATCTTCATGTTTTATAAACAATACTTTTATAAGTTGTTTAATTTAATAAAGGTTTGAATTTTGAATTTTTGAATGTCTTAATTCCTGTGGAAAATCCTGTTTCAAGGATAAGATTAAAATATAAATTGTGCAAATATTTTTCTTCTTTTTCTAAGACAAAATAATAATTTTCTTAAAAAATTGTGATTCATAAACAAGAATAAAGCAAAGTAAATAAATTTTCTATTTCTTAATCACAGTTGATTAACAATTTTCTAATTTTGTTTGGAAGTAAAGAATAAAAATTTAATTTCAATTTGACAAAACATAATATTTAACAAAATTTTAGTCTTTTAATAAAAAGAAGTAAAAAAAATTCTGATGATTTCTATTTTCTATCTAAAGTTAATAAAAAACAAAAGTATAAACAAAAGACAACTTCAGAGTGTGAGGGACAGAAAAAGTGAATGAATGAATGAAAGAACATTCAAATTATTATAGTTAATAGTTAATTTTCAATACAATTTTACTTAAATTCGTTGAAAAAAAAATTTGCAAGAAACCAATTATTTTCAATAAAATTTTAATTAAATTCTTTGAAAAATATTTGCAAGAATTCAATTATTTTCATACACATAATAAAATTCTTCGCAGTAATTGAATTATTTTCAAATAATTTAAATGAAATTTTTAGATAGAATTCAATTATATATATATCGTTTTTGTTGCCCCGAATCAGTAAAAATTTGGAATACAGTGTTCCTTTTTTTCGAAAAAATAAATTTGGTTTTTGACCCTCAGGGGAAAGTTGTAGTTAGCGTGTTTGTGTCAGTATAGCTCTGTACAGAGGCAAAGTCAGAGCTCTCTCTAAACTTCCAAGTTACTTATACTCCTTGCCACTTAGATCCTCCGGTTCGTGTCGGGAGTCTCAGAGACTATAATTCACCATGTCTTCTTGTTTTACTCGAGCATGGATTTTGGTCTTCCTTTAAACTCTATATATTTGTTTCACCCCGCCACCCATTACCAATTATCATTATTCTGTAATAAAAACGACAAAATAATTTTTATTTTCCAAATAGAAATGTAACGAACTTCTTCTTTTCTGTTTTAGGTATGTTCTTGCTGTTTCATTTCAAAACACATCATCGTTTCTGTATTGTATCCGGATGGACCGAAAGGTAAATATTTGTAATTTCTATTTAACTTTTGCCTGTAAAGAGGAGGAAATTATTTTGCCGAGAAGGCTATAATGATTAATATTCTGAAAACAAATTGTTGCATCACGTTCTCTTGCGAGTATTTATATGTGTCAATTTAGTGGAAAAGTAGTTTGACAGGGGTAAAGATACATAAATTAGAAGGTTACTAATAGTCATCGCCTTTTGCCAATCAAGCAACGTTTGGAAAAAATTTTAACAAGCTTAATTTTGAATTGAGACTTAGACTTAATTATTAGGAGAGACTTTTTTTTTGAGAGAAGACTGATTTTGTGACAGTAGATTTCTCGTTAAAAATATTTTCTTTGATGAAAAAAATGTTATTTTTGGAAAAATTGGAAATTTATTCGCAACTCTGTCCAATTAGCATCGGTGGAAGATTAACATAATCTGTATTCGGAATATTTATGTGGAATTAGTGAGCCATAGTCATATTTCATAGAGGTATTAGTTAAGCTGAAGGATTTGGGGTTTGCCTATATCTTCCGCCCCTCGGTCTTCTTGTTCCTCCATTTGCTTCGCCACCTACGACACAACTGCGTTATCACATGATCCCTTCCATCCTTTCACCTCTAAAGCGACCCATCACGAAAACTCTGTTCTTTCTTCACAAGTTTTTTTTATTTCTATTCTTCTTTCTTTCTTCACAGAAAAAACTAGGGAGTTACTTTTGTTGATTCTTATTTTAACGCCTCGAAATAAATGAACGAAGAATAAACAACCGGAAGTGTACACCTAATAACTTCAGTTCAGATAAATAATTAATTATTATGGGAAGAGTCTGTCAAAGTATCGATAGCGACCATAATCTATTTTTGCGAAATTTTTTACTTTTTATCATATTTTATACATTTTACGAACTATGAAAAGAGTCTGACAAAGTGTGGGCAAAGGCTAGAATCAATTGTTGATAAACTTTATACTTTTTTATCAAATTTTACAGATTTTCCGATCCGTGGAAAAAGTCTGTCAAAGTTTAAAAATTCTCCCAAACATCACTACGAATTCTAATACAAAATTTCAATTTTACTAAATTTTATTGATTTTTAATTAGAAAGAATATAGAATTATATAAATTTAAATGATTTAAACAATTTTTGCCTAAAACTTATTGTCATTGAAATAAAATATAAAATTTAATTTTACAATAACTTAAGATGAAAAAATTATTTTACTATATTCTTTTCTTTCTAATTAAAAATCATTAAAATTTAGTAGAATTCACGTAGAAATTGTATAGAATCGTGCTAGTTAAATTCTATAGAATTTTACTAGAATTTCTATAGAATGATTCTATAGAATGATTCTAGTGAAATTCTATAAAATTTTTCTAGTTAAATTTTTTAATTTAAATTTAATTAATTATTAAAAATAATAGATTTATAGAAGAATTTTGGTTAAAAACACTTAAAAATTAAATTTTTGAGAAGTATCAAATAATTGCAGAAATTCAATTATTTTCAAAAATTTTTATAAAATTTTTGTCAAATTTTCAAGTATCTTTACAAACAATAAAATACTTCTCCAAAATTCAATTATTTTTAAAAATTTGAATAAAATTCTTGTTAAAATTCCAATTATTTTCAAAAAATTTCTCCAATTCAATGATTTTCAGTTATTACTATTTTAATAAAATTTTCCAAAAGAATTCAATTATTTAAAAAAAATATTAATTAAATTCTGCTTTAAGATTTAATTATTTTCAAGAATAATAAAAATTTCACAGGAAATCAATTATTTACACATTTTTTTAAAAATTTCTTCGAAATAATTTAATTATTTTCATAAATAATAAAACTCATCGCAGAATTTCAATTTATCCTTTCAATTTTAATTTTAATTCAATTTCATTTTTCAATTTAATTTTTATTGTTTTTCTATATATAAAAAGTTAAAATTTTGTTTGAAAATCATTATAAAGTCAGAGAAAAACAAAACAGTTGCATTTTCAATCTTCATAAAAAGATAAACTTCAAAAGGTTTCAACTTTAAATTTGAAAATTACAATTTTGAATGAATTTTATTAGAAATTTTAAAGAACTTAATGAATTATAAAAAATATTGAATTTATAGAAGAATTTTAGTTAAAAAAAAACTTAAAAAATGGAATTTTGGAGAAGTTACAAATAATTGTAAAAATTCAATTATTTTCAAAAGTAATAAAATTCTTCGCAAAAATTCAATTATGTTTAAAAACTTTTAAAAATTCCAGTAAAAATTTCAATTATCTTTATTAATAATTAAATTTTTATCCAAAATTCAATTATTTTCAAAAATTTGAATAATTTCTTGTCAAACTTTCAATTATTTTCAAATAATTTTCTTAAATTCAATGATTTTCATTATCTATACCTATACTCTTTTAATCAAATTTTCCAAAAAAAATTCAATTATTTAAAAAAAAATTAATAAAATTCTACGCAGACATTTAATTAATTTTGTAAATAATAAAAATTGCACAGGAATTCAATTATTTACAAATAATTATAATTTCTAAATAATGAAAATTTCGTAAAATTGAATTTTAATCACATAGATTTGAAAATTCTCAAAGAATTTTTTTAAACAAATTATTAAAAATAATAAAAAATAATTGATAAGAAGAATTTTAGTGAAAAATTCTAGAAAATAATAACTTAATAGAAACGATGAAAATAATTTGAAAGAAGTTACATAGTAACAATTTTCTTATTATACATATAAAATAATGATTTTATCACTCGGGAATCTTCAATTATTATAAAATATGAAAAAATCAACCATTCAGAGTTGAAGACTACTCGGAGTGATCGATTTCTTCATATTTTATAATATTATTCACATAAGTTTTTGAATTTTAAAGAAGTTTGAGTTTAAAGTTTTTGAAAATCTTAATGTCTATATGGAAAAATAATAATGATTAAGGGCATTTGAGCCATTATGACGTCACAGGTGTAGAATACATGCTTTGTAAACTATGTGATGTCATCATGTTTCAAATGTCCTTAACCCCTTCAGTGTGTAGCTAAAATATAACAAAATGGTCCCAAAATGTGTAAGACCTTCTTGTAAATAAATTTTCATGACAATAGGTACTAAGGGGTTTTTGGGGTCGCTGATTACGATTCCGGTGTTAGTTTTCAAAAATTCAAAATGGCGGATCCAAAATGGCGGACACGATTTTGAAAAATTCATTGGATTTGCTTAAAATTCGTTATTCGGGGGTTTTCGGGGTCGCTGATTACGAATCTGTTATTAGCTTTTCAAAGTTTAAATGGTAAGAATTATTAAAAGAATTTATCCACTTTTAAAATTTTTCAAAATTTTTGGCGACCATTTTGGATGAAAAATTATTTGTTTTTAAAATCTTACTTCAGATTCGTGATCAGCGACCCCAAAAACCCCCGAGTAAAAATTTTTAAAAGAATTTATCCACTTTTGAAATTTTTCAAAATTTTTGGCGGCCATTTTGGATGAAAAATGATTTATTTTGAAAATCTGACTTCAGAATCGTGATCAGCGACCCCAAAAACCCCCGAGTAAGAATTTCTAAAACAATTTATCCACTTTTGAAATTTTTCAAAATTTTTGGCGGCCATTTTGGATGAAAAATGATTTATTTTGAAAATCTGACTTCAGAATCGTGATCAGCGACCCCAAAAACCCCCGAGTAAAAATTTTTGCGAATATACGTTAAGATGTTTTCTTGTTCGGGCCATGACGTGTATACACGTCATCCACTGTTTGGGCCAGTTTTTTTCATGACGTGTATACACGTCATCCACAGTCAAGGGGTTAAATATTTATTTAAAAAAGAAGTTATTGATGTTTTTGAATAAATTTACAATTAAAGAAATTCGTAAATAAATGTAATATAGCATTTTTTTAAAGTATCTAATCATTTTTAGATTGAATTAGAATATTCTGTAAGGTCAGAGAAAAAGTTAACATTTTTTCTGGAAATCAGGGAAAAGTCAGGGAAAAACAAAATCAAAGTTTTGTGGTAACTTTTTTTAATTTATTATCTGAAGTCAAGTTACCGCTTCAAAAGCTGTAAAATAACAGGAAATGTGGTCTGAAATGAAAATTTTCCATTATTATCATTTTTGTTACTCTTCATTTTAGCATTTAGAAATGGAGTTAAAGTGATACTCATTATTTATAATTATGTGTTCTATTCATGAAAAAATCGAAACACCCAAAATATAAAATTCAAGTTTTCTCTTTCTTAATCTACAATTAAAAGTGAATAAATAATTAGAAATTAGTTACAATAAAGAATAAAAAATGCGAAGTGGTGGTAGTACAGTATAGGTTATTCCACACGCGCAGGCGCTTACCACCGAAGTCAAAGTATCGAGTTTTTACCACCATAGTCAAAACCGAATTCTACAGAAATTACCGCTAATCACTATAATTCCAAAAGAGAGAAAAATCCGAGACATGAAGATATTTCTTTTTTCTCTCAGAGGCGGTTAGATAAAAGTTAATCTATTGGTCAAGAGTGATGGTATAAATAAGGTAAATGGTCGTCAATGATTGGAATGAGGTGATTGTCTTTTCGCAACACAAACGGCGCGCCTTTTGAATCAGAAACTAACTCTTAGAGAGGAGAGAGAGTGAGAGAGAGAAGGAGGGGGGCGCATAGATATAGCGCTCTTTCTCGCTATAAGGTCGCGAAACAACGGATGATGGATTCCCGTCAATTATGGAGGCAACATGGTATTGTTTTACCGACCCGACGGGCAACATTGATTGATGGCTCTTGGGATTCATGTTGCTACTTGCCTTCTTGCTTTCTTGCGGTCCTTTAAAAATAAATACAAACACGTATTGGCCGGCGCATGTATATTCACAACTCGTTGTGGTATTTCACTATATAAAATGACCAATGGACCATTCGTGAAATTCAACTTCCAAATTTCTTGTGCACTGCGCGCGAGACTCTATATACAAGCGCCGCTTCTAAATTTGGCATTACACATTGTGTGCGAAAGGATCAATCTCAAAAACCGTCACTCCATTGGAATTCAAGCAATTTCATACATCAAAGAGAGACATTTCTCCGAGTGATCCTTTACTGAATGTACAAGTTTTCTTATTAAACGGCAAATTCAACGTTTTATTTATTCACTGCGATTGCATTAAATTACAATTTTTTTTAATTATTACCTTTTATTCAGTTTTATTTCTTTTTTTAGAAATTAAATTTTTTTTAAAAAATCTAACTTCTGCAGAATTTTCAATTAAAATTATTAAAAAAATTTAGTTTCAAACCCTTTGAAATTCAATTATTTATAAAAAAAAATTGTAATGTATAGTCTTTTAATTAAAAATTCGTGATAATATAAAAGTTGAAAAGGCAATTAAAAAAAAAAGTTCAAGAAGATTGAAATCTTTTTAAATATTTCCAAAGGTTTGTTGAACCCTGACCTGCGTGTGGCAAACCTGAAAAAAAGAAATAGAAACAAATAAAAATAGAGAAGATATAGAAATAAAATTAAAAATAGAAATAAAATAATAAAAAAAAGAAATAGACAGAAATAAAATCTTTGTTTAATATAAATGAAATCTTTATATTCAAATATATAAATAAAGACACATGAATTAGAATTTTCAAGACTTCAATAAATCGAGAAATAGACAACTTAACATCAGCCCTGTCATGAAAAGGAATTAATTAAATTTATTATAAACTCTTGGAGAAAGTTATTTCAATCGGATAATTAATTTCGCAATGTCAATCAGAATGGAAAGAAAAAGAGTCATTGGAAATAGTTTTTAGAGTCAATTACAACGATTGTATTTCATTAACAGAATGTTGGCAAACTTATAATTTATTTTTAAATTTATTATTAGAGTTTATAAGTAAACAAACTTTATAAGTGAAAAGGGAAAGAATTTTTCACTTAGAATATAGTTAAAAATTTCACTAAATTAACGAAATTTTTAGTTGCTTCAATTAATACTATCGAGCTATTTTAGAGAAATTTTTCGCTGTTCCAGGTAAAAGTTTTTTCTTAGTCTTTCTAATTAGTCTTTCACATTTAAAATAATTAATAAATCTAAAATTCTTCTCTAAGTCAATTTAATCTTAATATTTTTTAAAAAGTTCCTGAAAAATTCAATTATTTTTAAAATTCAACTTTTCTAAAACTTAAATTTGAAGCATTTTGAAATTAAATTTATATTAATAATATTAATGACATTAATTTAATCTTTATAAAGTATAAAAAAGTTACTTATAAATTAGTGTAGAAAAACGAATTAATATTAACGCAAAATACGGTTTTTTAAAAATTTATTTTTTAAGAAAAACAGAATTTTATTTCTTTTAATATCTCGTTCTATTTAGAATTAAAAAATGACAATAATGACAATAATTAAATTCTTATAATTGAATTTTTTCGAGAAATTTGTTTTAAATTATGTTGAAAATAATTAAATTTCTGTAAAGAATTTTATTATATGTGTAAGAATAATTGAATTCTAGCAAATTTTTTCGTTGAATTTAATTAAAATTGTATTGAAAATAATTTAATCTTGTCCAAAGAATTTTATTAAATGTTTTGAAAATAATTGATTTGGTCTAAATAATTATATTAAAGTTGAATTTTTTTTTAAATTTTCTATCTGGAATTATTAAAAAATCGAAGATGATTTTTGAAAATAAAAAATTCTGCGATTTATATAATTATAATAAGTATATTAATTTTTATGTTTTAGTAATTTTTGTAACTTTTTATGATTTTGAATCTAAAGTAATTTAATTTTTGCTTAGAATTTTATTAAAATTTTTGAAAGTAATTTAATTATTTTGAAGAATTTTTTTTAGAAATTTTGTGAAAATAATTAAAATCTTTTAAAGAATTCCATTAGAATTGTATTCAAAGTAACTAAATTCTTAATAATTGAATTCTTTCGAGAAATTTTAGTAAAAAATTAAAAATAATTGAATTCCTGTGAAGAATTTTATTATATTTATGTATAAAAATAATTGAGTTTTTGAAAATTATTTCGCTGAATTTAATTAAAACTGTATTTAAAATAATTGAATCTCGTGCGAAGAGTTTTATTGAATTTTTTGGAAATAATTGAATTGTCTTAAAGAATTTTATTAAAGTTGAATGTTTTGACATTTTGTATCTAAAATTATTCAAAAATTGAAGATAATTTTTTAAAATAAAAAATTTTGCAATTTACTTAAATATGACAAATTAAATAGCCATAGTTTTCCTAGTAACATATTGTTTTTAAAAATTAAAAGTGCATTTTTTATAAAATTCAATTATTTTTTAAATTTTTAAATAAAATTATTCCAAAAATTATTTAAAATGAATTAAATTTTAAATCTATGAAGTTCAATATTATTGTTATAAAGAATTTGAAATTAAATTGAATATTATCTTTTTTTAAAAGGCTGTTGCGTTGGACAACAAAATTCAGAATTTTCTTATGAATTGTAGAAATTGAATATTTTTCTAGTATACTATTAATAAAATTCCCTGGCTTTTCAGTTAATTTTCTTAATTTAAAATTAATATTTTTTTTACAAAATAACTGGTGTTTTTAACCATTTGAAGCATACATTTTTCTAGTCAAGGGATTTAATATAACCAAGTACACTTTATGGGGTTTTCAGGGTCGCTGATTAAGAATTTCAAGTCGGACTTTTCATATTTTCAAAATTCAAAATGGCGAATTCAATATGGCCGACTTATTTTTTAAAATTGATCAAATCCTCTTGAAACTTGTTACTCGGGAGTTTTTGGGGTCGCTGATCACGAATATGAAGTCAGATATTCTAAATTTAAAATGGCTGATCCAATATGACGGACTAAATTTAAAAAAATTGATTTTTAAGATTCAAAATGGTGGAAATTTTTTTAAATAATGATCGAAATCGTTTGAAACTTGTTATTCAGGGGTTTTGGGGTCGTTGATAATGAATATAAAGAGAATAAATAAAATAATTTTTTTTTATGTAGCAAACAACACAGAAAAAAACTGAATTAAAAATGAATCAGAAAAGTGACTCATTATGAGGTGCAACAAAAATGAAACACGTACATGGCGCGACTTTCTGTGTCATTTAACATAGACTCATTTTGAGTTATGGAACAAAAATGGGTCTAATTTTTTTTTTGTGAAAGCAAAGTTTTCTTACGTAGGGGGTTTTGAAAAAAATTTTGTTTAAAATTAATTAAAAATATTAGATTTCTTATTTTTGCGAAATGTACGGAAATATTTCTATCCTTCCGTAATTTTCGGTGGTTCGAACATTAGTCAATTGATATGCGTTTTACAGCAGACAAACGTCTGGTATTTGAACAACTTGTGACCGAAGCTCCTGTCAAGGTGCCAGTCGTCGATAAATAACGAACGAAGTGTACTCGGTACTTGGAGTATATATTCGAAATTGCCAGGTTGGTGGCAGAAAACACGAACCATCCTGACAAGTGCCGTTACACCAAGCGCACAAATGTATATTATACGAAGGACGGCCAGCTTTAAACCGCTAGGCAAATCTCTATTGACAAAGCTTTATTCCGAGGTCGTTTCGCACATATTTTCTCGCAAGCCAAATAAAATAGCTGAAATAACACTCTTTGGGAAATTCATTTTATTACACAGATATAAACATTGTATACTCCAGAAAGTTGTATATAAAGACGCTATTTACGAAAAAAAAGAGAGGAAAAAAATGTCTTCTTCTATTCTCTTTTTCTCTAGGGCACATTAAGGGTCACTAAGAGCACACGCGAAGAACAGAGACCAAGAGGGAAATATTTCTAAGTCAATACATCCTTCTTCTTGTTGTCCCGGCGCTTTCCATAGTGACTCTTCTTTTGCGGTTCTCCTTCACTCGACGGACTGAGCCATCCCTCTTCTCTCGATTCACTTCTTTAAGGAAATAAATGCGCATTAGGCGTGTCAACCGAAACTCTTTACTCGAAAACAACAGTTGCCATACGATTGGCGAATAAATCTCTTGCGAATGTAATAAATAGTTTCCCGTCTTTAGTCATCATTTTCCCCAGAGAGTGCAAACATAAAATGAGAAAAAGGAGGCAAGAGAAGATGAAAAAAACAATGAAAAGAAAACAAAATATATAAAATAGAATTGGTTTATTTATTTGTTTAATTAATATCAAAACAAAAAAAAAAGAAAAGGAATAGAAAAGCTCGAGAGAATGGCACTATTTCTTTTAAGCCACATTAAAAATTATCTCTATTCTGCGATTTATTATTCCAAAGAATAAATTTTCCAAAACCGTAATACTACATCATTAATAAAAAAGTGTAAATTAGAAGATAAATTTATTTTATTTACAATTGTTTTTTATTTCTGTCAAGTTTGCTAAGTTTAATTACAGAGAAATAACGATAAAATGTGCATTGTATGGAACTAGAATTTCTTGACTATGGTAAACTGTTATTTTTTGTAAAATATTGCTTGAAATATTATAACTATTATAAATCAAATTTGAAATCTGGTTTTAAAATTTTAAAAAAATTATTTTATTATGTAAATCAAAAGTTTTTAGGTTGGAAAATTCTGAGCAAATTGAAGTGAAATATTATAGTGACAGGGTATACGCATATATTTTCTGTAAATAATACGGGATGGATAAGGAAAATATATGTTCCGTAACCTTCCATATTTAGTCCTATAAACTTCCATTTAAAGAATATGAAGATTGTTTTTTTTAAACTTAAATCTTTTGGTATTTAAAGTTAACTGATATGTGTATTAAAATTATTAATATACAACATCCATAAGAAAAAATTTATTTTTTTTTCTTACCTGCAAAAGTCAGGGAAAGTAGAATATTGGTCAGGAAAATCAGGGAAAAGTCATGGAATTTTATTAAAAGTAGTGTAAAAAATTAAATTTTTAGAATTCATAAGAAAATTCTGAATTTTAGTTTCTTTTTTGTTTGCTTCTTAAACTATAAAATTATACCTTCTTCAATTAACTTCTTCAATTTCTGATAATAAATTCTTTTCAAAATAACTTAATTTTTGAAGAACTATCACAAAATTATTACTTATAAATTATTTGATGGATAATTTTACTTAAATATTTCAAAATTAATTGAATTTTAAAACAGTTGTGTTTTTAATCTTCATAAAGAGATAAACTTCAAAAGGTTTCAATTCCGAATGAATTTCATTAGAAATTTTAAAGAACTTAATAAATTATTAAAAATAATGAATTTATAGAAGAATTTTAGTTAAAAAGACCAAAAAAAATTGATTTTTGCAGAAGTTACAAGTGATTGTAGAAATTCAATTATTTTCAAAAGTAATAAAATTCTTCACAGAAATTAAATTATATTTAAAAACTGTTAAAAATTCTAGTAAAAATTTCAATTATCTTTACAAATAATAAATTTCTTTACCAAAATTCAATTATTTAAAAAAATTTGAATAAATTCTTGTCAAAATTTCAATTATTTTCAAATAACTTTCTTCAATTCAATAATTTTTATAATCTACTATTGTAACCAAATTTTCGAAAAAAATTCAATTCTTTAAAAAAAATTTTAATAAAATTCTTCGCAAACATTTAATTTTTTTCATAAGTAATAAAAATTTCACAAGAATTTAATTACTTACAAATTTTTTATAAATTTCATTTCAATAATTCAATTATCTTCATAAATAATAAAACTCATAGCAGAATTTCAACATAGCATATATTAGCAGAATTTCATTTTGTATTTTTAATACAATTTGAATTAAATTCCTCAAAAATTGTAATTATTCTCAAAAATTTTAGTAAAATTCGTCAAAAGAATTCAATTATTCAAAAATGTGATATAAGAAAATTCTATATAAGAATTCAATTTTAAGAAACATTCAATTATTCAATAAATTATTTATTTTTGTCATTAAATAATTGAATTCTTCTAGAATTTTCTAGAAAAAATTGATTTAAAATTGAATGTTAGTTAATAGTTAAGATTATAATTAAAAAATAAATGCGTTATAGCATAAATTTTTAGAAATAATTGAATTTTTAAAAGATTTGAAATTAAAATCTCTGAAAATTTAAAATTTCCATACTTTTAATTGACAATTCTGTAGAAATTTTTTTTTCAAAAAGTTGAATTCAATTTGTTTTTAAATTATTTAAATTTTTTATTTTCTTATATCTATTGAAGAATTTCCGAATTATAAATAAAATTTCATAAATTTGAATTATAAAGAAATGGATTTGAATATTCTCAAAGAACTTTTTAAAAATTATAAAAATGATTGATATAAGGAAATATAAAAGTGAGAGAAATATTCTTTAAAAAAAACAAGAAGTTTTGAATCTATTTTTACATTGTTTTTTGTATCAAAGCGTGTGTTTTTCCTCCATATTAGATCCGCCATTTTGATTTTCTCAAAAACAGTGCTGAACTTAATAGAAAGAATTATCTCCTTCGTTTTTTTTGACAGACTTTTAAATTTTTCCTATACATTCTTGTATCGCGTGGTTATTGCGATTTTTTTAAACTTATATTTCTCAAGAGTAATAGAAACGCTGTTTACCAACACCGCTAATCTAGCAAACCCACCCATCTTCCAAGCTTCCGTTAATACTGTACATTTACCTTGCTATTTTATATATAAATGTATATACACACTTAGAGAGACTCCGACTCGCGACTGGGTAACCAGCTCAATTATCAAAACATGTATGCAAAATTATGGAAATTTATTATGCACGATGGCAATGTGTCTCAGTAGCGTCTCGACATTTTCTACAAAACCGCAACGAGAACGAGAATTTTCACGAGACCGCAATCGAGTTAACCATAGTGTGCGGCGGGGGTATCGAAACATTTTCATGGAACCGCGGCGAAAGATTTAATTTCAACCGCTTTTTTAACCATGCGATTAAAACAGAAAATTAATCAACATGTATAATAATTATCATTCTTTCCGCAATGTTATTTCTCATTAAGGGAATTCTATTCTCTACTTGATGAAAAATATTCTTTTCATTGTTTTTAGGTTTCGTTCATTTTTTTTAGACTTGCAGGGAAAATTTATGGGTATGAATCGATTAAATACTCTATGTGTTGAATAAAGCTAATTTTTTAAATTCTTTCAACAAAATACACTACGCAAAAAGAAGTAACTTTGTAGTAATTTTTAAGATACAATTTTTTTACAGTTTTATGTTTAATGGATCATTTTTCTCATAGTAATTTTTTCCTATTTTATAAATTTGAGTAATGTTTTTTTCCGCTCAAGGACATAAATTTCTTTTCTTCACAAATAATCTAAAAGTGTATATTGTTGAGAATGTTGCAATAATGCGGATGATGAAGGATCTTTCAGACAATTCTTGGCAGGGATACCTCTTTTCGCGAGATTCCAACATTGAGAGTTTGCAAGAGCGGAAAAGGTCCAAGAGAAGTGCCACTCGAAGAAGCAAGTTGACTTTTACTAAAGGAATGGTGTGGGTTCTTGGCCCTTGTACATGAGAGGAGACTGATATTTTCATCTCTCTCTCTCACTCCCTCTGTATATTCTTTTTTCATCTCTTCGCGCTAGTATATAGCTATAACATACACTATATGCACCTATATACTATATCCGTCTTGAGCTGAATCAGACTCCCAACGAGCAAAGCAAATATTTGGAGCCTCGCCACTAAAAACTCGAGCGAGCCAACGGACGACGAGTTGATTTGTTTCCCTACATCACGATTTTCTATTCCTTCTTCTTCTTCTTATTCTGTTCATTTTTTTTTTTTTTTTTTTTTTTTTGAAATCCTCCATTTCAACCTCCGCAGCTTTCTTTTACCGTTTCTCCTTCTCGTTCATTCTATAAACTCAGGATACCCTTACCTATATAGCAACCTGCTGAGCAAGCAACTTCTTCTTCCGCCCTATCGTACATTTTATAGAATGCAAATTTTTATTCCTGTGGTGTCTTCACGATAATGAATGCTCGGCACTTCTGGATCTGAGGTTTATATTTCTCTTTTTCTTCTGCTTCTTGTTCTTTTTATTCCTCTTCTTCTTTTTCATCTTCTTTATCAAGGTGATCGCTCTTTGAGTAAAGCCTTTTAATTCGAATAATTGTAGAGTTGGTCTTTATTTCTGATAAATTAGGGATAATGTGGATATGAAAATTGGTCACGTGCCAGATTGAAAGGATTTTCTTTTATTTCACGTCTTGCCGCACACTTCATGGGTCATTTTCATCCGTTTCCGTTTTTTTAATGCTAAAGTAGAGAAGGATTTATTGGACTCATAAGGAATTACTCCGAATGATAAAAATCTATTTAATATTTGTATTATACGCAAACCGAGTATTATTATATTTAATAACCTAATTTTATACCTTTTCTGTGATGTGTTATCAAATGAAACACGCACCTGATTAATTACTCTGAAAGGCAATTATGGGACAATTATAAAAATTTACATTAAAAAATTTTCTTACTAAAAACTTCACTTAAAATACTATATATGTTTACGATTTGGTTTTCCAAAACTATAGTAAGACTATAGAACTCTTATTATCTTGAATAGTCGAACGAATTTTCTAGTGAAGATCCTCTTGGTTCCTCACCTGAAACAGAAATTTTAGACCTACTGCATTAGTTGAACACATTTTTTTAACACAATTCTTAAATCTAGTATTATTAATTAATAACCTAATTTAATACTTATTCTGTAATGCGATATATAATTATACACTCACCTGATTTTACTACCCTGAAAGTCAATCAAATGGGACAATAAACAAAAATTGTCAATAAAAAGTTTTTGAACCAAGAAACTTCATCTAGAAAATACTGTATATTTACGATTTAGTTTTCCAAAACTATAGTAATAGAACTCTTATAACCTTGAAAAGTTGATCCAATTAACGAAAATCCTCTTGGTTCTGCATCTGAAACAAAAAAGTTATGGCTCTATTATATTACATTTTGCTGATACAGATTTATAAATCTATTATTATTTTAATTACTTTATAGTTTATATAGAACCTATTCGTAAAAACGTTATAATCATTACATACCTGATTTACTACCCTAAAAGTAAATTTCATGGACACAAAAACTTTCGAACTAAAAGCTTCAACTAGAATACTTTGTATTTACGATTTGGTTTTCCAAAACTATAGTAAGTCTTATAGAACTATTATTATCTTGAATAGTTGATTAAATTTTCCAGCGTAGATCCTCTTGGTTCTGCACCTGAAACAAAAAATTTAAAACTGCATTAGTTGAACACATTTTGCTGATTCAAATTCGTAAACCTAATATTATTATTTAATACCCTAATTAACTACCTTCTTTGTAATGCGTTATCTAATTATACACTCACCCGATTTATTACGCTGAATGTCAATCAATGGGACAATTATAAATATTGTCAATAAAAAATTTTCGAACCAAAAGCTTCATCTAGAATATACTATATATTTACGATTTGGTTTTCCAAAACTATAGTAATAGTCTATAGAACTATTATCTTGAACAGTTGATCGAATTTTCTAACGAAGATCCTCTTGATTCCGCGCACCTGTAAGAAAAAATTTAAAGCTGCATTAGTTGAACACTTTTTGCTGATAGAAATTCATAATTATAATTTAATAACCTAATTATTGATTTAATTTTGTAACGAAGATCCTCTTGGTTCCGCACCTGAAACAAAAAATTTAAACCTGCATTTGTTGAACAGATTTTACTGATAAAAAGTAATTATGATTTAATAGCTTAATTGTTGATTTAATTTTGTAACGAAAATCCTCTTGGTTCTGCATCTGAAACAAAAAAGTTAATCCTGTTATAGTTAAACACACTCGACTAGAAATAAGTCAAGTTTAATTAAGTTCATGTTTAATTTTTCATAAACTGCGATCAAAAGTGATTAAATTAGGAATTACTTACTAGAAAGGAAACAAAACGGGAGTTGGTGGAAGTATTGTAGGTTATGTACACAATTTCTTAGAATATTCCCGCGCATGCGCAGATGCGAATCTGCGCAAAACGATTAAAATGTTACCTTCCTTTCTGAAAAGCTAAAACTGAATCGTCACCAAAAAATATCATTGATCAATTTTTTTCTGCAAATTTTTACAAGAAATTACAAACAAACGTTTGGTTCCATTTGTTGAAGAAAATTTGTGAGATTTCAAGAGACATTGGACACGTGGCTTAGGTGAAATGTATATACAGTGAGAAAGCCGCAGAACTGAGGGTCGGTAAAGTCAATGTGGTTTTGTTTAAGGGGAGACGAAAGGGGTGCTTGTAGAAAGGGGGGGACGAGGGGGAGGAGGACAAGAGGGAATGGGAAGTTGGCAGTTCTTGGTATAAACGCGAGCCGCTTGAATGTCGCGTTTGCGCACTCGCGAGACATGGCAAGGGATTTAATTGGATGGACACCATCACACGGTGCTTAATTAACTAATTAATTTCACGCGGCTTGCTAGCATGGAGAGAAGGTATTATACGGAGATGAACGTTCTTATTCCTCCAACAACATCGAGTATAGTGTTTTATACTTAAAACCAGGAGCAAAAACTACAAGACTTATGATTTGCGAGTATATTAAGGTACTTGTGAGAGCATATATTTCAAAAATCAACTCGTACAGGGCGTTCTTGTTTGTTTTTCCTGTCATAAAATTTTCATCAAAGAACTTTCATCCCTTTTGAAATGTTGAAGATTATTTTTAGAGGAGTTCCCTTCCTTTTCTGCTAAATATATATAGAAAAAAAAATTTCGTTTTTCTTTCTATTTTTAACTCTTTTGACTTTTTCAACTTTACAAATTTGAACCATCAGCATTAAGTAATATGTTGATTATAGAATATTATTTGTCTATGTCGATAATCAAGAATGATTAATTTGTTGTGTATAACTAAATAGCATAACGTATTATCAATAAATAATATCATTCAGGAAAGATTGATCAATCAATTTGAGAGTTGGATATAATGGACAAATTTCTAGATTACCTTCTATTTAACTCGTTCGCATAACCTTGATTATAAACTCGCCACGCCTATATAAAACTCTCTCAAGTAGAAATTTTACGTGGGTAGAAGAAAATAAATGCTATCTGGCTTATTCACTACTCATGACTGCGTGAAATTTATTCGAGCAGTGTGAAATGCTTGTTTATTTTACATGTTGACGAGTACGAGCAATAATCTTCCGTGGCCAAATACAACATTTCTATTTGTACACTTATTTTTTTATTAAATAATTAAACTCAATTTGAAAAATCCTTTGAAAGTTTAGTATTTATCGTATTGTGACGTATACTTAGGAGTAAGGAGCAGAAACTAAACGCAGGATTGGTCGAGCGCATGCGCGGAAGCAATGAGAGTGACAGAGAAGTTTCGCTTTTTCTCTCTTGCTCTCGTTGCCCCCTCCCTAGCGATGCTCTTCGCATCTCCTTAAGTTCCAACCAACCAACCAGTTTATCGCTGGTACTTTATTATTTTATTATTTTTCTATTTTACTGTTGTATTATTTTATTATTTTACTATTTTATTGTTTTACTATTCTATTATTTTACTTTTTTATTTTCTACTGTTTTACTACTTTACTATTTTACCATTTTATTGTTTTACTCTTTTGCTGTCTTACTATTTTCACTTTTGTACAAAATTGAGAAATATTCAAACACTTTATATATAAATACTTGTAGCAAAATCTCAAAACTCTTAATCAACTGATTAATCACTGCTTCAAAAAAAAGAAATAAATATTAAAATTTTTTCTGTCTGCAATATAAGAGAATCGTCGAATCTTGTTGAGACGTGAATTATGGTCACGGAAATCTATAACCCACATTGGTTTGGCTACGTTACTTTCTGGACTTGTCGCGCATCTTATTGGATATCGTTTTCGAATTGTAGAAGCAAATGGGTGTATTCATATTGAGGTTGTTTTTTTATCTCACAAAATTTCTCTCAACAATTTTTTATTTTACTGTCAAGCTCGCGCAACTTCGTTAAATTATAGAAAATATACTTTCATGTTTTGTGAATTTATTGTCCATCAATCTTTATAGACTAAAAACCGTGCGCACGCAAACGCTCACTTAAATATAACTCAATAAGCATATCTGTAAATATTTTTAAATTTTATGTGATTTTTATTTATGAAATTTACTAATCAACACTATTTTTTTCTTTCTGTTCACAGGTAAGCGAATCTTTGACGTTATAATTAGTAAACATGGGGTCCTATATAAAATTGTGAGTCTTTAAACTTTAATATTTTTTGCAAATAATAAATATTTAGTAAAATATAATAAAATTTTGGAAAGAAAAATTCTTAAAAAAATTTTTTTAAATTGACTTGATTGTTTAATTTACTTTTGACTTTCAAATTCACTTTACAATTACTCTCTGAATTTGAAATTGAAATCAGTAAACTTTTTTTTACTAATTCAAATGTAGTAAAAAAAATAGCAATTCGTTTGCAATTGTCAATCGATCGAAATGAATCTGAAAGTTAAAATGTAATTACAAATAGTAAAGAAAATAAAAAGATAAAAGTAAATGAAAATAAACAAAAATAAATCCCTAAGCGAATGATAATTATGGTACTGTAGTCCTATATATAGTATGCAGTAATAAATTTAGTTGAAAAAAAAGTTGCGATACTAATGAAATGATAATAATTTACTATTGAGTAATTGTTCATCAAAGATATGAACAAGCGACATATTGGGGACAATTTTTTTTTTTTTTGCGTGTGAGGCGTAAAGAAGCGATGGGGTTCATGAGGAACGAGAGGGATTGGTAGAGCGATTTGTCCCGTCTGTTAATTAGTGAAAAAACGGAGTATGAATCTCGAGCGATCGTATATTACCGCCAGTGTAATGGATGGGATTACAGCTGCTGTGTTAAATTAAACCGACCGGCGCGGCGTGGCGGCCGCGGTACGCTACTGTGTATAGATATAGGTAGAGAGTCATCGCAGCGAAGGTGGTGGAGAAGGGGGGTTCCATTTTATGTATTCTCCATGTACATTGTACACCAAGGTATACAGTTATACCTCCAATATACCAAGTTCACTTAAACCTCACCTAAACCTATATACAAATCATATACCATAACTACTTTTTCCTCATTCTTCAATTTTCCTTCATTTCGCCAATTTGGAATTTTTTATTCGTAGCGAAAAAAAAATATTTTTTTTAAAAAGAATATCATTATTTTTTTGTCAAAAAGATCGATTCTTAGTTTTAATAATATTTTTACCAGAAAACTTATACTTCAGTTTTGTGGTAACAGTGTTCTTCGGTTAATGAGTACCCAACTCTTTCAACCGATGGCGCTACTGGTGCTTATACCAAAAAAGTAGCGCGAATTTTTGAATTACAATTTTCTTTTCTTAATTCTCTTAATTCTTACATTTTCATAAGTATACTTTTTATCAGAACGAAACTCGGTTTTTACAGTGCTGTATTTAAAATATCAAAAACTGTTTCAAAAATAACGAAAAAGAATCTTGACGAATAAAAGTTGTTTTATCTAGTATCCAGGGAAATTTAAGACATGAATAGATAAACCGTTTTTGTCGCTATCATCAATTAGAGGAGTAAAGAAAAAAACGGGAAGAAAAGAGGTTAAGGCGAAGGTATATAGAAGAGGGTATTATTTTTTTTTTTGAGAAAGAGGGGGAGTTTTAGAGAACCTTGGTGCTTGTCTGGGGGCGATACGAGAGTCTGTACAGACATACCCCTTGCTTTTCCAACCCTTATGGAATAAGGGTGGTGAGAGTGGAGAGCAGCAGCAGCGTGCTGCCCGCACCAGGCGCCCCTTCGCATATTTCACCGGGAATTTACGAGCCTCGATACGACAGGGAAATTGCAAGAATGGCGGAGTAATCTATCTCTTGCCTTGCCTCCGCGGGCTCTCTCTTCTTTTTTACCCCTCTTCCCCTTTACCTCTTCTCTCGGACTCCCACACATACACGATTCTCTCTCTCTCTCTCTTTACGCCAACCGAAGAAAACTCCTCTGTCTTCCTTCTAGATAAAAGGGATTTGTCCTCCAGGGTCGAGATGGCGCGAGCAGCCTAATTGTACTCTCCAAGATAACCAGTGATCTATTACACTTCCGGGTCATGGGAGAGATCTTTGATCGAGCACAAAGGAACATTTCCACAAAAAACGAAATTGCTTCGGAAATTCTTCTCTTTTTTTCTGTTTCACATTTGGAATAATGTTTTTCGATATAACTGCGTTTCATGAGATTGGCAGAAATTTTTACTGTTGTGTTAGTAAAACTAAATTGTGTTAGTAAATACTGTTATCATATACTTTTTACCTTATACTAAATTCATAGTCTAAACTTGTAATGTAAATTATGTCTTCAGTGGTTGTGAATAATTTATAGTCAAATTTTGTAACGTGGGAATAAGAATAATAAAGTTTAGATTGCCTTTTAATTTTGGACCGGTTAATGAAGAGAGTGAGTGGTGGTAGATAGCCATTGTCTCTCAAGAGGCTTGTAGCATTGCCTACCGATGTAAATGTAAAATGAAACCGCATATGAAATGACATTATGTCATGTGCATTTAAAGAAAATAATACTCCTCTGGATTGTATATGCAGTAGAAGCGATGAGCGTCCCTAGTTTCCCCTATTTTTGCTCTCTTTTTTTAACTTCCGTTACTCCCAAGGCACGAGTGCAATTAAATCGTGAAACAAGGGTCGAGGGTGTTCATCCAAGCTTGAAAGACTACAAGGGTTCACATCTGTCGGTATTGTCATTCTCATCCTTTTTCCAGTCACAACTAATTCTTTCCTTCAGATCTACACTCTCCTCCTTTAAGGAACAATAAATAGACGACTGCTCATTCTTTTGGTGGTGGAAACACTATACTGGATGTTGCACAATTGCAATTATAGGCTATTCGATTGCTATTTAGTATATTTTACGATTTGGTTTTCTAAAACTATAGTAAGTCTATAGAACTATTATTATCTTGAATAGTTGATCCAATTTTGTAGCGAAGATCCTCTTCGTTCTGCACCTGAAACAAAAAATTTAAAACTGCATTAGTTGAACATATTTTGCTAATTCAAATTCGTAAACCTAATATTATTATGTAATACCCTAATTAACTACATACTTTGTAAGGCGTTATCTAATTATACACTCACCTGATTTATTCCCCTGAAACTTAATCAATGGGACTTTTTATAAAAATTGCCAATAAAAAATTTTAGAACAAAAAGTTTCATCTGGAATATACTTTATATTATTTACGATTTGGTTTTCCAAAACTATAGTAAGTCTATAGAACTATTATTATCTTGAATAGTTGATTCAATTTTCCAATAAAGATCGTCTTGGTTCTGCACCTGAAACAGAAAGTTTAAACCTACATTAGTTGAACCTAATTTAATACCTACTCTGTAATACCATTTCTAATTATATACGCACCTGATTTATTAGCCTGAAAGTCAACCAATAGGACAATTATAAAAATTGACAATAAAAAATTTAGAACCAAAAGTTCCATCTAGAATACTGTATATTTACGATTGGATTTTCCAAAATTATAGTAAATCTATAGAACTATTATTATCATGAATAGTTGATCCAGTTTTCCAACGAAGATCCTCTTGGTTCCGCACCTGAATCAAATAATTGAAACCTGCATTAGTTGAACACATTTTGCTCATTCACATTCGTAAACCTAGTAATTTTGTTTAATAAACTAATTTACTACCTACTTTGTAATGCGTTATCTAATTATACACTCACCTGATTTATTACCCTGAATTTTCATAAATGGGACAATTATAAAAATGGCCATTTAATAATTATCGTACCAAAAGCTTCATTAGAATACTATGTTTACGATTTGGTTTTCCAAAACTATAGTAAGTCTATAGAACTATTATTTTCTTGAAAAGTTGATTCAATTTTGAACGTAGATCCTCTTAGTTCTGCATCTGAAACAAAAAAGTTCTGCATTAGTCAAACAGACTCGGCTAAAAATATATTTTTGATCTGTTAGATTCTACCATTTCTTAGCACTGAATGAAATGGTGTCCAGAAAATCTATCAGGGACACGTAAAGCTATAGTGTTAGGGCAAAAGAACTAGTGCATGAGTATAGAATACTATTGATCTTAGACTATCTGGATTAGGGCTGCACTAAATCTAATTTCGCCTCCTTATCAAGACAGTATTTCCCAAAAATAAACAATAAATAAGAGAAAATCCAGAAAAAGCATATTTTCTCCTCCAAATATAGGATAATAGATCAAAAAAATAGAATGGCGTCGAAAAAAAATTGAAGAGGGATGAAAAGAATGATAGTCTTTTTTGGAGTGTGCGTGCCTAAAAACCGACCCCATTTAAGATAGCGGGTGGTTCGTTACACTATAGTAGAGGGTTCGACTGGCTTTCAGATATATATACATATACACAAGGGCTGGAAAAGTATAGTAGGTGTTTGGTGAGATCGTGAAGGGAAAGAGAGGAAATGTCTGCTTTGGCAGATAAGGTTTTAGTTGCAGAACGGTGGAAGGGATATTGTTGCCAGAGGGTTGAAAAGAGATAGGGAAAGTATAGAGAGAGAATAAGAGGGGGGGCCAATGAGAAAGGGAGAAGAAACATCGAAAACGAAAGAGAGATAGAAGCCTATATCTTCTCAGCAGCCACAACTGCAATTCGACCCTATATTTAATTTTGCGGTGGAAAAGGTAGTGGCGAAGGGAATGGAAGAGTGGAGAACGCTCCTTGAAAACCCAGAGAGAAAGAGAAGGAATTGTCGTTTAATCTAGCCGCGATCCTATCGCAGTGGAATTTATCATTCGATAAATTGCACCACTATATCAAGCGTACTTCCTCCCGAACCGTCAATACTTGAAAGATGCTTCCGAATACCAACCGTTTCGAAACATTCGCGCAAACCGGAATCGACCCTTGACTATAATTAAGGACCAATTCACTTTTAAACTTTAAATCGTGAACAATTCTGTTATATAGTGAAACAATTTTTGCTGTTTTTTTTTAGTCAAATGGGTGTTTTAGTTTTCAACGAAAATTTGAAGGACATGAAGCAAGTTCTCTCTAGTGCGAGTGTAGGTGGGTAATTGTTGGTTTATGAATCGTATCCCCTTTCACTCACCCCATTGCCACCCGCTATTTCCGTAACAATTCTCACACCCCTTTTTGGTCTCAACTTAATGTTGTTTCCCTCACTCCATTAAAAGCCACGCCACTCGGCTCGTTTCACTTCCCACACTATGCGGTTGTGGCCTTGTGGTCGCCTTCACCTACAGTTTTCTCCCTTTATAAGAACAGGGCAATCGTGTTCCATTAGTTCCTTTTAATTCCTCCCGCATTCTTCCGTTACAAATATACTTTTGTATGTAGGAAATCTTATTTCTTGTTCTCTAATTTCGAATCGTTAAGATGTGTCTGGATTTTTGGACATTAGGGTACCAGTCGGTTATGTTAGGGTTGTAGTACGTTTGTAAAACTTTTATTGTTTAATTACTATTACGAATGGGTGTAGAAAGATGATTGAGTCGTTAATTTAAACCGTCTGCTGATTATTGGCCACTGGAGATATTCTGTAGCGAAATTTGAATTGAGAAATGATGGCAATATGGATCACGCATCGCCATGTCTGCCAAGTGGGATGACATCGTAGATCATAAGTCCCCTTCTCGAGGAATGGCACCCCCTGGTCGGTCAGTGATATATACACACGCAGGCACCTCGCTATACTAAACCATGGTGCAGCTTGTATACTGTTACATAATACACTGCCGCCATATTACCTCTAGGTAGGGTATCAACCCCCTGCAAACCAACCAGCTGACAGCTTTCCAAGCTTCACCACTCGAGTAGTTAATATACTGCCTTCTCCTCATTAGCCCGCAAACAACTAGACCAAAATCTAATAGCCTTAATCTGAATTTAATTGTCAGTTCACTTTTTCCACTAAAAATTCGAATACAATTCCAAATACTCCAAAAATAATTAGTTATCTAACCCCAACAGCAACAAATTTTGAATTCTGCTGATCCAAAAGATTCCTTTTGTACCCAATTTTCAAAAAACTCTTTTTATACATTCGCAATGTCGATTTTAAAAAACTTTTCTCTATATCAATAAACATGGATCAAAATAAAATTCCTCACACACAAGTTTCTATTAATGAGGCTACAAGCGCATGCAAAAATTTCATGAATCCAGTTCCTTTTTTTTGATCCGGAGTAAAAGAACTCACCGGTTCAACATTCCTGCATGAACTTTCTGCACTGTACACAATAAACGTGTGTAAGTATATAAAATGTTTGAAAAGAAAGTTTAGCTCCTTCACGAAACATCGGTAGTTGATATTTTTAATCGAATTTTTGCATAAGTTGTATTATTAAACATCTTATGTAAAAAGACGTTATTGTTTTGTTAATTTATTTCGAAATGCTTGTATCGACCAAGGAGAACGCTTACTGAATCGAATTAAATATATCTGACGAATGAAAAATTTACTTACCTGAGTTACAACAACTAATGAAATTTTAAGATATAATTCTTTAAATGCCAAATGATTTTTTTAATATTTAGTTAACACTGCTTTTTACTGACACCTTCGGAATCTACAGCGACAAACTTTATCGCTACAGATTCCAAAGGTGTCAGTAAAAAGCAGTGTTGCCAAATTAGAGGTTTCTCCCCTAAATTTAGGGGTTTTTTAAACTTTCAGTTTGAATTTTAGTAAGATTCCTTTTAGAGGTTTTTCCAGTAGTTTTATTTCTTATAAATAAATCTTTAATTAAGTTTTAATCAACTTTCGAGCAAAATATTAAAAATCATCGAGCATTTAAAGAATCACTTTAAAATTTCCTGAACTTTGTAACTAATAATAGGTTGTAAATCTAACAGCTGATGTTTTTAACCCTAAACTAATCCAAAATATACCTAAATTATTGACACGAATTAAAGATTATCATCCTGAGGATGAATTTAAACAAAAAATTTCCCACAGACTTGGAAAAGTTTAACACATTCGATCAGACATCCACGTGTTTCATTTTCGTCATGGCAGAAGATAATGGGGTGGAGCTTAAGTTATACAGAAATATATTGAACGTCCCTCTTCTTTTCAAGGGTTAGGGCCTCCATGGTGGCTGGTTAGGTCCCATAAAAGGTCGTTTTACAATGATCCCCGGGGTGCATGTCAATATATGTGTGATGGTATGCAAAGAGAGGAGAGGCGCATTTTTTTCTTCCTTTCTTTTTTTTTTTTTTGTTCCCTGCAGGGCGGTTTTTCATGCTTGGGTGAATTCCTTTCGTAGAAATTAATAGGTATTTATATATCAATGGCCCCCGTGAAATGACGAATGGATGTATATCTACAGGAATGGAGAATATCTCGCCGACATATGCAAGGGTGCGTATCACCAGCGATGGGCCTCGAATTTCAAGGGCCTATATTATATATATATGAAAAAACATGACCTCTTCTCTAAAAAACCCATTTGTCGGGGCGCGTAATCGATCGTAAATAAGCGAGCAGTTATTAAATTCCATTCAACGCACGCGTGCATGATCTCGAATATCAAGTTATATGTTTGTAGATGAGTGTCCCCTTTTTTCAATTGGAAATTATTCCTAACAATTTTTTTTTCTCTAGGAAAATAAAACACTTTTTTGAAGAAATTATTTCCGATTTCTTCCAGTTGGATAGGTGATTGAAAGGACAATTTCGCATGTCAAGTGGGTAGGATCATATTTTATCGTATCAAAGGAAGTTTAAGTATTTATTTAAAGTTTTAGGAGAGCAGAAAACAGTTTTGTTGTAATCGAAAAATTCGTAATATACGAGTTATGGTCCCATTGGACTTATTGTTAGTTGTTATTCCCGAGCAATAGATCTTGATAAGCAACGAGTGACTGGTCGGCTTTGACTGGCCGCATGTGAATTAAGCAATCATAGTCTGAGTGGCTTACGCACCATTCGTCACTCAGTGTCAGTTGCAGTTTTGCCGTGAGCAGAATTGCTAGTTTGCTTTATCGCAATCTCAAACTGGTATATCTTTTCAAGAATTTACTAACAAATCTCAAAGACATACGCGTTCACTCTCGAAACATAATATGCTTCCTCGAAATCAAGCCTTTTTAGAAGCAAAAGAAGAAAAAAAATGGTAATCGTCCTATTTCTGTATGTATTATTTTCTTCCATGACAATCCAAAACTTGGAATGGGAAAAAGAATCTTATAAAGCCGACGGTGATTAATTTCCACTTTTAACTGTATGTATACGATTCTGAATGTTTTAGGTGAAAGTCGTAAATCTCAGCCGTGTGTTCCATTCCGGTTTAATGCTCTCCTCGGTTGGTTATTACGAATTAGTTACCAAATTGATAAAAAATATTCTACGAATTTTTTCAACTAATCAGCAGAGAGTGTTAATTGTGAACGGACCTTAATAAGAAATTCAAATTAAGACTAAAAACGAGGTAAAAATTAATTCATATTAATTACTTAATATAGTTTTGTAACGTAATGTTCTAAATTAAGAGAAAAATAATTAAAGTACGTATCATCAAAAATTTTCTAAAAGAGCATAAAATAATTTTCGAAAATATATTAATGAGTAGTGTTTTCAAACATGAAATGCGGGGGCTTGTTGTATGGATGAGAATGAAAAGTAGGATTATGTCGTAGGCCCCACCCCGAGGTTCTCTAACCCTCGTCTAGTCCGTCCCCCTTCGAGTCCCAGGAACCCCATCACGTTACATACATCGTGGAGGCAAGGCAGGTCCAGAACAAGGTCCTCCATAGTAAATCAGACAGTCGCAGGCGGTCCTTCTAATCTATCTGTAGAGGCGCTATATACATGTGAGAAGTGAAACTCGTAAAATAGTAAAATAACTCTTTAAGTAACTCTATCTAACTCGTAAAATCGCTCATGCCTCATAAACGCCTCGTAAACTCTCAGAACCGCGGCACGCGCCCTTAAGAATTATGTCTTGTCAGTTTTGCTCATTTCTTATTTAAGTGCGAAAAAAGTGGATTTTTCCCCCCTCTACAATAATTGGAGTATGACAAAAAAATACACCAGGTATTTAATAATTATCTTATATATGTAATCAGTGTGTGGAGAGGATTAATTTTGAAAATTGTTACAATCGAGTGGAAATTGCTGCGGAGATAAAGCAGAAGTGAAGAATGAATATTCTTTTTTTTTTTTTTGGTTCATGGGAAATTGTATATATTCTGGAGTTGCTTTTGGGAGGTAAAATGAAAATGAATGAGCAGCGCGTTTGGTTAAATCGGTGAAAATGGTACAGAGAGTGCATTATAGGCGCGATATGTGCCCTGCATTACATTGTTGATCTATGTTCTCACTGGCGATCGATCTCTCTCACACGAACTGCTAATTGTGCGGCGTCATAACTCTCAACCACCCTCTGCCCTCTCCGTTTTGGCGTTTCTCTATGTATATGTCAATGTTGCAGAAGAACGCATACATATATATTGAGTTTCCAATGTGTACTCATGGGGAATCGAGGGCGAATCAGAACATTGTTTACAACACTCGTCTTTCGAGTGTAACAAGCCTATTTGGTAATATCGCGTTATCTAATTATTACACGCTTGATTTATTGCCTTGAGAGTCAATCAACGGGAGTGTTTAAAACATTTTTTAACTGAAGAACTTCATTCAGAATAGTTAAAGCAGGTATTTACGATTTGGTTTTCTAAAACTATAGTAAGTCTATAGAACTATTTTCTAGCGAAGATCCTCTTTGTTCCGCACCTGAAACAGAAAATTTAAACTTTTGGATTAGTTGAATTTATTTTGATAGAAAATCATAAATTTCTGCAGCATTAATGTCTATCTATATTAATGTCATTAAGCTTGTCATTAACTTCAAAAATAATTCTAACTTTAATTTGCTAAATAGCATATTGATATCTTATAGCTTTGATACTTGAAACCAGAGAAAGAGTTTGCAAATTTTTCTTACCCAGAATATTGTATATTTACGGTTTGGTTTTCCAACACTATAGTAAAACCCCTATAGAACTATTATTATCTTGAAAAGTTTACCTAAATTTCTAATCATGATCCTCTTCTTTCCGCACCTGAAACAAAAAAATTTAAACCTGCATTAGTAGAACACATTTTACTGATAAAAATTCGTAAACCGATTATTATTATTTAATAACTTAATTTAATACCATTTCTGTAATGCATTATATAATTATATACATACTAGATTTATTACCCTGAATGTTAATCATTTTAACAATTATAAAAATTGTCAAAAAAAAATTTCCGAACCATAAAACTTCTTCTTGAATACTGCATATTTACGATTTGGTTTTCCAAAACTATAGTAAGTCTATAGAACTATTATTATCTTGAAAAGTTTACCTAATAATTTTTTAACCATGATTCTCTTCCTTCCGCACCTGAAACAAAAAAAATTTAAACCTGAAATAGTTGAACACATTTTGCTGATAGAAATTCGTAAACCTAGTATTATCATTTAATAACCGAAAATTTAATACCTATTCTGTAATGCGTTATCTAATTATACACTCACCTGATTTATTTCCCTGAAAGTCAGTTCCAAAACTATAGTAAGACTATAGAACTATTACACATACTTGAGAAGTTGATCTAATTTTCTAGCGAAGATCATTTTGGTTCTGCATCTGAAACAAAAAAATTATACCTCTATTAGTTAAACAGATTTCGCTGATACAAATTTATAATTCTATATTATCATTTAAATTATACTTTATGTAGTACCTTTATTCGTATATCCGTTATTATTCCTCACCTGCGATTTGCTACCTTAAAAGTAAATTTCAGGGACACAAAGTTGACAATAAAAAATTTTCGAACTAAAAGTTTAATCTTGAATACTGCATACTTACGATTTGGTTGTCCAAAACTGTAGTAAGTCTATAGAACTATTATTTTTTTTCAAGCGAAGATCCCTTTGGTTCTGTACCTGAAACAAAAAACTTAAAGCATTAGTTGAATACACTTTGCAAGAAATAAATCTTTTATTTAATAACCCCCATTAATATTTTGGGTTTGCTATATCTCCTAACATTTTCTTACACCAAGTGAAATAGTTTTCTGAAAAAAATTAAACTTGTGGTTAAGAATTATATTCGTAGTTGACTGTCAGTGAAATTTCGGTTATGTTGAAATTGACGATGTGCGCTATACGCAGTAAAAATAATTTCAGTATTTTTTATTTTTCATTACAGTATCTTGAAATTTTCGTCAATACCTATATTGATAGTATTGTCAGTGTATTACCAGAAAAAATTCATTTGCGGTTTTGCTGACAAAGTCAGCAAAACCGCAAATGAATTTTTTCTATAAATTTAACTTTACGATTGAGATGTTATTGTGAATAAATGATCCACATTGGTAAGACTGACATTATCAATATAATTGCAAGGTATACTGTAAAGATTTATCGTCCCTTGGAGTTATAACATCATTTACTGCGAGATATATATAATTTTTTTTTCTGCGTGTGAACGAAAAGTAGATGGCAACACAAGCACGTCTTAAATAGCGCAGAGAATCGCCGCAGCAGCGCTAATGTCACCCTCGCTTTGAGATAAGAAGCTCAACCCAACCTCCAGGACTTGTCCGCTTGAATTATAGGGGGTGATTTTTATTATTCGCGTTCCTCCTCAGTCTCCTCTTTTTCCTATCTGCGGTGTCTCATAGGCGCCCTCACCGGGGGTGCGCTCTGCAGCGACACTCCAAGAGAAAAACGATTCCAAGACGTTATATACCGAATGTTTCCGCGGAATTCGGGAAAATAAGATAGCGAACTGTCCCAAGTGATTTATTCATTCGAAAGAAGATGGAAAAGAATTCGGTTATATATTTCTCCTATCCAGCAGTAGTGAGATATAAAATATTCCCTTTTTTCATTTTTCTTATTATAAGAGGAAAAAATTTGATATAAATTTAGTAATGGTAGATTAAAATATATATTAATTATAGATTAATAGTAGATTATAATATTAATAGTAGATAATAATAGTAATAGTAGATGAAAGTTCATTTAATAATGAAAAAAAGTTTACACATGTAGCTCTTTAATCAACTGTAATAAATCACGTGCGTACAAGAGTTTAATTTTCTCGTCATGCTGACTATAAAATGGAACGCTGTTTCATTGAGCTCGGCAATATTTTCCCCGAGCGTATATTATTATTTTGGGTGAGGTTGTGCATTGTTGGATCAGAAATTAACGAGGACGTCATTAAATAACCTGCGACTGAATGGAGTGATTCCAAATGGATGAAATGACACAGTGCAAAACAGTAAATTTTCAGGAGTATTTGTCCGTTTTAAAATGTATATGTATAAAGTTGGAAGCGTGTGTCTTAGAATTATCGACGGGCCCCTGGGTCCGATTCGTATATAGCAAACATTCGGGTTGTAGCCCGACGGACCGCATTCTTCGCCGCGACGCGCATTGTTCCACTCGTCCTCCCTCTCTTGCCCTTTCTCCCCTCCAAAACCGAAGTCTTCTTATAACAAGCTGAACTGCAAGATTTTTGCCTTTATTTTTTTTTATTTTAAAGTCTCGAAAAACGCCAGGCACGGATTTATGGTTTTACGGTTGACCGAGTGCGGTCTATGTTCGATTTTGACCTTCGAACGTAGAGAGAAGACCCTTCTTCATCAGGGTCAGTTTTTATCTGTTTTAATTCTTCACATTTTAGCAATTACCGATTTGACCTTGCACCGATTTTATTTAGTCTTCTTTTTTTTCTCTTCCTTTCTAACATTTTTACCTGCGAGGACTTATTTAACAGAGGAGAAGACAATAAAAGTCAAGAAAGATTCAGGGTCTCTGTAACGGTGTTCCAGTCATTTCTCTCATTCAGTCACTTCGTGCTCCGCTATAGTCACGATCTTGTATTCCGTTTCGTGATAAAATTGTCTGGAACTATAAGTTCTAGGGAATAAAAATTCGGTTTACAATTAAAAAATTAAAATATTTTAAAAAGTATGGAAAGAAACTTTTCTATTCTTTAAAGTAATTATTAAAAAATTGGTTTGGTGTTGATCCGTTCGAAAAGAAGTAACTTTTGTTAAATGTGTGAGAAAGTAAGTCGTGATGTAGTATATCATTCTTATCAAAAACAATGACCCAGTACGAAGTTAGCCATGAGAGGAACAATTCAAAGAGAGGTGCATTATCCGACGGCGTAAGAGTAAAAGTTTGCAGATTACCTAATAATGGATAACGGCACGAAGCACAAATTAGTTCAACCATACATCTTCGTGACGCCTGCAAACGCACGCGTCCTTGCACGCGAAGGACTGATATTTAATTCGCGTGCATTCAACATGATGTGACGCGTCATTTCCGGGCAAAAAAGAGAAGAAGTCGAATTCAATTATGTTCCATCCATTACTGTCATCAGAAAGTTAAAAAAAACACCGAAAGATTTTATTCTTGACTAAAATTATTTTTAACTGAAAATTCTTTGGCAAAAGAAAAACAAATACAGTCAATTTAATCATCGGACGAATTAATCTCTCTTCACCCTCATGATTGCAGTACGTTTCCGCTTATATATATATATATATGCTTGTGAAGCAAACTTTCTGCCGACGGACATCTAAATTTCGAACTAAAAGGAATAAAAAACAGTTTTCGTGAACATTTCTGAAGGTTTCTAATTTCATATATGAATGCATAAAGACGCTATTTGAATTTCTATTAAAACTAATTAAGAATTAATTTCTCAAGAAACTTTTTCTGTCAATTCGCTAAGAAGAGGGATCCAATCATAAATTCTAATATACAATACAACATCAGAATTTCTAATCAGAATTATTCATGAGGCATTCTTACAATATCTTCTCGAGGATAATTTATCATTTTAAAACTGAAGTCCAACATATCCAACCCTTAGGTCCTTTTTCTTTATCTTTCACAGTCACTCAATTACCAGCTTATAACATCAGGTGCTTTAATATCATTCTCCTGGGGTCCTAAAGTAACCTCTTCAAAACGAAACTCCTCTTGGTTTAAGTTCTAAACTTTCAAAAGGAAAGAAACCGAGGACAATGGAATATGAGAATGAGAATAGAGAAAGATAACGTTGAGGATCAGGGATGGCAAAAGAAGAGAGAAAGAGCGCGCGTGTACGGTACACGCGCCCGCGGATTAAAGAGTTATTTGAGTCTCGGAGGCAGCCATAATTCTCCGGAGCTATTCCCGTCCCGCGCTCTTTCTCTTTCTCTCTCTCTCTCTGACTCTCTTTCTCTCTCTCTATAGCGCAGTGGAATATTTTAACATTTTTGGGGTGGGTTGTTTGGTGAGACGGGTTTACTTTACCGGTACGGGGGTGGGTGAGAGAAGGAACTATAGAAATAATGTTAAAGAGAAAAAGGGACAGAAGAAAGAGAAGGTCCGCACTCTGCACGCAGCTGACAGCTGTTCCCTCGGTGGGCCGGTCGGTGGGGAGGATTCAGCCTAGTCGCGCCCCTTCTATAATGGCTCCCTTTTCTTCCTTCCCCAACCATCATGGCTGGCCAGTTCTCTCTCCTTCTTCTAGTTACGTCATTATTGTGTCGTGTTTTAATGACGTCACAAAGTCTAGGTCCCGTGACGTAGACAGACGTAAATCTAGTGAAAGAGAGAGAAGCTAAATGTCACATCTGATCTTGCTCTATCGCATTTTGCTTCTTTCTTGATAGCAGGGAATTGCTTGATATCTCACATCGGAGACAGATCGAGGATGTAATTACTTTAAACCCTAGGATAAAGTACGTACTTTATGCCAACTATTTCATAAGTGGATGATCTGGACCATTCCTCCTCAAAAGCGGTGCGAATTCTCCTCCTGCTAGTCTGGGTGCTATTCTATAGGGGCTAACCTTGGTGCTAGTCTAGGTTCTAGCCTACTTAGAAGATTATCTCAGGGTTTGATTCATCTTGAATACTGTATATTTACGATTTGGTTTTCCAAAACTATAGTAAGTCTATAGAACTATTATTATCTTGAAAAGATGATCCAATTTTCTAACGAAGATCCTCTTGGTTTTGTATCTAAAACAAAAAAAATTAAACCTGCATTAGTTAAACAGATTTTGTTGATAGAACAATTTTTCTAAGAATATCAAATTGAGATAAAAAGGAATCGAAAGTGTTGCAAAGCAAGACTTTTGATTCGTTTTTTGTCTCAATTTGATATCCCCAGAAAAACTGTGAGTGTATGTGGGAAGTTGTATTGCACTTGTCCTGCTCGAGTATTTTGATAAGAATCATAAGTATTGAGAATCTCTTATATGTATAGCTTCTCCATTTGATTAGATGCACCGTAAACAGTCGTTAAGTTTAAGAACAACTACCCAAATTGTTGACCTCTTTGTCCGATCCTCGTGATAAGGAATACTCTACAGATGCAGAACCATTGTCTCAGCAACACTCAACCGCTATCCTTATCTTAATCTCCATCAGTTTTGTTTCCTGTACTCGCAAACGAATTCTTCTTCGATTGTTCGATTATATATACGAATTTCAATATACTTATGGTCATGTGACGTCACTTGTATAGATAAGAGGAAAAAAATTTTTTTTTGATTCCGAGATCAGGCCCAAAAAAAAATTCTTAAATTCGGGAATCTGTAATCACTGATCTAAAATGTAATCATCCGAAACCTATACCTAAATTTTAATCATGAAACCGAAACTGGCTCCCGCACTTAATTTTGAAAATTAAATATTTTTTTGTTTAAACATGAAATTTTAAAAAATTAACTGATTGATAGTTTTAGATACATTTTTTTTAAAGCGCAACATAACATTTTTAAAAATTAACTAGGGGTTGATCCTTTAAAATATATTTGCGATTTGGTTTTCCAAAACTATAGTAAGTCTATAGAACTATATATATATTGCACAGGAAGTTGATCTAATTTTCTAGCGACGATCCTTTTGGTTCTGTTTCTGAAACAAAAAATTTAAACCTGCATTAGTTGGACAAATTTTGCTATAATTCGTAAACATAGTATTTTTATATTTAATGACGTAAATTTATACCTTATCTGTGATGTGTTTCAAAATTATATACGCACCTGATTAATTACTCTGGAAGTCAACCAATGGGACAATTATAAAAATTATTTTAAATTTCAAACCATTAAGCTTCATCTGGAATACACTGTATATTTACGATTTGGTTTTCCAAAACTATAGTAAGTCTATAGAACTATTATTATCTTGATAAGTTGATCCAATTATTAGCGAAGATTCCCTTGGTTCCGCACCTGAAAAAAAATTTAAACCTGCATTAGTTTATTTAAAATTTAATCGTATGAAGCTGAATCTGGCGCCCATTTAATTTTTGAAGATTAAATATTTTTTGTGTAATCTTAAAATTTAGAAAAATTAATTGATTGCCAGTTTTAACTGATGCATTTTTTTTAAAAGCACGACATAAACTTTTTAAAAATTAACTAAGGGTTGATCCTTTAGAATATATATTTACGATTTGGTTTTCCAAAACTAGAACTATGACACAAAAAGTTGATGTAATTGTCTAGCGACGATCCTTTTGGTTCTGTATCTGAAATAAAAAAAATTAGACTTCTATTATAAGTTGAACACATTTTCTCGATTAAAATTTATAAATGTATTACTTTATAAATATTATACTTAATAAATTGAGACAAAAAATGAACATTGCGAAGCAACATTTTGATTCGTTTTTTATCTCAATTTAATATCCTTAGAAAAACTGTAAATTTCCAACGCCAAAAAGTAAGAAGCATTTGATAGTGTGTGAATGAATAAAACTTTCCAAGACTAATAACCAATGAAGTAAAATCAATGGTATGAAGTGTATATATATTGCAGAGTAGATGGTAGATCGAACGGATTTTGTATATATATATGAAAGCGGAATTTCCTGAGTGAGCGCGTGGCGTTTCGGTGAATAGGGATAGTATTACCGCCGGTGGGGTGGCAGCACAGTCAGCGATAGGCAGCAATCGTAAAACAAGAGTTTTACGAGGACGTGGTGCGAACGACGATGGAAGTGGTGAGCGGGGTTCGCTTTACGAGCGCATAACAGGCGCGTTTATGGCCACGATCACATGGCCCCGCATACCTATGGCTATATGTATATAACCAGGTCCCATAACCCACTGCAGGGTAAACAAATCGTAAACCTCGGTTTCAGATTCACTGACCTCCGCAATACCAGTCGTTTGTGTGCTATTCACGTGGTGTAGATACTTCAACTCCCATTGAATCGTCACTAATCGACATTTCCTCCAAATTTATGTCATTCAGTCTCTAACCTTATTTTTATACGAGAAAGTTTTTTTTGTATCAATGGAATTTTTTTACTATACTGAAATTTGGATTACTTTAATTACTCAATTTATTTTTTACTACTAATTTTGTATTGATGGAATTTTTTATTGGACATTCGAGGGATATCCTAATTTTCAAATGTTTGTAGGACGTTCTTAGGATATTCTGGTCAATAGTTATTTAATATAAAACATGAAGATAACCGAGTGATACAATAATTATTTTATATCCATAGTCATGTCTGGACCATCCTAGGGACATCTAAATCGCTGGAGGAAAAAAGATGTCCCTAAGAGTTGACATTCGAAAAAATCCGCTACTATTCGGGTACTAACAACTATTATTTAAGGTACAATAAACTTACCTGTCGATTATGTTCCAAGTAAGATGTAAATCCATCTAAATAAATATCACGTTCGTAAAATAGTAAAGAGCAACGATTTTATAGTGACTTTCCTTCCAACCAATTTTACAAGCTATATATATGTTCTTTCGATCAATGGACTGTGAGACGCGCGCGCATTCTATCAACTGTCTTGTTTCGCTTGTTCCCGTCAGATGCCAGTACTGCTTTATGGTTCTTGGAATGACCAGCGGCTGAATCCTCCTCGATCGTTTTATCTTCCACTCGACTCCACTTTGAAACGTGCGGTCTGCCTTTAAACTGCATATAGAAACGAACACCGATTAAACTCCCCCAACACACCAATTCGCTATAAAAAAAAACTGTTACAGGTATTTTAAATGGGTCATTAAATTTCAAGACAGTTAATGAACTTTAGGGTTTCGAATGTAGGCCAGTAGGTGATATCGGCGATCTGGAATATGGGATTTTTTATTTTAGTTTGACAAGTTTTTGTATAAATATTAGAGTTTAAAAAGTCTTCTTTTTCTTCTTCTTCTTTTTGTCGCGGAGAGAGCTAATCTCGGGAGACACATGCTATTATTGTAACCAAAGAAATTTTTAACTCCTCTTTCTCTTTCTGAAGAGTGCGAGGCGTATAGCCGTGCAGAGCCTTGGGGGTGATTTATTTGAGTTAATTCCAATTCCATTGGAGCCGCGAGGCGTTGCGCGGAGGGCCGTCAGCGAGGGGGGAGAGAAGGGGGTGAGAAAAGGGAGGGCAGTGGATATTCTTATGCAATTTGCCAGAAAGGTTCAAGAACCCGGGAGATCCCGCAATTTATCTTGCCTTATGTTACGCCGAGCCAAGGCAACGGAAGATAGATGGCGTCACTGCTTCTAACCCCTCTCTCTCTCTCTCTTTCTCTCTCACCCTGCGAACTCCTAACCATCCGGCGACCACCCCTCCCCTAGCCAATGAGGGACGACCGCGGTGGCCATCTTGGATGGAGAGTTATTGAACGAAAAAGATGAGTAAGAAACTTGTTATGGGGGTGCGTTCTCTCTGCGCCACTGGGAACAGCAGGAGGGGTGCGGCTGAGGAGGGGTTGTTGGCGCTATATTGATCAATTGCTTTGCCGTGCTTTGCACTACTTTCCAGCTATAAAGTACACTGCCGACGAGGCGCGACCTGCTGCGAACCCGAGTGAGACTAATTATATAACGATCGCCCTGCCTGGAATGTCAGTCCCTTTTATTGGGCTGCATCTTTTCGCGCCATCATTAACGAAAATTAATTGCCTTTGTTTTTTGGTATACTTTGAATTGTGACGCCCTCTAAATGGGACACATATCTGATGGGAGTGTTGTATATATCTATATGGGTCAGTGGAATCAACATTCATTTTTCCCCTGGTGGGCTCGACTTGATATGTCTAAATGTTCTGATGAAATCTTACCTTTTGTTCTTGGCAAAGCTTTGCTGAAGCAACCTACTCTGGAATTTTAACAACTTTTCTTAATATCCTTTGATGAACTTTGGTTGGAAAAGCTTCTTCTTATTTTTGACGAATATCTTCCATAGGAGACATATCATATCTTCCATATATATAGCTTATCATTACTTCCATAGTTTATACCATATCTTCCATATAGCTTGTACCACATCTTCCATAGCTTATACCATATCTTCCATAGTTTATGCCATATCTTCCTTAACCTATACCATATCTTCCATAACTTATATACCATCAGGGTAAGCTATTAAGGTTTCAGCAAAATTTTCCCTAAGAAACTTCGCCTCCAATGCAGAGTACCCCAAAAAGCTGCTGGAGTATTAAAATTGATAGAAGCTTCCCCTAATCTTAAGAAAATCTTTCTTGGAACTTAGATACAAAGGTAAAGTTCCGTAAAAATTAAGAAATTTTAAAAGCTCCTTCTAAAATTACTTTTTATCTATATAATAAATTTAGGTACTTCATTGTTATTTTTTATAATTATGACAAAATGGAGCTTTTGGACCTTTATGGAATATTGATGCGCTAACAACTTAACTGAGAGGTTGCGGTTAGAAGTATTTGGCTTTTTATCTTAAATGCAAGATAAGTGTGGAACGTAACAAGTGTGTCATTAACAATACCACACATTGTGTGATGCATATATAAATTCCGCAATTCTGTGAAATTTATAAAAACACTTTGTCACCTACTTCATTACACATGAGTTCTAATCGCAGGAAATTCACACCTATGAAAGAGAAAATACCCTAGTTTACATGAAAACGTGGATTTAAGACTACTGATTATAATTTCCGATAAGTGAAAGCATGCATGAATTTTATTTGTCGATGATATCAAAATGTGCACGAAGAATATAATTTCTCGTTGGGGACATAAAAATATTTTTGAGATAATGAGATGTGTATATATAATTGTGTATATACACATATAATAGTATATATATATGCCCCCCTCCCGTGTCAACACCCCAGCTCTAATTTTTATAAATTTCAAATTTCTAATGTAACCCAAAGGGGTCCTTTTGACCTGTAGGTAAAAAAATAGGTCAAATTTGAAGGTCTCTTGGGAGGTTTGAGGATTGATGGGGCGAATATTATTTATAGATTTCTTTTACTCAGCACGGGAGTAATAAAGTTTTTATACATATAAGTATACATGTACACAGTTACTTATATGTAGCGTGTGGTAGGACATGGGTGGCCGATGATTGCATTTTATGAATGCCCATCGCGTTCTGTCTTTTATGAGCGCGTGCGAGCGAAGTGTCGCGTAAGTAAATTTCTTTATCATTCCTTTAGAGAATGCAGCTCAGTCAATCGTGAGTGGTTTAACAACAATATTAATTAGTGGCCCGCCATCAGCAACAGCCACCTTATTGATATGACTGACCATATTCATTCTCCTGGCGCCCTCACCAAAATCATCAGCATTTTATCACCAATTGTCTTTTGCCATTATGTAATCCATGCGGAATGTTACATCCCGACCTTGCGAAATTTATGTTATTATACAGAAGGAGAATATTACTAATAAATGTTATCATGTTTGTTTGTAATATTTTCATAATACACTCGCATATTTATTATCTTAAAATCACACAGTTTTCTCGAAAGTATAAAATAATTGATACTATAGTGGATCCAATTGATATACTAAAGTGGATCAAAATATCAACAATTTGGATCTGTTTTTAATTTAATCCACATTTTTGGTATCAATTTGTTGCAATTTTATACAGTTAGGTTAACTACATGTCTTCTGAAATTAGTTAAATTTTTCAATATATATTTTAATTAATTATTAAATATAATGGATATATGGAAGAATTTTAGAAACACTAAAAAAATTCAATTTTGGAGAAGTGACAAATGATTTAAGAAATTCAATTATTTTTAAAAGTAATAAAATTCTTTGCAGAAATTCAATTAGGTTAAAAAAATGTTTTTAATTCTCGTTTAAATTTCAATTCTCTTATTTATAAATAATCAAATTCTCCAAAATTCAATTATTTTCAAGAATTTAAATAAAATTTTTCAAAAGAATTCAATTATTTAAAAAAAATTGTAATGAACTTCTACACAAACATTTAATTATTTTCATAAGTAATTCATATTTCACAGGAGTTCAATTATTTACAAATTTATTATAAATTTCTTCGCAATAATTCAATTATTTTTATAAATAATGAAATTTTTTTAAGGAATTCAATTATTTTCATAAATAACAAAACTCATCTCAGAATTTCAATTATTTTTTATAAAATTTAAATATAAATTCTCAAAGAATGTAATTATTCTTAGAAATTTTATTAAAATTCATCGAAATAAGAATCCAATGAATTAAAAATATGTTGATAAAACTCTTTATGAGAATTCAATTTTAAGACACATTCAATTACTCCACAAATTATTTATTTTTGTTTTGAAATAATTGAATTCTCGTAGAATATCCATAAATAACTAATATTTATCACAAAAATTCAATTATTTTCAAAAAATTTTCTTAAATCTATGATATTTAATATCTACTATTTTAATAAAATTACCTAGAACAATTTAATTATTTAATAAAATTTTTGACAAAATTTTACGTAAACATTTAATTATTTTCATTAATAAAATAAAATTCATAGAAATTCAATTATTTAAAAATGCATTGGCATAACTTTTTTCGAAAAAAAAACAATTCTTTAAAAATTTTTTAGGAATTCAATTATTTTTCATAAATAATAATACTCATCGCATTAAGAATTTCAATTATTACTCAAAAAATGTAATTATTCTGCACAATTTTATTAAAATTCGTCGAAAGAATATAATTATTAAAAAATTTGTTGATAAAATTTTTTATGAGAATTGAAATTTAAGACAAATTCAATTATTTAATACATTATTTATTTTTATTATTTAAATAATTGAATTCTCTTAGAATTTTCTAATAAAAATTGATTTAAAAATGAATTTTAGTTAAACTTTTAGATAATAATTGAATATTAAAAGCATTATAGCGCGTGAATTTTTAGAAATAATTGTAAAACAAATTTTATTTTTTTATTTAAAAAAAATTTTTTTATTTTTTCTTTTTTTTAGAAATAATTGAATTTTGAAAAGGTTCCAAATTAAAATTTTTGAAAATTTAAATTTTCTTCATACTTTTAACTAACAATTCTGTAGAATTAATTTTTTTGAAAAAGTTTAATTGAATTTTTTTTGTAAATGTTTCATAATTTCACGATTTATAATAATATTCAAAGTTAAATATTTATTTTAAATAAAAATTTAACTATTGATAACTATTTAAATTTAATATTGATGTTTTCGAATAATTTTAAAATTAAAGAAATTCGTAAACAAAGTCATAGAACATTTTTTTGAATTTTTAATAATTTTTAGAGTGAATCAGAATAATTTTTACGGTCAGGAAGAAAGTCAAAATTTTGATTGCCACAAGTTTCTTGAAAGTATCAAATTTATACTAAAGTGGAGCAAATTGATGCCCAAAATTTGGATCAATTTTTAATTTTATCCAAATTTTTGGTATAATTTTTTTATTTGATCCAAATTTTTCGCATCAATTCGTTGCAATTTGTTAAAAGTTAAAAGTGTAAGGAAAATAAGTATAATTTTTAGGTCCAACTTTTGGTTTTAAATCGTCATTTGGTTTTTATTTTAATACCTGTAATTATCTCTAAATTATCTGTTTCTTTTTGTAGAGTTAATATCATAAAAACAGTTGCACTATTAATTCAGTTATTTATTATAATGTTTTGTTAAAAAAAAATACATATTTCATAAAAACAGTTGTATGTTTATAATTTCGTAAAAACAGTATTTGCATACTTAATTTTTCCGCAACAGTTGAGAATCTCACGAATTTTTTTTTTCAAATATATTTTCAAGCGCGCACATTTTTCTCCCACGACGAGAGTGTTGAGCGAAATTTCCAGAGATGTCTCTAGTGTGATGGCGCGTGGAGCGGCACCTGGTGGAGAATGCGTGAAACCACTCGCCACCACGTGCTCATCCCCACTCCACGAGAATTCCAGTGTTGTGTGCACGTTTGAAAAGAGGGGTTTCCCCGGAGTGTGTCGACCTGCGAACGGGTGGGGTGAACTCATGCTCGCAACAGCGCAGAATCCCATCGATCATTCCGCCGTTTCCCCGTGTTTCACGCCACCGTGTTTTCACCCCCTCCTCTCCCCCCCCCCCCCGGGTCCACTCATTTCCCCCCTGTTCCGACCGTCGTTCGCCACGGAACCCCACCCCCGTTTGCGTTTCACCTCTCTCTCTCTCTCCCTTACCCAGGCACCTCGTGACGGTTCGGCGGGCAATGCCGACCATCACGAGGCCTACCTTCCTATTATATTTATGCGGCGACTCGCGGCGGTGGAGGTTTATGGCAACCTAGCTCTATTGCACTTGTTTCTCTCTGATCGTCAATTTTATTTCATAATTCTTCCATTGTTACTCATAGTGACGGATTATCTGCAAACAAAAAAAATATATTTATGTGCAAATGTATACGACACTGTGTTGATTTTTTAATGTGTGTCCGCATCATTTCGCATGTGTTTTGCCGGTTAACTGAGAGTGCACCACGTGTCGAGTGGGTCCAATAAGTGTGCGCGAGGGTCAATCCCGGCCAATGGGATTCCGGGATGTTAATCCCTTCATGGATGTTGAAGACAGGGTGTCAAGTGTAGTGCCTCTAATTCCAGGAATTGGAACCCTCAATCGGTGGGTAAAATTCATCCCCCAATTTCCGCTTTTTGCAGGATTAATTATTATTGTTTTCGACGCATTCCAACTTGAGAAGGAAAAAATTGCGATTTTAAAAATTGAATCCGAATTGTCGAACGATTTTCTTTCCTGTGATTGGTCTATTGCTTTGACATTTTTCCAACGCATACCGCAAAAGCGATTTATTGCAATTTTCAATACGAGACAATTGTTTCTAAAAATTATGCAATTTTGCTCTATCTTGATTGCACTAATAAACAGCTATTACTGAAGTCATTGACTTTAAATTCTTTCACGACTTATTTTCTGAAACTATGTGCGATTATGATAGTAAACCAGCATGAATTTAATGTTGCAAAATACTAGCGAATTTTCAAACCAGAAAGTTTTAATTTTTGCACAGAAAAGACAAAGTCTGATCGTTCATCTCAATGTTTTTAAAATTAAAGTCTGTTAGTTATATATCACAGTAAACTAAGAGGTATTAGAAAGCGATACAGCTCAAATTAACAGCAAAAAGATTAAATTAATTGATTTTTAGATTAATTCCCTCCATCATTGTTAACGTAAGCTAGAGTACTCTCTAAATCTGAATTAGTAGTTTTATACTAGAAAAAGAATGCGGATTTGTTTACCAATTGAATTAGTAGCAGTTTTGACTATAAGTTATTTAGTATAGTTTTGACTAATTTTTAGTAGTTTACTACTATTTGCTATTAGTAGAAAACAACCAATTCAGATTTAGAGAGTACAAAGTTGCAACAAATTGATACCAAAAATATGGATCAAATCAAAAATGAGTCTCAATTTTTTGTATCAATTTGATACACTTTAGTAACAATTTGATATTTTTTTATGAGTGATAAATTCAATCAATGGAACGTAAAACATAAAAAACAAATTTATGTTATTTTGTCAAGTTGCGATGTTTCGATAATGTGGTTTATTGTCTTCTATAGGTTAATTTATTTAACAGAACACCAAATTAATAAATATACAACAGTTATAAACATAAAATAAAAAAACAAATTAATAATAATACAATAATAATAGTAACAATTTGATAGTTTCAAGAAAATTGTGATGACAAAAAATGAGGCTAAATCAACAGCCATTCATTTTTAAAACATTTTGAAAAAATAATCCTTCGATGTGTTACTTTAATCCTTAATGGATTATTTTGTTTATTTATTTCTTTTATTTATTTATTTATTTATTTATTGAGAACAAGTCCGTAGGGCTTAGAGCCCTTCAAGGAACAAAGTCCATAAGAATAACAACTGTAGAAATCAATTAAATGATTAAAACTAATTAACAAAATGATAAAAAGATGATGATTCTTTTAATCCCTAATGACAGTAATCTATGAGGTATATTCAAATAGCAAAACCATTACAGCTTAAATTAACACCAAAAAAAGATTAAATTAATCAATTTGTGGATTAATGTTTTCCGTAAAAAAAAATGTGTCTCAATCAATATCAAATTATTTTAAAAACATTTTGAAAAAATAATCCTGCTTCGATGGATTATTATATTTTAGTTCCTTTTTGATGTTAAAATAATTCCCCGCACAATTTTCTGTGGGATTAAAGCGTTGTAGATTATTTTAATCCAGATTTTGGTGTTAAAATAATACCCCAAAATTTTCTGTATATGATAAAACTAAATTGATTGAAAAGTGGCATATTTTTTAAGCATAAAACTATAGATTCAGTCAATTTTAAGAACTTAAAATCACACTCTCGAGGCTACAGCTTTGAGAGTCTGAATCTTACAAGATTCAGTCAAAAATAGTTCGAAAAGCTTATTTTCTTGTAAACGGTTATTAGTCAAAAGTGAACTGAAAATTTTAGATTTATATTTTCCTACAGTGTTTTTAAATTTAAAAAATACTTATGAGGCTGAAGTTCACAATGTTTTCAAAAACGAAAAATATTGAGACTTATTTATTACATTTTGGCTTCGATTTCAAATTGTTTTGTCCTTTGAGAAAAAGTTAATTTTTAAAAAAAATTAGCTATTACTTCAAAATTGAAGGTCCCGATCAAAGAACCGGTTATAATTTTTCTAAAAATCATAAATCAAAAATTAAAAAATTTTAAGTCACATTCTTTGGAGGAACATATTCTTCTAATCTTTATAAAAATACGAAATAGTTGCGCAAGAAAATTAAATTTTAATCCTCTTCTTTTTTTTAGAAGTCGACAATTTTGAGTCTTAAAAAATTATAACCGGTTCTTTGATTGGGGCCTCAATTGGATATATAAATTTACTTGAGAGAAAATTCATTTTTAATTTCCTTTTTTTTGAAAAACGTTTTAGACTTCAGCAGCATGAATTATTTGATTACACATTTTGCTAGTATCAAATTAATAGTAAATAAATAGTAAATAGTAAAAAATTGGATCAAATTGACACTAAAGTGTATCAATTTAATACACTTTTAGTATTTGATACTTTTTTTTTTTGTTTATTAGAAAAATTTGATATTTTTTTAAGAAAACTGTTTATTTGTATTCACAGTTTTTCTAAGAATATCAAATTAAAACAAAAAACAAATTTTGATTCGTTTTTTGTCTCAATTTGATATTCTTAGAAAAACTTTTTTTTTATAAAGTAAACCCAAACTACTTAAAATTGCAGCAAGATTACAAAAAAAATTTCCCTATACCGATAACAGTATATTTCTGTATAGAGAACAAAATTTGTCATCTACTATAAAAAAATTTAAAACAATCAGAATTTTTCGGTTCTTTTCTGACAATTCACTTTTAACTTGAGAGTATCAAATTGCAACAAATTGATACCAAAAATGTGGTTCAAATTATAAATTAATCCAAAGGTTTAGTATTAATTTGATCTATCACTCTGTTATCAAATTTGATAATTTCGTGAAAACTGAATTATTAATTTCTCTCTATTTTGAGTTCCAGTTTTCTTGAAAGTATCAAATTGATAGCAAAGTGGATTAAAATTAACACTAAAAATTTGGATCAATTTATGATTTGAACCACATTTTTGGTATCAATTCGTTGCAATTTGATAATTTCAAGTTAAGTGATAATGCGCTGAAATTTCGGGTACGGTAACCAAAGAAATAAAATTGCATTTACGTTCAAAGATTCGAAGAATGCAATTTGTATTTAAAGAAATATGTCTTCCACCTTGAAAATTTATTTAAAAACTATAGTTTGAAGGCAAAAGATAAAAGAATTATCGTAACATATCTGTTTTCTTAAGGTATGTTAGTTAGTCGTTTAAAAAATAATTAACAACACAATTGGAACAGGTCTTTTTTCTTTTAGTTCTTATCATCAGAAAATTGTAGTAAACGTAGCAATTAATATAACCCGTAATTTGGGAAAACTAAAAAGGATCTTTAAAGAATAATTTCAAAAAGGAATCTTTACTGTAAAAAGTCTGTTATTGCAGCTCAAAATTATTTTTTCTTAAATTCAACTCACTTTTGTGCTTAAAATAAAATCGAGGAAATTCTAGTAGGTCTTAAAATCAGCTTTAGTTATACAATATTGTACAATATTGTAAAAATATTGTATAACTAAAACTGATTTTAAGACCTAAAATTTGCTCGTTTTTACTTTAAGCCCAAAAATGAAGTCTTAAAATCTGTTAAAAACTGTAAGTCGCTAGTCGCTTTGGTAGAAATCAGGTTTAAAACAAAACTCATTTTTCACGCGATGTCCAAAGAATGCTTTTGTTTATCATTTATTAATCATTCATTTCACTTATATTTGCACAGTGCCATAAAGAAAAGTCATTAGTCAAAAGTACAGTGCAGTACAGAAATGATAATTTTGTCTGATGCAGTGGCAGACTCGGAAAATTCCTTTTGCTCGTCCTGTAAGTGTCTACCTACACGCTTGTAGTCATGTTAATGCTTGTATATACATATAAAGCGGACGAAGACTATAAATCAAACGCCTACCTATATTTGTGCATATAATATGTACGCAGTGTAACGGTATATAATTTATTGTTTCAGGTAAGTGACGTTGCACCGCCCTAGGGTCCGTGGCTTGCATGTGTACATCCTCCTTTCCTGGCATAATATGTAAGCACCTACAACAAAATTACACCAATGTCAAAATTAAATGCAAGCGTTTCGTACCACGCATCACAAATTGTCAAAGAGAAATTCCTCTCTTTGCCATCATTAACTTATACAAAGAGGAAATTGTTTTCTTCTTTTTTTTCTGTAAAAGAAAAAAAAAAGTCTCGTGTGATGTCTTCATAATCTCGCATCAATATATTTTCGAACATTGCGATATATGATACGTGTTAAGCATGCGATTTTGATAAATTTTATATTATACTGAAAGTACATTCTTTCTTTCTTTCTTTCTTTTCATAAATATTTATGAAATTTAAATCAAAAATATAGTGTCAGTTCCAGCAAAGGCAAAATTTTTTTGGGGGAATGGCGAAAAAACAATTCTAACTGACAGAGAGCACGAAAGAATTCAGGGCACGAAGCAGTGAAAGAATTTAAAAATACGGATATTACGGATCAAAAATTAAAAATTACGGACTAATTACTGACAAAACCAGCCTAAGTCAAATAAGAGAACATTTTTAGGTTCAAATTTTTAACTTTTAACAAAATCACATTTATAGTTCAAAAATTTAAATCCTCAAATATCTCAATTTTTTTACTGTAAAGAGTTCTAAAATTTTTACCAAGCAGAAAGCCTGCATAAAGGAGTATTTATTCAAAATTTGAAGAAAATTAAAATCAATTTTTTCAAGTATAAAAGTAAGAGAAACACCATAAAGAATTCGAAAATTAATTTAGATTTTTTGCGGGAAACAATTTCAGAATTGTCACAAAAATTTAATTTTGTTTTTCTCTGATTTCCAGACAAAACTTTGACTGTTTCCTTGCCCCTAAAGAATATTCTGATTCACTCTAAAAAATATTATTTAAATAATAATTGCAAAAAACATTCAGTTATACTTTTTCAAAAAATTAATTCTACCGAATTGGTAGGTTAGTTAAAAGTATACGAAAAATTAAGATTTTTAAAGATTTTAATTTGAAACCTTTTAAAAATTCAATTATTTCTGAAAAAATCAATGCTGTAATGCTTTTAATATTTAATTATTATCTAAAATTTTAACTGTAATTCATTTTTAAATCAGATTTTATGAGAAAATTCTACGAGAATTCAATTATTTAAATACAAAAATAAATAATTAATTGAATCCTTGAATGTTCCGAAAAATTTAATTCTTGTAAAGTATTTTATCAACAAATTTTTAAATATTTGAATTCTTTGCATGAATGTTAATAAAATTTTTAAGAATAATTACATTTTTCGAGGAATTCGATTAAAATTGTATTAAAAATAATTGAATTTCTGCGATCAGTTTTATTATTTATAAAAATAATTGAATCTATGAGAAGAATTTTATTAGTTATGGAAATAATTTAATTTTCGTGAAAAATTTTATTAAAAAATTTTAAATAATTGAATTTCAGTGAAAAATTTTATTTTTTTCTATGGAAAAATAATAATTGAATTTCAGTGAAAAATTTTATTTTTTTGTATGGAAAAATAATAATTGAATTTCTGTACAAATTTTATTATACTTATAAAAAAAATTGAATTTCTGCTAAGAATTTCATTAAAATTTATTAAATCAATTGAATTTTAATGAAGAATTTTATTCAATAATTTTTAAGTCTGGTGAAAAATTTTATTAATATTTGAAGAAAATAATTGATTTCTTGAGTAGAATTTTATAAAAATTTTTTTAATAATTGATATTTTTAAAACTTTATGATAATTACTTTTTAAATAATTTAATTCCCGTTAAAATTTTATTATTTTTGAAAATAATTGAATTCCCGTTAAAATTTTATTATTTTTGAAAATAATTGAATTTTAGCAAATAATTTTTTTATTTATATATAGATAATTGAAATCTTGATGAGAATTTTTTTTAGAATGTTTGAAAATAATTGAATCGTTGTAAAAAATTTTATTCTTTATGAAAATAATTGGATTGTCTGGGAAAAATTTTTAAAATATTTGTAAATAATTGAATTCCTATGTGAAGTTTTTATTATTTATTAAAATAATTAATTAAATACGTAGAATTTTATTAAAATACTAGATACTGAAAATCATTAAATTGAGGAAAATGTTTTGAAAATAATTAAAATTTTGATACGAAATTTATTAAAATTTCTTTTTAAATAATTGCATTTCTGATAAGAATTTTATTATTTATAAAAATAGTTGAAATTTTGACGAGAATGTTTTTAAATATTTGAATATAATTGAATTTTTGCGAAGAATTTTTCTAATTTTAAAAATAATTGAATTTTTACACTCATTTGTAATTTCTCCTAAATTTTATTTTTTTATAATTCTCTTAATTTAATTCTCTTATTCTCTTAATGGATTCTTCTGTAAATTGATTATTTTTAATAATTAATTAAATACGTAGTAAAAAATGTAACTAATTTCAGAAGAATTTGAATTATTAAAATTGTTCAAAAGCTAAGTTACTTAAAAATTTCTAATAAAATTCATTCAAAATTGTAATTTCCTAAAATTTCAAATTAAAATCGTTTAAAATTCATCTATTTATGAAAATTGTCTACGCAACTCTTTTAAAATTCTATTAATTTTCAAATATTTAAGTAAAATTATTCATTAAATAATTTCTGAGTTATAACTTTATGATAGTTCTTCAAAAATTATGTTATTTAAAAAGAAGTTATATTGTCGGACGTAGAAAAAAATTAAAGGTTTTGTATCAGAATTCGTGGTAATTTCATATATAGTTTATGAGGCGAACAAAATAGACACCAAAAGTTCAGAATTTTCTTATGAATTTTAAAAATTTAATTTTGTCTAGTACTTTTAATAAAATTTCCTGACTTTTCCCTGACTCATGTTAACCCTGAATTTCATCTTCACTTCTTCCTTTCGGTACTTTTTCAAACAAATTACGGACTTTGCGGACGTTTTTCCAAATAAGTGCGACTTTTACAAAATTCAAGCAATTTTACGCACTTTTGCGGGGGGTTTACGGACCAAAGTAGTTTAATCGAACTAGGCCCGTAAATCCTGCAAAGGTCCGTAAATTTGCTTGAACTCTGTAAAAGTAGCACTTTTTTTTGGAAAAACGTCCACAAAGTCCGTAATTTGTTTGATGAGGAATGAAAAAGTACAGGAAATTGTATCAAATCAACCAAGACCATTGAATTTTTAATAGAAGAATTTAATAGAGAATGAGAGTAAAAAAAAATGAGCGCGTGCGACTAAAAAAAGGAGGTATACATTCAAATCGTCTCGAGTCAATTCGATTAGCCACAAGCTATATTATTTTTAGGGTGTGCGATAAGTAGTGGTAATAACCATCGCACCTGTAATACAATATATTATCGTAATGGAGCTTGTTTCGAGTCTCAAAGATAAAACGTGCGCGCGCGAAGAATAGAAGGAACAAAACCGGTGTACAGGTGTAAACGGGTTTAAACGAGGTGCGGTTATTAGCCAGCAACACACAACTGCAGTTAGGGAATGGTCGAATGGATTATATTCGCAAAAGTAGTGGGGCAAGAGAGGGTTGATGGACAAAAGAAGGAAAAAAAAATAAAAAAAGCAGAAAATAATATCCCAAGACTATATATATATATACATACATATTGTATATATACAGGAGGGACGAATGGCTCTCGGAAAGAGCGCGCCTCCTCTCGTCAACGTTGGAACGCAGATAGGCCACACAACGGCGGCTTGTAAAACACGCGGTGAGATTAAATGCTTCATTAATGTGATTAAAGTAAAAAGCTGCTTGATTAATGAGCCATGCTGAATCATCCGCCGTCTGCCGTCTGACTTACGCGCTCTTCCCTAAGTCCGCCATACACAAACTAATACCAATGCAAAAATTTACCGGTGCATACTCACTCTTTCGCCGTACATATTACTCTCAAATGACACACACGCGCGAAATAATCACTGATCATTAAAAACAACTATGTCGGATTCAATCTACAGAAACTTATCACGGTAGATAAAATATATGAATGAAAGCATCGAGATCGCGCATATGCGGAATGTTCCTTTTTGCGAACAGATTTATTTACTTCGCGCTATTTTCCTAGTCTCAATTTTTGAAAAAAAAAATCTTCTTTTTCTCTCTTTCCTTTTTTTGAACATTTTTCCTTTTTGTTAAATCTTAATTGTCTAATCTCTTTTTTATATTTAAAACAATTGTTTGAAAAAGGTACAATATGGAGATGCTATTCTCCACCTGAGAGCGTCAAGGTCACCGCTAGATGTCAGTTCAGTTGTATAAACCAGACTCCACGCTACCTAGTGATGATCTTAGCGTTCTTAAGTGGAGAAATTCTATATTTATCGCACTAAAAACACAGTAGAAAGATAACTTATTTTTAAATCGAAATAAAAAAAATGGTAAATTTTTATATCTTAATAAATTATGGTAAACACCAGAAATAAGACTTTCTGTTTCGCAGTCACAGACTTTGAACACGATAATTAATTTTAAAAAAGTAGCTTAAAGACAGAAAGAAAGTAGTAAAATAGTAGCTACCGACAAGATTAAACTTAACGACTCAATTTTTTTATAATTTCTTAATTCAAAAATAGAATAATTTTTTTAAATAAATATTTAAATACCTAATTATTTTGTCTACAGGAATTAAAATATTTCAAATGATTTCAATTTTACTTGAAATTTCTTAATTAAATTTATTCAAAACAAATACAATACAATACAATACAATACAATACAATACAATACAATACAATACAATACAATACAATACAATACAATACAATACAATACAATACAATACAATACAATACAATACAATACAATACAATACAATACAATACAATACAATACAATACAATACAATACAATACAATACAATACAATACAATACAATACAATACAATACAATACAATACAATACAATACAATACAATACAATACAATACAATACAATACAATACAATACAATACAATACAATACAATACAATACAATACAATACAATACAATACAATACAATACAATACAATACAATACAATACAATACAATACAATACAATACAAAAATAAATAATTTATTGAATAATTGAATATTTCTTAAATTTCAATTGTTATAAAGAAATTTATCAATATTTCTTAAAATAGTTAAATTTTTCCGAAGAATTGCATTACAATTATTTTTGATAATAATTAAATTCATTCAAGAAATATGTAATTAAACATTAATTGAAAATAATTATATTGCACTCTAAGAAACAAATTATATCAAATTTTTTCGAAGAATCTTATTCAAATTTTTAAGATATACTTAATTGCGTTCTTAGCGGAATTAAATTAAAATTATATTAAAAATAATTGAAATTCTGCGATGAGTTTTATTATTTATGAAAATAATTGAATTTTTATCACCCAAATTTAATAAAGTTTTCAAAATAATTGCGTTCTTGAAAAGAATTTAAAAAAAATCTTTTTAAAGATATAAATTTTTTCCACAAAATTTTATAAAAATTGTGTTTTAATTAATTGAAATTCTTTGAAAGTTATGTTTATTATTTATGTAAATAATTAAATTTTTTTAAAATTATATTGAAAACAATTTAATTATTATAAAAAATTTCATTACAAATTTTTTAAATAATTGAATTATTTCAAAGAATTTTATTAGAATCTTTAAGAATAGTTGCATTTTTCGCGGAATTGATTTAAAATTGTATTAAAAATAATTGAAATCTTGCGACGAGTTTTAATATTTATAAAAATAATTGAATTCTTTAGAAACATTTTATTAAAATTAGATTGAAAACAATTCAATTCTTATAAAGAATTTCATTAAAAATTTGATTGAATTATTTCAAAGAATTTTATTAAAATTTTTAAGAATAGTTGCATTTTTTGTGGAATTTATTTAAAATTGTGTTAAAAATAATTCTTGCAACGATTATTATTAAAGTTTTTGAAAATAATTGAATTTTTGAGAAGAATTTTATTATTTATAATAATAATTGAATTCCTAAGAAGAATTTGAATAATTTCCTCTGTTAACAAATTTAAAGTAGTTCAAATTTTAAAAAAAATAGAAAAAAGTAGCTTTCTAGTGTAACAAATAAAAAAAAGTATCCAAATAGTAGCAAACCGTAAAAAAAGTTAGTTAAGCTATAACTATATAATAATTTATAAATTTTAATTAAATTTAATTAATTAATTAAATTAATAATTAAATTCAATTAAATAATCTAATTTCTATTTAATAGTAGGTTTTAGTAGATGAGTGCGAAGCCTGCACAGAGTAAAAAAAATTATCTGAAATTAAAACGAAAAAGCAATTATTTCTCCAGAAGGAATAAGATAAAATAAGATAATTTCTCTCTATAAATTTTCACCTCTTTAGTATATATTTTAAATCCATTACTTACCTTAATTAACTGTCTTAATGATTAAAAAAAACATCTGCCGATTTGATATCAAATTATAAAATGAAAGGCAAATTTATATACTTCTTTTGTTTATTTGGCGAACAGTTGGCATACTTTGTCATGTTTGTTACTTATATATATACATATATATATAGTTATTATTGCTGGACTAAAAATATATATACACTCATAATAAAGATGGGTTTGTGAGCTTTTAAGCAATAATGAATTACTGGGCGTCATGAGGGTATATAGTGAACAAGGTAGTTTATCGAAATGAGGGTAATTTGTTCAGAGAGCCACTACCCACCACCACTACCTTTTGGCTGCTGTAGGTCTTTCAGTTGTAAGGCAAAGGAAATAAATAAGTTCCGCCAAACTTATTGGACGTGAGATCCAATTACGCGGAACATCCTTTTAGTTTGTCGGAACGCGCGAGCAGGTGTTAAAGTCTGAATGGTGCAATTCTTGCAGAAAAAAAAATGTGTAAGAAGTTGCGATAGTTTTCTATTTTATTTAGCGCACTTTAATTAATTTTCTCCTATTTCTAATTTCTCTCCTACTTCTATACATTTACTCTTATAGTTTCAGGTTTTCATTTCTAATCTTCGAATCGATCATATTCTTTCTTCAGTACCATTCTTTCTTCAGTTTTAAGATTTGGTTAGTTTTTCGCAATGACCCACTTGCTGAATCTACTTGCGAAATAGAAATTTTTACTTAGCCTTTTTCAATTTTCCGTTCTGTCCGGTTTTATTTAAAAGATTTTCTAAAAAGATCTAGTTTCAAAGATGATCCATAGTGAAGAAATTATGAGAGTTACCCATCAGGTCATAAAGTATAGAAAGCATATAGTAATGAAACTCGTTCGCGTCTGCGCAGAACGAATGTTAGACTACTTCTGCGCAGACGCGTGCAGCCTCTTATAGAAATACGAAATAACCTCATTCTTTTTTTTCACCGTTTGAGGTTTTTCAAAAAAGAATTATTTTTTTTTACACTGAATTCAATAGAGGGAATGATGGAGGAGGAAGAAGGAATTGATACAAGTTTTTCTTGTCTTTATGCGGTCGGATGAGAGGGGGGAGGGGGGGGGGCTAGAAAAAGGAAGAGACTGCAAGATACGCGGATCTACAACGCGTTGGGGCAAATACTGTGCAAGGTGCCTGCCTGCCTGCCTTTTGGCTTGACGCAAAGTGCAAAGCAGATGCCATCGACGATTAGGCACTTACGGCGTTAGCGCATATAAACAGACCCGTATATATAAGACCGACAAACCATGTACCAGTGTATCTTCAGTATTCTTATACCACCTATATGTATGTATAACGGCCGCCAGGCCACGAGAGTAATGCATCTTCCACGTGACACCAGAGCTCGCACTAATCGCGCGACAATCTTCTCTCCTGCGAAGAAGAAGAAGAGACTGCGCGCGAATAAAATTCACCACAAAGTAGAAATGGTGGGGGAGGGGAGGGAAGACACTTCACGCAACGTCCTAAACATTTTGAAATCAACCTTTCGCTTATTATACAACAATTTTTGTTCGCCAACAAAAATTTACTTGTTTTAAAAAGTTGCGCGCGCATACGAAAACATGACAGTGCGCATAAATGACAATTCGTAAAAAATGATATTTCGCAAAAATTACTTTTCGCAAAAGTGACAATTCGTAAAAATGGCGATTCACAAATGTGACATTTCGTTAAAATGACAATTCGAAAAAATGGCAGTTCGCAAAAGTGACAAATTGGAAAAATAGCGATTCACAAAAGTGACATTACGTAAAAATGACAATTCGCAACAGTGACATTTCGTAAAAATGACAATTCGAAAAAATAACAGTTCGCATAAATAACAATTCGTAAAAATGATATTTCGCAAAAATGACTTTTCGCAAAAGTGACATTTCGGAACAATGACGATTCGTAAAAATGACAATTCGTAAAAATGACAATTCGAAAAAATGGCAGTTCGCAAAAGTGACAATTCGTAAAAATAACGATTCACAAAAGTGACATTACGTAAAAATGACAATTCGTAAAATTGACAATTCGCAACAGTGACATTTCGTAAAAATGACAATTCGAAAAAATGACAGTTCGCATAAATAACAATTCGTAAAAATGATATTTCGCAAAAATGACTTTTCACAAAAATGACTTTTCGCAAAAGTGACATTTCGGAACAATGACGATTCGTAAAAATGACAATTCGAAAAAATGTCAGTTCGCAAAAGTGACAATTCGTAAAAATAGCGATTCACAAAAGTGACATTTCGTAAAAATGACAATTCGAAAAAATGGCAGTTCGCAAAAGTGACAATTCGTAAAAATAGCGATTCACAAAAGTGACAGTTCGTATAAATAACAATTCGTAAAAATGATATTTCGCAAAAATGACTTTTCGAAAAAGTGACAATTCGTAAAAATAGCGATTTACAAAAGAGACATTACGTAAAAATGACAATTCGCAACAGTGACATTTCGTAAAAATGACAATTCGAAAAAATGACAGTTCGCATAAGTAACAATTCGTAAAAATGATATTTCGCAAAAATGACTTTTCGCAAAAGTGACATTTCGGAACAATGACGATTCGTAAAAATGACAATTCGTAAAAATGACAATTCGAAAAAATGTCAGTTCGCAAAAGTTACAATTCGTAAAAATAGCGATTCACAAAAGTGACATTACGTAAAAATGACAATTCGTAAAAATGACAATTCGCAACAGTGACATTTCGTAAAAATGACAATTCGAAAAAATGACAGTTCGCATAAATAACAATTCGTAAAAATGATATTTCGCAAAAATGACATTTCGTAAAAATGACAATTCGAAAAAATGACAGTTCGCATAAATAACAATTCGTAAAAATGATATTTCGCAAAAATGACTTTTTGCAAAAGTGACATTTCGGAACAATGACGATTCGTAAAAATGACAATTCGAAAAAATGGCAGTTCGCAAAAGTGGAAATTCGTAAAAATAGCGATTCACAAAAGTGACATTTCGTAAAAATGACAATTCGAAAAAATGGCAGTTCGCAAAAGTGACAATTCGTAAAAATAGCGATTCACAAAAGTGACAGTTCGCATAAATAACAATTCGTAAAAATGATATTTCGCAAAAATGACTTTTCGAAAAAGTGACAATTCGTAAAAATAGCGATTTACAAAAGAGACATTACGTAAAAATGACAATTCGCAACAGTGACATTTCGTAAAAATGACAATTCGAAAAAATGACAGTTCGCATAAGTAACAATTCGTAAAAATGATATTTCGCAAAAATGACTTTTCGCAAAAGTGACATTTCGGAACAATGACGATTCGTAAAAATGACAATTCGTAAAAATGACAATTCGAAAAAATGTCAGTTCGCAAAAGTTACAATTCGTAAAAATAGCGATTCACAAAAGTGACATTACGTAAAAATGACAATTCGTAAAAATGACAATTCGCAACAGTGACATTTCGTAAAAATGACAATTCGAAAAAATGACAGTTCGCATAAATAACAATTCGTAAAAATGATATTTCGCAAAAATGACTTTTCGCAAAAGTGACATTTCGGAACAATGACGATTCGTAAAAATGACAATTCGAAAAAATGGCAGTTCGCAAAAGTTACAATTCGTAAAAATAGCGATTCACAAAAGTGACATTACGTAAAAATGACAATTCGTAAAAATGACAATTCGCAACAGTGACATTTCGTAAAAATGACAATTCGAAAAAATGACAGTTCGCATAAATAACAATTCGTAAAAATGATATTTCGCAAAAATGACATTTCGTAAAAATGACAATTCGAAAAAATGACAGTTCGCATAAATAACAATTCGTAAAAATGATATTTCGCAAAAATGACTTTTTGCAAAAGTGACATTTCGGAACAATGACGATTCGTAAAAATGACAATTCGAAAAAATGGCAGTTCGCAAAAGTGGAAATTCGTAAAAATAGCGATTCACAAAAGTGACATTACGTAAAAATGACAATTCGTAAAAATGACAATTCGAAAAAATGACAATTCGCAAAAGTGACATTTCGATAAAATAACAGTTCGAATAAATGCAATTCGTTAAAATGACATTTGGGGAATAATCATGCGCCTCGAGTTTTTCTTTCTCTATAAATTTGAATTAGTATATAGATATAGTTACTAATATGAAATGAGGAAAAATCGTCCACCAAATGATTTAGTAATAATTTTACTAACAAATTCAAAAATAAAATGCTAAATACTATAAAATAAAGTCGCAAGAAAAAAAGGGGTTAGACTTTAGAGTTGGAAAATAACTTTTAGAAATTGAAAAAAAAAATACGTTTTCAATAGAAGGTGAATGTAAAAGGTCGTCGCATTGCTACCGTAATGAGCCTATGGAGTTGGACATAAGATGTGAAGATTGAAACAGGGATTGCGCAAGAATAGAGCGCAATTGCGTTATCAAAGGTTACAGAGTGAGTAATGCGGTGATTACGAATAAGGTATAGGATAATTATCAAAGTCCATATGCGAAGGGGAGACAATAATTACAATTATTATTTTAGACTCGAGAAAGGTAGACGGCAAAATAAATTACATGTTTCCTGGACTTTCTGCACTCCACACACGATTTAGATTTGTATCGATAATGTTCCCTCCACAGAGAGGGCGCCACTCGTTTCGAGTACTTCTCATTCACACTCCATTCCTTATTCCATTTCTCATAAATAATAATAATTAAATAATGAATTTTCAATATTAAATATAATATTTAATATAAAATAGTTAAAATAACATTGAATATTTTGTCTCAATCCTTAGGAAAACTGATGGAATAGTTATTCGACAATACTAAATATTAGATTAGTTCAAAGATGAACATTTTAATATACCGAACTGAGAAAAAGGAGAAAGAAGAGGGGAGAAAAAATACAAGGTTTCGGTAATAGGTACAAAGAATGTAACACTCAGTAAAAACACTTTTCAATGCTCGTTCCTTGAAAGATAAGAGAATGAATCGGATTCCCGATATATCGACGGTTAGTTTCCAATCCACATAGAGAGAGAAGAGGAACGCGCGTATATATATACAGTTTACTTGGTACAACGTCAGAGCGCAATGCCCTCTTCAGTCTTGTCTCGCAAGTGCTTTCCAAGATTGTTTACTGATAAATTCACCTCGAGTGAAATGCCCTGTGTACCAATGTGTCGTTCTTTTTAAGATATTGTATATAGTGTTCGTTGGGACACCTAATTATACGATTGTCGTTTGTTCGAGAAGCCAAGATATCGTTCTTTTCTCGGATATACCCACCACCGACGCGACGACAACGACAGTTGAGTCTCGCGCGAGACTCGACGACCAATTTCTTTTTTTTTATTCTCACCTCAAAAAACTTGTTTTTATCATTCCCGCTCAAATTTTTTTTTTCAAGAAGTAACAAAAGTTTTTTATATATAGTAATAATAATTACTTTGTTTTATGAAATTATAGTATGATTAGCGGATAATTGGTTTTTTTCATAAAAAGAATATACGATCAATTCCCGATCATAAAGAAAAACACTAAAAAATTTCAATTTAATTATTTTCTAGAAATTTTAGCTAAAATTCTTCTTAAATTCAATTTTTTTTTTGTAAAAGTTCCTTAACCTATTCTTTCTTGCAGAATTTTCTAATAAAAATTGACATAAAATTGAATTTCAGTTAAAATTTTAGATAATAATTATTGAATATTAAAAGCTTTATAGCCTGAATTTTTGAAAAATAATTAAATTTTGAAAATTCAATTTTTTTCATTAATAAAATTCTTTGAGAAAATTCAATTCTCAATTTAATGATTTCAATTATTATAAACAATATATAGGTAGAATATTATACTTATAAATATTTTAATGAATAATTTTACTTCAATATTTCAAAGTTAATTGAATTTCAAAACAGTAGTTGACCAAGTTTACAATTTTTATAAATAGCTGAACATCAAAAAGTTTCAATTTGAAATTTTATAAAATTTCAATTTTGAACTAATTCAAACAGAAATTTTAAAGAAACTAAAATTTTTTAAAATTTTAATAATTGAAATTCTTCTGAAATTAGTGAAATTCGTTTATATTTATGTATATTTAATTAATTATTAAAAATAATGGATTTATAGTCGAATTTTAATTTAAGAAAAGCTAAAAACATTGAATTTTGGAGAAGTTAAAAATGATTGAAGAAATTCAATTATTTTCAAAAGTAATAAAATTTTTTTCAAAAATTCAATTATGTTTAAAAATTAAAAAAAAATTCCAGTCAATATTTCAATTATCTTGATAAATAATAAAATTCTTCTCAAAAATTCAATTATTTTGAAAAATTTTCCTCAATTCAATGATTTTCAACATCTACTATTTTAATAAAAGTTTCCAAAAGAATTCAATTATTTTAAACAAATTTAAAAAAAAAATGCTATGCAAACATTTAATTATTTCCTAAAATTTCAATTATCTATAAATAATAAAATTTTTTTCTAAAATTCAATTATTTTTAAAAACTTGAATAAAATTATTCGCAAAATTTCAATTATTTTCAAAAATTTCCCTCGCAATTCTATATGATTTTCAGTATCTACTATTTTAATAAAGTTTTCCAAAAAAAATCAATTATTAAAAATCATTTTAATAATATTCTATAAGCAAACATTTAATTATTTTCAAAAATAATAAAAATTCCATAAAAATTCAATTATTTCAAATTTGTTAATAAAGTTCTACTCAAGAATTCAATTATTTTCATAACTATAATAAAATTCTTTTCCAGAATTCAATTATTTTCATAGATAATAAAACTGATTGCAGAATTTTAATTATTTTTAATACACTTTTTAATCGAATTCCTCGAAAAATGTAATTATTCTTAAAAATTTTATTAAAATTCGTCGAAAGAATTCAATTATTTAAAAATTTGTTGAGAAAATACTTAATGAAAATTTATTGTTAACAAATATTCAATTATTTAAGAAAATATTTATTTTTTTATTCAAATAATTTGTTTCTCGTAGAATTTTCTAATGTAAATTTATTTAAGAATAAATTTCAGTTACAATTTTAGATAATAATTGAATATTAAAAGCATTGTAGAATGAATTTTTAGAAATATTTTAATTTTTAGAAGGTTTCAAATTAAAATCTTCGAAAATCTAAATTTTTCATAGTTTTAACTATAATAATTCGGTAGAATTTTGAAAGGTTTTAAAAAAGTTTAATTGGAGTTTTTTTTTAAAATTATTTGAAGTTGTTATTTTCTAATGTATATTTAATTGAAGAATTTTCGAATAATCAAAATTTTGAAAAATTTAATTGTAAACATATAAATTTGAAAATTTTCAAAGAAAACTATTTTAAATATTTAAAACAATTGATTTGAAGAAGAATTTTAGTTAAAAATTGTAGAAAATTATAATTCAATTTGAAATGATGAAAATAATTTTGAATAAGTTAAAGTATATAATATTATTCTTATAGTACAAGATAATGATCTTCTTACTGGATCATCATTAATTATTAAAAAACGTGAAGACATCGATCACTCCGAGTCTTCGACTCGGAGCAATCGCAATGTCTTCATGTTTTTTAACATTTTTTTATAAATTGTTGAATTTCAAAATTGTTAGTTCTAACAATTTTGAAATTCTAATTAAAAACTTTTGAAAATCTTAATTCCTATGGAAAAATAATAATTAAATATTTATTTAAAAATGAAGTTATTGATGTTTTCGAATCATTTTACAATTAAAGAAATTCGTAAATAAATGTTATTTTCTATCAAAGAATCCAAAACTAAAAAATTTGAATATTAATACATTGTTAATGTTACTTTTAACACATTTTAATTTGTTGTTTGATAAATTTTTTGTTCCCTTTTTATATAAAAATTCCCCTTTTCACCTTCTTTGAGGATAACGTACTGTGATGCTTGTACATTTAGTAATTTTAGTTTCTAGTACCTATTTTATTTTTTCATTTAAAAACTAAATTAAATATTAAAAATACTAAAATAAATATATTTTAGTATTTTTAGTATTTAATTTGGGTATTTACTGTTTTATAGTAGTATTAAGTATTCAGTTTTAGTATGAGAACATCAGGGTTGGATCACCAAACTCCAAAAAATTAATGACGCAATAAGTTGGATGCCACTAAGAGAAGCATTTAGAAAATTTTATTAGTCTATTCATTTCTATTTTTTCTATTTCATTTCTATTTCATTTTTTTAGTCTATGCCTAATGTGAAATACAGTACTGCGCGTGCGCGAACCGTAGCGTCGTTCTGCGCACGCGTATCCCCACTCCCCTCGCCGTGTTTCACCACTTGCGAGAAACTATAATTTCAACTTCTTTTCTTTCCCTACAAAAGGGGAATTTTATAAATGGAATATTACTGAATACTTGTACTGTAAATTTTTATTTTAAAATTAAAAAAAAAGTAAATATTTAAGATAGAAGAAAATCGAAATGACTCGTGTTCGATTTAAGTTGGACGAGTTCGTTTTTAAATGCGCGATCTCATATGAAAATGAAGTTTATGTTGAAATTAATGAATTGATGTCAACACCTACTGGAAATATTAATTGAACTTGGGTATAAGAATAAATTGAAGACTCACGTGATGAGTTATGTAAAAATAAAGAATTTAAAGAGACCGACTAATGCGTTCGGAACACGACACCTCTCCGACCCAGACAAGTGTACAGTGCTATATCATGCCTCCAGTGTCGAAAGCTCATTTGAATAAACGGTGAGACTGGAACTGAGCGAGCATCACCCCCGTACAAGCATGAGAAAGCTACCTATTTCGATTAAAACTAGAAAGCAGAACATCGCTTCCAAAATTGGCAATCCCTCATATTTCCCTATCGCTTACATGTTTTTAAATATTTCTTTCTTAACCAAATAAGAATTATTCTCAAAAATCGACTTTTGAAAAAATATCTAGTTATTTTTTTTCGATAAATATTTTTTTTAGTGTTTGATATTTCAAACACTCAAATCTGTCGAAATTCGCGAACTGAAAAAAATCAGAGTGGGGAATCACAACAACTTTTTAAGTTATTTATCTCACGTGTTTGGCTGCATGGCAGGTAGACAAGATCTTTTAAACCGCCGAGAATATTTATGTTTTCGTCGTATCCGGACTCGTAGGGTCTGTAAACTCGAAGCAATCAATGTTTATGGATTTCCATCCACGCGTGCAGCTCTATATATCCATCTCGCTTTATCCGCCCCCTACCCGAAACCACCTTTTCACATTTCCACCACCACCACCACCACCTCCATCGTTGTACTATGAATTCGCGTAGTTGGTAGTAGAGCAATTACGAATCGCGTGATTTGTGGCCGTAACTCGCTTCGGCGGCGGCGTCGTGACGCTCCCAGCTTACCTGCAGGTGGCCGGCACGAAGTTACCTTCGCCTTTGGTTTCACGGTGCCGGCTTTTTTCTTCTTTTTTTTGGTTAACGGAATATTATTTCGGGTTACCAAAAAAGATAACGGAATTGCCATATTTTAGCAAAACTATTACAAGCATATATATGTATATGCAGACTCGATAATTTTGAACATTTTCCTACAATTTGAATATTTACCGAATTCGGTAAATTTCGGAAATTTGGCGAAATAAATCGAGATGGGAAATTTTACATTTTTTCCAAAAAATAATACACAAAACCGGTTCTCCAGGTCGAGGCATCATTTCTTTTTTTAATTCTACTTTATGTAATGTCTCTAAATTTGTTAATTATCCTATAAGTAAGGTTATATTATAGTAAAACTAAGTCCTCGGCATTTAGAAAATTTTATAAAAATTTTTTAATTTTCGCAGAAATTTAATTGTCCAAAATTTAATATGTCCAAAAATTTAGAAAAAGCTAGTCAAAATTTCAATTATCTTCATAAATAATAAAATTATTCTTCAAAATTCAATTATATTCAAAAATTTTAATAAAATTTTTCGAAAAATTTCAATTTATTAAAATTTCCCTCGCAACTGTATGATTTTTAATATCTACTATTTTAATAAAATTTTCCAACAGAATTCAATTATTTAAAAAAAAAATTTGAATAAAATTCTACGCAAACATTTAATTTCATTATTTTCCAAAATAATAAAAATTCCATAGAAATTCAATTATTTTCATAACAAATAAAATTCTTTTCAGGAATTCAATTATTTTAATAAATAAGAAAATTCTTTTCAGGAATTCAATTATTTTAATGAATAAGAAAATGCTTTTTAGGAATTCAATTATTTTCATACATAATAAAACTGATCGCAGAATTTAAATTATTTTTAATACAATTTTAAACGAATTTCTCGAAAATTGTAATTATTCTTAAAAATTTAAATAAAACTCGTCAAAAACATTTAATAATTTAAAAATTTGTTGGCAAAAATCTATATGAGAATTCAATTTTGAGAAACATTCAATTATTCAATAAATTATTTATTTTTCTATTTAAATAATTGAATTCTCGTAGAATTTTCAAATAAAAATTGATTTAAAAATAAATTTTAATTAAAATATTTGATAATAATTGAATATTAAAAGCGTTATAGTAAAATGAGTTTTCAGAAATAATTGAATTTTGAAAATTCAATTTTTTTCAAAAGTAATAAAATTCTTTGCAGAAATTCAATTATGTTCAAAATAAAAAAAAAATTCTCGTCAAAAAATTCAAGTATCTTTATAAACAATAACATATTCTTCTCCGAAATTCAATTATATTTAAAAATGTTATCGAAATTCTTGGCAAAATTTTTAATATTTTCAAAAATTTTCCTGTATTCAATGATTTACAATATCCACTATTTTAATAAAGTTTTCCAACAGAATTCAATTATTTAAAAGAAATTTGAATAAAATTCTAAGTAAACATTAAATTTCATTATTTTCTAAAATAATAAAAATATCACAGGAATTCAATTATTTACAAATTTTTAATTAAATAAATGAATTCTAGCAAAATTTTCTAATAAAAATTGACTTAAAAATGAATTTCATTAAAAATTTTAGATAATAATTGAATATTAACAGCTTTATAGCCTGAATTTTTAGAAATAATTAAATTTTGAAAATTAAATTTTTTTATAGGTATAAAAATTCTTTAAGACAATTCAGTTCTGTGCAAAAATTTAAAAAGAATTCTAGTCAAAATTCCTAGTATTATTATAAATAACAAAATTCTTTCCCGAAATTCAATTATTTCCAAAAATTTGAATAAAATTCTTAAAAAAATGACAGAATTTCAATTATTTTTAAAAATTCTCCTGAATTCAATGATTTTCAATATTTACTATTTAAATTTAATTTTCCAAATGAATTTAATTACCTTTTTAAAAATAATTTTGATAAAATTATACCCAAATATTTAATTATTTTCAAAAATAATAAAACTCACCCCAGAATTTCAATTATTTTCATAAGTAATAAAACTTGTCGCAAAAATTTAATTATTTTTGATACAATTTTAACTAAATTTCATTGAAATTCGACGAAATAATTCAATTTTATTGAATTTAATAATTCAATTATTCAATATATTATTTATTTTTCTTTTTAAATAATTGAATTTTCGAAGATTTTTCTAATAAAAAGTGACTTAAAAATGAATGTCAGTTAAAATTTTAGATAATATTGAATATTAAAATCTTAAAATATAAAATAATGATTTTGTCACTCGGTCATAATTATTATACGTAGTATATATATGTAAAGAGCATAATTTTAAAGCTGTTTTTCCATCTAACATTTAAAAAAATTATCAAAAGTTTTGTATATAATTGGAAATATTCCCATGAAGTATTTATAGAAAAAATCCTATAAGTTTGAAAAAATTCCAATTAACGTTTAAGAAAATCCCCTTAAGAAATAATAGGTATAAAAAAATTCTCCAAAATTTGGATAAATTCCATTTAACATTTTGAAAGTTCATTTAAAATAATATAGAAATTATGAACATTTAAAAAAATATATAGTCGTGCATGGACCTTATATTCAAAGTTGAACCATGCCTGAAAATCAAAGCTTGTTATCACTTTTTTTTAAATAAGATTTTTTTCGACATCAAAAATTAAGTTGCTTTGGTTGGAAATGAGGAAAAAAAAGTCTCCAGAGAAAATGGAAAAATCTATTTGTAATTTAATAATGTTAAAGTAATACGATTAGCAATTAGGTAGTCTCTTGGTTTGTTCGGGTCCTTAAAAGCATTTTCCACTTTAGTGGTAATTATGGGTTTGGCTATTGTGGTTGCGAATCAGAGAACACTTAGTAAAATGAGTTTAAATTGACCCGCAAGGCACTAATCGAGGTCGTAGCGAAAAAAACGAAGAAACGATTTTCTTCACTTCACTTGATTTTTACACTCGATTTACAAACGAAACAAAACTTTGTCTATTTTATTGAAATAATAGTTTTGTTGAGTGTTGTTAATTGTTATATGATTTTATATCTATATATTGTTAAAAAATTGTTGTGACTTGTGGCGAAGAATGAGATGTAATAAGCAAATAACTTATTGTTTTCTATAATATTTCGATTAAAACATAACTAAATTTATGATTTTCGTAATTTATTATTATAAAAATATAATAAATGCTTTAACCGACAGTATGAATTATAAATCCGCAAATTCTCTCACGTAAATCACAAGTAATTTCAAACATGGTAACTTCCGGTCCCAATTAAATTGGCCAAGATTCTCTTCTTGCATATTAATATTCATCCACCTTGTGCACCATGGCAAACATCTAAATTTAAATTCCCATTTGATGATTTCATGCGGGTGGAAATTAAAACATTGTTGGAAATCATATTAATTATCAAAATCTTATTTATGGAACGTTATCAATTCAGTTAATTTATACGCAATTCTGTTAAAGAATTTCAATTGTATTAACTATTAATTCTATTATTCCGTTAAATAGTTTTATTAAAAAATTTGGTGAAACAATTCTGTTTTGTTGAACAATTTTGTGAAACAATTCTGTTTTGTTGAGCAATTTTGTAAAATAATTCTGTTTTGTTAAACAATTTTGTAAAGCAATTCTGTTTTGATGAACAATTTTGTGAAACAATTCTGTTAAACAGTTTTTTTTAAGGTTTTGGAATAATGAGAACAGAAGGTGTAACATTTTCTTGTATGTTGATAATCAGTAAAACACTTGCACGCTCAAGTATTTTTAGTATCATTCATCCTTGCCTGCTTTTCTTCCTTCCTTCATTTCAAGCACTATCGCATCAACATCGCACTTCATAAACCACCCATGTTTCCGAGTTTCGCGAGCTAAAACTTTTCCCTGTCATTCAAAAATTATTTCCCCACACACACACACTTGGAAAGGTTATCCTAAAAAGTAACACTTGAAAATTCATCCATATCCCAATTTTCTTGAAAGTATCAAATTGATACTAAAGTGGATCAAACTGATACCAAAAATTTGGATCAATTTTTGATTTGATCCAAATAAAAATCCGAATAAAAAGTTGATCCAAATTTTAGGATTTAATTTGATCCACTTTAGTAACAATTTGATACTTTCAAGAAAACTGTACTGAAAACCATATAAAAGTCATTTTCACTATAACAATTTTTATGTTTTCGGATTTGAGTCCTTTTCTCGAATTTTAGGAAAAATTATGAAATTTATTCTTAAGTGAAAAAGTAGTTAAACACTAAAAAAATGAATTAATATAAAAAAAAATGTCCAATCACATAATAAAGAATATAAAATCGAACATTCCTAATCTGGAGAATAGTTTCTTGGACATTGTGAATGAGGTTTCGTAATGTCGCGCAGCTGGTGCGGCAATATTCTCGTCGAGATCGACCTTCCCTCGATTGATCTACAGATCCTGGGTGGAATTGACGATAGTCGTGAAAGGAATAACACACATTTATTCACAGAGCTGAATTTATATATATATATATATATATATTTCTATTCTCAGGGTACGTCTCTTCTTTCCACACGATGATAGCCCTCATCGTCTTATGTGCGCGATATCATTCCACGATCATTCTATTTTTGCATTCGTGTTGCACACTTCTATTAAAAAAAAAGGAGGAAAAAAAATTCACACATAAAACATTTACCTATATAATAATTCTTTTTTCTATACTGCTTTTTTATGTATACACGAAACAGTCACTGATATTGATCAACAAGATCCTTTATCTTAAAATGAAGTTTGCATATCGATTTCTATCTGTAGCACGATTTTACATTATATTATGCAATTATGGAAAATTGCGATTTCTTAATAATAGAAATTCTTTTTCTTCATTGCTCGAGTCGTGTATTGTAATAAAACTGTCACGATTTTTTGTGAAAAAAATTTTATAGTTCCATAGAAAGAGAGAGAGATCCGAAATTGCGCATATGTGGCAGTATTGACAGTTCTTCAAACTTTTCCAATATTGAGAAAATTTCAATATTGATGTACAAATTTCGTTGCATACAGGATATTTAGTACGTTTTGTCAAAGAAAACTTTTGTTTCAAACTATTAATTGAATTATATTTATGAAATTTAATTAGTAATAAATGAATGATTAATATTATTTAATTGAATAAATAGTGCGGGTGTTGGTCCTATTTTACTTGTTATTACGGAATGCTCTTCTGAAATCTAAAAAAACAAATATTTAAATATAATAAATCAATCAGAACTATATTATCATTAAAATAAAATATGCTTTCTGTCTAATAATGACAAGTTTTAGTCAAATTATCCTTTAATAAGTATAACACTTTATTTGTAAATAATTAAGATTTTAACCTACATCAAAAACTTTGAACAATAGATTCTGATTCTCTTGAAAATGTTCTACCAAAAGGGGAAACATCACCGTGTTGTTTGGCATTTTACTTTTAACAACATCGGTCATTAATCCGATATTTTTTCATTTTTTCTATTTTCTCTGTATTATTTTTGACCGAATTTGACAGACTTTGTTTCTGGTTGAATGTGTATTTCTCGCTAAGAAATTAAAAATATTTTCTGACTTCATCTGTCATTTTTGCATGAGCTTTATTCCAAATTTGAAACATTCTGTCTCCCATTAAAATATCAACATGTGCATTCAAGAAGAAAGGTTCACTTAAAAATGGCCATTGCTGAAAAATTCTTTGCTCTCTTTCTCTAACATTTATTTCTGTTCTTTGAGCTGCGTAAGTTTTTCTTTATTAGCAGTAAAATTTGAATGACGGGCTGTTCTATCTTTTGTTCACATTCTACATTCCACTTTTCCGCAAAGTATTTACGTATATTTGATATTTTCATCATCAAAAGTAAGTTCCACTTTTTTTCGCTCTATTCATGTATTCATAAAGGTGATACAAAAATCCGTTCCTAGAATTCCAATCAACGAATAAGAAAATAAAAAAAAAGACTATGGAAACACAAACATGCCGCTTGTTTCCAAGAAATTTGCAGACCTCGCGAACCCAACCGATCAGCCGATAGTTTATTTGCGTAAATACGTCAAGTTTGCTTGGACGGCTTCCGTGGCCTAGCGGGAATTTCATCTTATACATTCAAGTCACGCGACATAATTGCCACTAAAGGCTCTACCGCCGTCATCTATCGGAGACCAATGCATAATTCCATGAACCATCACTAAACGCTTCGTATATGTATTTTTTTTCCTTCTCTTCGCATACTCCTTATATCCTACTTCAGCTTCACGCCAAGGACCTTACATTTGCCGCTGTCAGATGCAACCGGGGGTATCTTCTTCTTTATTCCAGATCTCGAGAGAGCAAGAGAGAGAGAGAGGAACTTTTTAAAGACTTGGAGAACTCGAGAAATCCAGGATGTAAAACTCTTATAAAGGTTGAAGGCAAAGCATCGCGACGCATACCAACAATGCATCTTCTCTTTCTTTCTCTCTTTCTCTTTTTGACTGCATGTATAGTGTTTCTTTCGCGTTTCTTTTAAAGATCACGTATTGCCGTTTTACGAATACTCTGTAACACTTTACATATATATACGCAGAGAGAGAGAGAGAGAATACCATAAAATAGAAAACGTATATCTTAGGAGGAAAACCTATACTTGACTTTATATACTTGGCTAGAGAGTCTGAATTATCCGATCGTGAGAGTCGATCGAAAAGCAGGACATTAGCGAGCGCGTGAGATCATCTGATGCTGAATTTGTTCAATTGAAGGTCTCCGACAATCGATTTTTATAAGACTATTTGAAGAATAGATTTTTTTCTTCACAAAATAAGTAAACTAAAAACAATGCACTTCAATAATAATGCGAGTACTCCTAATTTCAAGTCGTTCTGCACTCAAAATCTGAATCAGTGAAAATTCAACTGATTTCAATTCAGTGGAAGAGTTTTCTTTAATTAAGTGGAATTTCACTGAGAATTAATAAAAACTACTAAATTATCATCAGTTAAATTCTACTGATTCATCAAAGAAAACTGGGCCACTGGATTGACAACAGATTTGAATACTCAAATTTTTTAGTTTTGGATTTTTTGATAGAAATTAGAAAATAACATTTACTTACGAATCTCTAATTGTAAAATGATTCGAAAACATCAATAACTTCATTTTTAAATAAATATTTAATCATTATTATTTTTCCACAAGATTTCAGACTTAAAAATTTTTAATTGAGACCATTTTGAAATTCAACAACTTATAAGAATATTTCTATTATAAAACATGAAGAAATCGATCACTCCGAGTCTTCGACTCGGAGTAATCGATTTCTGCATGTTTTTTAATAATTAAATTAAGATTACCGAGTGAGAAAATCATTATTTTCTATACTGTAAGAATAGTATTAGATAGGTACTGTATAACTACTTCAAAATTATTACAATCATCTCAATTCAATTAATATTTTCTAAAATTTTTAACTAAAATTCTTCTCTAAATCATATTTATTTTTGATAATTTTTGGAAAAGTTCTTTAAGAATTTTCAAATCCATTTCGTTTTAACTGGTTTGAATCATAACTGAAATCCATTTTTAAGCCATTTTTAATTAGATAATTCTAAGAGAATTCAATTATTTAAATAGAAAAATAAATAATTTACTGAATAATTGAACATTTTTCAAAGAATTCAATTAAAATGGTATAAAAAATAATTGAAATTCTGCGATGAGTTTCATTATTTATGACAATAATTGAATTCCTATATGTAAACAATTTTTATTATTTATAAAAACTATTAAATTTTTAAAAAGAATTTAATTTTTTTTTTTAAATAATTAAATCCCTGTAAAAACTTTTACTATATCTATGAAATTAATTGCATTTTTGCGAAGAAATTTATGAAAAATTTATAAATAATTAAATTCCTGTGAAATTTTTATTATTTATGAAAAAAATTAAGTGTTTGTGTAGAATGTAATAAAATTTTTTTGAAAATAATTGAAATTTCTTCAAGAATTTTATTCAAATTTTAAAACAGAATTGAATTTCCTCAAAAAATTTGATTACTTTTAAAAAAAATTGAATTTTCAAAATTCAATAAATTATTTCTAAAAATTCATGTTATTGTTTTTAATATTCAATTATTATCTTAACTCTTAACTGACATTAAATTTTAAGTCAATTTATATTAGAAAATTCTGCAAAAATTCAATTATTTAAATAGAAAAACAAATAATTTATTAAATAATTTAATTTTTCTGAAAATTTAATTCTCATAAAGATAATTTTATCAACAAATTTTAAATAATTTAATTTTTTCGACGAACTTTATTAGTAACATTCTTAAAAATAATTACACATTTCCTGGAATTATTAAAAATTTTTAAATAATTTAAATTCTGGGATGAGTTTTATTATTTGTAAAAATAATTAAATTCCCAAATAGAATTTTATTATTTATGAAAATAATTGAATCACTGTAAAATTTTTTATTATTTTTGAAAATAATTGAATTATTTGAATTGAATTTCTGTGAATTTTTTATTAATATATGAAAATAATTTAATGTTTTTTTGCGTAGAATTTTATTAATAACATTTTTTTTAAATTAAATTTTTATGGATATATTAAAACAGTAGATATTGAGAACCATATTGAATTGTGGGAAAGTTTTGATAATAATTGAAATTTTGCAAAGAATTTTATTGAAAATTTTGAAAATTATTGAATTTCGAAGAAGAATTTTATTTTATTTATAATAATAATTGAATTATGACCAGAATATTTAAAATTTTCTGAACATAATTGAATTTGTGCGTATAATTTTATTATTTTTAAAAATAATTGAATTTTCGCAATCATTTGTAACTTCTCAAAAATTCAATTTTTTTAGTGCTTGTAACTAAAATTCTTCTATAAAAATATTTTATTCTTAATAATTAATTAAATATGTATTAAAAAAATTCAACTAATTTTAGAGGAATTTGAATTATCATATAATTTTTCAAAAATCTAAGTTCTTTAAAGGTTTCTAATTATAAATTCATTTCATATTTGAAATTTTCAAAAATTCATCAAAGTTCATTCAAAGTTCATCTGTTTATGCGATAATTGTAAACACATCTCTTTGATAATTCAATTAATTTAGAAATATTTATGTAAAATTATTCATTAAATTATGTATATGAGTAATAATTTTATGACATAGGTCTTTTAGAATTAAGTTATTTAAACAGAAATTATTGTCAGAAATAGAAAAATTTGATGGTTTTGCATTAGATAATTTGTGGTAATTTTATAGTTTATTAGACAAACAAAAAAGACACCAAAATCCAGAAGTTTCTCGTGGATACTAAAAATTTAATTTTTCTTGTACTTTTAACAAAATTCCCTAACTTTTTCCTGATTTCCCTGACCAATTCTATATACTTTTCCTGATTTTTCCCTCAATTCCCTGACTTTTCCACTGGTCTGTGGCAACCTTGTCGAATCAATTTATTATTTGTAATTTGTTATAAATTTTTGGCATGAATTAATTATTGCTATTTTATGCTTTCAAGTTAACAGTGATATAATAATACTGGCTTATGTAATTAAATGTAACCGTTTTTCTTTTTTTGTTTCAGGTAAGCCAAACTCCTGTTCTATAATGTCACCGCAGTATGCTTGGTAAGAACATCTTTTTAACTTTCTCGAGCAGGATTCAAAAGAACTGAGAACTGACGGGTTATAATATTCGTTATTCCGTAGCACAACTATTAAGGGTTGGGTTTGGTGTATAATTTGCCCTTGGGCCCGTGGGTGGCTGGGTCGCCTCTTATATTCCTTAGTACAGGATTGGTCGGACGTCTGACAGTTGACGGATGACGAGGCGGCCTTTCGGTTCCCTTTTTTTTACGCCCTCGGCACGGTTTTTGTCTGGCGAGCATCGCAGAGAGGTTATAGTTTCAAAACCTTCATTATTGTATCTCACCGTTTTGTTGTTGTTGGTGCTGTTGCGGCTAACGGGATTATTAACTGAAAATAGGCGCATAAGTCACTCGCGTCTTTTTTTTTTTTTTTCTTATTCGCGTCTCGACGATGCGAAACAAATCACGATATCGGAAAGGGTCGCTCATCCGCGCGGGAATCGAGATCGTCGATTCGCGGTGAAGATTAACAGTCTCCCTCTCTAACATCCTCGCCGCATAGATGAACAATCTTGAAGTGCATTTTCTGCACTTTGCAGCAATTCAAAGCACACACACACACACACACATATACCGATATAGCACCATCTTGAGCTGCACTTGTCTTGTAAATTATCACGAACCGCTCATCTCTGAAAGTGTCAGAGTATCACTGACCTAACTCGCCTCTAATTAGAAGCATTCGATCTGATTCTGATTTATCAGAAGACACCATGTTAGTAGTGCGGCGATGAAAATGGCACTTTAGGATGAGCATCAATCAATAGTCAATTAGAAGTTACAAACAAATTTCTCCAATCTCCAAACTTTTCTCTTCAATTCTTATTAATCCAATAAGAATTAAAAAAATAGTAAAAATTAAAATTAAATAAAAATTATATATCATTCAAAAAATAGTTTATATAAAACTTTAATTTTGGAGATATAGACATCAGCCAAAAACAGTCGAATATTTTAAAAAAATTTTCTAAGAAAACTATTAAGTATTTCAATTTAAAAATTAATGCACATATAAAGAGTACTTTAAACTTTATTTTGACATATTTTATTTATAAAAATAAATTTTTTTAAACTTCTACAGTCATTGCACTCATCTACTACAACCTACTATTTACTACTTTTTTACGTTATATGCTACTATTTGGGTACTTTTTTTTTATAGATTTCAGCCATTAAAAGCTACTATTTCTGTTTTTTTTTTTTTTTTTTTTTTTTGAGAATTTCCACTATACATTAAATTTACTATTCTCAAAAATTATAATCAAATTCTTTAAAACGCTTCAATTATTTGAAAAATTATTAAAAATTCAATTATTTTCATAAAATTTTGTAAAAGAATTCAAAATTCAATTATTTTCATAAAATTTCGTAAAAGAATTCAATTATTTAAAAAAAAATTGATAAAATTCTTCATCCCAAAATTTTATTATTTTCATAAGTAATAAAATTTTCACAGGAATTCAATTAGTTTAGAATTGTATTTTAAAAAACATTTCGAAAAAATCAATTATTTAACAAAATTTTCATTCAATTCTTCACAATAATTCAATTTTTCACTAATAATAATATTTCTCATGGCGAAATTCTTCACAATAATTTAATTACTTTCACTAATAATAACATTTCTCATGGAAATTCAATTTAAAATTTTTTTTTTTTTAAATTCTTCAATTATTTTCATAAATAATAAATCTCATCGATGAATTTCAATTATTTTTAATACTATTTTAAATTAATTAATGGAAAAATTCAATTATTTTCACAAATAAAGGTTTCCACAAGAATTCAATTATTATTGTAAATAACATTTTCAGAATATTTATAATATTTCAAAAAAATTGATTATTTCGATTTTTATAAAATTCTAATGAAGAATTCAATTATTTTCAAAAATAACAAATTTTTTCGCAGAAATTCAATTCTTTTTTAACATTTTAATAGAATTTTTCGCAATAATTCAATTATTTTAATAAATAATAACATTTCTCATGGAAATTCAATTTTTAGAAAAAAATTTTATAAAATTCTTTGCAACTATTCACAATTATTTTCATAAATAATCAAATTCATGGCAGAATTTAAATTATTTTAAATATAATTTTACAGGAATTGCTCAAAAAATGTAATTAATCTTAAAAATTTAATTTCAGTTGCTCGAAAAAGTCAATTATTTAAAAACAAATTTTTTTTAATTCTTTCGAAAAATAATTGAATTATATTTACAAAAATATTAGAATTATACACAGGAATTCAATTATTTTCGAATATTTTAATAAAATTGTTCGAAAGAAATTAATGCAATATTCATCACAGAAATTCAATTCTTTTTAAACATTTTAATAAAATTTTCCCCAATTATTCAATTATTTTCATAAATTACAATATTCATCACAAGAATTCAATTATTTTTAAAAGTAATAAATTCCTTCTTGGAAATTCAAAGATTTAAAAAAATTTTTAATAAAATCGTTTGCAAGAATTCAATTATTTTCATAAATAATAAAATGCTTTTTAGGAATTCAATTATTTTCAAAAAATTGCAATCATTAGTAACTTCTCCAAAATTCAATTATTATCTAAAACTTTTACTGAAATTAAATTTTTAAATCAATGTTTATTAGAAAATTCTACGTCAATTCAATTATTTAAATAAAAACAGATAGTTTATTGAATAATTGAATATTTCTTAAAATTGAAATCTTATACATAATTTTATCAAGAAATTTTAAAAAAATTGAATTCTTTCTTTCTATTTTAATATTAAAATTTTTGAAAATAATATTGAATTTTATTACTTTTGATAATAATTGAATTCTTGTGATGAATATTATTATTTATGATAAATAAATCCCTGAAAAGAATTTTAAAATTTTATTAAAATAGTAGAATAATATTGAAAATCATTGAATTAGGAAAAGTTTTTGAAATTAATTGAATTTTGCAATGAATTTTATTAAAATTCTTAAAAATAATTGAATTTTGTCGAAAAATTTTTCTATTCATTTATAAAGGTAATTGAAATGTTGACGACAATATTTTAATGATTTTTTTTAAAGTAATTGAATTTCTGCGAAGAATTTTATTAATTTTGAAAATAATTAAATTCTTCTGATGAATATTGTTATTTATGAAAATGATTGAATTTTATAATGAATTTTATTAAAATTCTTGAATAAAATTGAAGTTTGTCAGAGAATTTTGATATTTATAAAAATAATTGAAATTGCTGACGAGAACTTTTTTAAAATTTTTGAATCAATTTATCAATATTATCGATTTTTGACCAAAATTTACGACTTAAATTATTTATAAAATAAAAAATATTTATTGCAAAAAAAACATTCTATTAACCCTTTAATCACTTAAAAATATTATTATAAAGCTTGTGTTAAAATATGAAACTGATCGGTTCAACCGTTTTTGAGAAATATTCCTCATCGACTTTAAAAACTTTTTGAGAAAAACGCGTACTTTTTTTGGTCTTGTTCATTAACAATAGTCAGTTAGAAAAAAGCTACAGACACTCCGACAATGTTAACAAACTTGAATGTAACTTGGGGAATATTCAACAGATTGTCCTAAAATTTTCTGAGTGTACTCTTAAATACATGTATATTACGAAAAAGCAATAAAAAATTCGATTTCTTCAAAATCCTAAGTGGATGTAATCCCTTAATTTTTATCGAGAGAAAACTTCAGTGACGAATTGACGATCGAAAAATAAAGTACCATGGTCTCACGAGGAGGATGCAACTTTATCCGACAGGTAGTAATATTCCTCAAAGGAGGCTGTAACTCATACGCGCTAAAGATGAAGGAAACTGCGTGATTGCACGATGTCTTAAAAAAAGGATATTCTGAGGCGTGGTTTTCGTACACATATACATTAATGGAAGATGCGGAAGGAAATATAAAGTATAAGAATATATACGAAAAGGTATACAAAAGAAAAAATAAAATACTAAAAATACTATATGGAGAAGTACACATGTAATATATAAAGATCGGAGGAATTATGAAAAATATATGAAAAAAATAATTCAAGGAGAGAGTGAGTAAACCAATTAGTCCGTATAACTGTTTTACGGTTGACGTCACATCCGTACAGGACGTGAAGATATTATCGGTCCATGAACAAGGATGTTGAGCTAGAAAACATTTTCTCACGCGCCTTTGAGGTCATCCAAAAATTATATCTTATATAGATATGAACTTGGGAGTCTAGACTCAAGTCTAGTAGTGAATCAAAAGGTGCGGCTATCATTCTCAACATCATACTAATTATTTTTCTTCTTTAATTCTAAGGATCATGTGAGGTCATCGCGCTTGATGACGATTTTATTTTGAAAATGTTCATCATTACGCGACACTGCGCTAATCTTCAAGACACAACGCCGCTAAGATTCTATAAGCAGATCTCTCTGTTTTTATTCTCACGTTCTATTATCTACCTCTCGACAAAAAAATACCTTAATTTCTTCGTATGAACTATAATTATAATTTCTATATAAATTATAATTATAATTTCTATGTTAACTATATAATTTCTATATAAACCATAATTATAATTTCTTTGTTAATCACAATTATAATTTTTGTATAAACTATGTGACGTAGTTAAAAAATAATCTTCTTATAAAATTCGACGACGTTCAAAATTTGAAAAAAAATCCAATTATCTTTATAAATAACAAAATTCTTCTCCAAAGTTCAATTAGTTTCAAGAATGTCGAAAAAATTCTTGTCCTAATTTCAATTATTTTCAAAAAATTTTCTAATTTTAATGATTTTCAATATTTAATATTTTAATAAAATTTCCCAAAACGAATTCAATTATTTAAAAAAAAATTTAATAAAATTGTATGCATAAAAATTGTCAATAAAAAAGTTTCGAACTAAAAGCTTCAACTAGAATAATGTATATTTATACGATTTGGTTTTCCAAAACTATAGTAAGTCTATAGAACTATTATTATCTTGAATAGTTGATTGAATTTTCCAGCGAAAATCCTCTTGGTTCTGCACCTGAAACAAAAAATTTAAAACTGCATTAGTTGAACACATTTTGCTGATTCAAATTCGTAAATCCAATATTATTATTTAATAACCTAATTAACTACAAATTAAAATAATAAATAATAACAAATTATAATAACAATAAATTATAATTAACAAATAACAACAAATTTGTAATAATAAATAGTTTACTGAATATAAACAACAACATGTGTATTATAAAGTAGAACAGGATCTAGAGGCAATCTAATGAATTCAGAGAGATGAGTCAAACAAGTGTTCGGTTAACAATGGTTTTCAAAAAATGCATCGGTAATTGGGACACTTACCCTATATGTAGAAAAACGGTAAGTTAACAATTTAGAAAAAATTATTTTACAGAAAAATAAGACGATCAGGGTTTCTAGGTTATGAACTGTGTTAAACCGTAATTGTTTCATTTTTCCGTAAAACAGATTTTCGTAAATTGACCGCACCAATGTCAAACTATGATCGTCTATATAAAAATTGTGTTAGTTACATAATCGTAATACGTGATCGATTATATTATAAATACCTTGGGGCTTCTTCTCTGCACCCTCGAAATCTGAAAAAGCAATAGGTTTATGTTATATTTTTCTTTCCACAAATATTGAGAAGATAATTATTCTTTGATTAATTTGGAAAATATCCAAAAGCGCGGTTTGTTCACCGAAATATCATTTTGTGTAATAAAAAGTGAATTTTCCAAAAAGGAAAATTTTCCAAAAATCAAGAATAATTATTTCGTCAAAGCGTAGGTTATGTATGTAAAATGAGTACGTCGTGTATAAAAATTATAAATTCTAATTATCGTTTTATGAGCGGGAAAATTCTTTACACCATTTAGGGAATAATATTCTATGAGGAAAAAGAAGGAAAAATTTACTCGTTTCTATGCGTAATGTTGATGGTAGTAATGGCAGTGAATATAGAAAAGAGAATTCTTGTTTACTTGGGAGCTATTAAAGTCAATCTTTGATTATACAATACAGACGTGTGACAACACACTGGGCGGTCTAGTTGTACTTTTGTGTCACTCCACCAGTAGGCGCGTGGCGCTGCTTATCAATTGCACTCTTCGTCTCACGTGATGCTAATAAGAATTTTTTTTATGCTCGCCTACTTTTTACACTATGCCAAGAAATGATTATTTGGGTGGTCCTTATTATATCTGATCAGCAAGATGCCAAGGTGTATTATTAGAGTGTTCGCCACGTCTATACTTTGTCAGTAATTTTATGTATACAACTATTATAAAAAAAACAGGGGCTGGCTTCTTCGTGTTTGAAAATTGCTTCCATCGATAGGGTCGTAACACTCATTGAAAATTTTTTCTTCCTATCTCAAAAAATTGTTTTTTTTTATACCTTCAGAGGGTAAAGAATTAATTCTAGATTTATCTATTTTTATTTTTCAAATTAAGGATAAAAAAATAACAGAAGGAAATAACTTTGATTAAGATTACATAAAAGTTTTATGATCGAAATACAAAAAAATGATTTAATGAGATAAAATTGGAATTGTGAATAAAAAGGGTGAAGAGTTGGTGAGTTTGGAAAAGCGATGAGGTAACAGCGGGAAAGGTCGTGTGAAATGTCGTAAAAGTAGAAAATGTCACGAGAATCGATTGAGTTTTCGTGGTTGCACGTTTGGTGGGCCATCTGTAGAATTTAAGAGGAACCCCGAAGTAGCGGGATGTTGGAGAGAATCACTAGAGATGGCAGAGTGTGTCACACCCGCTGGGTGAAAACCCTTAGAGCTCCATTGCAAAATGGGGATGCAAGGCACATTATGGAGTGCTGCCCTCTTTTCTTCCCCCTCCAACCCCTAAGTTTTCAAAAATGAAAGCGCGGCAGTGACCTACGCGTGGCTCCCGCCATCATAGACATGAAACCAACACAACAGCAGGCAGGATTTATGGTTTGTATCGCGCCGCGGCATCTAAATGATGATTTGCCTTTAAACGTAAACGGCTTATAAAAACGGTCCTGCATAATAGAGTAAATATAGGCTGGTTGAGTAGCGTAAATTATATCCTCTTCTTTTTATTTTTCAGAAAAAGAAAAAATTATTCCAGAACAAAAAAAAAAATTTGTTCAAAATTAAATTCAAATCTAATTTTTCAGTTTATAATTACAAAACTCTAACTGAATATTTAGAATATTAAATATTTGGGACATTAAATATTAGGAGTATTAAATATTTGGGACATTAAATTTTAAGAATATTAAAAATTCAGAAACGAAAGATTTATATTTATAAAAATAACTTTTTTGAACTTTTTGGATTTTTAAACATATAAACACAACATGGAGTTTGAAAAGTGAAAGCACAAGGATAATCAAGGACGTGAGAATTATTCAGTAATAAACTGTTATACAAATACGATGTATCGAAGGATTTGATTAAATCTGCATGAATGATCACTATAATTAGACACACCCATAAACGTTGTCATCATCTGCGCTTATTAATGGCACGTTTAGGGACTCGCTGTCCATAAAGAACAATAAATTATTGCGTCGCATGCCTCATATCGCATATACTATATATATATATGTATACACTTTAAGACTCTCCAAGTATTTTCCCTCATTCAAAATCACCCGAAGATTGAACCGACAAATATTTGAATAACAAACGATATGTAAATTTATTTACCCCCCTCTATTTGTTGTATATTTTAAGTAGCATTTCCTACATTACTTTTAATTGGTCTTTCCCCCCTGTTTCTTATCCTCCTCTTGTTTCGATTACCGAATTTACATTCAGAAAATATGTTCCTATATTTATTTCATTTGTCTCAAGATGTTTATGTTATTGTACTTGAAATTTTATTTTCAAAATATAGAAATCACTGGAAATTTATTTCACTGTTTTTTTAGAGTACAGTGTTGAAATAGGTCAGGGAAAGTAGAATTGATGGGGGAAAAGTCGCAGGGATTTCTATTAAAAATACAGGAAAAAATTAAATTGTTAGAATTTCGACAATTTTTAACAAAAAAAAAAGAAGTTTTTAAACTTTTTTCCAACCCCGTCCAAAAATGATCAAAAAATAATTTTACAAATTTATTATTGGATTTGACGTAAAACTATAACTAGAATTTAATTCAAATTTTTATAAAATTTTAATTATGATTGAATTTAATTAAAAATTTATAAACAAATTAGATTTTTGAAAAATTTTAATAATTCAAATTCTTCTGAAATTATAGTTAAATTTTACAATATATATTTAATTAATTATTAAAAATAACAAATTCATAAAAGAATTTTATTTAAAAGCAGAAAAAAATCAATTTTTTTTCGAATGAGTTACAAATGATTGCAGAAATTCAATTATTTTCAAAAGTAATAAAATTCTTATGAAAAATTCAATTATGTTTAAAAATTCTTTATAAATCTTTGTAAATAATAAAATTCTTCTTCGAAATTCAATTGTTTTCAAGAAAAAATTTAATAAGTTAAAAATTCAATTATTTTAAAACATTTTCCTTACTATAGTTTAATGATTTTCAATATCTACTATTTTAATAAAATTATAATAAAATTCTACGCAAATATTTCATTATTATTGTCATAAATAATAAAAATTTCACATGAATTCATTTAATTACAAATTTTGAAAAAATTTCTTTGCAACAATTTAATTATTTTCATAAATAATACAATTTTTTACAGGGATTCAATTATTTTAAAATTATTTTTAAATTTAAATTTTTAAATTCATTTTTCATTAAATTTCTGGAAAGATTAGTTTTGAAAATGGTAATAAAATTCTTCGCAAGAATTTAATTATTTTCATAAATAATAAACTTATCGCATGTTCGATTATTTTTTAATGTAATTTTAAATAAATTTCACGAAAAATGCAATTATTCATAAAAATTTTATTAAAATTATTCGCAAACATTCAATTATATTTTCACAAAAAATAAAATTTGTCACTGGAATTCAATTATTTTCATAACTATAATAAAATTCTGCTCATAGATTTCAATTATTTTGATAAATAATAAAAATTCATCACAGAATTTCAATTATTTTTAATACAATTTTTTAATTGAATTCTTCGAAAGTTTTATTATTCTTAAAAATTTTATTAAAATTCGTCAAAAGAATTCAATTATTTAAAACTTTGTTAATAAAATTCTTTATGGGAATTCAATTTTAAGGAACGTTAAATCATTTAATGAATTAATTATTTTTGTATTTAAATAATTAAATTCTTTTAGAATTTTCTAGTAAAAATTAATTTAAAAATGAATTTTAGTGAAAATTTTAGATTATAATTTAAAAGTTATAAATGCATTATATATAGCATGAATTTTTAGAAATAATTGGATTTTTAAAAGCAGGTTTCAAATTAAAGTCTTTGAAAATTTGAATTTTTTTACTTTTAACTGACAATTCTTTAAAATTAAATTTTTATCAAATTATTTATTTTTATTTTCTAATGTAAATTTAATTGAAGAATTTCCGAATAATCAAAATTTCGTAAAATTGAGTTGTAAGCAAATAAATTTGAAAATTCGCAAGGACCTTTTTAAAAATTATTAAAAATAATAGATTTATAAAATCTATTATTTATAAAAATTATTTATAAAAATAATAGATTTAAAGAAGAATTTTAGTTAAAAATTAAATTAAATATTATTTAAATTAAATTAAATTAAATATTTATTTAAAAACAAAGTTATTGATGGTTTCGAATAATTTTACAATTAAAGAAATTCGCAAACTTAATAGAACATTTTTTTGAGTAGCTGATCATTTTTAAAGTGAATCAAAATATTCTCTAAGGTTAGGGAAAAAAGTCAAAATTTTTCATTAAATCAGAAAAAAGTCAGGAAAAAGTAAAATAAAATTTTTGGCGCAACCCTGAAGGATCAAATTGATAAAAATGTGGTTTATGACCAATTTATGATTTATATTAATTTATGATTTTATCCATATTTATGGTATTAATTCGTTGCTATTTGATAGCTTTTCTGTAATTAACAGTGTTTAGCGATTCTTTTTTTTTTGGTAGCATTCGGAATATTTTGAACCTCAAGGTAACGGAGAGGTAACAGAGAGGCATCTTTTGTGTTTAAGAAAACTAAAGAGGAGAATATCTTCTCGTGGGGTATATAAGGACTCGAAGGAGATTTTAATTAAGACCGCCCTTTCAATGTAACATTTGATTGGATGAGCTAATCCGAACCGCAGAAAATTTAGGGATCCTTCCACAAAGAACGTCCCCTTTGCTTTATATATATATATATATATATATATATATATGGTATTTAAATATTTTCTGCGCTTTTTTTTTCTCTTTTTTAAACCAACCAAACAAAACATAAAAGGAAGCAAAATTCAAATGACGCCTCTACTTGTGGGGTAATAAATATTTCAACAGACGGAACTGCCTAAATCCACAAGCGCGCACACCGAGGGGGGAAAAAGATGAAAAACATTCTAAATAGGGTGCTCGCGTTAGATTCTTCAAAGTGATTCCATAAATTCTCCATTTCTATATAAAAGCCACCCACATAGCAGAAATGCGTATGTTTCAATTTTTTATACATAATATAGGTATATATATATATATTGTCAGGACTCATCATTATATTATACATTTTATCCAAACTTTATTAATTTTTCTTTTTTTTTCTTTTCTTTTCTTTTTTTTATGAAAGTTGATTTCCTTTTGATTTCAAATTCGAATAGACTTTGATGGGAAGTTAATTAATATTTTCTATATCATATAATGTGTCTAAGAGAAGAAAATTCGAAACATACAGCGCAACTAAAAGTTGTGAAAGATAAAAAAAAGAGAAAAGTAAAAGTGGGGGAGGGGGGTAGGGTCAGAAAAGGCGAACACGTCAGGGGATGATGTCTAAATCTCCCTTTACCATTTCAATGGTGACTGCCCGCCCTTTTACTGGCTACGCTTTCGCCGCACTAGGGTGCCCTTTTCCTCTCTCCACCCATCATCATAAGGGTGGTACACCATGTACAGTCCCTTACAAAAATTTCCCTCCACCCCAAATTCAAATAGTATCCAAATAAATCTTGTTCCATTGAATTTAATTTTCCATCTATCAAAAAAAAAAAAATCCTCTTAATCTATTTTTCCCTTTTAATTGAAACAAATAACCCCCCCTTAAAATAGATTTTTATAATCGAAAAATCCTCCAGATTATGGATTTTTGCAACTATTTTTTATAATTAAATAAATAGTAATTTTATTTAAATCACGACCTTAGAAATAAAAATTATTATTATTATTTAAAATTTTTTATTTATTTTTTTATTATATTTATTATATTTTTTTAAAATTTAATATTATTGTTATAATTATCATACTAAATAAAAAAAATACTGTTAATTTATTATCTACACTATCAGAATTTTTATTTTCAAATATTATTATAGGCAAGCCAAAAATTCTCGAGAGTAGAGGAAAGAGAGTGAATGTAATTAATTTTTTTTCGTACTTTAATCTTTTTCATCAGAGAGAAGTGACACGTAATAATTAGTGAGGGATAATTAATTAAATGCGTGCTAGATTTTCATGGCGATTAAATGACTCCATATAACTGGAGTTTTCTGCAGAAACTGATGCGTAGAAGATATCTTGGTCACCATAGGGGTATTTTAATTGCGCACTTACAAATTATACTTCATACCGACCGTAGCGGTAATTTGTAATTTAAATCATAATATTTATATATTTCTTTTATTTTAGATTTTTTTATTAAAAAAAAATCACTATAGTACATTTTATGGTGAATTCCTTAAGAATGTCTGTGTGTATGTATAATTAATATATAAAAGTTATTCACTGTGGAATTTTAAATGAAGCGTATCGAAAATAACAGAGGAAAAGAAGTTGTTTTTGTAAAAATTGTATTTTAAATGTTTTTCTTGAAAATATTCATGCGGTAATTATAAATTAATAACGAATTTATTATTAATTGCTAATTACACGCAGACTTGTAGAGTTAGATTTTTTTATTTTTGATAATGAAGCGATGTATGTGATTTTTTTTGTAGTGAACACGTTTTCTGCGTCATTATCATCACTTTTCTCAAAATCGTGACACGGTAGGCTATTTTAGAACCCTGAATCGTGTTCAGCGGTCGAAAAAACATTGAAAACCATTCCAATGTCGAAAATTTCGAAAAAAAGTCCCGAATTTTGAGAAAAGTGGGGGTAAACCCTCAAAAAACGTACATTTTTGGATTTTTAATTGATTATTGATTATTCTGATGTACTATATAGAGAAAGTCCTTTATAAGGTCTTAAATTAAAGATTGTAACGTGTGTCTTTAGACCTATATATACGTATAAAACCAAAAAAAGTTGTTTTTGAAAAAAAGTGGGGGTAAAGACCCTAAAAAATTTTTTTTTCTAATTTTTGACATTGGAGTCGTTTTCAATGTAATTTCGACCGCTGAACACGATCCCAGGTTCCAAATTGGCCTATCATGTGACGATTTTGAGAAAAGTTGTGGTAATGAGGCAAAAAACGTGTTTTTGGGGGTCTACCGTCTCTTATTTCAAAATACTCTTTTTTGGCTGTAAGCATTGGATATTTAAGTGCACATTTACAGATTGAATTTAAGACCGTAAGGTCTTAAATTAAATATGCAAATGTGCGAAAAGGTTTATCACTTTAGGTTATAGAGAAAAAATTTGTTTCACATTTCCATTATTATCTTTATTCACACTTTTTTCAAAATCTGGAAATTGTGAATATTGGCAAAAATACCCTCTCAATGATAGAAAAATAAAAATTTAAATTTGAATAACCTTGTTTATGAGTGTTTACAGTTGAAATGATTTAGAAAAAGTACACATGTAACGTATTTGCATAAATTAAAAAGCGCAATGTGCAAGCGAGCAACGGAATCATGTGTGCGTAACAAACATAAATTTCATAATGCCCTAATTTGAATGCTTGACACTTCATAAAAATGGGAAGAAGGAAACTTATTTATACTGCGGCACAAAAGTGCCTATTAGTATCGGAGTCGTTTCCGTATTGTGAGATGTTTTCCTTTTTCGATGCAGGGCGAACAAAGATTTAGTGCCTTCGATTTACGTAACAAGTTGGGACAAGGAAGAGGAGCTGGGCCAGAGAGAGAAAAAGAGAGAGAGAGGGCTTTTATATTTTTATGGCAGTGAAAGTTGTTGCATTCCAAGGGTCGCGGCCGTGAGGGCAAAAATTCACGTCCCTAGTTTCGTTTCAAGGAGAGTGAGAGAGAAGGAAAGTGAAAAACAACTAACAATACAGTTTCACTTTTCTACTCCCTCCTTTTTGCCCTGTATATATATATATATATATATATATATATATATATATATATATATATATATATATATATATATATATATATGTATATATACACTCGGGAAAGTCGCACGTATTTTCTAAAAGAGAAAACTAAAAATCCTCTCATCTTTTGCAACCACCAGATATAGTAGAAAATATATTACAGTCCTCGTCTCATCGTCTTTGGGTTAAGTTCTATTCTCCGCGTCCAACAAGTTGCTAATATTTTTTTTAACAGGAAAATACTGAACGTATAGTAGTAATTTCTTTTGGTATTTAACTATTAAGAAAAGTACTATTTTTACTATTTTTTCAATATTATTATCCACCTATTTTTTAATACAATTTTCAATATTTTTTTTTTACTATTGTTTAGTAGTAAATACTAAGAGAAATAGTATTTTTTGAGTATTTTACTCTCGACTTTACTATTTAGAATAACGAATTACTTTTTACTATTATTAAAAATAATTTTTTACTATTTCCTAGTAGTAAAAGACTAAGCTAAATAGTAATTCTTTGAGTATTTTACAATGTATTAAGAATAATATTACTTTTTACTGTTAAAAAATATAATTTTTTTACTATTTGTTAACAATATTAAGAAAACTACTAATTTTTACTATTTTTAGTTGTACACGCATAATAGTAGCGTAAAAATCATATAATATTCATAAAAAATAGTGACCAAAAAAATATTTCCTAAAAAAAGTCTCCTAAAAAATGTTAATTTTAACACCACGACGAATTTTTTTTCCACTACCCCAAATTTTCGTTTGGCCTCGACCTTGAAAGAAACAGATGGAAAAAAACATAAAAACAGGAAAGAAAAGAGAAGGACAGAGAAGAAGGATAAAAAAAAGAAAAAGAGAATATATAAGAGAACGAAAGAACATATATAAGAGAAAGAAGGATTCACATCTAAAAATGATGAGATGTGCTGCTGCTGCTTCTGCGGTGAGAAGGTTGGGGGGGTAAAGAGAGGAGAAAGATTGGGGGTTAGTCGACGCTTTAAAAAGAAGGGTGGTAAAAAGGAAAGGGAGAAGGAGAGTTTGAAAGAGAGGAAAAAGATTTTTATACTGACTCTGCGGCGCGAACGATACTAGAGCCACCGCTCAGTTTTGAAAATGAAAGAGCAAACTCCGATGGTCGATAACTCATTCGTGAAACTAAACCAAAGGCAGCTGAATCAAACGATGCACGTGCACGATCCAAAGAATGGGCGTTGCTTTTGGAAAAAAACGCGCAAAGGGAAACGTCAGAGATAACAATAAAAAAAAAGTAAAATAATAATAATAAATAAAACGTAGTTTTACTCTTTCTTATAAATATATGAAATCGGCAAAAAAGTTTTCGCTTATGCAAATTATTAGAGAATGGATTCTATCTGTTTACAAATTTTTTCCCCTTTCCAAAAAAATACTCGATTCTCAATTATTACATACTTTTAAGTTTTCTACTTTTCAGTATTTTACTATTAAACAAATAGTATTGAAAAATAGTAAAAAATAGTATTTTTTGGAACAGTAAAGTACTGAAAGATTTACTATTTTTTTGTAGTATTTTATTACTAGAAACATAGTTTGAAAAGAATTGTAAATAATGACATTTTTCTTAATAGTAAAATACTAAAAGAATAACTATTTCTCTTAGTATTTTACTACTAAAAACTAAAACAACAAATAGTAAAAAGCATTTTTATTCATAGTAAACTACTAATAGAATTACTATTTCTTGCATAATACTTTAAAAAATAGTAAAAATTAGTAGTTTTCTCAATATTGTTAACAAATAGTAAAAAATAGTATTTTATTAATAGTAAAAATTAATATTATTCTTAATAAGAAAATACTAAAAGTATTACTATTTCTCTTAGTATTTTACTACTAAAAATTAATAAAAAAAAAGTATCTTTATTAATAGTAAAAAACTAAAGAATTTCATTTTCTTTTAGTATTTAACTACTAAAAGAATAGCAAAAAGTAGTATTATTCTTAATAGTAAAATACTAAAGAAAACTATGTATATCTTAGTATTATTTTAATAAAATTTCTCGAAAGAATTCAATTATATGACTTTAATTAATTATATCAATACAATTTTAATTGCATTCCTGATAAGAATTTAAAATTATTTTTACAAAATTTTCATAAAATTCTTCAAAACAATTAAATTATTTTCAATAATTTTAATAAAATTCCTAGCTAAAATTAAAATTATTTCAGATTTAAAATTATAAAATAACCCAATATAAAAATTAGTATAAAATATTATTAAAAATGGTTTATTTTAAAATAGGAAAAATTTCAATAACGAAAAATAAATTAATTTATAAATTTTGCGAATAATTTTATTTAAAAATTCAGAAAATAATTGAATTTTCTAAAAAGTTACGCTTTATGTTTTTTATAAATAACATTTGAAAAACTAGGAATACTGTCTATTTAATTTATTATAATTATGCAAATTTCAAAATTTTTTATTTTCAAAAATCATCTTCAATTTTTGAATTATTTCAGATACAAAATTTAAAAAAAAAATTCAACTTTAATAAAATTCTTTGCACGAGAATTAATTATTTTCAATACAATTTGAGTTGCATTCCTGAAAATAATTAAAAATTATTTTCACAAAATTTTCATAAAATTCTCAAAACAATTAAATTATTTTCAAAAATTTTATTATAATTCTAAGCTAAAATTAAATTATTTTAGAATCAAAATTATAAATATTACAAAAATAGATTGAATTTCAAAATGTTTCAAATTAAAGTTTTAGGAATGATAAATTTTAATTGAAAAATCGTAATTAAGTTACTTTTTCGAAACATTTTTATTCACATTGTTTTTGAAATCGGTTATATTTTTAAGTATCCATATTTAATTGGAAAATTTACAAATTATTCTAAATTTCATGAAAGGAAAAAAAAATTTCTTGTAAATAAGTGGATCTTAAAAATATTTTATTTTTAGGTGAACTTTTCTGGAAATAATTGAATTTTTTATTTCTTTTTTTTTTTAAATAATTGAATTAGAGAAGAATTTTAGTTAAAATTTCTAGCGTATAATTGAATATTGAAATCTTGAAAATAATTTTTGAGGTCACTCTGTAAAGGACGAATAGTAATAGAAGCGAATAGAAGAAAGACGAGTGCTTAAAAAATAGAAGAAAGACTAAAAATAAACGAATATATAGAAGAAGGACGAACAGTAAACGAAGAATAGAAGAATTACTCCTTTTTTTCTTCTTTTTTTCCTTTCTTTTTTTCTCTCCGAATTCTTTTCCGCTTTTCTTAAATCCAAAACTGTTTTTTTCCCTCTAAAAATCTCCATGATGTTTTTTTTTCTCTCTCGAAGAAACTCACTCTCTCTCTCTTTCTCTCTTCTTTATTCCTATCCATATAATGATGCGTCCAGCCTGCGGGCGTTGAAGAAAGAGGGTGCGTTAAAGCAGCTGTGCTTTTCTCGCAATTACAACTCGATTCCCGCCTCCTTTTTTCTTCCATTTCTATTCTAAAACTCTTATCCTCATCAAGAAAAGCGAAAAATTATTTTTAGGACCCTTTGTCTTTGTGTTGAGATTTTCCCGAAACTTCTTTGTTTTTTTCTGTTTTTTTTCTCCTTTTGTTCTCTTTCGGATTTTAATTTTATGGTTTGGTACTCTTGAAAAGTGGTTTCGGTATTTTTTTATTCTCTTATATACATTTTATAATTAGAGAAGTTTTTCCCCTGTAGTTTTTTTTTACTTTCGGCGTGAGTTTTTTTCTGGAAATAATCATTTTTTTTTTCCTAATTTGGAAAAAAAAGTTGTTCCATTTTATTTTCCACCATTTTAGAGGAGGTTCTTCCCTCTTGATTTTAAGTGATCATATCCTATTTTGGCACTTCCTGATCTATTTCCCTTGAACTTTGGCCCTGTTTCCTTTCTCCTTCGGAAGCTATTTTTCACTTTCATCTCTCGTGACTTTTATTTCACTGCGGAAATATTTCTAAGAGTATTTTTTCGAAAGTATTTTTTGTTTTTATTTTAATATTATTTATTTGTATTTTCTTCGAGGAAGGAACAAAAGAAAAGTCTAGAAAAAAACCGTTTTTGAAAAGTATTTTGTAATTTTATTTATAATTTTTCTCTTTAAAGAATCTTTTTATAATTTTTATGTGAAGAAAATTTTATTTTGAAAGTTTTTTTATACAAAATTTCTTTTCGAATATTTCTTTTGGAGACGATTTTTGTTATGATCACCTTGGAAGAAATATTGTGATACGCCATTGCTCCCGCATCTGGAATTTCATCGTCGCTATCCGTCGCTTCGGAGACAACATTTCGGAGACAAATGCGGGTCTCTTTTTGCAGCAGAAAAAAAGGAAAAAAAAAATTCTTGTCACAGTTAGAAAATCTTCTTGTAACTTATGATTTTATTGACTAAATCTTTTTAAGTACTTATAATTGAAGGATTAAATATGTAATCAAAGTTGAAATTATTTTCATTTTGTAGAACGATTAGCACCTAAATATCAACAGGGGAACTTTATACGCAAATACTGAGTCACTGCACTGGCAAAACTCCAAAGTAGATATCAAAAACCAATGTTCAGTTTTCATATCAACATTCATAACTAAATTTGATGATCTTCAAAACAGAATTAAGTCAGTCATTGAAATTTTGTTCTAAATCCTAAGCGATGTTTGCACATCGCTTAGAATTTAGAACAAAATTTCAAATTTCGATAGAATATTGTTTTTAAGAAGAAAATTATTAATCAATAGAAAAAGAATGCCCCCCTAAATTTTTAATTTAACATTTCCTTCACTTATGATTTTTTGATTTTTACAATTAAATTGTGGAAAAAAAAATGGTGAAAGTCCACTATCTTTATAAAATATATGAATGCAGACATTGCCAATGGTCGATCGTTTTCCATGTATCTTTCTCCTGACAGTCCTAAATCCTCCCAGCATCAGTTTCCACCAAAGAATTTCTAATATTCTCTCCTCGGAGGACTGACGTCTTGGCAATTTCCTCCCTGGAAAACTTTGTGGATCGTTCTCAAGGGAGAACTCAGCAACGAGAAAAGGGGAATGGCGTCCTCTTCTCTTCTCTCTCTATATATATTAAGGTTGTCCGAAGTAACCTTCACTCTGATATTTTCGCTCCTCTATCAAAAAGGTCGAGTCCATATTAAAGCCTCAAAATATTTCCTCAATCTTCAAAATTTTCAACCTTTATCAAAATTTCAAATTTTCAAATTCTCCTTTCTGGAAAATAATATTCTTTCCTACATAGAAGAAGTATTTTTATCTCCTAAAAAGAAATGATACTCATTTTATTTAATTACCATCAAAATAAACTCAAAAAGTAGGTGAGAAATTAAAATTTTATTGCAGATCCCTGTAATCGGCATTTACCGACAAATTTTCAACTTAACAAAGTCGATGCTACTTTTCGACTATATAGTAAAAAGTATCAGTGATTTTTACTTATAGAATTCTTTTAATGAAAAAATAGTATCGACTTTAACACCCCCGATGTAAATTAAATTAATTTAAATCGTATCGACTTTTACACCCTCTTAAGTGGTCCAAGTTTTTTTACTTCAATTTTAAAGAATTATCGAATTAAATATTTTCGTTTTCGAATTTTTTCGAAATTATACAATGATAGGAAGGAGTTAAAGAGTAAATTGGAATTCTGTGACGAAGAGGGAAAGAGGGGATGGGGTCTCAAGAAGGATAAAACGGTTAGGAGTGGAAAGTGAAGGAGAGAAGTAGGAATATTTACTGCCATCTTCTCTTCTACAGATTCACTGCCGGAGTTGTAAACACCTCTTAACTATATAGAGATACTATCTTCTCTCTTCCCTTCCGTGTTCTCCGGCTGCTAAGCGGCTGTCCTTTCAATGAATAAAAAATTATAGCCCCTTTTTTTATACTCAAATCCAGACTCTATATCTGGCAATTTCACTCTGTATAGTCGAATTCAATTTCTCGTCGTTCTTTAGTTAGATTTAATATTTAATTTCGGTTTCTTTTAACGTTCTAGTGGCGATTATCGGAATTAGTGACCCGAGTCGAAATTTAAGCCCTACTTTCACCCTGAATTTTCAGGGGCTATTGAGTGTTAGGAGTAGTAAAGTAGGGTCTAATTCTAATACAATTAGACCCTACTTTGACTCCCAAAACAGGCGGAAATTTGCCAATCTTCCATTTGGAGAAGCAAAGGAGGGTCTACTTCTAAGAAACCTGTACCGTACTTTTAAACCTCGTAGACCCTACTTTCATACTCCTAGACCCTACATTCTAAAAGAAAATTTTGAATTATTTTTTAATGCATTACTTGAAACACTGCAAATGCAAAAAGTACTCCAAATTCATAAATACTGATGTGTTTTATAGCGTCTATATACACTTCGTGTATATAGACGCTATAAAACACATAAAATTCCACTTTTACTCATCCCAAGTGCTTCAATTGAATCTGAGCAAATCTTCAAATTTTTCTTTTTCTAATTGTAGGGTCTAGGAGTATGAAAGTAGGGTCTACGAGGTATAAAATTACGGTATAGGTTTCTTAGAAGTAGACCCTCCTTTGCTTCTCCAAATGGAAGATTGGCAAATTTCAGCCTATTTTGGGAGTCAAAGGAGGGTCTAGTTTTTAAAAATTGTATTGAAATCAGACTCTACTTTACGACTGCTAAACCTGAATAAGCCCTACATTTTTAGAGGCTAAGTAGGGTCTAAATTTCGACTCGGGGAATTAATTTAATTTCGATAATCGCCACGAGGACGTTGTTTATACACTTTTCGATCCCAGCGCCACTAGCGCCAAATTCGGAACTTGTAAATACTGGAAAAACGTTTTAACATTTAATTTTGATTTTTATTTTGTATCATTTAATTTTGATTGTTATAGTATTAAAATATAGACAGATCTTTGAAAAATTATTTTTGAATAATTTTTTTAAATTAAATTTTCCAAATATAAAAAGATTTTGAATACCTAATTGAAATTTGGAAAAATTAAATTAAAAATAATTATTTTTTTTTTGTATTCTATTATAGGTACAATTTTTATAAATCACGTTTTGAAGAATTTTAATATCAAAATTTGGAAAATAATTGAATTCATTCTAATTTTTGAAAATTCAATTATTTTTAATATTTTCAATTACATTCTTGCCATTGAGAAAAATCGTTATGAAAAAAATTTGACATTCAATTCCATTTAATTTGGAAGTTAGATGAATTATAAAATTTCAAGTGAATCAGCTGTTTTGTTTGTCCGCCGCCATTTTGTTTCTCGTAATTCTTAGAAGTGACGGAATAAAGCAAAAAAGATTTTCTAAATTTTATTTTTGAATTTAAAAAAAATTTTGGAACTTTTGTTTTTTTGGATATAAGAATTATTGGGAATTTTGGCTTATGGATCAAAAAATGATTGTAAATTTTTTTTGAACTTTCGTCTTCCAACCAATAAATTGATATTTAATAAAAAAAAATAGTTGCGATATTAACTTTTTTTACAATCGTTTTTAACATTTAGGAGAAAATAGCCATGTTTAAAATTTTTAATTAAAATACTTCAAAATGACGATTTTTTAAAAATATTTTCAAAAAATTCAATAATTTAAAAAAAATTTTATTAAATGTCAATTGTGTGGAAACTTTTAAATTGTAAAACTATTGTCTTTCAAATATTATTTCAAAATATTGTTATTATTATTACTTTAATAAAAATTTTTTATTTAATTGTGTAAAATTAAATTTAGTTTTTATTAATTTTTCTATGTGTAACGAAGACTTTTAAATATCAGTGGTTTTTATATTCAGAGTCGAACCGCTTTTATTTATTTTCATTACAAAAATTACAGACAGTCAATTTTCCTAAAATTTTCCTTTCTTCGGAGAACGTCACATATTTTTAAAAGATTAATTTTAAGAATTTCTCTATTATAAATTTTTTGAAAATATTCTACCTTATATAAATTTAAAAAAAACATTGTCATTTACAATTATTCTAAAAAATTGAATTTTTGTATTTAAATAATTCAATTCCTCGATAAACTTTCGGAAAATTATTCGAAATAATTGATTTAGAAATGAAGTTTAGTTAAAATTTTTAGAAAATAATTAAATTTTATTTTTTTTATTTAATTTTTATAAAAATTTATTATTTAAATATTTATTATATTCTTTATTATATGATGTAATTTTGATAAATTATTAAATTCCAAAAGGTTTTTAATTGAAATTCTTTTATTGAAAAAACAAATAAAAAGAATAAAATATTTAACAAAATTTTTTAATTTTTTAATAATTGAATCAGGGAAATACAGAATAAAATTTTTGTGACAAGACTTAATTTAAATAAACGACTTTTTCGACTCTTTTTTATTTTCAATCGACTAAAGATAATTTTTTAAAGTCTCAACGTCTATATCCCAGGCCTTAAAACTTTGAGATATTTTCAAATATCTTAAATATCTTTTGTATTAAATATCAATTTATTGGTTGGAGGACAAAAGCTAAAAAAAAAAATTGCAATAATTCTTTGTTCCAAAAACCAAAAGGTCCAATAATATTAATTACCAAATGCATAAAAGTTCCAAAATTTTTTTCGATTTTAGAAACTTTTTCGCGCTGTATTCCGTCACTTCTAAGAATTACCGCGAGAAGCAAAATGGCGGCGGACAAAGCAAACAGCTGATCCACTTGAAAATTTATATTTCGTCTAAATCGCAAATGAAACGGAATTAAATGACAATTTTTCTTCATACCAATTTTTCCCAATGGCAAAAATGCGATTTAAGTGTAAATAATATTATTAAATATAATTTATGTAAATAGTTTAATTAATAATATTAAATAATTTAATAGGATAATATACTTTTTTAAATTGAACATTTCGTTTATTGTAACTTTCGTATATTGAAAATTTTATTGTATGAACCACCCTCTAAAAATGTGGTTTTTCATTTTTATGAAATAAAAAAAAAAGGATTTTGAAAAATTGGACTGATAATATAGGTCAATCTGATCAGAAGATAGAAATGATTGGTCATGTTCCGGTTCTCTCATCCCGCGTGTGTTTATCTCACTCGATCAAGAATGCGATAAATAAATGTGCGCGCATTATTTTTTTTCTCTCTTTTAAGCGACAGGTCTTGCGGTTAAACTCACTGAACCGGTTTTTCGCACAAGATGTATATAAACCTAAAATGTAAATCCGATTTTTCCTACTCTTGTGGCGTGAAAGCTAAAAAAAAAAATTAAAAAAAAAAAATAGAAAAAAGTGTAGGAAAAAAAATTGACGCTCGCCGTCAGAAATACAGAATGGCGGCGGCGTCGTCGTCGTCGTAGTCGTCGGATGGGCTGAAACGCTTGATACCCTCGTGGAGACGTAGAGATGTAGAACGAGAGGGACAAATAGAAAGAGATGGTGAAACCCACTAAATCAATACTCTGCCATCGCTCTAACTCTGGCTCATCCCCTCACCCCCCCTTAGCAAGCCACCCCTTAGTCGTGTCTACCCCCCTCGGGTCTTCCATCTTCCTCTTATCCTGACGATTTCTCCCTTTCTTCTTGACGTTTCCTCCTTTTGCTTTCTCTCTCTCTCTCTCTTTCTTTTTCTCTTGTTTTATTCTTTTTTCTCTTTCTCCCACTTTAACCCCCTCTCCCTTTTACTTCCACCCTCGTCACGCTTTTCGAACGAAACTTCCCTGCGACTATTCCCGCAGAGAAAGAGAGTGAGTGAGAGAGAGAAAGCTTGATTCTAACACTTATACACATTGTTCTATGCTTCTCTATATATATACTTGAGACGACGACAACTATACAAAGACGATGCACTGTAAATGCGATTCGTATAACACCCACACTATATATACTTATGTATAGAATTTTTTTTTCCCGTTGGGTTACTTTTTTTCTCTGCAACCCTTTTTTTTCTCTTTTCTTCTCGGAGGAAAAAAAAATGTGGAGGAAAAAAAAATTGGTTCTTTTGACTCTTGCGAGGAAGTTTAGGAAAAAGCATTGGGTAAGAAACTGTCTTCTGTACGATAAACAAGTCTTTCTTCTTTTGAATTTTCTTGTTTTTCTCTCGGAAAGTTGCGAGAGAGTAAAAGTTGAATAGATTATTTCGAACGTAAACGTTTTTAGAGAAAATTGCATATATACAATTTTCGATGTTATTTATTATATGAAAAATATTGTAAGCGCAACTATACTATATGGGAAGAAAATGTTGATTTTAGTGGATATGAAGAATTGTATGTTAATTTAATAACTGGGTATAGAATTATGGTTAGGTGAATACTGAAATTCTGGTTATAGTACGAGTAGAATTCTGAATTTGGTTTTTTCTATAAAGTTTTTATACTTCTGGTTTGGTCGATTATAATTCTGATTGTTTTAATTGGAAATCTATAATTATAATTTAACCAGAATTCTACTTAAAATTAATACAGAATTCTATTACGTTTAACCAGAATTCTTATAAATTAAACTAGAATTCTACTTAAATTAAACAGAATTCTCTTACGTTAAACCAAAATTTCAACGTATTTGAATTCTGTTTAATTTAAGTAGAATTCTGGTAAAATTTAGAAGAATTTAAATTAACCAGAATTCAACTCCGTTAAATCAGAATTTTTCTAAATATAACCAGAATTCTACTTAAATTATACAGAATTCAAGTACATTGAAATTCTGGTTTACCGTAGGAGATTTCTGTTTAATTTAAGTACATTTCTGGTTAAATTTAGAATAAATTGGGTAAAATTTAGAAGAATTCTGGTTTAATGTAGTTGAATTCTCTTTAATTTAAGTAGAATTCTAATGAAATTTAGAAGAATTAAAATTAAACAGAATTCAACTTCGTTAAATTAGAATTCTTCCAAATTTAAGCAGAATTCTACTTAAATTAAAAAGAATTCAACTACGTTAAAATTCTGGTTTAACGAAGGATATTTCTGTTTAATTTAAGTAGATTTCTAGTTACATTTAGAGGAATTCTGGTTTAACGTAGAAGAATTCTACTTAAATTAAACAGAATTCTCCTACATGAAACCAAAATTTTTCTGTATTTAAGGGGCCGTCCATAAACTACGTCACGCCTTAGAGGGGGGGGGGGGGGGGGTGGAATTCATTTTTTGTGACGTTCTGTAGAAAAAAAGGCGCTAAAGCATGTAAAATTTGTGACGTGGGTAGGGGGGGGGGGGTGGAAAAATTAGGCAAAATAGTGTGACGTAGTTTATGAACGGCCCCTTAACCAGATTTCTACTTAAATTAAACAGAATTCTTCTAAATTAAAGCAAAATTCTAGTTCTAGTTCATTAAAAATTGTGATTCTTCTTGTATTAATTCGTAATTTAGTAATTTTAACTAAAATTATGTAAACTTAACTGGAATTGTTGTTATTTTAACCAGAATTTTAGTAAATAACCAGAATTCAGGTTATTTGAATCAGAATTCTAATACTAATACTATTAACGCTATAATTATTCTTATAAAACTAAAACTCAGTTTTTAACAACCAGAATTCCGGTTTTATTAACCAGAATTCAATTGGAAATAACCAACAATCGGATTTGAAAAACTGGTATTAAAAAAAACCAAAAATTACTGTTCGGAAAACCAGAATTCTTGACAAAAAAAATTAAATTTCCGTCAAAATTTATTCGGTTCAAATAACCAAAATATCGGTTCAAATAACCAGAATTCCGTTGCAAATAGCCGATTATCAGATTAAAAAAAAAATAGAATTCTATTAAAAGTAACTAAAATTTCTTTTTTTTATAAACAGAATTCCGGTTAGAGTAATTAAAATTCCTGTCTTAACAACCAGAATTCAGTTGGTTATAACCAATAATAAAAATCGAATAACTTAAATTCTGGATGAAATAACCAAAATTTGTTTCGAATAACCAGAATTTCTGTCGGAATAACTAACCTTCTTGGCTAACAACAAAAATTCTGGTTTTACTAACTAGAATTCCGTTTGAATAAATAAAATTTCTGTCCGAGTAACTAACTTTCCTGGTTGAAGAGCAAAAATTCCGGTTTTAATGACTAGAATTCCGTTGGAATAACCAGAATTTCTAATTGGTTTGTTAAAAATCGGAATTCTTATTTAGTTATTTTAAGTTATTAAATTTTTATTGTTAGTTATATCCAACGGAATTCTCGATAATCAAACGAAATTCTAGTAATTAAAAACAGAATTTTGGTTCTTTAACCAGGAAGGTTAAAATAAGTAAATAAGAATTCCGATTTTAATAACATGAATTCCGTTGGAAATAAACAACAATCAAATTTGAAGAACTATATCGAATTCAGCTTATAATAACTATTACGGTTCTTAAAACCAGAATTTCGGTTTGAGTAAGTAGAATTCTGGTGTTAACAACCAAAGTTTGGTTTTAATAACTAGAATTCAATTTCAATAACCAGAAAATCGACTTGAAAATAAATTAGAATTCTGGTTATGAAGGAACCAAAATTTCGGTTCGAATAATTAACCTATATTCTTGTATGAACAGCCAAAATTCTGGTTTTAATAACTAGAATTTCGTTTGAATCTCCTGAATTCCATTGGAAATAACAAACCATTAGATTCGAAGAATTAAAATTCTGATTAAAATAACTTTAATTTCGGTTTAAATAACTAAAATTCCAGTTATTTAAAAAAACCAAAATTCTGGTTTTAGTAACTGGAATTCCGTTTGAATAACCAAAAATTCAACTTGAAAAACTAGAATTCGGTTCCAATAACCAGAATGGCTGTCCAAATTACTAAAATTCCTTCCGGTTTCAAAAGCCAGAATTTTGTTCAAAAAAACCATGAATTCCGGTTATAATAACCAGAATTCCGTTGGAAATAAACAACAATCAAATTCGAAGAGCTATAGAATTCCGATTATAATAACTGTTACTGTTCTTAAAACCAGAATTCTGGTTTGAGTAACTTGAATTCTGATGTTAACAACCAAAGTTTGGTTTTAATAACTAGAATTCTGTTTTAATAACCAGAAAATCGACTTGAAAATTAGAATTCTGGTTGAAGGGACCAAAATTTTGGTTCGAATAACCAGTATTTCTATCCGAATAATTAACCTATTCTTGGATGAAGAGCCAAAATTCTGGTTTTAATAAATAGAATTTCGTTTGAATATCCTGAATTCCGTTGGAAATAAAAAATCATTAGATTCGAAGAACTAGAATTCGGCTTAAAATAACTTTAATTTCGGTTTGACGAATAACTAAAATTCCAGTTATAATAACCAGAATTCTGGTTTTGGTAACTATAGAATTCCGTTTGAATATAACCAAAAATTCAAATCGAAAAATTAGAATTCGGTTCCAATAACCAGAATTCCAGTCCAAATTACTAAAATTCCTTCCGGTTTCAAAAGCCAGAATTTTGTTTAAAAAAAACCATGAATTCCGGTTATAATAACCAATAATAACCAGAATTCTGCCTATTTTTACTAGAATAGCAACAATAAAATATAAAAAATTATCGAGTAAAATAAAATAACTATTGAATCCAAATCAAAGCAATGATAAATTGAAATTTATCAGCACCGCCGGAAATCAAGACTGTCGCCCAACTAATCAACAAATTAGGGTGACATAACGTCGTCGTGACGTAAATGCTCCTGTCAGCTTCTCTAGCCTCAGTTCTAGATCTACGACTGTCGGGCCTAGTTCATGTCACACTGCAGAAGGAAGAAAGGGGTTAAGCCAAGGGGGCTCTCTCTCTCTCTCGAGTTTGGTTGAACAAAGAGAGGGGCGGGGAATTGACTGATCAGACAATTGGGAAGGGGCAGTCTAAAGTACGGTTTGTACTATGGACCTGGCAGTTTCGGTCAACAGAACTATATAGAGATCATGATTAGTATAAATAAGAGCTGGACGACAATATTCTTTTTCGTTGTTTTATTTCCTCCCCCCCCCCCCTATGGCTCTTCAAAACAAGAATCAAGTTTTACAAAGGGGGGGGGGAGTCCAATTACACGGCTGGCGGCTTCTGCTTTGTTTCACGGCCGCTGGCCCTTGGTTTCTGCACAACCTTCCCTTCTTTCATGGACTTCCGCTGTCTCTACTTTACGAACCTGGACGTTACCAAGAAACCGCTATATATACCTATATGTTCTTCTCTCTTTAAAAAAAGTTCTTGCATCCACTGCTCCCTGGAACAATTAACACTCCCTTGAAAATCCAACGCCTTTCTTGTGTTAATATCTTCACTTTTTTGAACTTGTTTGGCATTTTGTTTTTGGCTCCGCGCGTTTTTGGAATTTTCTGATGCAAGAGTTTCTTTTTCGTACACAAAATAAATTATACCTTTTATTGAATTTGTAGACTCGGGTCTTGTAATTGCAGGATTTTTTTTGGGAATTCTGTAACTCATTCTTTAGCAGTTTTTAGGGTCACTGATTAAGAATCTAAAGTTTTTTTTTAAATTCAAAATGGCGGATCCAATATGTCGGACAAAAGATTAAAAAAGTAGAAAGAATTGTATTTTTTAGGTTAAAATATATTATTCGATAGTTTTTGATGTCGCTGATAACGAATCTGAGGTTATTTTTTAAAAATTCAAAATGTCGGATAAAAATTTTTAAAGAAGTTCAAAAAATTTGTTTTTTGGTGTGAAGCTTTCTTAGGGTTGTCACAAAAATTTAACTTTATTTTTCCCTGATTTCCGGACAGAATTTTGACTTTTTCCTTGAGACCCTAAGGAATATTCTGATTCACTCTTAAAATGATTATATACTGAGACAAATGTTATCCAATTTTATTTAAGAATTTCTTTAATTGTAAAATTATTCGAAAACACCAATAGTTTTATTATTATTTTTCCATTGGAATTAAAATGTTCAAAAAATTTTAATTCAAACCTTTTCAAATCGAACAACTCATAAGAATATATTATTATAAAACATAAAGATAAAATAAACATAAAATCATTATTTTATGTTATAAAAATTTTGTTATATTGCAACTTCTACAAAAATTATTTCCATAATTTCAATTCAATTATTATTTTCTAGAATTTTTAACCAAAATTCTTCTTTAAATCAATTATTTTCTAGAATTTTTAACCAATAAACTCTTCTTTAAATCAATTATTTTTAATAATTTTTAAAAAAATTCTTTGAGAATTTGCAAATTTGTTTGTTTAAAATTCAATTTTACGAAATTTCGATTATTCAAAAATTCTTCAATTAAATATAATATTAGAAATTAAAAACTTCAAAAAAATAATTTCAAGTAAAATTAAAATAAACTTTTTCAAAAAAATTAGTTCCATAGAATATTTAATTGAAAATATGAAAAATTAAAATTTTCAAAGATTTTAATTTGCAACCTTTTCAAAACTTAATTATTTCTAAAAATTCACGCTATTATGATTTTAATTTTCAATTATTATCTAAAATTTTAACAGAACTTCATTTTTAAATCAATAAAAAAAAATTAAATATTATTTTTAATTTTTATTAAAAAACTTTACGAGAATTCATTTATTTAAATAAAAAAAATAAATATTAAATAATTGAATGTTTCTTAAAATTTTATTTTTACGAAAAATTTTATTAAAAACTTTTGAAAATATTTAATTTCCTTCAAGGAATTTAATTAAAATTTTACTAAAATTTATTAAGAACGATTTATAAAAAAATTTTGAAAATAATTGAAAATTTTTTGAAGAATTTCATTAAAATTTTTTAAAATAATTGAATTCCTGAGAAGAATTTAAATAATAATTTATGAAAATAATTGAATTTATGCAAAGAATTTAATTAAAATTTTGTTTAAATAATTGAAATTTTTCCAAGAATTCTATTAAAATTTTTGATAATAATTTATTTCTCGACGAGAATTTTTCAAAAAAGGTTGAAAATAATTTAATTTCTGCAAAGTATTTTATTACTTTTCAAAAGAATTGAATTCTTATTGTGATGAATTTGTATATTTATCAAAATAATTTTTGATAAAGTTTATGAAAACAGTAAATATTGAAAATCATTGAATTGCGAAAATCTTTTGAAAATAATTGAAATTTCGCAAAAAATTTTGTTTAAATATTTTAAAATAATTGAATTTTTGGTTCAAAATTTTGCTATTTATAAATATAATTGAATTCTTGGCCAGAAATTCGTTAAAGTTTTTAAAAAATAATAGAATTTCTTCGAAGAATTTTATTACTTTTGAAAATAATTGATAATTAAAATTCCCAAAAAATAATTGAATTTCTGTAAAGAATTTTGTTATTTACCCAGATAATTGCGTTAAAACTTTTGAAATAATTAAATAATATTAAGAAATTCATTCTTGTGAGAAATAGAAAAATTCATGAGAAAAAAGTCCAAAATTATATGGTAATAAATAAAAAAAAATTTATGAAAGTGAAAATAAAATAGTTAAATGTCCAAAAAGTGAAAAATAGAATTGAGAAAAGTCTTCGAAAAAATTTTAATCAAAAAAGAATCAAAGTGAAAGTGAAATTTAAAAAAGTCTGTCCAAGTGGAAATGAAAGTGATAAAAGTCTATCAAAGTGAAAATGAAATTCAAAAATACTATAAAAAATGAAAATACAATTGAAAAACGTCTATCAACGTAAAAATAAAATTGAAAAATGTCAAGTTTTAATAAAATTTTTAAGAATAATTGCATTTTTCGAGGAATTTATTTAAAATTGTATTAAAAATATTTGAACTTCTTCGATGAAAATAATTGAATTCCAAAATGAAATTTTATTATTTATGAAAATAATTAAATGTTTTCGTAGAATCTATTTATAAATAATTTTGAAAAATTATCGATTTTAAATTATTATCAAAAATATAAAATTAAGAAAAAGTTGAAAATTTTTTAAGGGGAAAATAAGGAAAAAGTAGAAGTATTTTTATTATTTAGAAAATGTCTCATTTTCAATGATTCAAAAGAATGACGTTCAGTAAAATTAAGGTAATTTTCTTTTTTAATTATATACAGAGTGTTACTGAAATTATATATATTTTTCGCGTACAGAGACACACTGTTTTACTTGAGAAATCCATTAATATCAATTTTCTGCGTAACAACTACCTGTCAACTTTTGTGTTAATTAATTCAGAATTTTCTTATGTTCAAAGTAAAAACTTGATTAATCGATATAGGCTAAATGTTTAATTTTGTCGCAATAAATAACATAATCTTGCGGCGAATAATAATTATAATTGTTAATGAATATACGATCAGTAAATTACAGTTCAAGTTAACAATTAATGCCGCATTTTGCAACAAAGTATTTAAAACGAACGAGACTTTCATTTACCGCTTATTAAAATTTTTTAAAAATTTAAGATTATTATTAAGATAACGTTCTGCAGTCAGTGAATTTAATATTTAATTACTTAAAAAAGAAAACAAAATTACATAATTTTCAGAAAAAATATTAAGTAAAAAAAACTGTATTTCTTAATTAGACTATATAATGTAATAATATTTATAATATTAATTTGTTAATATTTATAATATTTAATTTAATTATTATTTAATTAAGTAATAATATTTATAATATTAATTTGTTAATAGTATTTATTTAAAATATTTATTTATTGAATTTAATATTTATCAACACAATTCCATTCTTGTTAATATTTCTATAATTCATTTTTATGATAAATTGTTCCACCAAGTTAAAAATTTAACACATTAAAATTAATTGGAAAATAAGTGTCTGAAAAAATAATTTATTAAAATAAATAAATAAAATAAAAACAAAGTTGATATTTAATTGTAGAAAAAAAGTGGAACATGATTGTAATACTAATCAGGACGCGCCACTACCGAGCGCACAGGAGAAACGATTAATATTTATGGCGCAGCGTAACGCACTCTTTATCGCACGTACCAATTATGTCACGCTTGAGCCTTTCATGTGAACTTTTGTTTCTTTAATTCGTGTGTAAATTAATGTTAGTTTATGATCAAGAAATAAATACTAATTGTTATTGTTATTTTTGTTTTGTTTCAGGTAAGAATACACGGATATGGATTTATTATTAAATATACTAATTTAATAACTACGTCCGATGCGTGCACTAGCAATATGTCTAAAACATTTCTCCCCTTTTGGTAAGAAATTAATAAATAATAAATAAATATTAATAATTACTTAATAATTAATTTTCGTTAATAAATATTAACCATTAATATATATTTTTCTCCTATTTTTAATTTAAATTCAATTTTTATTTAGACTGCAATTAATTCAAATTAAAAGTTTCTGAATTTGAAAATAATTTACTGTTATTTCTATATAAGCTTATGTCCATACTTTTAGCGCCATTCCGAAATTTTTTTGAAAAATTTCTTTCCCTTAAAATTAAATACGTTTTCAAATTATAATTAACTTTTTTAAAAAAATTTTTTCTACTTATTGAAGTCAAAAATAGCCGAATATAAATTGCAAAAAATAGAAAGAAAAAAAACAATGCCGAGGAAACATATTATGAAGGTCAATAAACGTTTTTAGAATAAACCCTAAATCAATAATCGCAGGGAACATAAATTAGCGGTTATTGTTTTTCTTTTTTCAAAGTAGGAAAATTTATAGCCTCTTCGACGCGCTTTAAAAATACAATTGCTGCTTGATGGATTTTTATATCTATTAAGAATAGAACAAAAATAATAACAAAATTCAAAAATAACTGCTTGCGATTTTATATAACGATTAATATTAATTTCACATTGTGGACGGACCTTTATGGGATCTATAACGCGTGCGCATAACTTTTTTCGCAAAATTACAGCTGTGCGCACATTTTTTTTCCTACAACGCATGCGCATAACTTTATTGCGCAACTAATATTACAGTGAAATGAATTATTTTTGAAAATTTTATTCTGTCAAAGTAAAAAAAGGAAAAATTCTATTCAACTAAAAGTAAAATATTAATAAAAGTCAAAATCAATTTTAAAAATAAAATTAAAAAAGTCTATCAAAATGAAAAAATTCCACCAAAGTATTTAGTATTCATTACTATTAGTCTATTAGTATTAATATTAAGTATTAATTACTATTAGTATTAATAATACTATATTAATACCAGCATTTAAATATATATACCACATAGTATATTATAAATAAAATTAATAGTAAAATCTATTAAACAAAGTTTCTGTTTTGCGTAAGAAAAGTGAGGAAAAAATAATTTCCCCAGCAATTCAAGAGTCAAGCGAAGATATTCGACCTACAACCTCTGGGGAAGATGGAGAGAAAAAAATCCTTGCAGAAAATCTCGTGTCCGTTTGGTGAGGCAAAAACTGCTGACGGATTCGCTCGTCAATCTTTCAACTTGCATCGTAAAGCTATCAACCGTTTGCCAGCATCGCACAAGTCGAATTCGAATGGCGATATATACTCGACTTATATTCAAGAAAGAGAGAGAGAGAGAGAGAAACATTTTTATGTCTTTCTCATTCTCGAATGGAAATAGAGACTAGAAGAGGGAAAAAATGGAAATATCCTTCTTTCCCTTATTTTCTACTAAAAAGTAAAAAATGTAAAAGAGTAAAAAAGAGAGAAAGAGAGAGAGAAAGTAAAAAAGGAAGAGTGAGTAAAAAAGGGAGAGAGAGAGAGAGAGAGAGAGAGAGAGAAATAGGAAAAAGAGAGAAAAAAAGGAGAGAGAGAGAAATAGGGAGAGAGAGTAAAATAGGGAGAGAGAGAAATAGGGAGAGAGAGAGATAAATAGGGAGAGAGAGAAATAGGGAAAGAGAGAGAGAGAAAGTAAAAGAGATAGAGAGAAAAAGAGGAAGAGACAGAGAGAGAAAAAAAGGGAGAGAGAGCGTCAGAGTGTCAGTAGGAACCTCAACGGTGCTACACTCGACGCGCGGATAGAGCGCGCTCGATATATCTATCTCTAACGTACCAGTAGGCAGGAAATGATATAAATAGCACCCACACACACACACACACACTCACACACATATATATAAACCCTACACGCTTGTCGATGAACATCCGAAACCCTCCTTCCACCTGCGTTGAAGCTTCTTCGTTCTTCGCTATCGCTTTTACCACACCAACTGTTTAGCTACTTTGAAAAATGACGAGTCGTCGAACTTTAGGCATTTCGGCATCACAAGCATTTCGTTTGTATGTTTATATGTTTCTTTTCGATTTCCAATGATACTTGTCGGTTTAACCTAGAAACACGCGCGCCACGCTTAGCCCTCTAAATTATCGTCCCGCGCGGCGAGTTTAAAAACAAAAAAACAAAAATTATGTTCGAGGCTTTGTCTAAAATTAACGTTTAATCCGTCTGATGATGGTTTAACTTTTATTTTCAGACATATGTACATCTATATATCAATATCAGAAATGCGGGATATCGGATCAAAATATTTTTCTCACGTTCCATGTATTATTATTGTTATACTGTCCCATTATTATAAGATAAATAATAATTAGGATTAATATTATTATATCTAAACTGTTCTTCTTATATTATTGTTATAAATTTACACTACAGTCGAACCTGCGTCTTAATGCAACAGTATTTTAAAAAATTTTCTGCATTCAAAAATGTCCAACAAGAATTATTTATATTTGTTTTCATTTGGTTCCAGAAAATTATAAAAATTATTACAATTCTATTATAAAATTATTACGACTACAAAATTAAACTACATAAAACAATTTTTTCAGGATTGTTTACTGTAATAAAATTTTAAAAAATCGAGTTGCAGTCTGACAGATTTTTAAATAAAAATTTTAATTTATATAATTGAATTCCAAATAAATTTTTAATTATTCATGAAAAAAATTGAATTTTTACGAAGATTTTTAAAAAAATTTTTTAAATTAATAATTAATTTTATTTTTTTAAAAATACATAATTGAATTTTGTTTGGAAATTTTAGGAAAATAATAGATTTTGAAAATCATTGAATTGAGAAAAGTTTTTAAAAATAATTAAATTTTACCAAGAATTCTATTAAAATCTTTGACAATAATTGGATGTTTGTGTGGTATTTTATTAAATTTTTTTGAAAATAATTGAATTCCTAAAAAATATTTATTATTTATAAAAATAATTGAATTCCTAAAAAAATTTAATATTTACATATAAAATAATTGAATTCTTGACAACGATTTTTATTAGAATTTTTTTAAATAATTGAATTCTTGTGATGAACATTGTTATTTATGGAAATAATTGAATTTTGCAAAGAATTATATTAGAATGCCTCAAAATAATTGAATTTTCGTGAATAATTTTGTTATTTATCTTTAATAATTGAATTCATTCGAAGAATTATTTATAAAAATAATTCAATTCTTGGGAAGAATTTTATTAAAATTTTAAAAAATTCTAATTAAATTCTTTTGAAGAATTTCTTTGAATTTTTTTTTAAACTAATAGAGTTTCTTTAATAATTTTAATTGAAAATTTTGAAAGCATTTAAATTTTATGAAGAAGAATTTTATTAAAAGTGAATTGAAAATAATTGAATTCTTGTGGAGAATTTTATTATTTATAAAAATTGTTTCGAAGAATTTATTAAAATGTTTGGACATATATAATTGAAATTTATGGAAATATTTAAAAATATTTGAATTCAACCGAGGAATTCAATTAAAATTGTTTTGAAAATTTTTGGATTTTTGTAAAGATTTTACTATTGAAAAAAATAATTCAATATTGTTTAGAATGATTTTACTATTTGTAAAAATAATTAAAATGTTTTGCGAGAATTTTTAAAAATTTTAAGAAATAATTAAATTGTTATGAAGAATTTTATAGAAATATTTTAAAATAATGAAATTTTTTCGAGAAATTCAATTAAAGTTGTTTCGAAAATAATGGAATTTCTTTAAAGAATTTTATTAAAATTATATGTATATTTAAAATAATTGAATTCATCACAAGAATTTTATTATTTTTTGAAAATAATTGAATTCTTTCAATTTTTTTTTGACGAATACAATATATTTAAAAATTGAATTGAAAGTAATTTAATTTTTATATAGGTAAGAATTTGTTGAAAATATTTTGAGAATAATTGAATTATTTTTTGAGAATTTAAAATTCTTGTTGAAATTGCATTTTATGGAAATTTTCGAAAATAATTAAATTCCTTCATGTAATTTTATTGAAATTTGATTAAAAATAATTTATTCTTGTGTGAAGAATTTTACTGTTTATAAAAATAATTGAATTTTTTCGAAGGATTTATTAAAATTTTAGAAAATATGAACGCAGTAATTATTAATTTTGTACTTGATAAGTGAATTTTTGTAATTTTGATTATTATGAAATTATTTTAAAAATTTATATTTGAAAACTAAAAATATTTGTAATTTGCATAAGAATAATAAATTGAATATCACGTTCAGCGCGTAAAATTTTCTAGTAATAATATAATATACAATCTATCTAAAGATAACAAAAACAAAAATATAAATAAAAGACAACTTCAGAGTGTGCGAGGGACAGAAAAAGTGAATGAAATAATGAAAGAACATTCAAATTAATATAGTTAATTTTCATAAATTTAAAATGTTAAGTTATACCTTACTTTCGATAATGGAATGATAATGGAAACGAAAATGGAAAAGAAAAAGGAAATGAAAATAGAAACGAAAATGGAAACTGAAAATGGAAATGAAAATAGAAACGAAAATTAGAACGAAAATGGAAATGAAAGTGGAAGTAAAAAATGAAAGCGGAAATGAAATCAAAAAGTCGATCATCAGTTTTGCGAAGTTATACAGAAAATACAAACTAAAGAATTTTGAGAAACAACACAAGACTGAGTGAATAAAAAAATCTCACTATGGCAAGAGCTTGCAAAAAAAAACCAAATTCCCAGATTCTCATCAATCTTTATTTTATTAATTCCCACCCCCCTCTTGGTTGGAAATTTCATCTTCTATATCTAATCTCGTTTTCCACTAGAACGACACTAAACACCCCGCTGAAGAAACATAGAAGATCAAAAAGTAAGCGAGTGAAAATCCCCCCCTCTCTCTCTCTCTCTCTCGCCCTGCTGGGTGCTTCAATTATTTTACACTACGAATCAATGTTCCGAAATCGGCCATACATTTCGCATCGGGCTTTTGTTGACGCACAAAGGAACGGCGTGACGGAGCGCGATAGTCCCCTGCTTTCATAGGGTACTACAACCACCACCGTGAAAGATGAAGGGGGGTTGAAAACGCCCGGAGGAGGGAAGAGAAGATGACGAGGGTGGCGTACATAGAGAGAGAGAGAGAGAGAGAGTTACGCTTCATGGAGTCGGAAGTGGCACACGGGGTGGCGGGGGCGGTTAAAGCTCTCTAACGCATGTGCAGGCGCTTCGCGTCGCGGCGCTCCGCTCCCGTTATGTTGGAGGCTGTGTTAACCGGCGGACAAAATTCGCGGATCAGAGTCGTCGAGTATCTCTTGTGGAAAGTTTACGTGTGATCGCGGTCGAGTTTATATAATATTCGTCGAATTTATATTTTTACCCCATATCTCATCTCCCGCCCCCGCACCTCGAGAAAATAACCTGAAAATTATCATTTACATTATAGTTTTTCTTTTCTCCTTCTTAATTGAAACCCCGTGAATCGAAAAGTATATTTTCTTCAAGTAAAAAAAAAACACGTGACAATCATTTCTTCGGGTAAAGAGAAATTAAATCGTAATTGTCAGAAATGGTCACATTTACCCGATCGGTTATTGACGATTTTTAAATTTGAAAAAAGAAATAACAAAATTGATTTTAAGTGATATTAAAGATGATAAGAAATAGAAGGTGATTTTGTCGAGAGATAGAGAGGATTGAAGTGTGAAAAAAGAAACAGCTTCTGGGGAAAATAAAAAAAAAAAAAAAAAAAAAAAAAAACAGAAGTGAGAGAGAGGAAAAGTGGTGATGGTGAATGGGCCCGAATGTTGCAGGATTGATATTGAGTTGGTGGGGACAAATGATTGGTCGATTGGAGTTTTATGTGGTGGTGACCTTGAGAGGGGAAGTAGAGGAGAAATTTGTGCGGTGACTAGGGGTCAGAGAGAAGGTAAAGAGACAGAGGAAGAGGATATTGTGGGTGGTTGGAGGTTTCAGCCACGACGGGGCCCAGCGCCGGGGCGGCGACAAGGCCCCCGGTGCAGGGATACGAGGCTCAGAAAATCGAGAACGGCGTAGCAACGGCCCTGAAATCGAAGACGAGACCCACCGCCTCCCCTTTATCCTGGGGGAGAACCAGGAGTCGACCTCGCCGACGGAGGCGACGGAAAAAGAAGCGACGGAGGTGAGCTTTTGAAATTCTCCAATTTTTAGATATATATACTCTCAGTGTCAGGGATTTTATTTATTTTTCGATTTTATTTATTTTTCTCTATGGAAACGGTATACTTTTTGTATACGGTTCTATTTTTTAAGAAAGCTCTTAAGGCTAAGCTTTTAACGAAATAACAAAAAGCACTGTTTCTAAAGAAGCTTTTTTTAAAATTCCAATAGAAGAATAGGGGAATTTTTCTGGAAAAGCTTTAAAATCTTCAGGAAAGCTTTTACCAAAATATGAAGAAACATTAAGTTTCCAAATAATCTTCTTTAAATTTTCAAAAGAAGCTCTCCAAACTTAGGGAGAGCTTTTATCCTACTATCCAAAGAATTATTTCAAAATTTGAAAAAAAATGTTCTCTTCCAAAAGAGCTTTTTCTACATTTCCAAAAAGAATCGTAGAAAAAGCTTTGGAAGCTTAGAGAGAGCTTTTACCGAAATGTCAAAAAAAAATTCATTCCGCCTCAAAAGGAGATTTTTCTAAATTTCTAAAAAGAAGCAAATGCATATCCTTAGAAAAAGCTTTGGAAGCTTAGCGAGAGCTTTTACCGAAATGTCCAAAGAATTTTTCATTAAGCTTCAAAAGGAACTTTTTCTAAATTTCTAAAAAGAAGCAAAGGAATATCCTTAGAAAAAGCTGTGGTAGCTCGGAGAGAGCTTTTATCGAAATGTCCAAAAAAAATTTCATTCTGCTTCAACAGGAGCTTTTTCAAAATTTCTAAAAAGAATCAAAGAAATATCCTTAGAACAAGTTTTAAAAGCTTAGCGAGAGCTTTTACCGAAATATCCAAATAATTATTTATTCCACTTTCAAAAGAGCTTTTTCTTAATTTCCAAAAGAAGCTCACGAGAAGCTTTAGGAAAAGATTTCTAAAGAAGGTTTTTTTAAGTTTCCAAAAACTGCATCAGGATTTTCGATAGGAAAAGCTTTGAAATATTAGGAAAAACTGTTATCAAAATATTAAACAATACAAGTTATCAAAATAAACTTACTTAAAATTTTTAAAAACAGCATAGAAATTCCCTAATGGAAAAGCTTTAGGATCTTCAGATAAGCTCCCAATTAGAGCTTTTTTCCCAAAAAAGAAAAGCCTAAAATTCCAAATAAAATTGATAAATATTCCACTAGAAGATTAATCTAAGAATATTAATTGAAGCTTTATCTAAATTTACAAAACAACTTTCTCGATAGTTTTAAAGAGCTCTTCCTAAAAGTCTAATGTGAATTCTGCCTTTTTGTTCAATACAAGTTTTTTCTAAGTTTTTAAGGAAGCTTTTTGGTATAGTTTTCAAAAACAGTTGCGTGTTATTTTTCTGATCGGAGCTTTTTTGGTAGTTTTCCAAAAAAAATATTCTCCACTTTTCAAAAAGAGTCTTTTTCTTATTTTTTAAAGAAATAGCTTCTTATAAATTTCAAAAAGAAGCTTTTCATTTGTTTACAAAAAGAGCTTTTTGTTAATTTCCAAAGAAAGAAAGAAATTTCCAAAATTTCTTTGGAAATTTCCAAAGAAACCTTCTTGTTAGTTTTCAAAGGAATCTATTCATTAGTTTTAAAAGGAAGCTATTCGTTAATTTTCAAAGGGAGCTTTTTGTAAAATTCCGAAAAAAGCTTCTTGATAATTTCCAAAAGAAAATTTTTTCAGTCTCTAAATAATAATAATAATAATAATAATAATAATAATAATAATAAGCCACAATATAAGCTATAAGAAATATTTCCATAAGAAGGTCAAGGTATACATAAACTAAAATCGAAATACTGACACAGGAAGCTCTACCAAGTAAAATTTTATAGTAAGATTTTTCTAAACTTGTAATGTGAGCTTTTTCTGCATTTCTAAAATAAGTGTTTTCTAAACTCCGAAAAAAAAATTTCATTAGACTTCAAGTAAGCTTTTTCTTACCTCTCCAATAAAAAGCTTGCAATAAAAAGTTAGTAAAATGATCTTGAGCAGAACTTTTTTTAAGTTATCACAGGAAGCTTTTCCTAGTAATCCATAGTAAGCTCTACTTAATTCCTGACAGGTAGATTTTTTTTAAACATTCCTATAAAAGCTTATGGGAATATTTCATTGAAAGCATAAAGTATACACTATTAGTTGGACATTTTTAAGTGAACCTTTTTCTGAGTTTTGAAGAAGCTTTTCCTAGTGTTCCAAAGAAAGCAGAGCTTAATTTCTTACAGGTGAGATTCCAATTTTCCATAAAAAAAGCTTTTCTAACTTTCTAATGGAAGCTAAAAAATATTCCAATCAAAAGTTAAAGTGTTTTTGAAAATTTTTAAGTTAAGCTTCTTCGAAGTTAAAAAGAAGCTTCTTCTAGTATTCCAAAGTAAGCTCTAGGTAAGTTTTTACAGGCAGCTTTTTCTATACTTTTCTTTAGAAGCTTCGAAAAAATTCTATTGGAAGCTTAAAATATTTATGATAGGAAATTTTTAAGTGAAGCTTTTTCTGAGTTTTCAAAGATTCTCCTAGTATTCCAAAGTAAGCTCTACTTAATTCCTTACAAGGAGATTCTTTAAATTTCTTATAGAAGCTTGGAAGTAATTTCAAGCAAGGAATATTTTTCCAATGCTTTTTCCAATCCTAAAAAATTTTCTTAGCTGGAAATTTTTAAATGAAGCTGTTTTTGAATTTCTTAAGATAAACTAGTTGTGAAAGAAAGCTTTTTTTAGTATTCCAAATAAAGCTCTAGTTATTTTATTACAGGTAAATTATGACTTAAAAATTTCCCATGAAGAGTACTTTAAGCTTTCAATGAAATATATTCCTAAGCTTATTTGAAAATTAGAAAAAGCAACTTAGAAAGCTTAAAAGTATAGTCTTGGTGGAAAATTTTTAAGTGAGCTTGTTGTGTGTTGTCAAAAAAACTTCCCTGAGTATTGCAAAGTAAATAGTGCTTAATTTCGTACCAATAGCTTTCTCGAACTTTCGAATAGAAGCTTAAAAATATTCCATTGCAAGCTCAAAGTATTCTTAATGGGAAATTTTTAAGTGAAGCTTTTTCTAACTTATACCAAAGATGCTTTTCCTCTATTTCCAAATTAAGCTTCTTATAATTTTCCAAAGTTTTCCGATTTACGAAGTAAGCTCTCTTTACTTTTTCAATAAAGCTTTTATATATATATTCCCTATAAAGACTTTTGCACTTCAAATTCAAATAAATAATTTTAATGCCATTAAAAAAAAACTTCTGTGTATTTATTTTATAACAAATTTCTTCGATATTTCTTCTTCGATATATCTTTAAAAATTCTTCTTTTTCTTATTCTATTTTCTTTCATTCTTTTTTTATTCCTTTTTGTTTGTTTTTTTTTTGTCAAAATCCGATGAATTCATTGAGGTAAACTCACTTTTAAAAACTCATTGTTTGTTGCGCAAAAAAAGTTTTTGTTAGGATATAAATTATTCGGGACAAGGAAGAGAGAAATACGCGTGTGTATTTTATACATAAAATGTTTGGTGTTTGCGCTCTTTTCTTTCTCTCTCGCACGCGCGCAGGTATACAATAACCGCACAAGAAGCTGATTTGATATTAATTGCGCCTGATGCAAAACAAAACTTTTGCTATGGAATTCTTTTCTTTTTCATTTCGCGTTTCGCTTTTACGTGCTAGAATTCACCACATTCTTAACTTTACGATTGTTAGCCATTAATTGGATTCTATAAAAGAACTCGCCTGTTGAAAATGTCGAAAACTACATATGTAAAGTAAAAAAAGAAATTACATTTATTTTCTCCTGCACTTGAATTTTAGAAAAATAGATAAGAATTTAAATTCTTAAAAAAAAAACATTTTCAAATTTTTTCCGAATTTCAATTTTTCCTTCAATATTTAATATATTTTAATTAATTCTTTTTTTTAAACATTTTCAAATTTATATTCGAATTTCAATTTTCATTTCAATTCAATACATTTTAATTCTTTAAAAAAAAACATTTTCAAATTTTTTTCTAATTTTTTCTACTTTTTTATCAATTTATGAACTTTTTGTATTTAAATACCTATATATTTAAATATAAAATGTAAAATAATATTAATAAAAGAAAAAATACAAAAATATATATATAGAAAATAAACAAAATAAAAATCTGTACATTTTACCATTTCTCTGATTTATAGATTAATTTGTAAATAATCATATTTTAATTTTTGAATGACAGTCAATGTCTGATATTAAAATTTTCTTATTCTTCTAAGATTAAAATGTAAATTTCGTATTTGAACTATTTATATAGTAGCAACCGAATTTTATATATAATTGTATATTCACGTGTGGAAATAAGCTTTTCAGATTCGACAAAACAGTCAGAAAAGTGATTCACAATTGAAAAGTGCTGACAAGACTTATCTAAAATTTATTGTCGATTTTTTCGTTTATTATCAGGAATGAAAAAAAGTTGAATGAACCGGATCTAATTCATGTATGTATTTCTTATTATTAATATTATTAAAAATTTATTAATGAACAAAATTTGAACTCTTTTTACCCTTATTTGTTTGAATTAAAATTTAATATTAATTTAATTATTAATTTGTTAGTAGACTTTATTTATTATTATTATTATTATTATTATTATTATTATTATTATTATTATTATTATTATTATTATTATTATTATTATTATTATTATTATAATTATTATTATTATTATTATTATTATAATTATTATTATTATTAATATTATTATTATTCCCTTATTATTATTAAATTTATAAATAATTAATAAATTAATTAAATAAATAAAAATAAATTAATAATTTATAAAAAGTAATTAAATTTATAAATAAACAAAACTAAAACTCTTTTTACCCTTATTTATTGGAATTAAAATTTTCTATTAATGTAATTATGAATTTGTAGACCTTAAAGAAATTAAAGAAATTAAATTAATATGAGAAAAATTGTTAAAAATTCAATAATTTTAATTTTAAAAACTTTGAAATGAACGATTACTCCGAGTCAAGTAGGAAATTAAAAAAAAAAAGATTTTGTTAAGTTTCGACTTTTATTTCTTTTTTCAATTTACTCTTCGACTAAATAATTTTAATTTAGTAAAAATTGTGGAAGTTAACAAAATAACGTAAATCAAATTAAAATTGAGAAAATTGTTAAAAATTCCTAATGGTAATAATAATAATAATAATAAAAATAATAATAATAAGAGTGTAACTAGAATTGTTGTGAGAAATATAAAAATGGTTAAGGAGAGTGATATGGAGTGCGTGGACATTCTAAGAAGCTCTTATCGGTCTATGTACGATACTTGGAATCTGCCGCGTGCTTGAAATGTTCGGTAATTCGCTAACCGCTCTTAATTGTAATTGTTCCGCGGTGAATTCCAAAGAGGACCCCGTACGACTGAGGCAAGAACACAAATTCCTCTGTTAACTATAATTCACTGCGTTTCTTGCACCACTCTCCTCTCGCTCTCTCTCACTCTCTCTTTCTCTCTCTTTTGCAAAACCAGATCCATCGTTTCGTCTCTTCGTTCAACAACCCGTTACAATTCGGTTTTTCATCTTTAGAATCAACAAATTTCATTGACGTGCCGATTGAATTCCTCTCCAGCAAGACAACAACTCCCCCAAAGATATTTATTTATATTTTTTTATTTTACATATTTTTAATAAAATTTTATGTATTTGTTATTTATTTAAAGTTTAGTATTTTTTATATAAAAATTTCGCTTTGTCGCATTTTTTTCTCAATTTGTAAAATAGTTTTAGAAAAATTAATATATTGTATTCTCTCAGTGTAGCAAATTTGCTTGAAAATTATTTTTGTTATAGTTTTACTTTAATTAAACGTTTCTGTTTAATTGTTTAAAAATAAAATCAACTTTTTTATATTCTAAATGTAATGAAGAATTTAATTAACATAAGTTTTTTGTATTTAAGATATTTATTCCGTTTTGAGTATAATTTTGTTCCAAAAATTACCTCAAATTTTTTTCTTCGGAGCGCGTCACAAATAAAATTAAAAAAAAAATAAATTCAAATAGATAAGTAAAATTTTTTTTCTACAGTAAAATAAAATAGTTTGCTCTAATACAAAATAATCAAATAGAAATTTTCTTGCAGACGTCTATATTTTCCGCAAATTTATTCGTATAGTGATATGAATAAATATTGCAGTCGGGTCATTAACCGCTCGGTTGAAATTAAATTAAATTTAATTCTAAAAAAATAAAGTACATAATTGAAAACAAAAATATAATTTAAACATAAAATATTAAAATAAAATTAAAAATAAAATATTAAAGTAAAAATAAAATTAAAAAATACTTTTATATGCGCAAAGACGGAAAGAGAAAAATATATATATATCGAGAGAAAATTAAGTGCAGGCAATATGGTTGAAGTACAAAATTGACTCGACGTTTTCCTAAATGTTTTGACATTTCGCTCATTCAATGAACACTTTTCACTGTCGATTCAGATTCCAAATTGAATTCATCACATTGGGTAGATCGTTAACGTCCGGCCGTTTATTTGTACGCCCGAGCGCTGAGGCTCGTTTAAGTTTATCTTTCGTGAACCACTTGCGAAAAATATATTAGCCTCAATGTCACTCGACAAGTTGATTCTATATACTCAATTTCTTTTTGCATTATCCAGAAACCAGAGAAGATTATCTAATTTACCATAAAGAATTTTTTATTATTCAGAAAAAATTATATATTCCTTATCTCTAATTAATCGCAATTCTATATACAGGAAATTATATTTTTACTATATGTTAATTCTAATTACAGTAATTAACTTTTTATTTTTTTTCTATAATTATTTTATTTATCCAATTTTCTTTCATTATTTTTTTTCTATACAATTATTTTTTGTAATTATTTTTTGTAATTATTTTTTGAAGGTAATTATTTCTATGAACCTAATTTCTTTTTTTATTAATTAAGACTTAATTTAGTTATGTGAATTAAGAGTTACTTTAGTTATGAATTAAGAGTTAATTTAGTCATGCATTAAGAGTTAATTTGATCATGAATCAGGAGTTAATTTAGTCATGAATTAAGAGATAATTTGGTTATTAATTAAAAATTAAAATAGTTATTAATTAAAAATTACAATAGTCATTAATTAAAGTATACTTTAGCTATATAATAATTATAATAACTAAATTATTAAAGAAAATGAAAACGAAAATAATTTAATTATTAAATTAATTAAATTCAAAAATTAAGATAAGAATAAATGCTCTGGTAAAATGTTATTTTTTTCCAAGTTTATTTACAATTCGGTTCAATGACCCAGAAGTGAATTATTGTTTTCGTTGAAATATGGGAAAAATACTACTGTTATCTGGGTTTTTTAAATTCTTTCTGTGAGCATAATGTGATGAAATTATAATAATCAATTCATGATTTATTATTAAAATATACGCTCATTGAATGTACAAATAATTAAATTTGTTGAAATTCTAAGATCAATATTTAAACATGATAAATAAGAAATCAGTGAATTTTTATTGAATTTTCAATTGTATTAATTTGCAACTAATTTAGAGAGATTCTTTGTTGTAAAAAAATGCTTCTTTCCGATTTAGCAATCATTTTATAAGAAAACTTGTTTTTTCGCTCCATACGCATGAGTCTTGGCGCAATAAATAATAGTCGTGCCTCTTAAAGGCAGGATTCGTAGATTCAATATGTTTCAATTTGATTTTGTTCTTTTATGTCCTTTGGGTGCGGAAAATGTTTGTTTTTCTTTGTCATTTAATTTTGACTTTTTACTTTGATTTTGACTTTTACATTGACTTTTCAGACTTTGACTTCAATTTCTACTTTAACATTGACTTTAAAGACTTTGACTTTGATTTTGACTTTCGTTTTGACTTTAACTTTCGTTTTAATTTTGATTTTCACTTTGACAATAAAAATCAAAGGAAAAGTCGATTCGAAACTCAAAAACAAATTAAAACTTTGACTTTTGATTCAATTTTGACTTTCACTTTGACATAAAATTTCACTTTTATTTAGGCGATTTTTAAATTTGACCTTGACTTTCGATTTAATTTTGCCATTGATTTTAAAAACTTTGACTTCGATTTTGACTTTAATTTTGACTTTAACCTTTAATTTAACTTTAAATTTCATTTTTACTTTTAAAGTCAAATTTAGAGTCAAAATAAATGTCTTGACTTTAACCTTTAAAATTCAACTTTAAATTTCACTTTTACTTTTAAAGTCAAATTTAGAGTCAAAATAAATGCTTGACTTTAAATTCGCTTTTAACTTAGACATTGACTTTCATTTTTATTAAAACCCAGGGAACGATTTTGTAATTTTATTTTGACTTTAAATTCGTTTTTGACTTTCACTTTGACTTTCATTTTTATTTAGGCGATATTTTAATTTGACTCTGACTTTCAATTCGATTTTTCCATTGACTGTGTCTTTGATTTCGACTTTAACTTTCGTTTCAACTTTGACTTTAAAAGTCAAAGATAAAATCAAATCGAAAGTCAAAGTTAAATTACAAAATCGTTCAAATCAATTTTAATTTTGACAATGACTTTCATTTTTATTTATCTTCCAGGGAGCGATTTTCAAGAATTTTAGACTTTAGATTCGATTTAAACTTTGACATTTATTTTGACTCTAAATTTGACTTTAAAAGTAAAAGTGAAATTCAAATTTAAATTGAAGGTTAAAGTCAGAATTAAAGTCAAAATCGAAGTCAAATTTTTTAAAAACAATGGCAAAATTAAATCGAAAGTCAAGGTCAAATTAAAAAATCACTTTAATAAAAATGAAACTTAAAGTGAAAGTTAAAATTGAATCGAAAGTCAAAGTAAAATTATAAAATCGAGTTGAAAGTCAAAGTCATAGATTACAAAATCGCTCTGAATTTCAATTCGATTTTAACTTTGACATTGTATATTTTCACTTTTATTTATCTTCCGGTGAGCGATTTTTTAATTTGATTTTGATTTCGACAAATACATTGACTTTTATAATTTATTCACTGCAAAAAATGGCGTCTAAAAATAAGACGTTTAGACGTTTATAAACGTCTTATGTGAATAAGCGTCTTATTTGAGCGTCTTAAATGAAAAACATAACCTCCAAATACATGCATTTTAGAAGGCAAATAAGACGCTTATAAACGTCTAAAATGTGACCACGTAAACGTCTTAAACCAAGACGCTCTTTTTTTACAGTGTTTACACTTTAACTTTCACATTGAAAGTCAAAGTGCTAGTCAAATTTAAAATGAAAATTATAATCAAAATCAAAATCGGCTTAAAAAATTTTAAAGTCTACGTCAAAGTCAAAGTCGAATTACAAAATAGTTTTTGACTTTAAATTCGCATTTAACATATAGACATTATGATTTTCACTTTTATTTAAGTACCAGACGCAGTGATTTTTTAATTTTATTTTGACTTTAGATTCGATTTAAACTTTGACGTTTACTTTGACTTTCATTTTTTCTCTAAATTTGACTTTAAAATATAAAGTCAAAATTAAAAATAAAAATGTTAAATTCAGAATTAAAGTCGAAATCGAAGTCAAAGTTTTTAAAATCAATGGCAAAATTAAATTGAAAGTCAGAGCTGCAATTTAAAAAATCGCCTAAATAAAAATAAAAGTCTAAGTCAAAGTGAAAGTCAAAAATCGAATCGAAAGTCAAAGTCAAATTACAAAATCGTTCCCCGGGACTTGTTCTTATTTCTTTCCTATTTAAATTGGAATAATATTTTGAATTTTGAATTTCAATTTTATAATTTTAATTTTAAAAGTGAATTTTAAATTTTAAATTTGAATTTTAAAATTGAATTTAAAATTTGAAATAAATTTGAAATTAACTTAAATTGACTTAAAAATTTGAGAATGGTTTAAAAAACCCGAAATTCGAAATAATTTCTAATTACACAATTCCCATCATACTTTTAGTATAATAAGTTTAATGGTGAATCGCCCGAAGCGCGACATGGCAGAATTCTTAAGCCCCGAAGGATGTGGGTTGGACCCCTCGTGTATTCACATGATGTCCCTTCCGTTTCTGTTCTTCACATCACACGAAGAGAGGGGGCAGTCAACATGACGAGTGGTGGGGATATGGAAGAGGAGAGTGTGAGACAACCCCCTCTCAGAGGGGGAGGGGGGGGGTGTCAAATCGGGATGAGGGGAATATGACGAGACAGGAAATGAAGGGAATGGATGATGGGGGTGATTGGAAAATTTGATGTAGGGTGGCAATGGATGAGTTTGTGTTATGGGATGTTTCGGAAAAGGGAATGGATGATGGGATGTAGAGAGAGAGAGAGAGAGGAAAAAAGTAGGGGCCTATCAATGACGAGTTAGAACGTCACGCTGTGAAACGCATCTGCTGCCATGTGCTGTCCTATATATTATCTTGGCGATACGTCAATTCGACCACTGATCATTATACTGATTACCCAGCACGCAAACTCGACACGAGCCTCGGTTCTCATGACTCCGTTATTAATAAGCGCCGGCGGTCTTATCGCCTTGACATCGTGTTCCTAATGGAAAAAAATGTCTCGAAATAATAAACCGCAGAGGTACAAATTGTAGCATCGAATTCGCATTTGTATTTTTTTTTTTTTTTTTTTTTTTTAATATACAGCTTGGTTATAATTTTGTGAAAACAAAATTAATGTATTTTTTCTAATTTCTACCTCGAAAATATATAGATTTTCAATTTTGATTCTTCTTTTTTTGTCTGGTGAAGAAATTTACAAATCTATACTCTAACACACAGCAAAATATTTAATTATGACAAAGTATATGGGTAACGTTTGGGGTGCGATTTTGTAATTTTACATTTACTTTAGATTCGATTTTGATTTTGACATTGACTTTGACTATCACATCCATTTTGGCTTTGATTTTAACTCTTTCACTTTGATTTTCACTTAGATTTTCATTTTTACTTTCTCTTTGACTTTCACTTTGACTTCAACTTTGATTTTGAATTTGAATGTCAAATTGAAAATGAAAGTCAACGTCAAAGTTAATGTTAAAGTGAAAGTTAAAGTCAAAATGAAAATCAACGAGAATGTCAAAGTGAATGTCAGAGTCAAAGTCAAAGTATAAATTTCGAAGTAAAAGTTAAAGTCAAAGTGAAAATGAAAATCTAATTTAAAGTCAATGACAGAGTCAAAATCGAATCGAAAGTCAAAGTCAAATTATATAATTGCATCCCTCTGGAATCAATTTATCTGAAATTTTTAACTTTTCTAACACTAAAGGAAACTTTTTTCTTTTGTTTTTTTAAAAAAAAATTTACTACTTCAAATCCGCTAATAGTTAAAATAAAAAAAAAATTATTCTCAACAATTTTAATAAAATTCTTCTTTAGAGACAAATCAAAAAATTTTTTTATAAAATTTAAAACAATTCAATTATTTTCACAAATAATTAAATTTTTGCTGAAATTCAAATATTTTCATTATCTACTATTTTAATAAAACATTTCAAAAGAATTCAGTTATTAAAGAAAAAATTAAAAAAATTCTTTTTAAAATTTCACTTAATATCATGAATAATAAAATTATCACAAGAATTCAATTATTTAAAATACAATTTTCCGGGAATATTTTCCAAAGAAATAAATTGTTTAAAATATTTTTAAAAAATTCGTTGAAAGATATGAATTATTTTCCTAAATTTTGATAACATTTTTTTTTAAATAAATTATTTTCATATAAATAATAAAATTAATCGCCAGCAGAATTGAATTAATTTTTTATCTAATTTTAATTAGACTATTTGAAATAATTGAATTATTGTTTTAAATTTTCATAAAAAAATTCAATTATTTACACAGAAAATTTTTTATAATTCTTCGAAAAAATTCAATTATTTTTGAAAATAATAAAATTTTTTACAAGAAGTCAATTATTTTATTTTAAAAAATTCAATAAAATTTGTTTGAAGAATTCAATTATTTTATACAAATAATGAAATTATTCGCTGAAACTCAAATATTTTCAATCTCTACTGTTTTAATAAAATTTTTCAAAATAATTTAATTATTTAAAAAAAAATTTTTTAATCATTCGCAAAAATTGAATTATTTATAAAAATAATAAAAATTTTCACAAGAAGTCAATTATTTAAAAAAATTCAATAAAATCGCTGGAAGAATTCAATTATTTTTAAAAATAATAAAAATTTTCACAAGAAGTCAATTATTTTTAAAAAATTAAATGAAATTCGCTGGAAGAATTCAATTATTTTTAAAAATACTAAAAATTTTCACAAGAAGTAAATTATTTTAAAAAATTCAATAAAATTCGTTTAAAGATTTCTTTAAACGAATTTTATTGAATTTTTTTTATTGAATTTTCCACAAATAATGAAATTCTTCGATGAAACTCAAATATTTTCAATATCTACTATTTTAATAAAATTTTTCCAAAGAATTCAATTATTTTAATAAAAATTGATAAAATTCTTCTCAAAAATTCAATTAATTGAATAATAAAATTTTCACATGAATTCAATTATTTTTAATAAATTTTGAATGATTTTCTCGAAGAAAGTAATTATTTTCAAGTTTTATTAAAATTTTTCGAAAGAAATCAATTATTTTCTTTATAATTTTTATAAGATTCTTTGTAAGTATTCAATTTTTAAGAAATAATCAATTTTCCGATTAATTATTTATTTTTGTATTTAAATATAATTGAATTTTTGTAAACCTTCATAAAAAGAATTGATTTGAAAATGAATGTTAGTTAAAATTTTAGATTATAATTGAATATTAAGTGAATAATATAGTTAAATTCTCGTAAAAATTAAAAATATTTATTTTAATTTTTAAGTAATTGGTAATTTTGTCAGATTTAATTGAAATAAATTTTATATTTAAAAAAAATTAATTTAAAAAACTTTAAAAACTATTGTGAAATATAATCGAATTTTTGAAGAATTCTAACCAGACTCTTCTCTTGTTTCGTAAAATGAAAAAAATTTGTTTAAAGACTAAAACGTTTCACAATGATTAATTCTAGCCGTTGCCCATACTTTGCCAGTCATTTAAAATAGTTTCAATTTCACTCCGACTTTGATTTTAATTTAGATAATTATTGAAAGTCAAAGTTAAAATGAAAGTCAGAGTCAAAAGGAAAATTAAAGTCGAAGTCAAAATCGAACTAAAAGTCAGATTACAAAATCGCTCGCCGATACTTGCGACTCCCAAAGAAAAAAAAATCCACTAAGAGAGTAAAATATTCACCAGGGGTGCATTTTATAAAACCAGAATAACAATTTTAATCCGTGCGTGTCACTCTGAAAAAAACATGTTTCGAATAAAATCTGTCAACTTATTCACCCGTTCAATTACAAATTGACGATTTTTCGCAGAAAAAAAAAACCCACCGGCATCTTTTTGATGTTTTTTTTTTATCAAAAATAGATTTTTAATTTTTGCCCACAATATACTAAATCAAATAAAATAGAAAAGAGACGAAAATATTTATTCCATTCATTTCTCAACTGTTGATCATAAGTCATCGTATTTCAACTCCTAGGAAAGAAATTAAAAATGCAATATGTAATGAAATGAATTCGCTTTTTTCAACGGTCATCGATCAGGAAGGAATTTCGATTAGCTCGATTAGTTAAGCCGTCGTCTCATTATCGAACAATTAATCTACATAACGGATTGGTCCCCTCTCACTCTCTTTCTCTCTAGTGCGGCAATAAACTGAAAGTACAAGATACGAATTGAGAAAAAAGGAGGGGAAAAAAAAATTGTCCAAAAAAAATAAAAGAATAAGACGTGGACGAAGGTGCTGAGAATCTCTGGACGAAGAAGCGAACTTGGATCCATCTCGAACAAGGCCCCAACCTGGTCATAAATTTTGATATTCTACAGAGAGAGAGAGAGAAAGAATAACTCGGGGTAGAATAGAGGAACTTCCCTTTCGTGACGCAACCAAACAATATATACTCTCTCACGAGATTTTAACTTTCCTTTTCTTACCCTACTTCTTTTTTTTTTCTTGTTCGAATGCATTGAAAACGTTATTGCGTAAACTTTTCCCCAATGACTTTGAAACGAGATGATTTTCTTATTGCGTTTTTGAAAAACCTTCTTTTTCTTTTTGACCCTATTCACTGGAAATTTACCTGGAGATAGTGATATACCCAAACAGAATCCAGTTTAAGAAGCATAGATTTATGTAACGTCTTTAGGCTCGAACTTGTTAACAGGCACCCTAATCGAGTGTGAAAATCCAACACCCTATCATTTACCCTTTAGGGTAATGTAGTTTTGTCTGCTGGTTTGTAGAGCATTGAAAAAATGTGATAAATTTACTTCCATTTATGTACCATTTTTAGATATTTGCAAAATGGGGTTCATTTTTACATTCTCATTTTTTATTCACTTTATACTTTTATTTACTGTATTTAATTACATTTATTGTGTAAGAATTAATTATTAACTATATTAATTATTAATCAACTATATTAAGCTCCGTTTTCTTTCATTCATTCACCCAAAGAATTTTCACTTCTAAAAGAAGTGTCTAAAAGAAGAAGTCTAAAAAGTTTTTAGATAAAATCAAAATCAAATTTCACTTTTAATTTTGCAAAAATATTTTGACTTTCAATTTCAGAAAACTCATTTTCACTTTGAATCAAAAACTTTTTACTTACAAATTCACCAAAAAAATATATTCACTTACACTCAAAAAATTGTCACCTTTAATTTCACCAAAAAAAATTTCACTTTTACGCGGAAAATGTTTACTTTAACTTCACCCAATAAAATTTCCACTCTCAATTTTACTTAAAAAATTTTCACGAACAAAATTTACTCTTTAAATTACATCTAAAATATTTTCACTTTCAAGCAAAAAATATTCACTTACACTTAAAAAATTTTAATCTCCACTCAGAAAATTCTCACTTTCAATTTGGCCAAAAAATATTTCACTTTCATAATCAAAAAATTTTGAGTGAAACTGTTAGTGAAAATTTTTTCATAGAAAGTGAAAGTTAATATATTTTAAGTGGAAGTGAAAATATTTTGCGTGAAATTTAAAGTGAAAATTTTTTGAGTGAAAGTGAATATATTTTTGGTGAATTTGGAAGTAAAAAGTTTTTGATTCAAAATGAAAATGTAGTGTTTTCTGAAATTGAAAGTCAAAATATTTTTGCGAAATTGAAAGTGAAAATTTGTTTGGAAAAATGAAATTAAGAATCTTTTAGAAGTGAAAATTCTTTGGGTGAAATTGCAAGAGAAAATTTTTTGTTAAATTGAAAGTGAAAATTTTTTAAGTAAAAGTAAAATTGAACATTTTTTTTGTGAAAATGAAAACATTTTGGGTGAAATTGAAAATTTTTTGATTGATATAGCGAGAATTTTTTAAATCGAGGTGAAAATTTTATGGGTTAAAGTGAAAATTTACTGAGTGAAAGTGAAAATTTCTAAGTGAAAGTGAAAATTTTTGCGTGAAAGTGAAAATTGTTTTGATGATATTGAAGGTAAAAATTTTTTGGGTGCATTTGAAACTGAACATTTTTTGAGTGAAAGTGAAAGTTACGTGAATGCGGTTTTTGTTTTGTATAACTGTTTAAAAATTATTTTCATATTCTATTATTATCTAAAATTTAAACTAAAATTCATTTTAGAATCAATTTTTATTAGAAAATTCTAAGAGAATTCAATTATTTAAATACAAAAGAAAATTATTTATTGAACAATTGAATATTACTTAAAATTTAATTCTTATAAAGAATTTCATTAACAAATTTTTAAATAATTGAATTCTTTTGACGAATTTTAATAACTTTTTTTAGAATATACATAGTTACATTTTTCAAGGAATTCGATTAAAATTGTATTAAAAATAATTGAAATTCTGCGATGAGTTTTATTATTTCTGAAAATTAATTGAATTATTGAGAAGAAATTTATAAAAAAATAATTGAATCCCTGTTAAAAATTTTATTATTTATGAAAATAATCGAATTATTGCGAAGGAATTTATAAAAAATTTCGAAATAATTGAATTCCTGTCAATTTTTTTATTAGATTTATGAAAATAAACGAAAAGTGTAAAATTTGAATAAAATTTCTTTTGAATAATAATTGAATTCTTTGGAAAATTTTATTAAAACAATATAATGTTGAAAATCATTAAATTGAAGAAAATTATTGGAAATAATTGAAATTTTTGTAAAGAATTTTATTAAAATTTTTGAAAATAATTGAATTCCGAAGAAGAATTTTTATTTTTTTAAAGATAATTGAAATTTTCACGATAATTCTTTTTAATTTTTCAATTAATTTTTTTCTAAAAAATTAATTCTACAGAATTGTTATAAGTTAAGAGTATAAAAAATTCAATATCTCTGTAAAAATTTTTATTATTTATGAAAATAATTGAATTATTGCGAAGGAGTTTATAAAAAATTTTGTATATATTTGAATTCCTGTGAAATTTTTATTATTTATGAAAAATAATTAAATGTTTACGTACAATTTTATTAAAATCTTTTTTAAATAATTGAATTCTTTTGGGTAATTTTATTAAAATAGTAGATATTAAAAATCATTGAAATGAGGAAAATTTTTGAAAATAATTGAAATTTTGACAAAAATTTTATTAAAATTTTTGAAAATAGTTGAATTTTGAAGAAGAATTTTTTTTATTTATAAAGATAATAATTGAGATTTTGTCGAGATTTTTTGTGTAATTTTTTAGCATAATTGAATTTTGTGATAAGAATTTTATTACTTTTGAAAATAATTGAATTTTTGACAACATTCGTAATTTCTTTAAAATTCAATTTTTTTTAATGGTTTTAACTAAAATTTCTTTTATAAATCCATTATTTTTAATAATTAATTAAATATATATTGACAAATTTAACTAAATTTAGAAGATTTTAAGTTATGAAAATTTTTCAAAAATCTAAGTTCATTAAAATTTATTATTAAATTCATTCAATATTGAAATTTTATAAATTTTCAAATGGAAACCGTTTGAAGTTCATTTATTTATGAAAATTGTAAACGCAGCTATTTAAAATTGAATTATTTTTGAAATATTTAAGTAAAATTATTAATTGAATTCTAAAATTCTAAAAATTTAATTTTTTTAGTACTTTTAATAAAAATTCCTTACTTCTTTCTGAACTTCCTATGTCAGAATATATGATTATTATAATTATAATAATATTAAAACTTTATATTCCAATTTATATTTTATTTTTATAAAAAAAATTGGAATTAAAAATTTTTACGTTCTTTTATTTTTAAAATTACTAATTTTATTTAAAAAAATCGAATGAGCAGTCAGCAGCGCGCGAATTGTTGCTTGTAGGTATACTTTATTCTTTTTCACTTTTATACTGTATTAATGAATATTAATTTTAAATGTAAAAAGCAACGCTCCTTTTGGTTAAGTATCACCAATGCGCACGAAAGCCGCATCGCATGCGCCGGACGCAATGAGAGCGAGAAGGAAAGAAAGCTACTTCTCTCTCCCCAGCGCATGCGCCACGCTACTTTTCAGGTTAAACGAACGCGCAAGAAAACGGAACCTTGGAATCAATTTCGAACTTTGCCGCAGTTGTTTCAATTTTTATTTTTTTTTTGTTTTTTTTTTATTTCCTGCTGTGGTTAGGCGCGCGGTGTATTTTAATTTCGTTAGTGTATAAGGGACGCTTTTAGTGGAGCGGGATCGCTTCTCATTTCTCCTATTTTCCATCACTATAAATCACGAGCGTCGGCGTCGGCGGCGGAAGGGCTGAGAAAGGAGACCGACGGGACGGGATGTCCTAATGTCACATGGAAAACCAAACCATGGTAGTCGCTATAAAGAAGTTCAGAACTCGAGAGATCACACTTGAAGCAAACCAGAAAATTTATAATTCCAATGGGAATTATTATCTCTCCTTTTCTTTCAAGTGGAATAAAAAGTTTCTCGCAACGCAGAAACGAATTCTAATCAACTTAATTTCGAATATCGGAAATCTATTATTTTCTATTATAAATTCTTATACTCGACTCTAATAAATTAGTGACTGACTTGGGTGGATATTTGAAAAAAGAGCGTCATTTGAAAATTGCAAATTGATAATTGCAAATTGATAATTACTATTTGATAATTGCTAACTGGTAATTGCAAATTAACTAATTGCTGTGTACGAATTTCTTTCCTGTAGGAAAAAACTACTTAACCGAAATAACAACTCAGTTGATTTCTCCAAGTGTTGAAATGATTTATCAGAGTCTTGAATATATATCTATATAGAAAAGTTAAAGTTCTGAGCATCAGTCTCGTGGTATGAGTAATCGCTATATAGCCATCTGATTTTCCCTTATTCTTTAGCGATAAAATGCATTACGCAATGGAAAGTTGGTCCGTATTGTTTTCGAAGGTGAACTCTCGAATGTCTTCATTTCTTCTTAAATTCGAGTTATTTTCGTCGAGAGCCAAAAGAGAAAGAGTAGTAGTAGAGAAGACGAATGGCGCGTGGGTTTTCTGGCTATAACATTTGTGTCGGGAGGGAATATCTAAAGGAGTGAATGTGTCAAGCCGGGGACCATACCGCGCTTTTCCCACCATCCAAAAGCAGAACTATATAAGCTAGAGTAGTGCGCACACACCAACTTGGAGAAGTTTTACTCGAGACGAAGAGTTTGGCGAACTGGGATACGTTCATGTTTTCGAGAGAGAGTAGAGAGGAGCGTCTTCTGACGCCTACAGGGCGCCGTGTCTCGTTATCCCAAGGATTTATGGCGCACTAATTGCAACGCGGTGAACAACACTCTGGATATATAACAACGCTAGGAACCCAAAACCGATGGATGCAAGAGACAGCGGAGTGACATCAACTTTTGCTCAAGTTGCAACGATCGTCAAAAAGTTATTCTTCATCCACTGGGCATTCAAATTATAAACAGAAGCATGTTGCTTCAGCATTCTGTTAATTCTATATTTATTATACGATGTTCCCCGCATGTCTAAATTTGCAGTTGGCGAAATTTGCTTAAAAGTTTAATTGCTCTTGGGAAACGGGAAAACAAATGCTTCAGTTTTCGATGTAAGCAAAAGTACAATTATTCAAATTGACGATTGCGGTATCGTCTCTTTTTTCTGTTTCTCCTGATGTTGCAGTATCTAACCTTTCAGCAGTATTAAAAATACTGACAATAGTTTGTCTGGAATCAAGAATTTAGAATTATACTTAAAACTGGGAATCAAAAATATTAAAATTCTGGAAAATTTGGGTAACTTCGTTCAAATTAATGATAATCTTTTGCTTTTTCTATTTCTTCGAATGCTGCAGCGTCTGAACCTGCAGCAATATTGACAAAATTGCTAAAAAGTTCGCTAGCTTTAGAAAATTAAGGAATCAAAAACATTTAGAAACTTATTAGGATACCATGATCCAAATTAACAGTTCATAGTATATCATCATCATTGTTGAAATAATAATCTCTTTTTTTTACATTTCTCCTGATGTTACAGTACCTGATGCTACAACAATTTTGACGAAATTGCTAAAAGTTTGTTTGCTACTAGCGCAGTCAAAACCTAAAGAATACTTAAAAATTTATTTGGATACCAACCTTTCTAGATAAACAGTTACTATCACTATCATCATCATATCAATCCTTTTTTTTATCTATTTCTTCTGCTCAATTGAAACTTGTAGCACCTAAAACTGCAGTAATATTGGCAAAATTTGCTAAAAGTTTTGTTGACGTTAAGAAATAAGAAATCACAAATTTTTAAGTTTTTGGCAAAACCAACAAAAACATTATTCAAATTAACTATTGCTATCATCATGATCATCGTCATATTAATCTCTTTTTTCTATTTCTCCTGGTGTTGCAGCATCTAAACCTTCACCAGTATTAAAAACATTTTCCAAAAGTTTGTCTGGAATCAAGAAATCAGAAATATACTTTAAAACTGTTGGGAGTCTGTAAAATATCAAAATTTTTGAAAACTAAATTTTGTACCATCATTTAAATTAGTGATTATCATTTTCTTCTCTTTCTTCTGATGTTGCAACACTCTAAACCTGCAGCAATATTGACAAAACTGTTAGAAGTTTGTAGGCTTTGGAGAATTAAGGAATAAGAAACATTAAAGAACTTATTATTAGGGTACCATGATTTAAAAATTAACTACTATAGTATTACATCATCATTGAAATGATGATCAGCAATATTGACAAAATTTACTGAAGGTTCAGTTGCAGAACAAAGAAATAAAAAATATGCTTAAAACTGTTAGGAATTAAGAATATCAAAAATTCTTGAAACTTAATTTGTACTCTTCTATCCATCATTCCAATAGGATCTAAACTTGCAGCAATGTTAGCAGTATTTTTAAAAGCTAAGTTTAGCTAAGAGAATGGTTTAAAAATTCTCAGAACGAAAGTTTGGATACCAAATTCGTAAAAACATCCACAATTCACAAACTTGATGATATCCAAACACAAGAATAAAAAGAATACAATAATAGTCTTTCTGAGAAACTTTATATCGCATAAACAAGAGATAGAAAAAAGTTTACAAGATTGCTCTAATTGCCTCTGAAGATATGCTATTTAGATGTAGACCCATTATCATCTTCACAAACTACACGAAGTGTATAATGATCATCGTAATTGATGACTAACTCGCACTTATTTCGCGATCAGGAAGATCATCTATTGTTTCCATCTACTATTAATCGTTCCCGCATTGTTTGCTACCAAAGAATCTTAACCATCCAATCCTTATTAAAATATCTTATAATCTTTTAAAAAAATTATTCCTGCAATTTCATAGACTTACTACAGTATCTTTGATGTACCAAAGATGCTGTGTTTTAAAATTCTATCAAAGTATTAAAGAATCCAATCAAAACAAAAATATTATATAACTTAAAAATACACTACTTATTCTAAGTTTCCAGAAATAGTTTTTATTTTTAAGGAACATTTAGGAATCTTAAGTAACATTTGACAAATTTCATGCAAAAGTAACTGACAGATGCTATCAGTAACATTATTTGGAAAATTTATGTACTTTTGTATCTTAATTCTGACGGAAATTTCAGAACATTTCTAACAGTGTACTGTATTGTAATTGATACAGAATCTTTGATATATTAAAGATAATTATAATCTTTAATATATCAAAGATTCTGAATAACACAAATACTGCCTTCGTCGGATATGCAAATATAATTGAAGCATCCTTAAATTTTTAAAGATTAGAACACTTTTCTAAGGATATCAAATAGAGACAAAAAAAAAACAAATCAAAAGTGTTGCGAAGCAACGTTTTTGATTTGCTTTTTCGTCTCAATTTGACACCCATAAAAACTTTGTTAAAAAATTTAGATTTTTGTGGAAAAGAATATATTTTACACCAAGTAAATCCCGGTATGAAAAATATTCTTTTCTTACATTTGGTGCGTCAGTTTATCAAGACGAAAAAAATATAATATTTAATTTATATAAACACTTCCTGTGCCGGATAGAAGAACGCGTAAATGTCTCAATTTCCACTAATGTTCCGACACTAAACACTTAATTTTTTGAAATGTTACCCTTCCGATTAGCTGTAACGTTCACATAAAGTGCCTAATGCGCTAAATCTGTGGCAGTGTCGTTACGATTATTATGGCCCTCATCTTCATTGTACTCGTGAAACTTACACCCACTTGTTAAACGAGTAATTTACATTCCTGCCACGAACGACCGGGGGCAATCCCCTACACGTCATAAATATTCCGTACGTTAAACTTGTCTCCTCCTTAAACATGCACTCAGCTTTTCATTTCTCGCGAGTTTTTCACGAAAAATTTCCCAGGAAACAATAAAATAATCGAATCATCAAATTTTTCCTATTTTGACAAAATATCTTTTTTCAAATTTTAGTCCGTAATTTTTTTTTTTTTTGAACATGGGACTATTATTAGTCATAAGATTTGCTCCCATATGGTTTGCTGCCAGAGTCTTGAAAAAGGTGTGTCTGCTGACCAATCATGCTCCTCCTCGGTATAACGAAAAGAATAGAAATTTGATTGGCAAGTTGGTTCTCGAATTTCTTGAAAGTCCCTCAGAGAGCAACGATTTTTAGAAAGAAAGAGAATGAGAGTGAGAGAGAGAGAGAGAGGAGGCTAAGAAGATAAAAAAAGAAAAAAATTGTTGAAAACCGGAATTGGACACCTGGTCCTTTTTACACATTGTAAATTTAGGCTCTCGACCCTAAATTATAGGTAAAAATTTTAGTCAGCAGCTCATTGTCTGTCTTTTACACGCATTATACACAAATACATGAGTCGAGAGTTGTCTGGTTGGTTCGTTGGTTGATTATGTTAATGATCCGCGCCCACTTTCAAAACGCGACTGCAACACTGAATAAAAGGCAACGATTTACCATCGTATATATAACAGTTACTCGCGTGACGCAACGCTGCATTAAATTCAACGACGTCTCAATCAGATAGAATAATATGATCATTGCTTCGAATTAAGAAATATTTTATCCGTGGAAATAGAGAAACGAAATAAATTATTGTTTCTCTTTTCATTTGATAATAATAGTAATAATAATAATAATCTGTAGAAAAATGTTTCCGAGTGTTCCCATCGCTGTCACCCGATGTTTTAATCGCGGAAAAGTAAACATATTCCTTTTTTTGTTGAATTCAATTTTTATTTTCTTTATTGTATTTTGTTTCTGTATTTTAATTTTCTTTTTTGTATTTTAATTCTGTACTTTTATTGTCTTTTTTGTATTTTCATTCTGCCATTCACAGTTTTTTTTAAGGATATCAAATTGAGACAAAAAAGGAATCAAAGAGTCGCTTCGCAATACTTGACTCGATTTTTGTCTCAATTTGATACTATTAGGAAAACTGTGTTTGTATATTATATTTTGAATTTAATTTTCAATATTCTGCTTTGAATTTTGGAAATTTTTGTATTATTTCTCATAATAATTAATATCTTGAACAAGAATTTTATTTAAATTTTTGTAAATCCCAATTAAATTCTTTTGAAGAATTATTTCTTTGAATTATTTTAAAAAATGGAGTTTTCTTAAAAATTTTAATTGAAAATTTTGAAAGTAATTGAATTTTATTAAGAATTACTTTCAAATTTTTTGAATAATCGTATTTCTTAATAAATTAAAATTAAACATTTAATTATTCAATTTTATTAAAATTTTTATGGAAAATAATTAAATTCTTGGCATCAGAATTTTAGTAAAATATAGAAAATAATTAAATTCTTTCGAAGCTATTCTTTGAAAGAATTTAATTTACTTCATTTATTACCTATACTATTGAAGGTTTTGAGATTAATTGAATTCTTTCAAAAAATATTTCTTCAATTTATTGAATTCAATCGATTTTGTTAATAATTGTAATTAATAAATTTACTATTAAAATTTTATTAAAATTATTGATAGACAAATGAATTCTTTTGAACAATTATATTAGAGTTTTTGTAAATAATTAAATTCTGTTGAAGAATTTTTCTAATGTCTTCAAAAAATAATGTGCGGTCTTTTTAATAATTTTAATTAAAAATTTTTAAAATAATTGAATTTCTGGGAAGAATTTTATTATTTATAAAAAATAATTAAAATTTTGTGATGAATTTTACTACTTACAAAAATAATTAAATTCTTTTGAAAGATTTATTAAAATTCTAGAAAATAATTGTATTTTCTTCAAAAAGTTTTATTTAAAATAAAAAAAAAAATTGAATGGTTTCATAGGATTTAGTAAAATTTTAGAAAATAATTTAATTTTTTCGAAAACTATTATTAAACATTTTTTTTTAAATTTTAATCTTTCATAAAATTTTATTAAAATTGGATTAAAAATAATTCTTTCTTGAAATTTTTTTGAAAATAATAGAATTTTTTTGCAAAGATTTTGCTATTTATAAAAATAATTGAATTTTTTTGAAGGATTTATTAAAATTTTATTGCAAATAATTGAAATAAAATTTTAGAAAATAATTGAACTTTTTCGAAAACTATTTTTAAACATTTTTTTAAAAATTTTAATCTCTTATGAAATTTTATTAAAATTGGACTAAAAATAATTATTTCTTGAAATTTTTTTGAAAATAATTGAATTTTTTGCGAAGATTTTGCTATTTATAAAAATAATTGAATTGCTTTGAAGGAATTATTAAAATTTTATTGAAAATAATTAAATTTTTGGCAAAGATTTTGCTATTTATAAAAATAATTGAATTGTTTTGAAGGATTTATTAAAATTTTAGAAAATAATTGTATATTCTTTCGAAAAATTCTATTAAAAATTAAAGAAAAATTGAATTTTTTTGGAGGATTTAGTATAGAATTTTATAAAATAAAATTCGATTCTTTGGAAAAAATTTATTAAAAATGAAAGAAAAATTGAATTGTTTCGATGGATTTAGTAAAATTTTATAAAATAATTGGATTTTTTCGAAGGATTTAGTAAAATTTAAAATAAAAAAATTGAAATCCTTCCTAAAAATTTTATTAAAATTAGATTAAAAAATAATTGAATTTTTGCAAAAAATTTTACTACTTATAAAAATAATTGAATTGTTTACAAGGATTTATTAGCATTTTAGAAAATAATTGAATTTTTTGCAAAAGATTTTGCTATTAAAAAAAATAATTGAATTGTTTCAAAGGATTTATTAAAATTGTAGAAAATTAATTGAATTTTTTCGTGAAATTTTATTAAAATTTTGTTTTCAAAATAATTTTATTTTGGCCAAAAATTTTACTATTTAATAATTGAATTCTTCCGTAGAATATTTTCATTTATAAAAATAATTGAATTCTTCCAAAGAATGTTATCATTTATAAAAATAATTGAATTCCTGAAAAAAAAAAATTTTTCGCCAATTAACGCTAATAAAAATGTTTAAAAATTTCTTTTTATTTATTTAAATAAATTTATTTTTAAATTTGAATTTAATTCAAATAAATTTTCTGTTTATTTCGTGATTTTAATATCTTTAAAATTATTCCTGCAAAAAATATCGAAAAAAAATATTCTTTTTTTTAAACCGATTCTTAATTCAAGACTAAAATTTAAGAGGATTTTTTTTCTCAAAACAAGAATAATTTTTTTTCTGTGTATTTTATAATTTTTCAAAATTAGTCCGCAACGATTTTAGTCAAAATATATATTCAATATTTAATATTTAATTTAATATTTTCTAAATTGTAGTAAAAATGTCTCTTGCTATTAATAAATAATCAGAAATTAGTGAATCCCACCGCTGTCGCCTTGTAATAATAATTTTTCCAATCACAGATTTTCGGTAATTGAAAACAATAAAAGTGGAAGTTAATAAAAGCGATTTGGTGGAAAGCTTTGCGAAATGGACTAATGGAGTCCACTCGAGTATGTGGTTTGGGAAAACTCGTTAAGAAATACTTAGATGATTGCGGTTCGTAAAAGAATCAGCTTAATAGACGGTCCATGGGGAGTAGTACAAGAAGCGAGTTTCCGGAGCGCGCTTTCTCTCTTTTCTTTCTCCGCACTATTTACGAGCGATGGCCGACAATGGAGGGTGCGGAGATTTTTGCACTCGGAACTTTAACTGAAAATCATAATTTCAGACTTTTCTTTTTTTTCTTTTTTTTCTAAATATTTATTTATTTATTTATTTATTACAATATAAAACAAATGTAAAACTATCATTTTTTTTCCTTTGAACAAAAATTTAAAAAATTCTAAATAAAACGATAGTTTTATTTAGAATTATTCAGTTAATTAATTTGAGAATTCTTTTTCCTCGAACAAATATTGAAAAATTCGAAAAAAACGATAGTTTTATTTAAAATTATTCAGTTAATTAATTTGAAACTTTTTTTTCTTTCCTCGAACAAATATTAAAAAATTCTAAATAAAACTGTCGTTTTATTTAGAATTTTTCAATATTTCTTCGAGGAAAGAAAAAAAAATCTCAAATTAAGGTTTTCAATTAAAGTTTGAGGGTAAAAATCTCAAAAAAATGGGTAAGAACCAATTTTCCTGGAAAATAAAAATTATCCTAATTACGGAATTTATCGAATTATAATCCTACCGCTAGGGGTTATAATTAAAAAAAAATTCTAATCCCTCTCCTTCTCCTTATGGCCAATACAAAGAAACTGAAAAACGTTAAACTCCAAACCATAAATCCATCAAAAAAAATTTCTTTTCGAAAGTTTTCGATGCGAAAAATGAGTGTAGTGAAACATGTGTTTAATCTAATTGCGATAACCTTAGTCTTAAATTACCTACACGAGACCGGATGAACAGTAGAGAGAAAAAGGGCTGAGGCGTAGGGTGAAGACCGCGAAACTAACCGCCAACAAAAGAGTCTCGTCGAATTGGTTTGGCATATCGATTCGATCGACGAGGTAACATGCGTCTGGCGAGCTGGTTTTCTTGGTCAGTTTTATAGGCAGCAGGATATCCATATCAACCGTTGGTTTCGTTTCTCTTTCATATGTATCTATATATATATATATATTTATAAGAGGGGGCGGCTATAGGGCAACATATAATTATCAGGACGGTAATGGCTCCCATAAATCATAGGCGCTTCTCTCCTTCATTCGGCCTTTTCGTTCCCTAGCAGAATTGCGCGGCACGGCCCATGTTGTAACATACATACACATTTATATGTATATGAAAACCAAAGATGAATACGAATGTTGAAATGCTGCCCAATGATTGGATAGAGTCATCATTCCGGGGCCGGGCAGTTTTGAAAGAGAAAAAAAAATTAAATTCCATCACAATTTTTTTTGAAAGTCATCGAAAAAGATATATATATATATTTTATATTATGTATATTATATATTGTATAATCAGTATTTTCCCATCAGTAACATTTGGTTTTCGGAGAAAAGAATATTTTCTAATAAAGTATTGGATTTGTATAATTATTTAATTATTATCATTATTTAATTTAGTGGAATTACTTTTCTCGACTGTATTAATTTATTTTTTTTTTTTTTTTGAAATCTTTTAGGAAAAATTATTATATCTCTAAATATATATTTTCTTTTTGTTTCAGGTGAGTTTCCCGTATATTACAATTTGGAGGGAGTTTTCTGTTCGATAATTTCAGGTAATGATGATTTTTTCAAAATAGTTGCAAACTAGAACATAAATAAATCTAAAACTATTCTTAAAATGCTCAAAAAATACTTAAAATAATGCTCTATGGGTACACAAAAATACTCAAAATTATACTCTAAAAGTGCTAAAAGTACTAAAAGTACTCAAAATACTAAAAATAATTATCTAAAACTATTCAAAATAATGATCTAAAAATATTCAAATATACTCTAAAAATACTCAAATAATATAATCTAAACAGAACTCAAAAATACTCTAAATGTACTAAAAATAATCAAAATAATGCTCTAAAAGAACTCAAAATACACTTAAAATACTCAAAATAATAATCTAAAAGAACTCGAAAATACTCTAAAAGTACTAAAAAATATTCAAAATAATGCTCTAAAAGTACTCAAAATAATGATCTAAAAATACTCAAAAATACTCTAAAAACACTAAAAATATTTAAAATCTAAATAATGCTCTAAATAATGTGCTTAAAAATACTCTAAAAATATACTCGAAACATACTCAAAAAAATACTCAAAGTAATATTCTAAAAGTAATCAAAAATATTTTTAAAATACTCAAAAATTATTCAAACTAGTGTTTTAAAAGTACTCAAAAATATTCTAAAAATACTCAAATTAATGTTCTAAAAGTACTTAAAAATACTCTAAAAATATATTCTAAAAATATTTAAAAACAATGCTTAAAATGATGCTCTAAAGGTACTCTAAAAATACTCTAAAGATACTCAAAAAATACTCAAAAAGTACTCAAAAAATACTCAAAAATACTCTAAAAGTACTAAAAATACTCAACATAATGCTCTAAATGTACTCAAAAATTCTCTCAAAATATACTCTAAACATACTCAAAAAAACACTCAAAGTATTGTTCAAAAAGTAAAAGTACTCAAAAATACTCTAAAAATACTAAAAAAAAAAATTTTAAATACTGAAATAAGTAATATTGTAAAATTACTTAAAAATACTCTACATATATATTATAAAAATATATTCTAAAAATACTCAAAAAATAATCAAAATAATGCTCTGAAAGTACTCAAAAATACTCTGAAAGTACTAATAATACTCTAAAAGTATACTAACAAATACTCTAAGCATACCCAAAATAATGCTGTAAAAGTACTTAAAAATACTCAAAAGTTACTAAAAATTCTTTAAAAATACTCTAAAAAAAACTTAAATAGTAATCTAAAAATTCTCAAAAAAATATTTAAAAAATACACTTAAAGCTTGCAAAAAAGTTAATTTGGTGCAGTTTTTTATACTAATTTTGTTCTTTATGGTTAAATTAGAATTACTATATTTGAGAGTTTACAATTTTCACTTTCAGTTATACTTTGACTATTGTCAAAGTTTATCTCACCTTCATTTTCACATCTACTTTTATAAAGTTTTATTTTCACTTTCATTTTCATTTTTCCTTTTGGCGGAATTTAATTTTCATTTTTATTTCCTCTTTGAAAGAATTTTAACATTTTCATTTTGTTTTTAATTTTTATAGAATTTCATTATCACTTTCATTTTCACTTTGACAGAATTTTTTATTTATATATATTTTCATATTTACTATTACGTTTATAGAGTTTCATTTTTACATTAATTTTGACATTTTTACTTTAGTAAAATTTCATTTTCACTTGGATTTCTACTTCTACTTTGACAAAATTCGTTTCTAAAATGAAAATGACCATATAAACTTTAATTTTCGCTTTCTATTAATTTTTACATTTTCACTTTCACCAAAAAGTGAAAATAAAAGACAAAATAAAATTGAAAATAAAGTGAAGATCAAAAAAAAATTAAATAAAAAAAGTGCCTCAAAGTAAAAATAAAATTAAAAAAAATCTACCGAACAACAAATAAAAATTGAAAAAAAGTCTATATAAAAATGAAAATCAAATTGAAAAAAATCTGTAATAAAGTGAAAGCGAAATTGAAAAAATTCTATCAAACAAAGAAAAATGAAAAAATCTATAAAAATGAAAATCGAATTGAAAAAATCTCTCATAGTGAAAGTGAAATTCAAAAAAAGTCTATAAAAAATAAAATTTAATTGAAAAAATCTGTCGAAGTTAAAATTAAATTTTAAAAAATATATAAAAATGAAAATCGAATTGAAAAAATCTCTCAAAGTGAAAGCAAAATTGAAAAAAATCTATCAAACAATAAATAATTGAAAAAATCTATAAAAATGAAAATCGAATTGAAAAAATCTGTCAAAATGAAAGTGTAATTGAAAATAGTCTATAAAAATAAAAATTGAATTGAAAAAATCTGTCAAAGTGAAAGAAAAATTGAAAAAAGTCTAACAAAAAAAAAAAAAAATTAAATTGAAAAAAGTCTATAAAAATGAAAATCGAATTGTAAAAAGTGAATAAAAATAAAAATCAAAGAAAAAAATTCTGTCAAAGTGAAAATTAAATTGACAAAGTCTATATAAAAATGAAAATCGGATTCGAAAATCTATAAAGGGGTCGTCCATTAATTACGTAAGACATTTAGGGGGAGGGGGGTTTAGCTATAGTTCTAACGAACAGTAGAAAAAATGGCGCTAATGTATGTAAAATATTTTACAACGGGGGGGGGGGGTCAAATTTTCCAAAAAAATGTCTTACATAATTTATGTACGGTCCCCAAAGTGAAAATGAAATTGATACACTGTAAAAAATTTAGGGAGTTAACGGACTCGGGAGTTGGGAGTGAAATTTTTCGAGTTAAAAATCAACTCCAAAAGAGAGTTAATTTCTAACTCCCTTCATTCAACACCCTCGCGAGTTATTTTTTCCTTGGGGAGTTAGCATTTGGGTGTGAAATTTTAACTCTCTTTATTTAACTCCCCTGGCATTAACTCCTCAATGGGTGCGACTTTTATAGACCCCCCAGGGGAGTTAAAATTTAACTCCCTTTTTTTACAGTGTAAAAGTCTATCAAAGGGAAAATATAATTGAAAAAGTATCAAGTAAAGACTGAATTTTCCCCCTCGATTTTCATTCGCCGATAAAAGTCCGAAAAAAATTCAACTTTTTAAGCAGATAATTTTTTTTCCCTCCAAATACACGTGTCAAGCGCGTACACATAGAATTAAGATTAATTCATTTCGAATATATAACAATTTAATTTGATCGCAACCAATTTCCTTGTCAGTTTCGAAATTGTATAAAGCGCGCGCGTATAGATATCAATCGAATTAAAAGCAGTAGGATTCGGACTATTATCCCTTGATTTCGCCATGCTCAGTGATTATTCACGCTGCGAGTAACGCAAACAATGCGACTGGACTCTATCCAGGAGAGTTGAATTAATTTGGCTGCGAAACAAAAATGCGAAAATTCTCCAAAGCACAAAAGGTGCGCTTATTCGTATTGAAATGAAATTCTCTCTGCGCTTTTATTTTTTCTTCTCTTCTTCATTTCTTCACATATACACGAAATTCGCCTTAAAACAATTTCATCTCTTTTTTTATTTTCACAAGTGTACATATTTCGAAAAACAAAAAAAAGTACTTTTTTGGAAGTAAAAGGAATACATTTTCTTAACTTTAGAGAAAAACAATTTTCCTAAGTGAAAATTTTTCTCTTCTTTCTTTTCTTTACATTTTCCTAATGCATATACTTGAAAGCTGAAAATACGCAGAGGAAGAAACTTACATTTTCTTTTTTATTTTCTCATATCCCCAAAAAGCTTGGGAAAATTTGAAATTTTTCACCGTGGAAAAATTTCAAATTTCCACTAGCTTTTTGGGGGAGAAAATAAAAATGTATTTTTCTTCACTCGAAAGATGATATTTTTGTCGAGTCCAGTTTTGTTTTTGAGGAGAGTATACGTATATATGTGCGCGGGCAAAATGGGCGCAAGAGAATTATGACGCGAAACTACACTCGAATGAAAACGTAAAAGGGACTCTCTCCTGAGTTTTCGTAGACTCCCGCACACGCGTTTTTCTTTTCTCCCTTTTCTTCTCTGTTTTTCTTTTTTTTTTTTGCGGGGGATTCGCCCCGTAATGGAGAGGGGGAGAATGACGGAAGATTGGTGGTGGTTGGAAAGGAGGGAGGGGGGAATCAGAAAACGAGGGGTTGGGTTCGGGGTGCGCTGACAGCTCGACGCTCTCGTCCATTTCAAAACTCGACGGGAGGATACGCTTCTCTGCACACATTCACAAATACAGTGAAACGAAATTCATACGCACTTACACATATAAACTTATATTCTACTCATACTTTCACATATACATATATTACGTGCAAATACACATATAAGTATTTTCACATATAAATGCACATGTACATGTTTTCACATATAAGTGCACATGTACGTACACATGCGCATATAAGTACACATGTACGCATATTCACATATAAGTACGCACATGTACGTATATTCACTTATAAGTACACATATACATAATATTGACATATAAAATCACATATACACTCATAAATACGATTATTCACATATACACATATGAATACGCATATACACATATAAAGACGTATTTTCACATATAAAGACCTATATTCACATATATAGATATAAATATGTATATTCACATATAAAAGCACATAAACACATATAAATGCACATATACACATATAAATACGTATATTCACATATAAAAGCACATATACACATATAAATACGTATATTCACATATAGATTCACATACACACATGTGTGCACATATACACATATCTATGCGCATATACATAAAAATTCACATATAAGTTCACATATACATTTATTCACAGCTGTATTGTGTGACAGCGTGTTGTCCGTCCCTCTTTTTCTTCCACCGTAACGTCACACGCGAGCACACATCGAATGGCTTCTCACTCCATTTTGCCTCTTTTTTTCTATCCCCCTCTCACTCGTTCCTTTTTTCTTCTCTCTCTCTCTCTCTCTCTCTCTCTCTCTCTCTCTCTCTCTCTCTTTCTCTCACTCACGCTGGCTATACGTCTCTCTATTCCGTGGTGCGTTGCTCGTCACTTTTGTGAAGCTTCGTTTTCTGTCTTCACCCGCAGAGTCAGAAGCTCGCACTCTTGACACGCAGACTTGCGTCTCATACACGTTTTTCGCGAAGCGAGTCAGAAAAAAATATTTACGCGCGGGAAATTTTAAAAACAACAACAATTTGTGATGTAACAATTTTTTTTTTCGGTTGTTTTTTTATTTGAATTTAGTTTTTTTTTCTGTAGTGAAAGTGTGATATTATGAAGGTACGAAAAAAAAATCGTGTGCGGATGTGTTTATTGGAAAAATTTGCACATGTGCGGTGTTTTTTTTGAGAAAGAGAAATGTGACATTGGTATGAGGGTCACGTGGTTCTTATCGCATTGTTTGTAACTGTCAGTGAATATGTTTATAATAGTTGGGAATAAGTATTACGAGGAATTGAACATTGTGTGTTAGTTTTGTGCTGTGGATAATTGGCACCTGTATGTATGTAATTGGCATTGTTTGCAGTCACCATATGCTTCTTCACTCACACGTTTATGATAAGAGCGACAACATGCCAGGCAGACGGTAATTACCGACTTTGTGCCAGGTCTAGCTTATATGCACGTCTGGCTTATGATATCCATTTACAATGATAATTAGTTTGATAAGAATTAAGAAGAACCCAATATGCAAGCATATTTGTGTTTGCGAGCATTATTTATAAGGAAAACTGTCATCAATATAGTTTGATTAATTATTAGACATTGAATCTTTGTATTGAGCCAGTTCGAAGATTGTGAAACTTGGAATTAAGGATCTTTTGCTAAATATGATGATGAAGCACCCATCAGTTAATTTTGGAAATTAAATTTTAAAGTTAAATGTTTTTTTATGAAGCTACAACATGCACCTTTATTATTATGTTGGTTTTGAACAAAAAATATTTAACTTTGAAATTTAATTTACAAAATTAAGTGATGATTGGTGAAAACTTTCAGCTTCATATGATGATGAACTGTTAATTAAATGCTGATGAGAACATTAATCATGATGTGCAAAATTTAGTGCCTGTAAAAATCCGAATTGAACATCTTCTGCTGATGAACTAATCCTGATGTTGTTGTTGGATTTTGAGGATATATGCTACGAACGCGCATGTATAATGAATCAAAAATTTTTGATTCCGAACCGCATCAAAATCCGTCCCTTCTCAAAGTATTTTTGATCATTTTGGAAAAACAGAACACTAGGATTACTATAAGATATACTTCTGGTGTATCTACTATAATGGACGTTCCTTAATTTTTTATACTTCTGAATATTCTTTTCCGGAGTCTGTTATAGCTTTTCCCAAATGAATTTGAAGTTGCAGCAAAGACAACATTTTGCTAATATTTTAAACATTTCCTGAACCTTCATATTATATAAAGTAAATATTAGCTTAATATTCACAAACTTTTCTCTTTAAATGTTAAATAACAATGTGGATCAAATTGATACCCAAAATTTGAACCTAAAATTATGATTTGATCCAGATTTTCTTGGATCAATTACCAAAAGTTTATCAAATACTAAAACTATGCGGATTAAATTATGATTTGATCCACATTGTTTGGTATCAATAACCAAAAGTTTATGTTAAATACCAAAAATTTGGGTTAAATTAAGACTTTATCTACATTTTTTGCTATCAATTACCAAAAGTTTATTACATACCAAAAATTGAGATCAAATTTTGATTAAATCCAAATTTTTTGGTATCAATTCGTCTGAGTATAAAAAATGATTGTTTAGTAAAAGTGATTTAACAAAATTGTAGTTTGCTTAAAAGCGGGAAATGTGGATAATAACGTGTAAAGTTAGAGATTTTCCAAAACAGAAGGACGTTTGTCTTCTCGTAAGAGTGGAAGTCGGAGACAAATATCCCACTAAGTACACTACCGCACACACGTTATCTTCGCCATAAGATCTTAAACGTGTGTCGGTTTTAGATGTTTTAGTAATGGACCACCGCTGGTCGCGTGGAACTCGAATTCTCCAGAGAATCTGTTATATTGGTAGCCAAGGACACCGGGTCTCCTCTTCATTTACCTTATATACCTGCCGCCGTCAGATAATACAATTGTCTCGCCTAATAATGTCATAGACTGTCTTCATTTTCTACTTTTTCTTCCACTTTTCTTTTTTTCTTCTATCCTCATTTTTTCTCTTTCTTTTTTTCTTCCTTCCTCTTTTTTCTCTTTTCTTTTTTTTCTCTCCTTTTTTTTCTCTTTTGTTTTTTCTCTTTTTTCTCCTTTTTTTCGCCCCTAAAAGCAACCGAATATTTCGGACATCTGACAAAAAAAACTGAATCCGTATACATCTTAAAACCAAACGGATTGAAAAGTACAGAACAGTCTATTAAAAAGTGTCAAATTGAGACAAAGAAGCAAATCAAAATTGTTGCTTCGCAACACTTTTGATTCGTTTTTTGTCTCAATTTGCGATATCCTTGGAAAAGCTGTGAGTGTTATAACTTAAAAGTATCAAATTGATACGAATTGAAACCAAAAATGTGGATAGAATCAAAAATTGATATAAATTTTTACTATCAATTTGATACATTTTAGTATCAATTGGATACATTTTAGTATCAATTAGATACATCTTAGTATCAATTAGATAAATTTTAGTATCAATTAGATAAATTTTAGTATCAATTAGATACTTTCCAAAAAACTATATGCTAAATGCGAATTCAGTCAAAAATGGGTCAAATTTATAGATTTAAGTCTCAAAAGTGAACTGTCAATAAGATTTTTATCTCAAAGTGCACATGGACCTCGGAAGAAAGACCGTAGGATATCCTACAGGGAAATTCAGGGACATATACTGTTTTCTAGTTTTTGGGTATTCGGGGTAAAAAAAAGACCTGAAGTCTATTTCTAAAGAAAGGCGAACCTTGAGAGAAAGAAAATTAACAGATTTTTCGAGGACGTTTCTTTTTTCTCACAATTGCGCCTTGTTTTCCTTTTCTCCCCCCGAAAAACGAGATTTAACGAAACAGGGGTTCAAGATTTGTTGCGGGAGTAGCAATTCGCGGTTTTTGGGAAAATAGTGATGCTCTGCTGCGTTTGTGATTTACGCGAAAGTTTTAAGGGGATGGTTTGAGAGAATGAAGTTCAGCGGCGCGGGGAGACAGTATATATAGTATGGAATGGTCTCTGCGCGCGGAAAAGCGAAAGATGGTGGGTCATAGGTTAAACGTGAACATTATGGCTCGTCGCCACAAATTCGCAAGAAGCGTTTTCTTTACATTTTCCCTCTATTCACTTTTTGCTTTTTCAATTTTCTTTTCTTTTCGAATTTTACAGAATTTACCGCAAAGATTAAATTTCTCTTATTTTGAAATTAGGCCAAAATTTGTAAAATTTAGGTCTGACCTAATTTCTCCTTTTTTTGCCTTTGCGATTTTAACTTTTACTTTCACTTTGATTTTCAATGTCAAAATCAAAGTCAAAATCAAAGTCAAAATCGAAGTCAAAATCATAGTCAAAATGAAAGTCAAAATGAAAGTCAAAATTAAAGTCAAAATTAAAGTCAAAATCAAAGTCAAAGTTAAAATCAGAGACAAAGTCAGAGTGAAAATGAAAGTCGAAGTCAAAATCGAAGCGAAAGTCAAATTTTGAAAATCGCAGAGTGGAAAGGAAATCAGAGAAAAAGAGTGAAACTTTCTTTCCGTAAAAATCAGGAAAATTGTAAAATACCCCTAAGCGAAGGACAATTTATAATAAAAGTAATAAAACAACAAATAAAAACAGCAATTACAGTAAGAATTCTAACCTACATAATCATTATAACAGTGATTATAGAAAGTCCACACATGACAAACGGTTTTCCGATTACAATAAAATACCGATTTCTTATGTTGATAAAAATAAAATCGTTCCGCGCATTTTCTTTCTTTTTTTATTTTGAATTATTATTCCGATACAATAACAATTCATCGAATTGGTATATATAGTGGATTTCATCATACAAATTAGAATCTATTATGCAAATTCATGTTGCGTAATTTACATTCAATTAAATTCAGAAGCTTTGAGAGTAAATCTTCAATTTATAGAATCGTGCGGATTTGCCTTGAGAGTTTTGTGTGTTTGATAATTTAGGGATTTTCAAATTATAAGAGCGAAATATTATGCGTTATTCTTTGCTCATTAAAAATTTGTCTCATCTTTTTGCTTTATTTTCATTTTTCGTCCTCACTTTTAGAGAGCAATAAGTGTGTGTATATATGATATATCCTGTTGCGTCGCGCGCTCGTTTTCCTTGGAATATTTTAACTCTACGACAAAACAAGTTTTTTTTTAATATATATATATATACTTATTGTGAAAATGCGAATCTTGACTTCTTAACCGTACATTGTTGCTGGTTGGATTCTTTTTCTGTATATTTTCTGTACTTTCTGCACTTTCTGCACTTTCCGTACTTTCTGTATACTTACTGTACTTTCTGTACTTTCTGTACTTTCTGTACTTTCTGTACTTTCTGTATTTTCTGTCTTTAAAGTATTTTCTGTATTTTCTGCATTTTCAGTATTTTCTGATTCAGTATTTTCTGTATATTTTCTGTACTTTCAGTATTTTCTGCCTTTCAGTATTTTCTCAGGGTAGTCACATATCAGTAAAGTTAGTAAAGTCAGGAAAATGTCAGGAAACCAACATTTTTGCCAGTAAAATCAGGAAAATGACAGGAAAAAAAATTTTTTTCAGAAAAATTAAGAAAATTGAGACTTTTTTCGACTTATTTTCAAAAATTGCGACTTTTCGCCTTTTCTTCTAAATTTTGCAGCAAAATACCACATTTTTTTTAGTAGAAAATACAACTTATAACGATTTTTAAAGTGCGAAAAATAACTATAAGTAAATCTTTCAAAAATTATTTTTCAATCACCTTTTCGAGACATAATTTTCTCAAATATATAATTATCTACTGTAATAAAAATTTTTTTGAATAATTGAAATTTTCTAAAATTTTATTGAAAATAATTAATTTTTTTCAAGTATTTTTGTTACAACTTTGGAAAATCAACTTTAAAAGAATTTTAATTGCAAATTTTGAAAATATAATTGAATTATCAAAAATGTTAATAAAAAATCTTTAAATGGAAAATTAAAAAATGAAAATTAATCAAAATTAGCTTCTAATTTTTTAAATTCCAATATTGTTTGGAAATTTTTCAATTGTATATATGTATTTAAAAAACATCTTTCAAAAATTATTAAAAAATATTTTTAACAAAAATTAATTGTAAGACTTTCTTTATTATAATTTTTTGAAAATATTTTACTTTAACAATTTAAGAAAAAAAAACACGGACAGTTACAAATATTATAAAAAATTGAGTTTTCGTATTTAAATAATTGAATTCTAGAAGAACTTTCGAAAAATAATAATAATAATAAAATAATTATTGATTTAGACAAGTAGTTTAGTTGAAAATTGTAGAAAATAATTAAATTCACGTAGAGTTATAATTATAATTTTTTAGAAATTATTAAAATTGAAAAATTTTACTTATCATCCGTAAACTTTCATATTTTCCTGTAAAAAGAATTTTGTCAGGAAAATAATTTTAACGTCAGTAAACCGTCAGGGAAATGTCAGGAAAATTGATAAACTGAAAATTGTGACTATGCCTGTTTCTTTATTTTCTGTTTTTCCATTATATTTTCTATATTTTCTGTACATTCAGAATTTTCTATATATTTTCTGTGTCTTCAGTATTTTCTCCATTTTTTGTACTTTCAGTATTTTCTATATCTTTTCTGTATTTTCCGTACTTTCAGAATTTTCTGTATTTTCTGCCTCTTTAGTATTTTCTGTATTTTTTGTACTTTCTGTACTTTCAGTATTTTTTGTATTTTCTTTATAATTTTGTACCTATAAGATAAATCTTCCTTTTAAACCTTTTGACTAAATTTTTAAAAATTATCCTACATTTGAACCATATTTTTGACCGAATTAGTCCTAAGAGTATGATTTTGAATCTTAAAATTGACTGAACTTACTTTCAAGGCTTAAAAATAGTCTAATTTTTAATCATTTTGGGTTTAAGATATATAAACGGTACATTATACACTTTTACCCCATTCTTTCATTTTCTTTTCTATTATAGTTACAATATTTTTTGTAGACTTCTATTTTTTGTTATTTCATTCCTTGTCCGCATTTATGTTTGCATATATTTTTATATTTTTCTATTTGTATATTTTTATATTTGCCTATTTGTATACATTTTTATATTTTATTTTCCCATTTTTATATTTTCACAGGTTTTCTAAGGATATCGTAAATTGTGACAACACAGGAAAAAAGAAGTGTTATTTTAACACTTAAAGTAGTGTTAAAACAATACGCAACATTTTTAACCGACACTGTGTGATCTTAACACTTCATTAGTGTTAAAATAACACTAGAGTGTGTTAAATTAACACTAGAGGGTGTTAAATTAATATACATTTTTAATGCGGTTTAAATAACACAAAAATTGTGTTAAAATAACACCATCTGAAAAGTACACGCAACAAATTTAACACATATTTTTTTCTGTGAAAAAACAAATCAAAAGTGCTGCGAAGCAACATTTTTGATTCATTTTTATCTCAATTTGCAATATCCTTAGAAAAACTATATTTCCATTTGTCTATTACTATATTTTTCTATATTTGCGCTTATTATATTCTGAAATCCGAGGTCTAAGCTTTCTAATAATGAATCGAACCAGTTTTTCCTTTTTTTTATTTTTCTTTTCTTTTTTTTGTTGTTTTTTTGTGTTTTTTTTAAAGAGTTGTATAAATCATGTTTGTGGTCGACATATACTGGTTATATGTATCAATATAGATGGGGTAAAAGGGTGAGGGAGAGGCGAATGTGTGTTATGTGTTACATCGGTATGAATGGAACGCTTTTGCGGAGGCAGCAGTAGTAGTAGTAGTAGTAGTCTTTATGCTTGCGGTTAGGTGATATATTTATTGCCGATCGAACCGTTATCGGCACGCGATTCATTTTGCGGATAATTATTTATTCACTCACAAACGCCATGTATACACTTTTACCCCGTAACTTCTTCTTTCCATTATACTCCCCGCGTTTTATACTTTTATGCGGATCAAATTTTTCCTTCCGTGAATTTAACACACCCAAATTCTCACCTCTTAAAATTTTCCCTTCTTTTAATTTAGAAATCTGCTCTTATCAAAAATCTTCTTTCTAGTAAGACTACAGTTTTTCTAAGGATATAAAAATTGAGACAAAAAACGAATCAAAAAAGTTGCAACATTTTTGATTCGTTTTTTGTCTCAATTTTGATATTCTTAGAAAAGCTGTGAGATCAAATATTGTTGTCCCACTTTTAGAGGAGATTTAGGAATTAAGAGGTGACAGTTTTAATTATAAGTGATGAGGATTTATTATACGGTATTTTATCTAAAAACATACGAAAATAAAGGGAGACGAATATAATTGAAAATTATTTTAACCCTGGCGGATTTTCATGGCAAGTTAATTTTTTCGATTTTCCAGAAGTTTGGGTTCTGATTTAATTAAGAATCAACTGGGGTATATAAACCGTGAGCGTACCAAAAAGTTTTCGATATTGGGTTTATATTGGATCGGAGAGGGCTATGTCCTTCGTTCTGGGAACAAACTTTCAGAAGCCGAGGGGTAAAGCTATTCCTTTGTTCGGGAACATCGGATGTGCTTTCCTCCCACACGCTCCCTTGAATTTTCCGAGGATACGGGCTATATATATATATATATATATATATATATATATATATATCGCGACGTTTCCCTGTTGTGCCTGAATCGAGAGAGTAGAGCCGCGACCTTTGTGTTCTTGTCAAGTTGTCAAACTACCCCACCCGATCTTTACCCTGGATCCAATAGCAAACCTCACCTCTCCTCTACTTCAACCCCTGTCCCTACTCCCCACTCTCTTTCCTCTCTCTGTCTCTCTTTCTCTCTCTTTCTCTTCACTTCATCCCTCGTCAGGGATCGAATTCTCGATTTACGAAGTCCCTACCCTCCATTTTTTCGTAGAACGTGCCATGCTGGGAAAAACGCCCTTTGACACGCGAGTTAGGGGACCTCCTTATTGGAAGACAGCTGTCGATGGACAAGATTTTTTTTTCATTACAAAAACGCCATTTTTTTTTTTTTTTTGAAAAATTTTTTTTTTTTGTTGGAAATTTTTATACCTATTCAAAAAAGGCTTTTTTTGTTTGAAAAAAGAATTTTTTATATTAGCAGTCGATTTTTTCTAGGCATCACACTTTTCTTAAAAGTATCAAATTGATATTAGTAAAGTCAGGCTCATCTACTAAAACCTATACTATTTACTAATTTTTTACAATTTGTTACTATTTGGATACTATTTTAGATTTATGACACTAAAAGCCTATTTTTCTTTATTTTTAGGATAAATTTGCATTACTTTAAATTCGCTGATAGTTGAAAAAAAATTCTAAAAATTGAAATAAAATTCTTTAAAACGATTCAACTATTTTCAAAAACTTTTCGACAATGAACGATTTTCAATATCTATACAATTTTAATAAAATTCCTCAAAAGATTTTTGATAAACTTCTTCGCAAACATTCAATTTTTTATAAGTAATAAAATCTTCACAGAAATTAAATTATTTTTTTAAAAAATTGATATAATCTTGAATTCTTCCTTTAATTCTGCGCAAGAATATTCAATTATTTTTACAAATAATAAAATTTTTCACGAGAATTTTCAATTATTTAAAAAGAAATGAATAAAATTTGTCGCAAGAATTTAATTATTTTTATAAATAATAAAATTTTCCACAAGAATTCAATTATTTAAAAAGAAATAAATAAAATTCTTCGCAAGGATTCAATTATTTTTATAAATAATAAAATTCTTCACAAGAATTCAATTATTTTCCCAAATAATAAAATTTTTCACGAGAATTCAATTATTTAAAAAGAAGTAAATAAACTTCTTCGAAAGAATTCAATTATTTTCATAAATATAATAAAATTCTACACAGAAATTAAATTACTTTTTTAAAAAATTAATATAATCTTGAATTTTTTTAATTCTTCACAAGAATTTAATTATTTTCATAAATAATAAAATTTTTCACGAGAATTCAATTATTTAAAAGGAATTAAATAAAATTCTTCGCAAGAATTAAATTAATTTTTTATTAATAATAAAATTATTCTCAGAAATTCAATTATTTTTTAAAAAATTGATAAATTCTTTAATTTTTCATAAGAATTCAATTATTTTCCCAAGTAATAAATTTTTTTTACGAAAATTCAATTATTTAATAAGAATTAAATAAAATTTTTCGCAAGAATTCAATTATTTGCATAAATAATAAAATTTTTCTGAGAAATTGAATTATTTTTTAAAAAGTTGATAAATTCTTTATAAGAATTAAAATTTAAGAAACATTCAATTATTCAATATATTATTTATATTTTTGTATTTAAATAGTTGAATTTCAGTTGAACTTTCTAATAAGAATTGATTTAAAAACGAATTTCAATTGAAATTTTAGATAATAATTGAATATTAAAAGCGTTATAGTACAATTTTTTTAGAAATAACTGAATTTTAAAAAATTATTAAATTAAAATCGTTGAAAATTTTAATTGATATTGTAAAACTGAAATAACGTTTAAATTTTTACTTTCCCGTGTGGAAAAGTGAGGTGGGCCCACGGTGGGTCCCAGGTGGGCTTCCCAGGTTCTAGGTGGGTCCCAGCAGGGATGGCCCAGGTGGGCGATTCCTTGGCTTGTAACGGTGAATCCAGCCACAGCCCACCTAGGAAAAATCCAGCTGGGGCCCATAGATTTAGTTTTCATTCAAATTAATGAATAAATTGTTTATTAATAACAAATAAGTCGAATTATAAATAAATAACGTTATTATTTAACGATTTTTACTTTTTTTAATGAAATTGTGACCAAAAGCAAATTCATAAATAATGTTAGCATATATATGGGAATTAATATATATCCTTTCATTCATAAATTAAAAATTTATAAAAAAATTAGAAATTTGTTAATTAAATTATTAAACGGTATATATAATCACTAAATTGCATACTTATACGAATACAATGCAGAAAAATCGGAATAAACGCAAACCTAAGAAACAAATAAAATTTAACGCACGCGGGGATTGAACCTACGACCTACGGACTACTAGACTAACGCCCTAACCACTATACTACGGAGACTAACTACTGAACACCGACGTTTTATTGTCAGTGACTTGTTGATCTGCTGTAATGATTTAATAAAGCACTTACTGACACGAATACACCGTAACAAATAAATAGTTTAATAATAATAATAACAATATTATTAATGTAATAATAAACGATAAATATTCTTAAAATAATATTTATATTATTATGAAAAAAATATATCAATACATTTTTATTAAAAATGTGTTTTTTATTGTTTACAATCATTATAAACATTAATTTGTTGGTCTAAAAAAAAAAATTTTTTTTAGTTTGGACTTAGAAATTTTTACTAATTAATTATGTGGACATTACATAAAAAAAATATTGTGAATACATTTTTGTTAAAAACACGTTTTTTCTTAATCTAAGTCATTATAAACATTAATTTTTTGTTGAAAAAAAAATTTTTAGGTTTGGACTTAGAAATTTTTACTTATATAATTATTGATGTGGGTCCTCAAAAACTGGGAAGCCCAGGTAGGGCCCAGCTCACGCCCACTTATAATATTATTTCGCCTGACCGGAACCCACCGTGAGTGGGTCAATAGACAAACTCTAAAATGCTTCCGTAAAATGTTAACATGTTTGTCAATTGTCAATTCATGTACGAAGATGACCATAATTACATCAAAGTTTTATTATTAAATGTTAAAGAAAAACTAAACTATTTAATAATTTTCACTGTAAACGATTTTTGTTATTATATATAATAAATTTTACTAATGTTATATTGCAGTCGTTATTGTTTAAATAAATAATTGTTGTTAATTAGTAACTCCTGACACTAGCTTCCAGAAAGATGCAGTTTTTTTCTAATTTTGCAATTAACTAATTCGAACCACATGAAATAAAAATAATTTAAGGTTTTAACAATTCAAAAATTGTTTAAACAAATGATTGTTGTTATTTACTAATTTTTGACACAAAGCACCTAAAAAAATGCAGTTTCTTTTTAATTTTATATTTAACTAATCTGAAAAGTATGAAATAACAGTATTTTATGATTTAAACAGTTCAGAAATTGTTTAAACAAATAATTGTTATTGTTTATTAACTTTTAATACAAACAATCCAGAAACTTGCAGTTTCTTTCTAATTTTACAATTACTACTACTCTGATTAACTAATTGCAAAATAAGAAAAAACTTCATTCTTCTAGATGCTATGTGTCAAGAGTTAGTAAATAACAACAATTATTTGTTTAAACATTTGATAAATTGTTAAAATTAAAATCATAAAACATCCGAATGATTTACTATTTACATTAGTTAATTGCAAAATTAGGAAAAAACTGCAAGTTTCTAAGTTATGTGTATCAAAAGTTAATAAATAACAACAATAATTTGTTTAAACAATTTCTTAATTGTTAAAACCATAAATTATCTTTATTTTATGTTGTTCGTATTACTTAATTGCAAAATTAGGAAAAAAATTGCAAGTTTCTAAGTTATGTGTATCAAAAGTTAATAAATAACAACAATCATTTGTTTAAACAATTTCTGAATTGTTAAAACCATAAATTTTCTTTATTTTATGTCGTTCCTATTAGTTAATTGCAAAATTAGGAAAAAAAATTGCAAGTTTCTAAGTTATGTGTATCAAAAGTTATTAAATAACAACAATTATTTGTTTAAACAATTATTAAAATGTATTAAAAACCGTTATACCTTGATGAGTTAATTATTAAATAAATAAATTCAGCTGGAACAACTTTAAAATTTCAATAAAACTAAATGTCTGTTAGTGTAGTACAATAAAAGTTTATAATTATTGACAATAATAAATTGTTTAAAATAATAATGATTATTATTATTATGAATTAATTGTAGAATGATTTATTGTGAATAGTTATATTTAATTTTCAGACTTTTTCTATTATAATGTTAATATTTTTATGAAAATGGGAAGCCCAGGTGGGGCCCAGCTGGCTCCCAGTTTTTAACTGGGCTAACTTGGGCAGATTTCCACACGGGTTGAAAAATTATTAATTTATTTTCTTCATTCCTGTCAAGAATTTAAATTAAATTTTATTAAATAATTTTATTTGTTTACTTTTAAAAATTACTTTGAAATACAATTGTATTTTTTAGGATAAAAATTCAGAAAATAATTAAATTTTTAAAAAAAGAATTAAAGTTCTCAGCAAGATTGAAATAAAAATAAATATTTTTTGATTGAAATCAGGAAAAAGTCAGTGAAATACTGAATCAAATTTTTGTGAATCGACTAAAATGATTTTGTTTATTCGTTAAAATAAATTTTCTATAGCTACTTTTTTAATATACTTTTTTCATAGTATTAAAGCTACTTTTTGATACTTTTCAAAAATTAATTATTGACTATGTGAAGCGTGTAAAGTGTATCAATTTGATACAAAAATTTAGATCAATTTTTTGTTTGGTCCACATTTCGATACTATAAAGAGTATCAGTTTGTTATACCAAAATGTGAATCAACTAAATAATTGATCTAAATTTTTGTATCAAATTGATTCACTTTAGTATCAATTTGATACTATCTAGAAAAGTGTGGATGTCAAATTGAGACAAACAATGTATCAAAACGTTGCTTCGCAACTATTTTGATAATTTTTTTTCTCACTTCGATACCCTTAGAAAAATTCTGAGATAAAAAAAAATTTGAAAATGAATCATTACCACTATATGCAAAAAAAATAATTATCAGGAGAAAAAAAATTTATCTTATTTGTAAGGAATAAATTCGGTGTCAATATTATTATGAGAGGGGGCTGAAGATGAGTTTTCTAAAAAAAAATTTATACAGTCATAGAGAGAGAGAGAGAGAGAGAGAGAACGAATATATAAATGTCAAAAGTGTAACGAATTAGATTTTCGTTGACCCTTTACGTATCCACCTATATTATATATATAGATAGACAAATAGGGCTAATCAAATGAAGCATCGACTTGACTCAGAATGGGGATTAAGCGAGGAGGGCAACATTATTCATGAGAGAGGAATAATCAAGTGAATTGAATGTACAGCAGGTCATGTTAACATTACTGTAACAAGAATAATAGAATGTGAGATATATTTAATTTTCCTACTTAATAAAATTCTTCCTAAAATAATTCAAATTGGGAAAAGTTGGAAAATATATTTTTATTATTAAATTATTTTATTTTATAATACTAATATATTAACCCCTTCACTGTGTTTGACGTCTATAGACTGTAATAAATATAATAATATATGATGAATGTCAATGACTATTCTAAATTCGCTGAATCCGAATCCTTGGTCAAAATATAAAAATTCAAAATGGCGGCTCCAAAATAGCGACGAAAAAAATTTTTAAGTTTTCAAATTTGTCCATTTAGAAGTCGCTATTTTGAATTTTGGTCAAAATGTAAATATTCAAAATGGCGGCTCCAAAACAGCGACGAAAAAAAATTTAAAGTTTTCAAATTTGACTATTTAGAAGTCGCCATTTTGGATTTTTGAATTTTTTTTTTAGTCCCAAAATAGCGACGAAAAAAATTTTTAAGTTTTCAAATTTGACTATTTAGAAGTCGCCATTTTGGATTTTTGAATTTTGATCAAAGTTTGAATTCAGGGATCCAAAAAAAATTAAGAATATCATATTTAAATAAAAGAAAGAAAGGGGGTCTAACTCTAACTATGTTCCCCTACAGTTATAATCATTATAAATATTATTGCTGTTGTTATTAATATTATTATTATTTTTTTATTATTATTATTATTAGGATTATTACATCTAAACACTATAAATTTACTATAAAAAACTTTTTAATTTATAAAATGCGTAATTTTATTTATGTCCGTAATGATTAACATTAATTTCGTATTGTGGATAAACCTTCAAAGGATCTACACCGCAAACGCATAAAACATTTACAATTTTTCTACGGATATTAAATTATGTCAAAAAACGTATCAAAATTGTTGCAAAGCAATAAGTTTTAGAAATACTGTGATTAGAAATCAAATAAAAAAAGAAATTTCCATCTTAGTGCGTACAGCATGGAAATTGGGCGGGAAAAGTTATGCGCAAGCGTTGTAGATCCAATAAAGGTTTATCTCCACAATACGAAATAATATAGTGTCAATCGTTACGGATTTAAATAATCCGGATTTAAATTACTCATATATTCGTGTTGAAATTTTCAATTGAATGTACATTATATACTATTAGAAGGATGCGATAATAAATCTTTCCATTTTATTTACACAATTGTGTTAAAATTAAAAACCATAAACTCACGAAATGAGGTTAAAATTATGAAATAGAGAAAAAATCTCATACTTTATATATTATATTATTATAATTTCGATCTACCGCAGAGCGTGAACTCGACCTCACCTTGGATTTTACACAGAGACAGTGTGTGCGCGCCGCTAAACGTTCTCTCTCTCTCTCTCCCCTTTATATAGAGCTATATAAAATGCGCGCGGATATATTTTCGCGATTATCTTGGCACGATATCGAACAACTTTTACATCAACACTTAATGTTACTTCCAGAGTGCTATAGGAGTTCTTTAAAATGAAATTTGCATCTGTAGATTAGTACTTTTTTTATCGTTTTTGAAGTGATTGAAAAAATTATCTATTAACATCGATTACTATTATTATATTATTATTATTATTATTATTATCACTATTATTATAATTATAATTATATTACAATTTCTAAATAAATAAATAATAATAATATATACTTATATTATTATTATTATTATTATTATTATTATTATTATTATTATTATTATTATTATTATTACTAGCGACATATTTCCCGCTCGATCGTTATTATATATTAAAAAAAAATATTCTGAAATTATTTATTGTTTTAAGATTTTTTTTAGCGAGGGAAAAAATTTGTAGAAAAAATAAAATTAAAAAAATTAACTCTCCTTCTATATATGCGTCTAATTAATTTCAGGAAGCGCACGTGGGCTTTCTTATCTTGCGCGAACACAATGTAAAATCCCCACGCGAAAATGATTTCGTGCGTCAACTCTTTTAATTACAATGAAGCTCATTCTCTTGCTGGGCGTCGAAGAAGTGCGTCCCTTGCAAATCGTGTCATGTTTTATTTATGTCTCCATGCTGTACTTACCTATATACTTTGCAATTTTAAATTAATATTTTACGAGCCAAAGAGAGGGAGACGTTCTTAAGAAAAATTATAATATTATAAATTTCTTCCTGGAAATCTGAAAATAATTTTTGTTTCACTTTTATTTTACAGAAAATTGCGACTGAATCGAGTAAATTTTTTTTTATACGAATGTATTATATAATATTTGAATAAGTATTTTCTGATTGGTTGGTGAAATTTTCGGAATTACTATATAGGAACCAATCAGAAAGCGTTTTAATTCCCGCTGCTGCGCATAACTGTGCGCGTAATTTTATATAATTTAACGTTGAATTTAATTCGGAAATTATTCTACAAATTACTGATTTAGAATTTAAAAATGTAATTTGAGAACGATATACAATAATTATAAGGAATTATAATAAGTACTAAATATATAATAATTACATTAAAATAGAAAAAAAATATACGTGTCGCGCTCCGAAGAAAGTTCCTAAAAAGCAAAAAATTTTAGGTTATGTTTAAAATTTTTATATTAAAAATACAGAAAGGGGATCGACTCTCAATGTAAATTACAGATATTGAAGTCTTCATTACATCAAAAATAATTCATAAAAATTGAATTCGGTTTCGAATCAAACACAGAAACTTTTAATTAAGGTAAAATATTACAAACATAACCTTAAAAAAATGTTTATCTTCGGAACCTTTCTTCAGAGCGCGTCATGTATAATAATTAAAATAAATAAAAAATATACAATAAATACAAAATATACAATAATTGTTTTTTACGTCCATCGCTATAAATTTTATAAATTTTTTATTGACCTTTTCTGTGGACTTAAAGGATTATTCTTAAAAGAATCCTTTAAGTCCACAGAAAAGGTCAATAAAAAAATTTATAAAATACAAAATACAATATTTAGAATAAAATAGAAAAAATATACAATAATTACAATAAATATAAAATAATTCAAAATAATTTTAACACGATACTGTTGAAAATAGTATTTTCTAATCTCGTATAACAATCAACAAAAGTTGCTGTCTTCAAAATCCTTTTGTGCTATCCAATTAAATTCTTTAAAAAGTTTCTTTAAAGATCGTTTCCAAGTATTTTGCAAAACTTATTATAAAGTTTTCAGAAGTCTCATCATAAATTTTGTACCAACTTTAATTTTTTTCTTCTATTTAAGACAGACAAGTCTTTTTTTTAATTAATATCGAACAATATTGTTTTCATGTTTTTAACTTAAAAATACAATTTTTTTGTTCCAAATAACAAAATACTTTCGAAAAATTCTAAATACAACCGCATTTATTTATTCATTGGTATCAATTTCAATAGTTTTATTTACACTATTTACTTAAAAAGTATCAAACTGCAACGAATTGCTACCAACAATTTTGGATTAAATCAAAAGTTGATCTAAATTTTTTGTATCAATTTGATCCATTTTGGTATTAATTTGATACTTTCAAGAAAACTGTGTAATTTTTCATCTATTCGTTGCTGCAAGTTTCAAATTTGTTTCTACGGGTCAATGTTGGCAATGTTGCTGCAATTTTAAATACTTTCGGAATTATTTTTTATCATTAGAACTTTTTTATTGGTGAAATTTCTAAAAACAGTAATTTGTGATTATAAGAGTATTTTTAAATAAAAAAAGTGCGCGCCCCACCTTTTCTAGTAGTAATTTAAAGTGAAAGGAGAAGTAAAAATCCATAAAAAAGTAGAAAATAGTTTGGAGTATTTTCTCAGCGTTATATATACATGTACATAGTGTAGAGAAAAAAAAGAAGGTATATAATAGCGAGCGCGGGCGACAAAGATTTAATTAGCGAGGCAACGTCTGTCCAGCTGTTAGCGCGTCAACGATTTTAATTCGAGTCGACGCTTCTGACCGGTGCTTTGGATATAAATTCCCCAGGCAATTATTTTAGCGTTACGGGCGTAGGCTCGACGGAATTTCCGTATCACCATGTATATTGTGTTTGTATATACATATATTTATTTATACGTGTATAGAAGAGACGAAATACGCATCCTTCTCCTATGAACGAAGCCACGAGACATACGGCGGGCGAAAACTTGAGGGTGAGTTCGGCTTTTCTCTCGCGACGAACAGAGAAAGAGGGAAGAAAAGAGAAAAATAGAGGAGAGAGAGAGAGAGAGACAGAGAAAGGAAAAAAGAGAGAAGAGAGCGAAAGAGAGAGAGAGAGAGAGAGAAAGAGAGTTGAGAGCGATTCTTGGGAGTTTGATTTACGGGGTGGCGTCAAAACTTTGTACTCCCGTGTCTCTTTGGAGCCGCGAACGCCCTACACGAGAAAATAAAGGCTTCTTGTAATTTTATGCTCTTGCTTTATAAAGAGAAGGAGAGATGGATGTCTAATATTCACCCTCTACTATTTTAGGACAAGAGGACTTTATCGTTTCTCCTTAAAATTAAATTATTTAAAAACAATAATAACGTTTCTATTTTCGAAGCAATAGAGGTTCACAGAAAAAAGTGAGTGTTATTTTAACACTGAATTCGGTGTTAAAAGTGTCTGCATCAAACTTTAGCTCGGAAGTGTTATTTTAACACCGAATATAAGGTAAATTTTCTATTATAGAAAATTTATCCTCACTAAAATTACCCTACCAAAATTTACCCGCATCAAAAACAACACTCGCTTTTCTCTGTGTTTATTGCTAGATTTTGCAAACGCTTTTCCTATTGGGCATATTTTTTTACATTTTTCCCCACTAATTTTTAGATATTTTTTACGAAAAGTTTCCATGGTCCAATGACTATTGACACATTTTTTAGTCCTAAACATTAATTTTTGCCCTTGCCGACATGATTTGCTAAATTTTGAAAATAGTATCATCTAAAAAGAAAAAATACCACACAAGTTGTCGCTCCCCTCCCTCCCTACGTACAAACAATTAAATTAAAAACAAAAAAAATTCCTCCAAGTGAAAAATAACTCGTGAATTGTAATTAATTTACCTCTTGGAAAGCACAAGAAACCGTGTTACGCTTCCTATAATAAACGTATATATACAATTCGAAGGGTACGCGACGTCACGCCTTGTTAAATCAGAAATCGTAATATATATACTGTACACTCTCTGCACTGTTACTCGAATACACACTAATGGATGCAAGTTGAGCAGTGCAACACTTCTCATCTACATAATTCTATTATAACACACTACTGTTTAATTTAATTACACTTTTTACCAAGGGGCTCTTTTTTTTCCTTTTAATTTATCATCCGTTCATTCTCATACCTTAGAAAATTAACTTCATTCCTAATTGGTTGTAAAAAGCAAAAAAAAAGAAAATAAAAAATTACCGATTCATGTCTCTGCTTTTTATGTGCGTATATATTTATTTTATTAGTCTATTTGTTAAGTTTACACCTGTAGAACAATGAAGAAGATAAAAATTCGAAATTAATAAAATTATTTATTATCATTGTTAATCGCGGTGTAATTTTAATTGTAAATATACGATCTTTCTCCCTTTATATTTATATGATATGAAATTTTATTACAATGGGAAATTAATTACTATATAGAGAAATATAATAATTAGGGGAACGATTTGTTTTCATGGACTCTTTCTTTTACATACGTTCGCAACATGGAAGTGTAAAATTGCTTTTTTATTATAATTTCAAAGCTGATAATTCATAATAATTTTTAATAAGTATTATTTATCGATTTTTTCCAGAATATCAAATATTAATTAATTAGTAATAATTATTACTGACTACAGAGTATTATATTTCTCGATTTTAATATTTCTTAATCTCGATATTATATATTTCACGAAAAATTATTATTATTATTATTATTATTATTATTATTATTATTATTATTATTATTATTATTATTATTATTATAAAAAAATAATAATTAAAAAAAATAATTCAAAAATAATTATTTTTGAAATAAATAAATAATTACTAAAAACTACTGTAATTTTTACTATTAACGTTACTATAAACAATATGAAATTTTATTATAAGCTTTCCTACTATCAGTATTTATTTCTAATTAATGTATGATGATTTGTTTATTACTATAATTAAAAAGTATGCAATTTTTTAGTATAAAAGTACTATTTTAGTAGAAGACAATATTTTTAGTATAAAAAATACTATTTTAGTAGAAAACTGAATATTTTTATTATAAAAAATACTAGTTTAGTAAAAAAAAACTAAATATTTTTCTTATAAAACTACTAATTTTTAGTACAAAAGTAGTACTTCAGCAGAAAATACTATATAATTTTTCATATAAAAGTATTATTTTAGAGAAAACTACTGATTTTTATTAAAACGTACCTTTTTAGTATAGAAAACTAATAATTTTCAATGCAAAGTACTATTTTAATTTAAAAAACTACTAATTTTTAGTACAAAAGTACAATTTTAGTAAAAAAAACAACTAATTTCGATACAAAAGTACGATTTTAGTAAAAAAACTACTAATTTTTAATACAAAAGTAGCTTTTTAGTAGAAAACTACTAATTTTCAGTGCAAAGTACTATTTTAGTTTTAAAAACTACTAATTTTTAGTAGAAGAACCTATTTAGTTGGAAACTACTAATTTTCAGTACAAAGTACTATTTTAATTTAAAAAACTATTAATTTTCAGTACAAAAATACTATTTTAGTAAAAATACTACTAATTTTAGTACAAAAGTATACCATTTTAATAAAAGGTCTACTAATTTTAGTACAAAAGTACCATTTTATTAAAAAAAACTATTAATTTTCAGTAGAAGCGTACCATTTTAGTTAAAAACGACTAATTTTCAGTAGAAAAATACTATTTTAGTAAGAAACTACTAGAAACCAACTAATTTTCAGTAGAAACGTATACTAGTTTAGTAGAAAGTGTTAATTTTCGTATAAAAAGTACTATTTTTGTACGAAGCTTTTTGTTTTAGTATAGAAATCTACTCCTTTTTTAGTACAAAAGCACTAAATTTATTAGAAAACTAATAATTTGTAGTAAAAAATAGCTAATTTTATGTATAGTAAAACTTAAAGTATAGTATAATTTATGAATTATCAATTTTTCTAATTACGTTAATCATATATTAGTCATTACAATATATGAACCCGTTGAAAGGACGCATAAATTTTCAAAAACACATTTTCTAATTATCAGGTAGATATTATTATTTTCAAATAATTCGAAAGTGGCGAGCAAGTATAAATGAGCAATATGCGTTTCTATAAATTATATTCTTGTACGAATTAGGGAGTTCATAAATCACAAGTTTTCCTTCTGACACTTCAAGTGACCGTAATAATCTTCACTTTCTTTAGATTAGTACAGTATACCAACTTGAAATTGCTTTGAAAACAAATCGTCCTTGGCAATAGTTCAGATCCTGTCATAGAATAAAATGACAAGCCATCCTGAGCACATGATATTTTTGGCAATCGCTTTTGCTACTATACACTTCTCGATAATGCAATGTGCTAAATTCAATAAAATTTTATTTTTTGGTCGGCTTTTTTTATTTTTACTGAAATGGCTTGTAGTACTAAAATTTTATTATTTATTTGGTTTTTGTTTTTACTGTAACAATAAGAGGGTTTGTATAGTAAAAAGGTCAGTACTTAAAACTGTATTATTACATTTTTTTACACTTTACTTTTTCTTCGTATGGTTTTTAATTTTACTAAATGGGTTATAGTACTAAAATTGCATTATTTATTTGGTTTTTTGTTTTTACTAACCGGGTTAGTAGTAAAAAGGTCAGTACTTAAAAAAAATTTTTACTTTTTTTTAGTTTACTTTTTCTTTGTTCGTTTTTTATTTTTACTAAAAGGGTTAGTACTTAAATTGCATTATTTAGTAAAAAGGTCAGTACTAAAAAACTATATTTTCGTTAGGATTTTTATTTTTACTAAAATTGCATTATTCGTTCGATTTTAGTAAAAATAAAAATCCTAACGAAAAAATAGTTTTTTAGTTAAAAAGGATTTTAGTCTAAAAGGATCATTACTTAAAAATAAAAATTTGGTTCTAAAAAGGTCAGTACTAGAAGGATCAGTACTAAAAGGGTCAATACTAATAAGATCAGTACTTGAAAGTTAAGTACCAAAAGTGCATCAGTACTAAAAAGATCATAACTTGAAACATTTTCAAATCATCTTTTTTGAAATATTCCACCTCATATTCACTGCTGGAAAAAATAAAAGAAACAACTTTTAAAAATGTTTCCCTTCCGTCGGAGTCAAACTGAGAAATTGGTGCAGGTCGTGTCAGTTTTACGGTCATTGGATATAATATTCACCATAGAGCCCTTGAACTTTTCTCCAGAGGCCAAGGTGAAAGCGTTACGTCGTCTTTTGGGTTACGTCAAAGACAGTAGTAGCTCTAGAAATAAAAGCAATTCTACATGGGAGGGCAAAACAGGAATAAAGAGCAAAGCGCAGGTTAAAATTTTACTCACAGATAAATATACTTTTCAAAAATATACTCTACTTTTCGAAACTATGGAATTTTATGGAAGCGTGGAATTTTGCGGTATTGGATTGTGTCACAGTCACAGACACCCTGTGGCGCAATTCACGCAAAAACCAACCTGTCTCTAAATGAAGAGACCCTTTTAATATTATATAAAATCCATTCAATATGCGTAAACGTTTATGCTTTAAATTTATGCAAGTGTAGCATTTCAAATTTGTCCTTTAAACTTTTCAAAATTCAAAGTTGAAAAGAAAAATTTTAGGGCGCCTTTTCATAAATTGATTTTACAAATTCTCAACGGAATGGGTAAACAAGATTTATAATTTTTACAAAACCAATACTTATAAGTTTGTGGTTGTTAGGTTTTTTTGGGGGAGATGAAAGGGAAAAACTGTCAAAATTCAATATTTTTTCGGCGTGGGCAAGAAAAAAAAATGAGGTGTTAAAATTAAATTTTGTAAACATAGTCTACTGTGTGCATAAAGATGATTAATGTTAGGGATGGGAAGTTGATTGATATTTTTATTTCACGCTCTGGAAAAAAGAGGGAAACAGTTCTTCTGTGCGCTTCTTTTTGTATATATATTCTCTGTGAAGGTAAAAATTAATTAGTTTTTAATTTACGGAAATGGTATAAAACTAAAAAATTAATTAGTTTTTAATTTACGTAAATGGTTAAAAATTAATTAAATTACTTTCGTCGTTCTTTCACATGTACGCATATGCACATGTGCACATAAATACACTTATGCACATATACACATATGCACATATACACATATGCACATATACACATGTACACATATACACATGTACACATGTTCACATGTTCACATATACACATGCGCATATGCACAAACAATTATATACATACACATGTGCATATGCACAAAAGACTTGCACTTACGTACATGTGCATATAAACAAGCAATTTTTTTCTAATATACATTTACCAATATACAAAAAACTTACGCATATGCGCATATAAATATACAAATACTTAAATACCAAAAACTCATACACATATACAAATAACTTCACATATACATATGCACATATACTTTTTCCTTAAAGCACATGCGCATATATAAAAATATTACACATGCACATGTGCACATATACTTTTTCTCTAAAGCGCATGCACATATACACATAAACAAAATTTTTACGTATATACAAAAAAATAAGTGCACATATACATATACACAAACACACTAACACATATAAATATAGACAAAAAGCGTAAGCTTTTTGTGTATATTTATACGTGTTAGTGTATTTGTGTGTACTTATATGTGTGAATACATATTATATTGTTTTTCTTTTTGTTATACAAGAAAAAGAAAATTGTTTGGCAGTTGAAAAAGGAAATTTAAATATAAAATTTTGAAGGTTGCATATAAATATAAATCGTTTTCAGTGGTCCTAATTAAGGCGAGCTTGTCTAGAATTTGAACATATTTTGGTATTTAAATCAAAGGAAATGAATTGAAGTCAAAGAGAGTCTTGTGTTGTTTCGTAAGGTTTACAACATTGTCTCTCTCGGTCATTCTATGTTCTTTGACGGAGCGTGATCAAGATATGGAAATCCGCCAACTGTTTACTCGAGCGTCTAAGTCTCCTATATTCTTGTACTTGTGAAGTTGAATTATGCTCTCGCTATTTTATGGGAATGGAGTTCATGTAAATTGGAAAAGGCTGAATTATGGTCATTGTTTTCACTTATATACATTAGGGTCAAGGACATGAATTCCAAATTTTTTTTTCTTTTTACTCTCAACTTGCATTCAATTACACAATTTTCATATATTCATCTTCTTTATTTTTTTTTTCGATCGAACAAATTCTTTCCAACGCATAGAAAAATTACGAAAAAATACCCTATTAAAAAATAAATAAAGAAGTAAAATAAAAAAGTAAACGAAAAATATTAAAAAGTTAATAAAAAAAAAGTATTCAATAAACCGTGAAAAGTACAGAAAAGATAAAAAAAAACTATAACAATTTCTACGTGTTGAGTATATTTCTTCCTCTTTTCGACAAGAGATTCGCAATTTTATTGTCATAGCGTCAGAGGGATAACGTCAAAAACAAGGAAATCGATAAAATTTGTATATAAAAATTGCTGTTATGCAAAATAAAAAAAAATTTTTTTTTTATGTCGTTGACGCGCGATAGAGCGTAAAAATTAAATGACGTAAGCTCATGTATAGATTCGTTTATCTCGCTTCAATTGCCGCCAGCATTTGCCTCCCGAACTTCGATTATGCTGATTGACCACTCTGTTTCAAATATTACAACTGATTACATGTTACATGTCGTGTTACAGATTGCAAACTGACACTGATACGATAGCAATTTGTATTAAAAAAAAACAAAAACAAAAAATTCTGATAGAAAAATGAAGATAAATGAGGATCGTTATAGTTTCATTATATATAATAATCTTCCAGGAACATATTTTTTTAAAATTACTCAATTTTTTTCACATATATGAATATTTACACAAAAAATTTTATATATGCCTTATGATTTATATTGAAATTAAATTCCCCGTAATAATAATAATAATAAAACCTTCCATCTGATAATTTAATTTATCATACAACAGTTTTTCTAATGATAGCTAATTGAGACAAAAAACGAATCGAAACGTTGCTTCGCAACACTTTTGGATTCGTTTTTTGACTCAATTTGATAGAAAAAAAACTGTGACAACAATAATAATAGTAGTATAATATGTTTATTAGGTTCATAAAGATTAGAAAGGTGAAAAAAAAATTATTCTGTAATGTTTATTAAGATTAAAATTATTAAGAATAATAATAAGAACAAAAAATGATAAGAGTAAAGAAATATTAAGAATAGTAAGAATAGGAGATAATAAATTATTACAATTCTGTATTTTAGAAGAAAAAAATTGTTTAAATTCAGTATATAAGAAGTTAATAATTTATTAGTTACATCTTGATATAAATTGCGATAGTAAACCAGCGATAATCTGTATAAGTGAATTTATTATGCGTTTAAGACTCTTTTAATATCAGCAGCTAGTTAATCACTTCTTTATTACCTTAATGACCTAATAAAGCCTAACCTGTAATCATAACAAGTATGTATAATGATTCAAATCACTGTTCTTAAGATACACATAATGGATTTTATCATGTTCGAGAAAATGAGTTTGTTAAACAATCAGATTAAGCATCTTTCTTGTTTAGAAAACATTTTTGGCAAAATTATTAAAGTATAACATACTTTAATAATTTTTTTTGATCATACCAAAACTGTATGTTTATTTAAAAAAAATTATTTCGAATGACATTATTAATTATTAAAATAACATAAATTAAATAAATGATTTCTCAGAAGCGCACTTATTGGTATATTCTTAAGAAAGTAATGGTTACGATTTGGTTTTCTAATATACCAATTTTTAAAGATGATTAAGCTGCACTTAGGGTTTAAGAAAGAATTATACAGTTGTACTCTGCCTTATTATTTTATTATTTAATTCCATTGACGTTATTAATTAATTATTACAATAACTACACTAAATTGATGTTTTCTTCGAAGTACTTGGTATACGATTCTTGAAAATGGTTATGATTTGGTTTTCTAACAGAAACCGTTTTTAATGATGATGAAGCTATACATTTTGAGGTAAATCGGTGATTCTTCTGTAGATTTTTAAACTGTTTTAAAATGGTTACGATTTGGTTTTCTAACAGAAACCGTTTTTAAAGATGATGAAGCTGCATTTTGAGGTAAATTGGTGATTCTTCTGAAGATTTTTAAACTGTTTTAAAATGTTTACGATTTGGTTTTCTCACAGAAACCGTTTTTAAAGATGATGAAGCTGCTTGTCCTTAGTAAGTTTAAGTGTCGGAAGTACGTTTTCGTTTTCCGAAGGAACTGTTCTAAAAATAATGTTGTTGTCCTAATTTTCAATGTTGCTGCACCTGAAACAAAAAATATTTCTTGTCAGTCACAAGGCGGAAAGTAAAAAGTAACTAAACTATACTTTATACTGCAGTAAAAAGTATAGTTTCGTTACTTTTTACTTTCCACCTTATCAAAAATAAAATACATTCTCATTTTTGTTAAAACTTACCAACTTTCTCATACACCAAAACTATTCCGTACGTTGTCCGTATGTCCGCCGTTGATGATCCGCACAAACAGCATCTAAAACAGAATTCGTATATATAATTATTTTATAAAATATTTTCAGTTAACCTACAAAACCCTTCTTTTCTTTCTTTCTTATTAAACCAAGAATGTAGTTGAATTGACAGTGGAATCGAGTTTCACAGCTGATTCCGTAGTAGGGGAAATGGAATTACGGATGCATTGAACGTGCCAGGAGCGACATAAGCCATTGGCGGCCGCTTTTAAGCGTCCTTGCAAACTGGTTCTCTGCTCGACTCGATTATGCTAATCGCATATGCATGTTAGCATTTGGCTGATCGCTTGTTCTGTGTGCTCTTCTCTTGTGTTTACCGATATCCAACTCACTCCTCTATTACACTGACAGAACTTACATTGGTCTTTTGTATAAACTACATTTAATCCCGCACCATTTGTTTCGCAGCATTCACTTTACACCGCATATATTCAATTTTTAAACACTTTTTCACTGCCGCTATTAATTTAAAAGTATCAAATTGCAATTGATGGCAAAAATGCGTGTATCAAATGAAAAATTGATCCTAATTTTTGATATCAATTTGATACATTCAAGAACACTGTGTTGACTCTCGTAACGAATTGATATCAAAATTGTGAATCAAATCATATAAATCGAGCCGAATTTTCGATATCAATTTGATTCAATTTGGTACTTTCAAGAAAACTTGTGTTAACGAACGAACTGGAATGTAAAACACAAATTAATTCTAATATTAGGAAAAATACACAAATCACTAAGAATTTACCAGTTTAAAGTTATATCTCATTTTTCTTCCGTACATGTGTTTTTTCGTTTCTTCCTTCACTTCCTGTATCCACTCTTCGTAATTCCTAAAAACCCTCGATACAATGACATTTTAACCTTGAATGCTCTCCCCCGGATGTTAAATTACGTAACGGACCATTCACTTCGAACTCTGAAGAGTAGAATATTTTTCCAAATTAGCATTTTACGATGTGTTTGACGAAGAGCATTGTGTCAGAGCAAATTGGAAGGTTAATTGTAGGTGTGAAAATGAAGTATATATCTGTGTATAAAGTGTAATATTAAAAGCATAATCTGTTGTTATAGTGCCTTCTGTATATTAAATTTTACGACTCGTTTATGTTTTATGACTGTTTTAAGGCGTGCCAACAGCTCGCACGAGCGCCTTGTCCCATAACTGTCACATCCAAGTGCCTTTTATGGCCCAATAGTCTTTAGGGGCTTGCGAGACTGTCCACGAGGTACTTGTAAATATACATTCTCAAGCTTGTTTTCCCATACTATTTCTTTTTTCTCAATTTTATAAATATATATATATATATATACAGCGTGCCATGTACTTGAAAACGTATAGTGATAAATGTCTCTTTCTTCTCAGCTGATATTATATTCCCATATTTTCATTCAAATCTCTTTTATATATACAATTCATTCCTTAAGTATTTTTATTAAAAGTTTTTAGTAAAACTATTTTCTTTATATAAAAAAAATACTTTTACTAAAAATATTCAATAAAAATACTTTTTTTTTACTCATAAGCAAAAAAATGTCAAAAAGAACCGAATAATTTTTTTTTCAGTTAATTGAAAAATTTGAAATATTATTTACCCCCCCCCCCCTCCCCCATTTACCACAACGAATCTTTTTCTTTAAAGAAGGAATTTTAAATTTTAAATAAATTAATAACAATTAATAATTGTTAATTTTTAAATTAACTAAAATTATTCGGTTCTTTTTCAGTTAGAGAAAAAAAAAATGAAAAATAACTGAATAACTTTTTTTCAATTAATTGAAAAACTTGAAATATTATTTACTCCCCTCCCCCCTTTTATCCCAAAGAATCGTTTTTTTTTAAATATTTTGAATATTTACTGAAAATTATTCGGTTCTTTTTCAGTTAAGAAAATTATCAAAAAGAATCGAATAATTTTCAGTAAATATTCAAAATATTTAAAAAAAAACGATTTTTTGGGATAAAAGGGGGTAGGGGGGGGGGGTAAATAATACTTTAAGGGGGTCAATATATAAAATACTTAAGATGTAAAATAGTTTTTTTTAACAAAAAGCGAGGCAAAATGTTAAAATTTGTGGTATTAATCCAGGTTTAGAAGGGAAAAAAACCCTTTTGAAGTGGAGTGTGGCAACTTTGACGAATAGAGGCCATCATAGTTCAGTGACGTCATCTTCCATAACCAGTGATGGCGTCACGTGACGCTCCACCCTCTTTTCAATCACCTTGGCCTGGAACCCACCCAGCTGTCAAGCTCGCTCCACCCCGTTTTTTTCATTCTTATCCTCTACTATCTCTATCGCCATCTACCAGTCTATTGAAGAACTCCTTAATCCTTCAAAGTGCTGACCATTAAGGTTTATGACTTTTCCGGTCGATGCCGCCACTCAACGAGGCCTAGTTCATATCTAACGGGTGATCCAAATTCTAGGCCCTTTATGTTCTTATTCTTGTACAGCAGTCTTCAAAAATGTACCCAATTTTCGAAATATTCCTGGTTTTTTCCTTCAATTTTTGCTTTATTTCTCTTCTTTCTTTCGTTTACATTCAAAGATAATTTGTTTCATTTCCTTCTTTCTTCTTTTTTCATTCAAAGAAATTGTTTCTTTTCCTTCTTTCTTCCTTTTTCATTTGAAGATAATTCTTTCCTTTCCTTCTTTCTTCCATTTTAATTCAAAGATAAGTATCATTGAATAAACGAAAGAATGATAGCAATTAAGAATGAAAATAAAAAAAGATAGCAAGGAAAGAAGAAAAAAAGAATAATTTTCATTAGTTTTACTGTGAGCCGTTTGGGGCCGATGCGCAGAGAACTATCGCGCAGTCGAGCGCAAGAGTGGGGGTAATGGGAGAGAGAGAGAGAAAAACGAAGACTTCTCTCTTGCACTCATTACCCCCTCTCCTGCGCTTGGCGAATTCCAAATTCAGCAACGATTGCGGTTGATAATGAACCGTTTGTAAACACAGGCGGCTTACTATAAACCGATTGTAAACATAAACGGTTCATTATTAACCGTTTGCAAACAAAAGCAGTTAATTACAAACCGCAATAATTTGCAACTATATTATTTCGATATACTATTGTACATTTTGCTTTCAAATATTATTATTGAATTCTGTCTGTAATTGAAGGTATTTTCCCAGTTTTTCTAAAGATACCAAAATTGACAAAAAACGAATCAAAAGTATTGCAAAGCGTTGCTTCGCAACACTTTTCATTCGTTTTTTGTCGCTTTTGATATAAAAATTAAACTTTGATTGGAATTGAGATAAATTTTGTGACTCTAAATTTTTAATCTTGTGTTTTCTAAATTCTTAATCTCGTGTTAATATCAAAAGTCAATTAGAAATGGGATAATTTTACAAACTAAAAAAATCCCCCCAAAAAAAAACTTGTAGAGGATAAAAAAATAAATATCTAAAGGTAAAGTCAGAATAGAATTCAAATCCAGGGAGGGCAGTATTTATACGTGGGACGAAGAGAGAGAGAGAGAGAGAGCAGAGCATAGAATCGCTATCGGCGGCCATTCATCAATCCGGGGAATCAATACGCTGGAATTAATGAAAGCGCCGCGCGAACAGCGAGCTAGCGGCCGGAATGTTAATCGCGATCGTCCCGCGTCCGACCCGAGCCTGTTCTCGTGTATACAGCAAAACTCCCATGGGTCCATACCCCATCCTCCCGGACGACAAACCCTTTACCCCCGGCAACCTCTCACCTCTATATTACGTTCTCGACAACCCCCGCGATCCTCACTTCGAGCTCTCTCTCTCTCTCTTCCTCTCTCGCCAGATATGTGTATATATGTATATATATACGCGAATACCTGCCACGCGTTTATTCTATTCACATGCGGATATATCTACAATCGTACTTTTGTTTTCGAAAGAGAGAAGTACATGTCATCAGCAGTTAGGTTCACGCGCCAATTAGAAATGGAATTGAAAATTTATTTTTTATTTTTGTAAAAATTATAGTTTGTTATTTATGAATAAATATTAAATTTTAATAGACTAACAATTATAGTATAACATAATAAAAATGTAACAGAAAATAATTAATAATAAAAGTCTTATTAATAAAAAATGTAAAATATACTTTAGTGCAGGCATCGAACTTGTCTACTATATATAGTATAACTAAAACCTACTATTTACTACTTTAAATTTGTTAATAATTCGAAATAAAAAAATTATTCTCAAATATGTTTTAAAAATTGTTACAGAAATAATTCAAAAAATTTTAATAAAATTCTATCAAACTATTCAATTAGTTATTAGTTAATTATTTCCATAACTGTAATCAATAAAGAATTCAATTATTCTATAAAAATTTAATAAAAATCTTTTTAGAAATTTAATTAAATGCAAAAATTTTCAAAAGTCAATTATTATTTTCAATATCTCTTAATTTGATAAAAAATTTCACAAATGAATTGAATTATTTAAATAGATTTTTTATAAAATTCACTTTTGCAAATGTTCAATTATTTTCATAAATAATTAAATTTTCACATCAGGAATTCAATTATTTAAAATATACAATTTTCATAAAGTTTTTCGAAAAAATCAATTATTTAAATGAATTTTTATAAACTTCTTCGCAATAATTTAATTATTTTTATAAATAATAAAATTCGTCTCAAGGATTCAATATTATTTCAAAATTTTTCGAAGCAAATGAATTAATTAAAAGATTTTTATAAAATTCTTTGCAATCATTCAATTATTTTTATAACTAATAAAATTATCACTGGAATTCAATTATTTAAAAGTTTAAACCCATTTTTTTAGAATTTTTTGAATAAAATCAATTGTTTAAAAAGTTTTTTATAAAATTCTTACCAAGAATAAAATTATTTTTATAAATAATAAAATTCTACTCAAACATTCAATTATTTTTAAAATTTTGTTAATAAAATTCGTTGAAAAAATTCAATTATTTTCATAACTAATCAAAAGAATTAGATTATTATAAAAAATTTATACAAAATTTTTTGTAGTATAATTTAATTAAATACAAAAAATTATCGAAATTTAATTATTTTCAATCTCTACTATTTTAATAAAATTGCACAAGATGTTCAATTGGATTTCAATTATTTGTAGTACATTTTTAAATAAATTCTTCAAAAAAATTCAATTATTCTTGAAAATTTTATTAAAATTTTTCGAAAGAATTTAATTATTTTTTAAATTTTTGATAAAGTTCTGTATTCATTATCAAGAAAAATTCAATTGCTTAATAAATTATATAGTTTTGGATCTAAATAATTGAATTCTAGTAGAACTCATCAATAACAATTGATTTTTCAATAAAAATTGAATCTCAGTTAAAATTTTAGATAATAAATAATAATTGTAATAATATTAAAATTTTTATTTTGAAATAAAATGATTATAGTTTTGAATAATTATATTTAAAAATTTCAACAAAAAATAATTTAATTTTGGAAATAATAAAAAAATGAAGTATTTCTGTTTCTCTGTTAATTAAAATTGTCTCTATATAAAACGCAGTCATCAAACTAATTAACCTTTTTCTGAAATGTTGATATTTTTAACTATAAAAATGATAATTTACCAGCCAACTATAGATCACACTTCTAATTATACACAAACACTTCTGAACGTAATAAACTGTAAATTTTATTAAATATTTTATTTCACAAAGTTTATTTTCCTAGTCGGCAATAAAAATTTTTCTCACTTGTTTTAAATATATTTTTAATTACATATTTACTTTGTATAAGTTATACTTTATTTACTCTTCAGTATATTACGATTTACGAGAAATTATTTTTTGCATTTTTTTAGTTACTATTTACTAATTTGTTATTTTTATATGTAATTTATTAACCGGTTAGTAAATAAATAAATAAAAAATAAATTATCTATCGCTATAAATTAATAACTGAAGAAAATATAATAATAAATAACTGTGAATAAACTAAACATTTATTTAATACAATATTTTATTTTAAAAAAAATTTATTTATTTATTTACGAAACTCGCAATTCTTCATTGTTTTATAATAAATAATAATAATTAATAATAATATTGACACATGAATACATTTTTTTGAAATTCTTAGAAAATATTTGAAATTCTTGGAAAATAACTTAAAATCTTCGAAAATATTGGAAATCTACAAAATTCAAATTCAAAAGATTGTCGCAGCGAAATCTGTAGAATTTAAAAGTGAAACATGTGATCGTTCCTACATCTTTCAAGCAGAGAGATGTTGTCAGTAGTCGGTATAGAAGGATCGAAAGAATCTTTCGTTTATCGACAAGTCACTGGCCCTTTTCAAACCTCATGACTTTTGTGTTCGTCCTTCCGTTCACAGAGGACCAGAAAATTTATATTTCAAATACTCCTTCGAATCTTTTTTTTCGTTTAAAAAAATTCCACTTGTAAATTGTATAATAATTGTCCTTAAGAAATATGCGTTTTAATTCTTTTTTTTTCTCTAATAATTTCAATTCTTAATTACAAATTTTTAATTACAATTGTAAATTATATTTAAATATTTCCTCTATAATAATTACAATTATGAAATAAATCTTGAAAGTGTAAATAAGAACCCTGATTTCTGACAGGCATAATTAATCTAATGAATGATCAATTTATAATTATTATGACCATAAGTAAAAAAAAAAGTTTTTGCATTTATACACATGAATTTTTACATTTTTGTTTTTTATAAATATAATCAATTTTTGATAATTTAATTTTTCATTTCTTCTTCTTCTTCTTCTTCTTATATGACTTTAGACACTGCCAACTGTCAGAATAACAATATTTAAATTTTTAATAATAATATCCCTCCTAGCATCCGGATGATAACTTTGATTTTGACTTCAAAGATTTTGACTTTGACTTTTATCTTTATACAATTTATTGTAACTCTGACTTTCTCTTTTATTTTAACTTAGACACTGAAAATTTTTGACTAATTTTAATTAGTGACTGGCCTTTTTGGTTTTGAATTTGTAAATTTTATTAATAAATTAGTAGAAATTACTATTTATTTAGTAAACTTTACTAATTCAGAAGTAAAAAGTCGGTCACTAATTCAAATTAGTAAACATTTTTACTAATTCAGATTAAGAGAGTAATGTAAGTAATTAATTATTATTAATCATTAATTATATTTATTTCATTGAAAACATTTAATTTGGTGCATTATAATTGCTTTTTTTATCAGCTCATAACCATAAATTGGCAAATAATATACGAGAGGAAAATCCTTTAATGTGATTACTTTTTTTAGGGTGTGATGTGAGAGATTAATGTCCAACATAGAATCAAAAATTGCAGCAAAGTTTCTAAAATTGAGGAAATATTTTCAATATTGTTGCAAGTTTAGGTGCAAAGAGAACAGTTTTTCTAAGCGTATCAAATTGAGACAAAAAACGAATCGAAACGTCGCTTCACAACGCTTTTGATTTGTTTTTTGTCTCAATTTGATATGCTTAGAAAAACTGTGACGGTACCAAAAAATTGTCAAATGTTCAACAACCAGAAAAATATAGAGAATCAAAAGAAGACTTAAAATCCTATTCTAAAGCATGATGATTAAGTCTTTCCGTTAATTTTTTGTCCTGTGTCCCCCCCTTTTACTTCCAGCAGTCATTTATAAAATTCTACATTTATACATACTGAGAGAAACACCGCAGAAAACTATTAATTTTGTTTCTGAAATTCTCTGGTCTCCTAAAAAGAAAAAAACAATCCCGGAAGATGATATTAATCCGCAAAATCCTGAAAGAAACATTGGTAGCCATGATGATTCTCTAATGATCTGGATTACCCTTGTTTAAAAATCTTTTTATCCCGCCCACACAGAAGACACTGTCTGGGCGATGGCCGTCAGCGTGACGAGCACGTGTGTGTATAATACCTCTCGGCAGCTGTCACTCAGAAACTGTCAGTCCCATTGCGTTCACATAAAACAGAGACAAAGATTTGCAAAAATTTTTCAACTCATCATCAAATTTTGAACAAATATTTTATTATTTTAACAAATGCCGAAAAAGAATTGATTGAATTTAATTGTTTTCATCATGTGTTACAGGTGCGGCCTAGCGTCGTCAGCGTGCTGGACAGAAAAGCAAAAGACGTCCAGAGCGGCTCGTCACTTTGAACGAGGATACCGCACCGAGGGAAAAGAAGAACTCTGACTACAAATAAAATTCCCCTGGTGTATTTTGCAAAAAAAAAAATTGTTTTTGCACGTAACTTAACGGTTCTGTAGTGCTTCAGTTCTCCTTTTAGTGGGTGAACCAAAGTGTGATAATTCCAGTCTCAAATGATTAATAAGTGATCCCGCGTAACAGTGTGATAGCTATTTATTATAGTGCAGAAAAGGCAAGAAAGAATAAAAAAAAAAAGTGTAGTGGTGTAAGTGGTCAGTGTTATTAGCAAGACAGAGTACAAAAGAAGAAAAAAAAACAAGTGAAGCTAAAAAAGAAAAGTGCGAAGGAGAGAAGAGGTGCGGCTAACCGAGTGACAGTAGCATGAGTTCGTACTTTGCCAATTCCTATATCCCGGACCTGCGAAATGGCGGGGTGGACAATCCCCATCAGCACCAGCATCATTATGGGGCTGCCGTCCAAGTGCCCCAGCAAAGCCAGTCCGTCACCCAACAGCCCCAACAGGGCGCCGATCCCTGTGACCCAAGTCTGCTTAGACAGGCTGTGCCAGCCCATCATTATGGAGCCGGTGGACAGCAGGGCATGCCCTATCCAAGGTTTCCACCCTACGATCGAATGGACATTAGAAACGCGGCCTACTATCAACAACAGCAGGAGCACGGCAGTCTCGATGGCATGTCCGGCTATAGGTCGACATCGCCGAGCTCAGGAATGGGTCACATGGGCCATACGCCAACGCCAAATGGACATCCCTCGACACCAATTGTCTACGCGAGTTGCAAACTCCAAGCGGCTGCGGTGGACCACCAGGGCAGCGTACTTGACGGCCCTGATAGTCCGCCCCTCGTCGATTCACAGATACATCATCAGATGCACACCCAACATCCACATATGCAAACGCAACAGTCACAGCATCAGCAGCCGCAGCACAATCCCCATATGCAACAGCAACAGCACTTGATGTATCAGCAGCAACAGCAACAACAGGCAGGTAGTCAAGCACCTTCGGCTGCAATGCACGCGCAACAACAATCGCAAACGCAGCAGCATCAAGGTGTTGTCGCGTCACCGCTTGGACAACAGCAGCAGAGCAATCCTCAGGGTGCTGCTTCGGCGAATCTTCCCAGTCCGTTGTATCCTTGGATGAGGAGTCAATTTGGTGAGTACCTTTTTTATTCATATTATCCTATCCGTTCATGCTGCATCTATACTTAAACCTACAACTATAGTTTAGGTACAACCTTCAAACTAAAAACTAAGCTACAACCTACATCTCTGGTCGTCGACCTGTACCTTCTAAACTTTTAAAAATTGGACTCTAACTTTACACCAAAAAGATTAAATCGATGTTGTTTCAATCCCTGCCTCCGTAAAATAACCGGAAATATCATTTGATATTTCTTAGGTTCTAGGTCCACGGATCTAACAGTATACAAGAATATTTACACAGTTTTTTTTAAGGATATCAAAGTTGAGACAAAAAATGTATCAAAATTGTTGCAAAGCAATGTTCGGTACGTTTCTAGTCTCAATTTGATATCCTTAGAAGAACCTGTTTATATAGGATATCTATGGGTGTCATGCTGCATCAACATAGACAACATTTACTCTATAGGATTTACATTTCTAAATTCTAGAGATGTCCCCAGACTACCGGAAATTAGGGTATCTGTGAAATGACCAGAAATATCAATTGATATTTCCTGGGATATTTATTAGCTTCTGGGTCCTTAAAGTAGATGGATATTTAGGATATAACTATGGTTGTCATGCTACATCAACATAGAAAACATTTATATACTCTAGGAATAAATATGTTTATCCGGAAATTAGTCGTCCGTAAAATAAACGGAAATATTGCTTGATATTTTCTAGGTTACTTCTTAGGTTCTGGGTCCTGACAGTAAATGAATATATTTAGGATATATCTATATGGGTGTCATGCTATATCAAGATAGACAACATTTATATACTCTAAAACGTACAGATGTCTATCAAAAATTAAGTTGTTTATAAACTAACCGCAAATATCATTTGCTGCAGCTCTTAGGATATTCCCTATAGGTCCTAACATAGAAGTTACTCCAAATAACGTTCAGAACACTTTGGCTTAGTTTAAACAATTTTGGGTTGGTTCAAAAATCGATGAATTGGTTCAAATAAGTTTAAAAGTTGATTTAAGTAGATTTCAGTTAAAACAAATACATTTGAGTTGGTCCAAATAAGGTTTTAATGTCCTTGAGATGCTTTGAATAATTTTGAGTTGGACAAAACAAGATTCAATTGGTTCAAATATGTTTAAAATAAAGTTAAGTCACTTTAAATTGGTCAAAATAACGTTCAAATAACTTTGAGTTGGTCTAAATAAGTTCAAAATTGTTTGAAATATAAATTAAAGTAGGTTCAGAATAAGTTTCAACTGGTCCAAATAACTTTTAAATGGTTCAAATAAATTGGAAATTTGTTTAAATAACTTTGAATTGGTTCAAATAATTTGCAGTTGGTTTAAATAACATTAAGTTGAATAGAATAAGTTGGAAATAGGTTCAAATAAATTTGAGTTGGCTAAAATAACTTTAAGTTGGTCCAAACATTTAAATAGGTTCAAGTAACTTTAAGATAGTCAAAATAACGTAAAATTGGTTCAAAGAAGTTTAAAATAGGTTCAAATAACTTTCAGATGGTTCAAATAATTTTAAGTTGGTCCAAATAACGTTAAAATAATCTTGAATTGGTTTAAGTAACATTCGAATAAATTTATGATGGTTGAAATACTCAAACTTATATGTGAATAAGTTTGAGTTGTACAAAACAACTTTAAATGGTTCAAATAAGTTTGAAATAGGTTTTAATTACTTTGAGATGGATCAAATAATTTTGTAATTGGTTCAAATAATTTTCAGTTGTTTTAAATAAAGGTTAAGTTGAATAGAATAGGTTGAAAGTAGGTTCAAATAAATTTGAGTTGGCTAAATAACTTTAAGTCAATCCAAACATTTAAATAGGTTCAAGTATCTTTGAGTTGGTCCAAATAACGTAAAGTTGGTTCAAATATGTTTTAATTAGGTTCAAATAACTTTGAGATAGTTCAAATAATTTTAAGTTGATCCAAATAGCTTAAATGGTTTAAATAAGTTGGAAATTTGTATAAATAACTTTGATTCGGTTCAAATAATTTTGAGTTGGTCCAAATAACATTGAGTTGATTAAAATAAATTGGAAATAGGTTCAAAAAATTTGAGTTGGTTCAAAGAAAGTTTAAAATTGGTTCTAATAACGTTAAGTCGGTCCACACATTGATAAGTTGGTTCAAATATGTTTTAAATAAGTTCAAATAACTATATGAGTTGGTTACAATAATTTTAAGTTGGTCCAAATAACGTTAAAATAATCTTGAGTTGGTTCAAGTAACATTCAAATAAATTTTTTATTGTTTAAATAGGTTTAAATTATAGTCCAAATATCGTTAAATTGGTTCAAGTAATTTAAAAATTTGTTTAAATTTTAAGTATAGGTTTAAATAAGTTTGAGTTGTCCAAAACAACTTTTAAAAGGTTCAAATAAGTTTGAAATTGATATATATAACTTTAATTCGGTTCAAATAATTTTGAGTTCGTCCAAATAACGTTAAGTTGATTAGAGAAAATTGAAAATAGGTTCAAATAAATTTAAGTTGGTTAAAAAAGTGTAAAATTGGTTTTATTAACTTTCAGTCGATCCAAAACATTGTTAAGTTAGTTTAAATAATTTTCAAACAAGTTAAAATATTACTTGGAGTTTCTTCAAACAACGTTAAATTTGTTAAAATATATGTTTGAAATATGTTCAAATTACTTTAATTCGGTTCAAATAACTTTGCAATTGGTTCACATAACTTGGAGGTGGTTCAAATAATTTTTGGTTCATCCAAATAACGTTAAAAATAATTTTAAGTTGGTTAGAATAACACTCAAAGAACTTTCAGATGGTTGAAATACGTTTAAGTTGGTCAAAATTTCGTTAATTTGGTTCAATTAGGTTCAAAATTGGGTTAAATAAATTTGTGTAGGTTCAAATAAGTTTTAGTTGGACAAAATAACTTTTAAATGGTTCACATAAGTTTTAATTTGTTTCAATAATTTTAAATGGGTTCAAATAATTTTGTGTTGGTTCAAATAACATTAAGTTGGTTCAAATGAGTTTTAAATAGGTTTAGATAATTTTGAGTTGCCCCAAAATAACGTTAAGTTTGTTAGAAAAACTTGGAAATAGGTTCAAATAAATTTGATTTGGTTCGAATATGTTTGAATTTGGTTCAAATAACTTTGAGTCGATTTCAACAATGTTAAGTTGGTTCAAACAATGTTAAGTTAATTCGACTAGGTTTCAAATAGGTTCAAATAAGTTTCAATTGGTCCAAATAACCAATAATAAAAAAATATTTATTGACTAAAATAACTTTGAGTTGGTACAAAGATAAGTTTGAAATATATAGAAAACAAAAAGAAACCGCATTTGGAAACGGTAGTTTCCAAATGCGATTTCTTTTTGTTTTCATTGCATATATAAAATTTTTCTTTACAAGTATAAGATTTAATATCTAATCTCGTCTCTTTTAAAAAATTGTAATTTATTAATACGATTTCTAAATGACCAAACGACCTGTTGCAAAAATATAAAAGACTCATTTTGCCAAGAGATACGTGACTCGATTTTGTAAAATTCGTTCAAAAGACATTGTAATACTTTTATAAAGAATATGTATATAACCTTCTCTCGCAGGTAAATCAGGTAGCAACACACGCGGCTTTCTTTTCGAATTTATGCAACAAAACGCGTGTAAAACTGGACTAGATTCTACGGTTGCAAATCGGGAGGGTATAAGCATATAATGTCACAAACTTTTCTAGACATACCAGAAATGCGAGTTATTTATTGCTTCGACCTTTTAGCCGAGTATGTTTCACCACGCATATAGAGAGAAACCTTTGTCTCTCTCTCTCTCTCTCTTTCTCTCTCTATATATATATATATACTTTGACATTCCTCTTTTAGTTTTATCTAGAACTTTTCATGCATTTCAAATTGATTTACTTTTACAATAAGTTTTTTGATTTTAGCTGGCGATAATGTGTTTTCTGTTTCAAGTCTATGAAATAAGGAGACTCTTTTGTAATTTCTATTCTTCAAGTTCATAATTTGGTTTTAAGAACTATATATAGTAAATTTTACTTTGTTCTCTTTGGCAATTTTTCTTTAGTAAAATTCTACCGGAACGTAGAATTTTGCTTTGATTTCAAATCCCAAATTTTTTATACTGGCGAATTTTTAATGCAACAGGTGGTTTTTCCTTTAAAACACCAAACATTTCAGGATTTCGCAACGAATAAAATTAATTATTGTAAACTTTTTTAATTCTTCATAATTTTTTTTTATTTTACGAAGTAAGACAAAGTCTGGTAAAAAATGTGCAACAGCTAGATTCAATTTTTTCGAAATTTATTTTTCTAAAATATTTCAATTATTTAAAAAAAAATTTTTTATAAAATTTTTTGCAAATGTTCAATTATTTTCAGAAATAATAAAATTTTCACTGAAATTAAATTATTTAAAATACAATTTTTAATTAAATTTAAATTAAATTTTGATTTTTTAATCATTTATTTTTTTTTTTATTTTTTTTAATTAAATTTTTAATTTAAATTCAAAATTTGTTGAAAAAAATCCATTATTTTAAAAGGTTTTTATAAAATTCTTCGCGAGAATTCAATTATTTTTATAAATAATAAAATTTTTCTTCGGAATTCAATTATTTTTGAACATTTCTCGAAATTCAATTATTCAAATTACATTTTTATACAATTCTTTGCAAATATTCAATTATGTTCCTAAATAATAAAATTTTCGCGCAGGAAATCAATTATTTCAGAACAATTTTCACAAAAATTTTCGAGAAGAGATCAATTATTTAAAAAGATTTTTCTATAATTTTTCGCAAGAAATCAATTATCTTTCAAAATTTTGCGAAATTCAATTATTTTCTATGTCTATTATTTTAATAAAAAATTTCGTAAAAGAATTCAATTGAATTCTTTTTTGAATTCTATTTTCATAAAATTCTTTGCAAATATTTAATTACTTAATCATAAATAATAAAATCTTTACAGGAATTCAATTATTTAAAAAGATTTCTATAAAAGTCTTCACAAAAATTCAATTATTTAAAAAAATTGTTGATAAAATTCATTGAAAAAAATCAATTATTTTCATAACAAATCAAAAGAATTGAATTATTTGAAAAAAAATTTTTGTAGAAATTTAATTAAATTTCTATAAAATTCTTCACAAAAATTCAATTATTTTTATAAATAATAAAATTCTTCGCAGAAATTCAATTATTTAAAAAAAAATTTGATAAAATTCGTTGAAAGAATTCAATTATTTCCATAAAAAATCAAAAGAATTAAATTATTTTAAAAATATTTAATAAAATTTTTTGTAGAAATTAAATTAAATACAAAATATTGGCGAAATTCAATTATTTTCAATTTACTACTATTTCAATAAAATTTCTAAAAAAAATTCAATTATTAAAAAAAAAACTTTATAAAATTCTTTGCAAATATTTCATTACTTTTATAAATAATAAAATTTTAACAGGAATTCAATTATTTAAAAGATTTTTATAAAATTCTTCGCAAGAATTCAATTACTTTTATAAATAATAGAATTCTACTCAGAAATTCAATTATTTAAAAAAATTTTTTGATAAAATTCGTTGTAGAAATTCAATTATTTTCATAACTAATCAAAAGAATTCAATTATCTTAAAAAAATTTTTAATTTTTTGTAGAAATTTAATTAAATACAAAAATTTGTCGAAATTCAATTATTTTCAATATCTACTATTTCAATAAAATTGCCCAAAATATTTAATTTAATTTCAATTATTTTTAATACATTTTTAAATGAATTCTTCAAAAAACGTCATTATTATTAAAAATTTTATTAAAATTCTTCGAAAGAATTCAATTATTTTCAAAGATTTTGGTAAAGTTCTGTATTCAATTTCAAGAAAAATTCAATTATTTAATAAATTATTTATTTTTATATCTAAATAATTGAAATTCCGAACTAAGGGAAGAGTTTAATAAAGTAATGGGCAACGGTTAGAATTGATTTTTCCGAAATTTTATATTTTTTTTATCAAATTTTACACATTTTTCAAACTATTGAAAGAATGCAATTTCTAAAACTAATTTTTGTTAAATTTTTCGGTTATTTTAACGAATTGTTATTATTTTATATGCCAACGTCTGAAATCAAATTTAATATTTCGAAGTGTTACAGAAGTCTGGCAAAGCTTTGGAAACGGTCATATTATTCTTTGTGCAATTTTCAATAATTTTTTTAAAGTATGAGCAAAAATCTTGTAAAGTATGGCAATGGCTATTATCATTTTTTTGGAAATTAATTAAAATTTTTGTAACAAATTTATTTCAATTTTTGCAAAAGCGGCATAGCTTTTGCCCATACTTTGCCAGACTCTTCCTACATTTCGAAAAATATGTATAAAATTTATAGAAAAGTAAAAAAAAATTCGGTAAAATTGATTCTAGTCGTTAACCATAATTCCCATAATTAATTTTTTGTCTGAACTGAAGATGTGCAGTGTCAGAAACAGAATAAAATCAAATAAATAAATCTTACATTGAAAGAAAGGGGAAAAATGTTATAGTAAATGAAAACTGACTCCTCATTTTTTTTTTTTTTTTTTTTTTTTTTTGTCGAGTGAATATAAAATTAGCTAAACGTTTCTTGAAATTATACATTTTAATATTAAAATATACTCGAGGGGGCTGTAGAAGTTTTAAATGAAGAGTGAGTAAGTGAAGAAGTTGGTTAAAAGTTTCTCGAGTTTGATCGCAAGTTTAAAGAGGTGCAACGATTGTGGTGGAGAGACCGTATAGAAGAGAGAGCAAAAACCCAGGCCCGCAAGGATTTATGATGGCCATAACGAAGTGATAATAGGCAAGGTCGTAACTCTTACGCAGGAAGATATTGAGGTAAAAGGAGGTTTTTCGAAGGGATTTTCAGGTTATATTGGTAAAAGACAAGCGAGTACAGGTTTAAACACCCCTACTGTGTATGCCCTTATTCTGTCACCCCCCTGTGGGCCTATATTGCTCGAAAATCCCATAAAATTTACTGTCCCTATATTGCTCAACATCTACAGGTCGGATTTACCTTCTTCTTGTCGCAAAATTTACTCTTCTACTCTTTTCACCCTTCAGTCTGTCGTCAACTTCCGGATGCGCGTCTCGAAAAATTTATCTCTTGTCGTCTTATCCTCATTTGTGTTTTCTGTCCCTGCGTGATCGTTGATAATAATTTTAGTGATTTGTGTCGTTTCTTCCACTTGAATATATTGTGAAAGTGAAAGTGAATTTTTTCTTCTATATTTAACATTATATATCCTCAGTTTTTCTGAGGATATCAAATTGAGACAAAAAACGTATCAAAACGTTGCTTCGCAACTATTTTGATACTTTTTTTTGTCTCAATTTGATATCCTTAGAAAAACTGTGACGGAAGAAAGAAAAATATTTGTCGTAGAGTCAAATCGATTTTATTTGTTTGAATAATGAATTTTGTTTGATTTAAATTAAGTTTGAGTTGATGCAAATACGTTTGAGTTGATGCAACAAAGTTTCGAGTTGGTCCAAATAATTTAGAACTGGTTCAAATAAGTTTTAGTTGGTTTAAATAGGTTTCAATTGGTTTGAATAGCATTCAAATAACGTTAAGTTGGTTCAAATAACTTTAAGTCGGTCCAATTGTTAAGTTGGTTCAGATATGTTATAAATAGGTTCAAAAAACTTTGAGTTGGTTCAAAAAACTTTGAGTTGGTTCAAACAAGTTTAAAATAGATAAAAATAACTTCCAGTTTGTCCAAATAACGTTAAGTTGTCACGCAAATGACTTTAAGTCGGTCCAATTGTTAAGTTGGTTCAAATATGTTATAAATAGGTTCAAATAACTTAGAATAAGTCCAAATTTCGTTAAGTTTGCTCAAATAAGTTTGAAATAGGTTTAAATTACTTTTAGACGGTTCAAATAACTTTGTAATTGGTTAAAATAATTTTGAGTTGGTTCAAATAAGATTAAGATAGTTTAACTAAGTTTTAAATAGGTCCAAATAACTTTGAGATTGTCCAAATAACTTTAACTTGGTGCAAATAAGTCTGAAATAGGTTCAAATACATTAAAGTTGGTTCAAATAAGTTTGAATAACGTTCAAATAATTTTAAGTCGGTTGAATTTTTCAGATTATTGAAATATGTTTCAAATAGGTTCAAATAAGTTGGAGTTGGTTAAAACAAGTTTAAAATAGGTTCAAATAAGTTTGAGTTGGTTAAAACAAGTTTAAAATAGGTTCAAATAACTTAAAGCCGGTCCAAATAACGTTAAGTTGGTTCATATAAGTTTAAAATTAGTGTAAATATATTAGAATAGGTTCAAATAACTTTAAGTCGGTCCAAACATTGTTAAGTTGTTTCAAACATGTTTTAAATGGGTCCAAATAACTTCAAATTTGTTAAAATTCCGTTAAGTTAGTTCAAATATATTTTAAATAGGTTCAAATTACTTTGAGATTATTCAAATAATTTTGTAATTGGTTCAAATAATTTTGAGTTGGTTCAAACAACATTAAGTTGGTTCAAATAAGTTTAAAATTAGAATTAATTATTATTAATTAATTATTAGAATTAATTAATTAATTATTCTAAATAAATTAGAATAGGTAAAATAACGTTAAGTTGGTACAAATAAGTTTGAAATAGGTTCAAATAATTTTGAGTTGGTTCAAATAACATTAAGATGGTTTAACTAAATTTTAAATAGGTTCAAATAATTTTGAGTTGATTCAAATAACATTAAGATGGTTTAACTAAGTTTTCAATAGGTCCAAATAACTTTGAGTTTGTCCAAATAACTTTAAGTTATTCCAATAAGTTTGAAATAGGTTCAAATTATTTTGAGTTGGTTCAAATAATTTTGATATTAATTCCCATAACTTTGAGTTGATTCAAATAATTTTGAGTTGGTTGAAACAACGTTCAAATAAATTCGAGATGGTTGAAATACGTTTAAGTTTGTCCAAACATCGTTCAATTGCGGTTCAATTAAGTTCAAAATTGTTTTAAATAAATTTGAGGAGGTTCAAATAAGTTTGAGTTGGTCAAGAAAACTTTTAAATTGTTCAAATAATTTTAAAATTTGGATAAATAATTGTGAGTTAGTTCAAATAACATTAAATTGATTAAAGTTAGTTGTAAATAGGCTCAAATTAGATTGAAATAGGTTCAAATTACTTTGAGTTGGTTAATATAACTTTGTAATTGGTTCAAATAATTTTGAGTTGGTTGAAATAAAATTAAGATGGTTCAACTAAAGGTCCAAATAACTTTAAGTTTGTCCAAATTACTTTAAGTTGATTCAAAGAAATTTAAAATAGGTTCAAATACATTAAAGTTGGTTCAAATAAGTTTGAGTAACGTTCAAATAATTTTAAGTCGGTCGAATTGTTAAGATGGTTGAAATATGTTTCAAATAGGTTCAAAGAAGTTTGAGTTGGGTAAAACAAGTTTAAAGTAGGTTTAAATAATTTCAAGTTGGTCCAAATAACGTTAATTTGGTTCAAATAAGTTTGAAATAGGTTCAAATTAGTTTGAGGTGGTTCAAATAATTTTGTAAATGGTTCAAATAACTTTCAGTTGGTTCAAATATCATTGAATTGGTTCAAATAAGTTTAAAATTAGTCTAAATACATTAGAATAGGTTGACATAAGTTTGAGTTGGTACAAATAACTTTAAAATGGTTCAAATAAGTCCAAACTTGTTCTAACAAGTTTAAAAGTTTTCAAATAAAATTGTGTTGGTTATAAAAAGTTTGAGTTGGTCCAAAAAATTTGAGTTGCTTCCAAATTTATTTCTCCAAAGAATCATTCAATTATGCTAAACAAAATTTTTATTTTGAAACAAATAAATCGATCTGTGGTTTCTAAGAAGCAAATATAATTTTTTTTAACTCAAATAAATTTTTTTTTGGTGCGAATAAAAAGTTTCACTTTGACTTTTGCTCTCTTAGGTAAATATATTCACTTTAAACTTGAAAACTTTAAAATAAAAAAAAATTGATTTCGTTCATTCGAGTATAAAAATTATTTTTTAAAAAAATTTCAAAAGATTGAAATTTAATCTTTAAGCAAATTTATATTTATCCTCAAATTTTCTTGCTCTACCGTCATATTACCTGATGTTGATTAAATTTACTTTCCACTTGAGTTTATCGATTTTGTCCGAATTCAATTTACAAAAATTGTAATGAACAAAAATTTGTTTATTATATGAAAGGTAGAATGTAAAATTATATAATAAAGAAGAAGAAAAAGAAAAAAAAGAAGAAGAAGAAGAAGAAGAAGGAAAAAATCGAGAAACAAAATGAAATGAATCATCAGAATCATAAACTCGTCCCATCTCTCGGTTATGTTCGGAAGCAGGTTTTAAAAGCCGATTTAGCCGATAAGAGGTCCGCTACTGGTGAATAGAGTAGGTCCCAGAAAATGCTCACAGATGTCGACACGTGGTTGTTTAAGGTGTGCGTGATCTCGAAATCCCACACCACAATATTTCTTCTCCCTCTCTTCTTCACTTCTTCTCTTTCCCCTTTCATCCTTGTAAAACCTTATACGCGAACGCGTTGCAAAATGACGCTATATAAAAGCAATCTTATGAATTATGCATAACACAATTTTATAGATCATGTGCGTCGAAGCACTTATCGCTATACGAAAATGTCGGAATTCCCTCAACTTTGAAAATTCCTTTTCGGCATTTATAAAAGAGGATCGTTCATTTATAAATTGGTACTTGTCCTCGGAAAAGTATTCTTTACTTTCTGAATTTTAATTTGTTGAAAATTCGAAATGTTTAGTAAATTTTAAATAGTGTCTGACTTTTTTCTTTTGAACTAGTAAATTTTACTAATAAATAATAATTTCTACTAATTTATTAGTAAACTTTACTAATTCAAAAGCAAAAAGTCAGTCACTAATTCAAATTAGTAAACATTTTCAATTTTTTACTCATTCAAATTCAGAGAGTAGAGAATTAGTAAATTTTACTAAAAAATAGTAATTTTTACTAATTTACTTGTAAATTTTATTTATAAAAATAGTCATTTCTACCGCTACAATTTTTTACTTATTCCATTTTTCATGCAGATCTTGGCCAAAGTTGGGAATAAATATTATAGAATATCAAGAAAAATGTAATAGCTATATATAAATATTTATTTTTAAAACAGAGAATTATCGATTTCAATAAATAATTCATAGGCTGGCAAATATTCTAAATCGGTTAGTGATTAGGACGGGAAAAATTTTATGATAAATATCTACCGATTGTGGTCACGGAGTTTCTATGCGCGTATGTATTTTATGAGAGCAAATTATCTTATTCAACTTGTAAATTTGTAATGATCAATTTTCAAGTTCTGGTCGATTCGTCAAATAACATTTTCAGTCATTTTTTTTCAATGACATTTGCGTGTTAGAACAAAGAATTTAAACGACCCTTTCATTATATATTATTTTTCCCTCACAAGAAATTATTAACAAGACAATCAAATTTGATCGCATTATCGCAAGTTGTAATATATTTCTCGAATTAAAAGGCGATGATACATCATTTAGAGTTGGGGAGGAACTTTTTTTTTCTTCGTGTTTACAAAATTATGTTATTTATCATCTAAAATGTACAAGAAAAGAGAAAAATTGATTTTGTTTTATTAATATGTATTAATTATTATTAATTATAACCTTAGGAGAAATGTTTTTTAATTATTTTACTTGTCATCAAAAATACGAAAAGAGGAAAATTGGTTTGGTTTTATTAATACAAATTAATAATTTAATATCCCTTAGAAAAAGTAGTTTTGGTTTCTTTTTGTAGATGATATAGTTAACTGGTTTTTGTGATTTTGTATTTTTGGTATTTCTTTTTGGTTTTGTTGTTAGTTTTAAAAAAATTCGAAGTTCAGGTCAAGAAATAAAATTCTGGATGTTCCTAAAGTTCTGACGAATGAAATTGATTCATTTCTTCTTTAAATTGAAATTTTTTACAATAATTTTGCGTCACTTATCAAAAAATTGATTTGTAACGGGCTTCGAAGAGAAGTGAAGCAAACAATTTTCGGTTAAGTTTGTAATTTTCGGATATAAAAATACATTAGTTTTAATGTTAAAACAGAAATTTATAATTAAGGTAAAAATAACAGAAAAATAATAAACTTAAAATGATTGGCTTCTTACTTTTCTTTTCCTACTTTTCCTCTAACTTTTCTTCGTCACACAATTACAATGTTTCGAAATATAAAATTGAATTTTTCAATTCTTATTCCAAGCATGTATTTTTTTCTCAAATATTTTCGAAAATAGTTTCAACTTTTAATGGAAAATGTTTCGTTCAATTTGACATGCTTCTAAAGTTTCGAACTTTCAAATGAACGCGACGATATTTGTTTTCCTTTTAATTTGTACTTAAAAAAAAAAATTATTTTCTACAGTAAAAAAAGAATTTTTACTTAAATGTTTAATTTTGAATATTTTTCTTTTTTTGATCAGTAATTTTAAAAACTACTGTTTAAATAGGAAATTTCGTTCATTTAAAAGTTCAAAACTTTGGAACATCAATTTAAGGACGTTTTAAGTCAATGATAATAATTATTGGAGGATAAATTAAAAAAAAGTTATATGCGATGAAATTTAGAGTGGAAGAATGTTTAGATATAGATTAGTGATAAATTGAAGTTGGTTAGGAATTATTTATTAATCACAGTTTTTATTAATCACAACTAATATCAATACAGATTACGTACTACACAATTTTCATTCCGTAAACTTTGAAAATGAAGGATTGTTTTGTGAGGCAAAAAAAAAGTGTGATTGGTAGCAAAGGGGCTTTTAATATGCGCGAGGTAATTGCGATCTTTCATGATAAGATTTATGACATTGAGTATGCCCCCATAAATAAGTATGCTCCACACTATAGAGTGTAATAACGCTTCCGTTAAATCATGTTTATACACTTGTCGAAATTGCCATACATATTCTTCATATACATCCAACATTCATTTCGAAAAGAAAATTTATTTTTCAAAAGCAGAATTTTTCTTTTCGATCACAACTTTTCTTTCTTTCTTTCTTTCTTTTTTCTTTCTTTCTGTCTTTCTTTATTTTTTTTACTTTCTTTCTTTTTTTGTTATAGAAATTATCGAAAAAGTTTCATTCTCGAAAAATAAAATTTACACTCAAACGAAATTTCTAGCAGATTTGACTATTTTTCAACTGCTCTCAATAATTTAGTAGGTCCTCAACTGAATTTTAGTTTTTGTGGTTCGGTTTTTGTACTTTGACTATACTTTTTTCAGTCAACTGAACTGTATTTTTTAACTACATAAAAAATAGTAGAAGTTACTATACATTGTTAGCATCACTAAAAAAGTAATTTAACTACTTTCCACTTAATATGGTACTAGTTTTTTCGACTAAATTCTTTTCCGTCTAGACTTTAAAAAAGCTTGTTTTACAGAAAAGTGAAAAATTATTTCCCGAAGGACTTGATTTTGGATAAATAAAACATTATTATAAGCATAGAATATTGTTCCTAAAAGTTCGAATTATTTTCGAATTTCATTGACTTTTGATTCTTTGTTGAAAGTTTAGGTTGCGTTAAAAAGACCGGATGGCGTTTTTCGAGGGGAGGGAGAGAATAAGAGGCCATGTGTTGGCATGCTCTACCTGACCCTAAGGGATCATGGGTATCAGAATTTTTCGAGTCTCAAAAAAACTTTGTATTCTCGTTATAATCCCGTGATGGCGGCGTCCGGTGATATTCAAAAAGGGATGTTGTAGATGAGTATAGAAAGCAGTATGTGTGTGAGAGAGAAAGAGAAAGAAAGGGAGGGAACGAGGAGAAAATGAGGCGAGAGATTCTCGACAGAAGTTGGAGGAGGGAAGTTGGGGAGAGGAGGAACGAATGACGATGATGAATGATCAAGAGAAACTCGGGACCGTTTGCTTCTGAGGGCCGCCATAGCGTGTATATTGGCCACCATGCGATACACGACTTGTAGAATTTCGGAGGGAGGGTGTTAGGATTTCTCTCTTTCGAAAAAGAAAGAAAGAAAAAAAAATCAGAATCCTTTGTTTAATAGACGTGAACATGGAAAAGAGCCACACCCTTTTACTTGTTCTAGCCATTCCATTATTGTAATGTGTATATCTGTAGGATAGCATATCTTTAGGACAGAATTTCTAGGCTATATAGGTTTATAGTTATATCCATATATCCATAATACTATTATGCTCATTCTAGAAGGTATTTTCGAACAATAGATCATTCCAAATTGTCTGATATCGAAACAACAATGTCATCAAGATTCTGAAAGCAACAATGATGTCATCATTAGTTCATCATCCGAGAGAGAGAGAGAGGGAAAGATTGATAATTCAGGCAGACACCATTTGAATGTTGAGGCAACAGCTTTTGTGTCCATTATGCGTGTAGCCAAATTATTCAACTAGAATTTATGGTTGCGAGTAATGTGTTGAGTTTAAGTAATGTCTTCATTTCTTGTATTATCATAACGTATATGCCAATTTTCTTTCCTACTTTTCGAAAATTTATTCAAATTCTAAAAATACTGCATAGCATCTGAAAGGAAGTGACATTCCCCTCATAAAAATAAGTTGTTTTCAAAACAAGATTTCCAGATATAGACAGAATTATACACGAACATACAAAAATGAACAAATGCCTCAAAAATATTTTCAGATACCAAAATTTGGATTAGTTTATGATTAGAACACTTTTGGTATCGATTAGTTGCAATTTGATACTTTCAGGTTAAAAAAAAGAGAAGAGAAGAGAAGAGAAGAGTGGAAGTGAAGAGATTGTAATTTTTAAGAATTATTGTTATGGTCTTATATTGGTGCGGATTACAAAATAAATCCAGTTGTTAATTTGAAATAAAAGTTGCATGCGCGGTATATAAGTATATCCTGAAGCGGCAAAAGCAGGCAAAAGTCAACGAAGAAGCGGAGCAACTAGCCTATAATAAGCGAACGGTTGTGTATGTTCTGTTCTGTTCCGTTTCTGTTCCTTCATGCTGCGCCAGTGAAGGCAGACTCATAAATCTCTCGGTTATACTCCAGGGGACATTTGATCCTTGCGTAACCCAACGCCGTTAATTTATTGCTCCGCGTTTAAAGTCACCTTCGTCCGCATAGAGCTTGAAACTGTTCAACATAAGCCGCGAGCAGCCAGGTTTTCTTGTTATCGACCTGCTTCACACGCGCGCAATGCCGCGCTCCTCTCTCACTCATACCAATTCAACTGAGTCACACTCCGGTGGAATAAGAAAAAGTATCTTCTCTTTAAACTCAACTTTTTTTCCTCTCTTGCACACACATCTCAAACTGGGTGGTTGAATTCGTGGAGACGATTTTTTTGTTGTTGTATTATTTCCATTAGTGGCTCTATTCGGATTTTGTGGATTCACATGCTCTGTGGCTGTATTTTTGATCTGTACTCTGATGGACTTTTTATACCATGAAGTTTGTAGTATATTTGTACTATACTAATACTATATTTATACTATATTTATACTATATCTATACTATATTTATACTATAAGCTATTTGTATAATAAGTTTTATATACTATAAGGTTTATACTACATCAAGGTTTATACTGTAACGTTCATGCTGTAATGATTTATGCCATAATGGAAGATCATGTTAGAGGAGGTACTCTCCAACCTGGTGTAAATGTCAGGGTTGTGAATGTAAAACACGTTCGATTGTTATTCAATCCGTTTGGCATTCACTATCTTGAAAGTTTATACGATTTGTTTCGAGTGTTGAGGTGTAGGTAAGAATTAATTTGTCACGTTTGTTTTCATATTAAACACATATTTTATCTGGTGCTGTTCCATTTATATTTATAGAGATAATATTGCAAGTGTTATGTACATTCTGAACCAACAAGTATATACATATACCGTTTCTTTATAACTATATAGCGGAGAAACTTTTCAGAGAAATGATTCCAATCGATGTCGATGGACATTAATTCAAAATCTGCTCACTTCGAATCAACCTAAAGTATTTCATTTGGTATGCATTCATATTTTCTTATGCATATAAATGTTTCCTAAGTAATTCAAACAAATGTATTTAACTCCACATTTGTTAGAATTTGATTCTCTAAAATTTGTTACAATTTAATTCTCTGAAATTGTAAATAGATTACCAGTTTTAGAGAATCAAATCAAATCAAATGGTGCTTTAAATTTGTTGCATAATGTAATTGTTTTAGATGCAATAATATTCTTCAATAATAATCGCAATAATATTCTTCAAGTAGTCCAAAAATGTAGTTTTTGTAACAATTTGCTTCTTCAAAAACTATACTAACTTATGTAGATGATAATGTTGCTGTACTTGATTATGATTCTGTAATTGTCTTAGATGCACCATGATAATGTTCCGCAAGTAGTTCAAAAATGTGCTTTTGTTGCAATTTGGTTCTTCAAAACTATGATCATGTTGATGTACTTGATTTCGATTCTGCAATTGTTTGAGAAGCATCGCGACAATGTTCAGATTTTCATTGTTAATTTTCATCAGAAACTCTACAATTTTGATGAATTGGTTCTTCAAAACTGTAAATAGATGAAGATGTTCCTTTAAAGATGTTGTTCTTGAGAAAGCAGTTCGAAAATACATGCAATTAAAAGTTCCCTAATTATTACGAATTGGTTCTCTAAAACTTCGAATCTATGATCTTCTTACTGTATTTGTTTTATAGATGCACTGCGATAACAAACTTAAGATGCTCCAAAAGAACATCTGATCAAAAATTCCATTTGTTACAGATTTGGTTGTTCCCTCTGCGCGATAAGATGAACCTTTTGTTGTAACTAATTTTGAATCATTCCTTTAAGAAGTTCTTGCAAGAATAAGTTCTTGCAAGAATTTCTTAAAGGAATGATTCAAAATTAGTTACAAGAAAATGGTTCATCTAAACTTCTGGAATATGTTCCTGAATAAGTAGTTCAAAAATACATGCAATTAAAAATTCCACAAATGTTTCAAAGTAACAACTATAGATGAACCTTTCTCTGCAGAAGGAGGTTCTTTATTACATGTAATTGTTTTAGATGCACCGCAACAATGTCTAAATAATCCTTTATCTTTACAACCGTTTTAGTCAGAATCGTAAAGTAGGAAACAGAACACTTCTTAGGAATTATCATTAATTATACGGTTGAGATTAGAAATTACCAAAAAGCTGCCAAATTGGCTTATTAATTTTTCGATTCAGAGCCTTCATCCCGTTGCTGTTGAGAATCTCCTTTGCAATGCGCGCCTCTTGGCCTGTTCATTTAGCACACGCACACTAACATTCATGCGGTGAATGCGCGCATAAAAGAGCAATACAGTCGCACTTTAATTAACCTCACATGCCACACAGCTCTTGTGGAGATATATATATACAAAGCGGACTCATAATACGACTGTCTGACATGTCTGATCCGTAAACGCGGATGCGCCTCGTCACTTCGTCTTTGCGGACACGATTGGCTTATTCACGTATTATAAAACCGCACAGAAGGCACACTCGGTCAATCGACACCAAAACTTTTGTCTAACGATTTACGACGCGACTATAAACCTTTATCTCTTTGAAACTAACTCACTAGTTAATGGCCAACTATTTCTGAATTGCAATCAGAATTGTCTGAATTCTCATCGCTTATATAGAGAAGAGTTCGTTTGTCATGGGCTTAATTACCTGTAACTGCTTCCTTTAATTCCCAATGCATACCGCCACTTGAATACACATGGCTAACAGGTGTCTATTGTTGACGCCGAGTCTATTTCCAATGATTATTAGTTCTAAGTTATAGATATTTCTTGGAAAGTTTCATTGTTCTATTGAGTACTCGTTCAATTATGCAAATACATCATTGTCTATTGGAAATTTCTTTTCTTTTTTTCATCTGCTAATTCGAGTAGAGCAAATAAAATAATCTCGTGTTTTCCTTTCCTCTTTTGGAAATAATTTTTAATTAGTTTATTATTGTATTCTTATTACTGTACTTTTAGTATACTGTAATGTCATCATTGATAGTACTTTATTGTCTGTATTTCTGTATTTCTTTACAGAAGTACAGAACTAAAAATGCGACCTTAAAAGTATTTAATTGTTGCATTTTTAGTTCTGTACTTTTAGTATTTAATTTTCAGTATTGAATTTTTAGTATTTTATTTTTATTATTGTATTTTTAGTTTATAGTTTTAGAGTTGTATGCTTATTTGAACAAGGCCTTTAAAGGGTCAAGAATTCCTTGGACACGAAACCTTTTATATGATCTATAATTATCTGAAAAGATCAAGGAAGTGGTTCGTTTGAACTTAATTTTGGGGCCAGACAAATGTGGTCCGGCTTTTAACTGTTAACTCCGCGTGTTTCTTGATTGGGTTGAGGAGAGAGCACCGCGGCTATATCTCTGCTTTTGCCTCTTTGCCTCATCCCACAATCCTTAGACATGCACACGTCGACTTCTATATACCATTTCACCACTTTTGGCATTTATCTTCTTCAAACCTATTCCCTCTTCTTGATTAAGTGTTAGTCTGATATTTATAAATGCCCTCCACCTACCTTCATATATGAACTTTTTAGGCTCAATATAATATAAAAGGGGTTTTTTTTTCTGCTTCTCTCTCTCTCCCTCTTTTCTTTTTTTTTCAAAAAGATCAAAAGAAATATTTCTATGCCTAAACTTTTTTTAATTGTTCCTCATTTGTCACTGAATCCCGGCATTATAAATCAAACAACTTTTTAAATATTCATAGTTATAGAGAATAACTTATATAATTTATACGCGTATATATATACAAGAAGTTGATTTTAGAAAAGAATGTTTAGAAAGATGTAATTTTTTTCGGAGGTTTGTGTTTCACACTCTATACTTATTGTAAAAAGTAAATCTTTCGAGTTTTTGGCGAAGAGTATCTTTGATTTTGTACTATAGAACTGTTAGAACCATTTTTTAGTGAATTTTAAAACTTTAAGTCCTTTTTACTTAAAATTTTACAGTTTTTTTTTAAAGAAATACCAACACTGTTAATTTAAAAGTAACAAATTGATACCAAAAATGTGGATCAAATAAAAAATTGATCCAAACTTTTGACATCAATTTGATCTACTTTAGTATCAATTTAATATACTTTTAAGAAAACTGTGAATCATTTTATTTTAGTTCACAGTTTTTCTATCAAATTGAGACAAAAAAGAGTATACCAAACTTTGAAATGCAGTATTTTTGATACTTTTTTCGTCTCAATTTGATGTTTTCAGAAAAACTGTGTTAAGATGTAAATGCAGCCGTCGGATATTATGACTTTTTCGACTTTTTTCTATAGTATTTTAAAAAAAATGCGACTTTTTTCGAATTATTTTCAAAAATGATGACTTTTACGACTTTTTTCCAAGTGTTGCAACAAAAAACCAAATTTTTAGTATCAAATGCAACTTATAATTCGATTTTTATAGTGTGAAAAATAACTGTAGACAAACTTTTCAAAATTATATTTTTGAATAATTTTTTTAAGATAATAAAATTTTTAAAATGTACGTATAATTAAAAAATTAGAGAATAATTGAACTATTGTTAAATTTAATTGAAAATATTTGTTTTTGAAGTATTTTATTTACAATTTTTGAAAAAGAACTTTTGAAAAATTTTAATTGCAAAATTTTTAAAATAATTAAATTCTCAAAAATTTTAATGGAAATCTTCAAGTGTAAATTTTAAAAATTATATCAAAATTTTATTTATTTATTTATTATTTATATGCTCATTACACGGGTTTAAAATATTTTAGAAAAAAGAAATTCTTAGAATTTTTCCATTCTAATTTAAAATTTTTTTAAATATTTCAATATTTTCACATACATATTTCAAAAAATTCAAATACACACAAAAAATAAGTTTTTCTATAACGTACAGAAATTCTTTTAAGAAATTCAATTAATTTCAACAAATTACAGTATAGGTACAATGTTTTTAAAAAACTAATTCTTAGAAATGTTTTAAAATAAAATTTTTTAACAATCAAATTATCTTCGAACAAAGTAAATTAAAATTCTTAAAAGTTTAATTTTCCAAACTTAATAAAATTTTGGAAAAAATATGTTCATATTATTTTATAATTAAAATGGTATACCATTAAAATTCTTTAAAAATTTTATTATTTTTTTATATTTTTTAAAAATTCTGTTATTTTTAAACGTATTTATCAAATTTTAAATATTTTTTATAGTTTTTTTTTCAAATTTCAATTATTATTATTAGATTTTATCAAATTTCAATTATTTGGAAATTTTTGAATTGTAGGTATTTCAATTTTTCAATTTAATTAAAACACTACTTTCTTTCAAAAATTATTTTAAAATATTTTTAAAAAATTAATTTTAAGAATTACCAACAATTATTATAAGAAATTGAATTTTTGTATTTAAATAATTGATTTAGAGATAAAATTTAATTAAAAATTGTAGAAAATAATTGAGTTTTGGAAGGACTATAGTCTTTAGTATGAAATTTAGTTAAAAATTGTAGAAAATAATGGAGTTTTGGAAGGACTATCCAAAACAAAATTATTTTCTACAATTTTTAACTGAATTTCATCTCTAAAGTGAGTATTCAGAAGGTTCTAAATTGAAATTTAAAAATTTTATTTCCAGTCTAAAAAGAAATAAGAAGTATTTAAATATTTATTTAACAAAATAATTCAAGTTTTGAGTAATTGAATTTATAAATCAGTGAAAGATCAGGGAAATACAAAATAAAATTTTTGTGACAACACCGAATTAAATGAAACGACTTTTTCGACTTTATTTGTAATTTTAAACGACTAAAGCGACTTTTTTTGCCCCTTTTAAAGTCGATCCGAGGCCTGTAATGTAAATGCTTTCAATGTATGTCACTATCAAAGAGTAACATGTAATTTTAAAAAACTTAAAATAGTTTTTTGGAATTTAGTGAATTAGTGAAATGTAATTTAGTATTTATTTAATTAAAACTGATTTATTGAGGTAAAATAAAACTCATAGGATTATACAATTTGTATACATAACTTGATATAAATTCTCCATTCATTTGTGATCTTCATCTATAAATGTGAAATTGACTTGTTCCAATATAGCTGACGAATTAGCTGCTTGTTGTGGTCTAATGATTGTTTCGAGATTGATGGATGATGCTAAAAGAATCGTCCATCTGATGATTCTAAATACAAATGTCATCATTAAGCAGATCGTTTCGAAAAAGGAATTGAGTTGTACAAATCTTTAATTCTAATCATTCTAAAATAGTATCGAAAGAAATTCATCATTATATCAATTTAAGGGAAATCTAACCGCAAGTTCCCTTAATTTTAATTCTATGAAAAAACAATCCAACCACAAGTTCCCTTAATTTTAATTCTATGCAAAAAAAATCTAACCACAAGTTCCCTTAATTTTAATTCTATGAAAAAATTGTATTTAGATACAAAATTTATTAAAAAAAAAGAAAAGGTTTATCCTTTAAAATGATAAAAAGTAACAATAAAGTTCTTTTTTGGATCAAAATTTTAGTAAACTTAATTTGAAAAGTGGGTTTTGATACACAGGGTCTTGTATTCAAAGCATATTTGGAAGATCTTTTAGTTTGCCGGAGGGGTATTTGTGAGTGTGTGTATGTGAAAAAAAGGAGAAGTTTTTTCGTTACATTCGTGGAAGCTGCTTAAGATTGTTAGAGCTTATAAGAGGAGCGCTAGAGATTGGTATGTTGTTAATTTGAGAGCGTTCCCTGAGGAAGGAAGCGAGGGGAGTTTGTTCCCAGCACTTGGTGTACCTCTCTCTCTCTCTCTCTCTCTTTCTTTTTTTTCTCTCTCGTTTTCTCTGGAGCTTTCCTCCTCCTACTTCTCTTCTCTCAATCTCTTTCCTGTTGGATTTCTCCCTCTCTCCTAACGATTTTCAGCCCCCTGAAGAATTCTCCATCTCTCTCGAGAGGAGAACCGCCATCCGTCTTCATCGGCCGACAGCGCGACGGGCGGCGTTTGCCTCGAATGCTCGCCAAGGAGTTTTCTTCTTCTTTGACTCGTTTTTTTTTCCTCTTCTTTATTCTTTTCTTCTTTTTCTTTTTCATCCCACTCAGAAATATTCCTCCTGGCCGTGCGCAACGTGGCGGTTCTAACCTAACCCTTTTTTTCGAGATTATACTGCGAGAAAAAGAGAGAGAGAGAGAGAGAGAGAGTTTGCGCGAGGCAGACACTCTGGGTAAGCACAATTAATATTCTCGTTTGGGACTCATGTTTGCCGGCACCGAGCGCAGATCACATCGCGGATACCGACTCGATATACATCATATGTGTGCGGATCGGTGCATTCCCCTCTCTATTATGATTTCTTTTTTGCGGACCAAAAGTCCTCGTCTTTGACCCTTTTTTCACTGTGAATATGTCGTACATATGAATAAATAACTTTCACGTTGAATTTCAAATAAATATTAAAGTAGATTTTAAAGTTTTCATCAGATTTTAAATCTTTAGGTATAGATTTCTAAGTTTTAAGTTGATTTTTATGTTCTAAATATAGATTTTTAAGTTCTAAGTATAGATTTTTTAGTTTTTAACTACCTAGTTAAAGATTTTAAACATTTATTATAGCCTAACTAAGTTTACTAGACATTAAACTATGTAGACTTAAAGTGTGCCTTCATTCGAAGTCTCGTAGGTGGCGCCACACATTCTTTGAATAGTTTCCTCCTCACAGTTAAACAAGGGGTATCACTTTAACTCCATTTATAAATGTTAAAATAAAGAGCAATAAAAATGACACCAGAAAAATGATAACACTCATCGAAAATTTTCATTTTCACACCACAACTTTTCGAGAAAAACGCGTTTAAAGTTTTCTATCCAAATAAATTAGATTTCTTGAAACAATTTACATTTTAAATTAACATGATGAGTGTTCTTTATGTATTTTTTTATACGTCGAATCCGATTTTATGATTAAATAATTGTTCAAACAACCCTGTAATTGTTATAAACAATTTATTTTGCAAAAGTCAAATTATGGAATTTTCAAAATTAATTTAAATGACTTCCGGATGTCCTAGAGGTCTGAAATTTTTTATGCAAGTTCAGAACTGATACAATAATGAATAATTCTAAACAATAATCCATAGTTATTTTTTGACTTGCACAACCAGGTTGCCGATGACGGGTATACTTGAGGATCATCTTCGAGGAATTAAGTCGAATTTTTTGTAAATGGTTTAGGCATTCAATTTAAGATTTAGGGGAAATATTCTTGACACTTAGACAACCAAGAGTAATTTTTGTCTTAAAATTACTTATATTTTCATAAAAAAAATTAAAAAAAATTTTTTTTTAAAATTTGTTTAAACAATTGCAAAAAATTTTTTTTAAAACTCGGGACTGATTGCATTGTATTTCTAAGACCTTAAACTATAAGAAACCATCATAGAAAAAATCGATTTTTTTGAAAGTAGGTCCCTTTTCTCAGACCCGGTCACATATAATTAAAAATGAATTTTCTCCGAAACTTTTTAGTGATTTTTCTTCAATTTTTTGTGAAATGAATTTTTCCTAAAACTTTTTAGTAAGATTTTTTCTCAATTTTTTTGTGAAAATCGCATAATTAAAAATGAATTTTCTTTAAAACTTTTTAGTGATTTTTCCATAATTTTTTGTGGAATGAATTTTCCCCAAAACTTTTTAGTGATTTTTCCTTAATTTTTTCTGCAAATCGCATAATTAAAAATAAATTTTTCCCTAAACTTTTTAGTGATTTTTCATCAATTTTTCTTGAAAATTGCATAATTAAAAATGAATTTTCTTTAAAATATTTTAGTGGTTTTTCCTCAATTTTTTGTGGAAATCGCATATAATTAAAAATGAATTTTCTCAGAAACTTTTTAGTGATTTTTTCTCAATTTTTTGTGGAATGAATTTTCCCTAAAACTTTTTAGTGAGATTTTTCCTCAATTTTTTGTGGAAATCGCATAATTAAAAATGAATTTTCTCTAAAAATTTTTAAGTGATTTTTCCATAATTTTTTGTGGAATGAATTTTCCCCAAAACTTTTTAGTGATTTTTCCTCAATTTTTTGTGGAAATCACATATAATTAAAAATGAATTTTCTCTAAAATTTTTTAAGTGATTTTTCCTCAATTTTTTGTAAAAATCGCATAATTAAAAATAATTTTCTCAAAAATTTTTTAGTAATTTTTCCTCAATTTTTTGTGGAAATAGCATTTTAATTAAAAATAAATTTTCCCCAAAAATTTTTAATGAATTATCTTCAAAAATGTTTGTGGAATTTATTTAGACGTTTTTAATAAACTTTTAACAATTTTTTATGGAAATTCCCTAGTAAGCAATAAATTTCCCCCAAAACTTTTTTGTAAATTTTCTCAAAAATTTATGAAATATTCTTCATTATTTGTGGAATTTGCTTAAAAGTTTTGGTGATGTATAATATATATAGATCTACTATAGAATCAATTTTTCCGCAATTTTTTATTTTTAGAAAATTTTATACATTTTCCAAAAGAATTTATCAGAAGAGTATATGGCAAAGAATGCAATTACAAAAATTAATTTTTGGGGAATTTTTCTGTAATTTCAACAAAGTGTTTTTATTTTACTAATGATTCTAACCATTGCCCATACTTTTGCTATCCTCTTCACATAGTTAGAAAAATAAATAAAATTTGATAAAAAAGTAAAAAATTTCGGAAAAATTTATTATAGCCGTTGTCCATACTTTGCTAGACTCTTTCCATATAGTTCGTAAATTGTATAAAATTTGCTAAAAAATGTAAAAATTTCGGAAAAATTGATTCTAGTGGTTGCCCATATACTTTTTTTTGTGCAATTTCGAACAATTTTTTTCAATCTTTAAAATATGGCCAACATCTCGTATAAAAGTATATATAAATGACAATGGCAGTTATCATCTTTTGAATTTTTTTAAAATTTTTGTAACAAATTTCTTTTAATTTTATTAATTTTATTATTGATTATTATTAATTTTATTTTTTATTTATTTTTTTCAATGTTTATTTTCCGTTGATTTATTTGGAGGTGTTAAAATGAGGATCATCAAAAAGTAACGCTCCGCCCGAATAAAAATCAGTCCCCATTTCAATCGGTTAGAATTAATTAAATTTATTAGTTTGTAAGTTCAGATAATAATTAATTTACTAAAGCAAATCATTAAATGAATTAGTTAACTAAAAAGCAAAATGATTTTTGTTGCAGAGAGGAAGCGGGGAAGGCAAACTTATACCCGATACCAAACACTGGAGCTGGAAAAGGAATTTCACTTCAATAGATATCTCACCAGGCGGCGACGTATCGAGATCGCGCACGCCCTCTGCCTGACGGAAAGACAGATAAAAATCTGGTTCCAAAACAGACGAATGAAGTGGAAGAAAGAGAATAAAACGAAGGGCGAGCCCGGCTCTGGTGATGGTGAAACGGACATTTCACCACAAACATCGCCCCAGGGTTGATGAGAACACTAAAGGAACTAGAAAAACTCTTTTCCCAGAGTTTCCATAGTCCTAGGGTTTCTCTAAACCTTGTTTCCACTACCTCCTCCCCCGATGACCTCCAAATGACCTCCCCCCCAAAAAAAACAGCAATGACGCTTATCTTGTCGTGTTAATCAAGTTGCTCGTACCAAAAAGAAGATGATGTCGGACCAGAGGAGAATCTCATATACCAGTCAGAAAAGAGAGGTGTCCAATTGGAAATCCAGTCAAAAAAAAAAAAAAAAAATTTACGGGAATGCGCAATTATACTGATAAGAACGGTGTTTAAAAAAAAACTGGATCGCATGCTAATCAGAACCGCGTTAACCTCTATTACGTTTAATCGAATGTAATTTAAAGCCTATATATATAGAAAGAGAGATACGAAAATATACGTAACTTAATGTGACTTTGAGAATGAAAGAGAGTGAACGAGAGTCTTTTTAATGAATGAATGTGTCCCCGAGCAAAAGAGAGAAAAAAAAATATGTCGTATGAGACCTGATAGGAAAATTTTTATTATTATTTATTCCCTTACGTATAGAATGAAATACGTAGTGTACCTAGAAAGTTTGTTAGTGTAGATAATGATTATCCAATTATCTATTAGCGGTAGGTAGACGGTTTTAGTATCATAGAGATCGTTTAGATAGAGTCCCTCTACCAACCGCCAGTGGCTCGGCAAAGAATAATTTCCCGACGTGCCAAGTGTGATCTGATGTTTCTCACGGAAGGGAAGTGGGTCAAAATCTAATGCATTTAAAAAAAAATATTTACAAAAAAAATATTACAAAAAAATCATATTTACACCCAAAGGAAAACATTTTTATTTGCTAAAAAAAATTCATTAAAAAAGATTTTCATCAAGAAAAGATTTTGAAACAAAAGATCAAGAAGATAAAAGTTTTTTTTATTCTTCCTGGGATTTAAATTACTGAAACGAATTTTTCTTTAACGGAGAGAGAAAATGTGGAGAAATTTTCCAGAGACGAAAAGGGAAAATGTTATTTCTTTAATACCCGCTTTTGCGTCTTCGTGAAAAATACGATCTGCTCGTTTTTATTATTACCCAGTGATACGGTGATACGTGTAATCCATATAATAGATTATTTCTCAAAAAAAAAAAATGGAATGAATGATAATCTTGAATGCAAAATTAAAAAAGGGAAAAAAAGAAAATAACCGGAAAATGCGACTACAGTGCCCTTCGGCGGAGCAGAGAGGAAACTTTGCGCCAACTATACTCAAGGTCAGTTCTATAAGAAATAAATTCTTTCTTGCACCCTTAATTTTCTTTTTTTTTTGGAAATATAATTTTTATTTACGTATTTTTCCATCTTTCTAAAGCCATAAAAACTTTTAAACCTGCTCCCAAAAGTAAAAAAGTTGCGCATTTGCCAGAAGGTTAAAAGTCGCTTACAAAGTAAGCGACTTTTAATCTTATGGCAAATGCGCAACTTTTTTACTGCACAAGGGTAATATTCTTCAAGTGTGATATGAATTTTTTTTAACTGTAAATAAACGAAAGAAATACGTAAATAAAAATTTTTCCATCACAGATTTTTTTTTTGTAATTTCATTTTTTGTGAATATTTTATTTTTTTGTCCATTTTTTTATTTTTGCCGGGCGTTAATATACCTAACCAATGAAAGTTTTTTGTCTTAATGGGCATAATTCAATCTTTTATAGAGAAAGAAAAAAAAATCCACAAAGAAAAAAAAATTGTGGATGATGATCTCGGATCAGTGAGTGTAGTAATTATTTTCGACAATATATACATAAATATAAATATATATTTATAGGTATACTTATGCCCTTTGTGATTCTCCACCTATTTGTAAATAAAAATACAACGTTAAACTGGAGATTATCGAAAATAGGGAGCAATAAATATTTATCATCATCGGAAAAAAAAAATTTTGTCCCTGCTCCGCAGACATGAGGCCAAGTTACCAGAGTTATGAAATTTAATGAAACACTTGAAAATCTTTTTAAAAAATATTGCTTTTATTTGGAATAAAAAGACTTTTTTCGAAACACTGCGCAGATTATTGGACGCGCTGAGGGAGAGTGGGGCTGCGCAGATTTTTCAACTCGATGGTTTTTTTTTCGTCTTCTCTAAATTGAAGAAATCTTAATTTTTTTCTTGTGAGTTAAAGAAATGACTTAAAATTAAAACAGATTTTTATTTTATTTCCGAAAATAAAGGCCTCGGATCGACTTTAAGGCGCAAAAAAATCACTTTAAGTCGATTAAAAAAAAAAAAGTCTAAAAAGTAATTTATTTATTCACTACTGTCACAAAAATGTTTTTTGTATTTTTCCTGGCATTTTACTTCTTTCTAAATTCAATTATTCAAAACTTGAATAATTTTTCTTTAAATAAATATTTAAATACTTCTTATTTTTTTATTTTGCATGGAAAATAAAAATAAGAAAATAAAAATAAAATACAAATATCAATTTACAACCTTCTAAAATATAATAATTTGTGAAAATTACAACTTCAAAAATCCAATTATTTTCTTCAATTATTTTTTATAACTAAACTTCATCTCTAAATCAAATATTTTAAATAATTTTCCTCAAGTTCTTTAAGAATTCAATTATTTAATTACAAAAATTCAATTTTTTATAATTGTAACTGTCCACGTTTTTTTTTAATAATATTTTTTAAAAATTATACTATAGAAATTCTTAAAATTAATTTTTAAAAAATATTTTTAGATAATTTTTGTAAGATATAAGTTTTTCAATTATTATATTAAATTGAAAAATTTACAAACAATTGAAATTTGGTAAAATCTTTTCAAAATAATTTAACTTTTTGAAAAATATATGAAAAAAATCAAATTTTTGAAGAATTTTGATTATAAATGTGAAAATAATTTTTTCTAAATTTTAATAAGTGTAAGAAAGTAAATTTATAAAAAATTTTAATTTACTTTGTTGAACGATAATTGAATCTTAAAAAAAGACAATAAAACAATTTCAAGAATTAGTTTCTTAAAAATGTTGTATAATGTAATTTTCCGAAAATAATTGAATTTCTTAAAAGAATTTTTCTGTAATTTAAAAAAACAATTTTTTTTTTTTGATAAATTTTAATTAAAGATTTTGAACATGATTGTTTTTTTCAAAATGTTAAAAATGATTCTTTAAAAAAATTGTAATGTTATTATTTTTTGAATGTATTGGAATTTTTGGAAATATGTAATTGAAAATAATTTAATTTCAAAAAAGTAGAATAAAAAAAATCGAAAGAATTTGTTTTTTGAAAATTATTTGAATAATATTTTCAGAAGCGAATTGTCATTAATTTATTTTATTTTTCAATTTACACTTGAAGATTTTTTATTCAAAATTTTTGAAAAGTTAATTCTTTTCAAAGTTTCCAAGTTGATTTTGAAAAGTTTTAATAAAATACTTGAAAAAAGTCAATTATTTTTAATTAAATTTTACCAAACTTCAATTATTCAAAATCTTTTTAATTGTAAATTTCGAAAATTGAATTAGAAAAATTATTTAAAAATAAATTTTGAAAGATATTTTAGTTATTTTTCACACTAGAAAAATCGAAACAATTTGCAATTTATATTGAAAAATTGGTATTTTGTTGTAATATTTGGAAAAAAGTCGAAATTTTTGAAAATAATTCGAAAAAGGTTGCATTTTTTGAAAATAGTTGAAAAAAGTCGAAAAAGTTATAATATTCGAGGCCTGAAAATAATAAAATTTTCTTGTTGTAAAAAAAAATAACTAGATGCTTTGAGTTCATTTTCGAAAACTCAATTATATTGTGCTTAGAGGTGTTGCGCATTAAAATTAACAGACATCAAAAGATCTTTTGTTGAAAGCTCACAATTAGTCATTCCTGATGTGTGCGTTGTCTTCAGAGCGCAACAAAACTCGACACGTTAAATTTGATCCTAAATTAACATTTATTAATAGTAATACAACCAACAGAAATTTATCTTTTATAATTTATTTTCGGCGTTTAAATTCCAAAAAAAGAAAAATTTTTTTGAAAAAGAAAGATTTTTTTTAAATTGATCCAAAAATTATACAGAGACACAAAAAAAATTAATTTTTATCCGAAATCAGAGCGTCTAGTTTAAATAAAAAGATGATCAAGTGTTTCTGAAGTGAATGTAAGTGAATAATTGTCGGCCCAAAGAGAGGCGATCGATCAATCGATCGACTTTCGCCGAAGGGATAATCGAAAATCTCGCGCTGCGAATTTTGTGCTGTGTTGTAAAATTAGTTATCGACACTTAGTTTTTATGATACACACGACAACAATATATACGTAATTGAGATATATTATATTATTATTATTATTATAAATATAGACAAGAATATTCTATTTAATGAGACGATTTCTCGAACGTGTCGCCTAGAGTCGAAAAAAATACTTTTTCATTGCAATTTTTAGTGAGGATTGCTCTCAAGAAAAAAGAATTTTTTCTTTTGAAAATTTTTTTTTTTAAGGAAAAAATTCTATTGTTTATTCACAAAAATCATTTGTTTAAATGGAGCGCAAAGGTACATAAGGAGAAGGGGTGCGCAAGAGCAACGGCTGGAGAGAAGGAAGGTACGAAACTTCTCTTTCGCTCCCATTGTCCCCACTCCTTCGCTGGCGGTCCGCGCCTCCTCGGCTCCGGAGTGGGGGCAATGGGAGCGAGAGAGAGAAGTTCTTTTCTCTCTCTCGCTCTCATGACTCCCACTCCGGAACTTACCTTCGCTTCATTTAAGCAAATATAAAAATTGTCATTCTATCAATTTAAACGGGCAGAAACTATTCTATTCATTAAAAAATTTACCAGCAAATAAATCGTACATTTTTTGATAAATCCATTGGCAGGCAAAACTTATAAAATCTCAGCAAAGTTAATTAGAACTCAATAAAAAATGCTAAAGTAAATAATAAAAATGTTAGTTTCACTTTTTTAATTTAATAGCAAAAAAGTAAAAGTGAAAACTAGTTTTCAAAAAAAATTGTTTCAGTAATCTAAAACAAAAGTACAGTAAAGATGTAAAATTATTGAAAAATTCGAGTTTTAGAAGAAATTTGAAAAGAAATTTGATTTTAAATAAAAGAATATAAAAATTGCCCTTGATACCGATATACGTAATATGTGGTCCAGTTCAAGTGTTGTTGACACGGCGATAGACCATAGCCTTTCTTTCTTTCTTTCAGGGGGAATGAAAAAAGATTTATTTATACAGCTTTTTTTCCACCTTTTAGAATGCAACGAACTGTAAAAATTCCCCGGCCATCGCTCGTTTGCAACGCCGCACGTCGATTGCAATTCGAAAAGCCCGCCGATTTCTGATCGACCAATGGCGACCGCGCTGTCAATAAATCAACGTTATCACGCTTTCATGAAAGTGCATTTCGTTGAGCGAACTCTTGTTTTTTTTTCATCGAGACTTGAAACTTTTGCTTCAATTTAAAAAAAAGGGTACACCATAAATTTCACTAATATTGTCATCTACAATTATAAAATATCCATTTTATTTTAAAAACCATTTTCCATGCAGGGCATTTCTAAATTGAAAAAAAGAGAATTGTTCTTGTATTTCCTTTCTTAAATTTTACCAATTTTTATTTTAGTAAATTCTAAATTATTTTTATTATCGTGTTTATAATTAGTGTAATTTAAATAACTTTTTTAAATAATTAAATATTTTTTGTTATTTTATGTCTATTGTTTTGAACCAAATCGTTTTTTTTTTAATTTGTCTGGAGTTTTTTTCTCATATGTAATATGATTTTTGAAACTCGAGACAAATAAAATTCTTGGGCCAATGATTCTAAAACGTTTTTGTTGATTTTTTTGCTAATTTTTTTTTTTTTTGAGAGAGAGAGAATAATTGTTTATTTAAGTAGTTTTTTTTGTTGTTGATATTATTATGTGAACAATTCATCTTGAGATTTAATTGAGCATTAATAAGTCATCTAATCTATATGGGTCGCTTAATAATGGCATATTGAAGTGCAGGGTGCGGCTCACGAGACAAAGAGTTAGATTTATCGCCTTTCGAGTCACTATTGTTGCGCCACCTTGTACATTTTACGATCTCTTTAAAGTGACATTAGAGAAAAAGAAAAAGTATTTTTAATCAGCGAAATAAAATTGGAATTTCACGTTAATTCAATTTTATAGCAAAAAAAAAAAAAAAAATTCGGAATGCAGATTATTAATTTCCAATTTTTTTGTTTTTAATATTTAAGAAAAATATTCAATTTAAGAAGCTAAAATGTACGGAAAAAAAAATTTTGTACAAATAAGAAAGTGCAATCTTCGATTTGCAATTTTTTTTTGCAAAAAAAAGTAGTTATAAAAAACTTGCGGTGAAATTTTTTTTTAAGGCGGGCTTCGCGAAACCACACGTTACAAAGAGCGATCGTCGCGACAACCAATGTACGTAAAAAAAAAATTTTATATCCATACTTGATCTTAAAAAAATATATATATACTTATCTATTTAAAAAAAATGCGGGCAGATGTTTGTAGATTTAATCAATAAAAATGAATAAATGAAAATTATATATTTTGTCTCTATTTCGTATGCATCAGAAAAAAAATGTTTATGCGAAATTATAAAAAATGGAATGTATGTAGTTTTTTCGAAACACAAAAAAAAGGATATAAATGCGTACGAGGTGTGTCATTAAAAAAAAAGTAGCTCTTACCTTGTAAGCTTAACGTCTAAAAAAAAATCTAAATCTAAAAAAGAGCGTAAGATTATTAGGGATAGGATTTAATATAAATGGAGTGCAGTAGGTTGCAGCGGGCGGGGTCGATACTTTTTTTGATATCGCACTGAAGTTTGTGACCAAAATAATTTCCTAATATTTGAAAAAACTTCTTTTTCAACTTGAAATTATTTTTGTCACTTTTTGCGGAATTGTACATAATTTATTGATATTTAATTTGACCGCAAATGCCAAACGATAATATCCCAGTGGAATTTGTAATTTTCTTATCGTTTCTTAATTATTTATATATGTAATATTTATTAATAAAATATGTTATGCGTCAAGAAAGGTGTACTTTCGTTTTCTTCTGAATTTTTTTTCTTTTTCGTTACGCAAAACATTTTTATTCAAATTTTTTATTCGTAACGTGGAGCGCATGCGCGGTCAATGAGAGCGAGAGAGAACTGTCAAGTATTTCTCTCTCGCTCCCATTGCCCCTACTCCACGCATGCGCTCCAATTGTAACAAATTTTCAATCACCAGACGAGAAAATAATTTTCGTAAATTGATAAATTTATTACTAAATTATAAATTTATTATATAAATTTAGAAAAATTATAACAATGTTAATATAACAATTTTCGAAACGCAGTCTGGTAAATAAATAAAGAAGAATTTCTACCGTTTTTTAAAAAAAAGATTTATATTTATTCACCGGATTGTCAGAAAATAAAGTAATTAAAAAAAATATATCACAAGAATTTTTTTATATACGTAAATGAAAGGAAGAAAAAAAAAATTGTCGATAATTTTAAGTTACACGTCCTCGCTCGCGCGCAAAATGCCGAACAGTTCCTGGCCCTCCTGTTTCGACAGGTTTTGCCATTAGTCGTGTATATTCTATATACCATAGGTCCGATATCTATATCTAATTACCTATAATTAATGGGGATTAAAACCCTCCCGTCTTTACTTCTCTCCAAAATATTCTTCAAATTTATTTTTCTCTAGCGATTCTTTCCTTTTAACACTAATATATAAATACACACTTTTAGCCAATCTCCCTTTCGTGATGTAAAAAAAAAATATGTAGCAACCACCAATCACTCCTTCCAGTAAATTATACCACTTTATTTTTTATTTTTAAAAATGTTTGAGAAAAATCATTGGAAAGCGCAGGCGCGTGGATAGAAGGAGAGTGAGAGAGAAGTTCTCGTATTTCTCTCTCAGTCTCATTACCCCCACTTGAGCGCCACGAGTCGAACGGAGTGGGGGCAAAGAGTGAGAGCGACAAGTTTCTCTCTCCGTTATCCGAAAATTTATTATTATTTCGAAAAACTTTTTGTGGTATAATATACTGGAAGATTCAAACCGTGAAGACTGATGAACCCGAACATTCGTATAGCAGGATAAAACGATCACATTATATTGAAAAAAAAAAAAAAAAAATTGGAGCGTGGTGGAAAATTAAAAGATGATTCTCACTTTCTGGAGGAAATAAATGTAAAGAAAGAAAAAAAAAATTTATTTTCTGCAGATCTAGTGTAACTATTTTGTATATTGAAAATCGAGAAGCAATATTCTCGTTAAACTTTTAAATTTCCACCTCCCCTCCCCCCTTTGGTCCACTGTAAAGGACACCGCAATTTAGCCCGGTTTTTTTTTATACAAAAAATAAAAAATTCGGCAGGGCATCGTCAAAAAGGTGACGTCTGACGTCGTGGCATTAAATCGCGAATCGCGAAAATCTGTATACGATACCGTGTAGGTAAAGTAGGTACCTGTTTACTAGACTAAAACTTTACAAAGTAACGCTAGCAAAAAGGGTTTAGAAACTTAAAAAAAAACTATTTATTACCAATTAAACGATTATTCTGTAAAGAAGTTTAAAATTAAAGAGAAAGAAACCTAATAATTAAAAAAAACAATTTTAGTATAAGAGATGACAATATTACAAGTGCCACTACGTCTTTCGTCTCCTCCCTTCTTCGGCAAAAAAAAAAGAAATGTAATTTTTTAGTACGTTTGAAATGAGTGTTTGATGAATTTTTTTTTTTACCTCAAGTAGGAAGGAACCAGTTGAGAGCGTTGCCCTGCCGAAGCCACAAACACTAATTTACGAACATAAACCGTCGAGGCAAATGAATTCACTCTAAAAATGACCAGTTTGAATATAAAAAAAGAAAATTAAAAAGATAATTTCCCAAAAAAATCAGTTTATAATAAAAACTGGTTCATAAGTCCAGAATTTGTTCGGAATTAAAGTGAGCAAAAAAAAAAAAAAAAAAAAACCAACTATAATATACGTAAAAAGCATAAGGTACGCCGAGAAACGTGAATTACACTACTTACCGAAGGTTTATTAAGAGATGAAACAAAAAAAAAGGTATAAATAAATGAAGCTATATATATAAATAAACAAAAAAAAGTATATATATAAATATATAAATACGAATATTATTACACTAAACGTACATAATTATTTTGTAGTGTACCGCAGTATGTAAACTAAGTGTACACATAAAATTAAAAGCATGATGATTAAGATGGTCACGACGCTAAACGAACGATTATTGTATTAATGAGTGCGACGATACGATGGAATATTATATATACGATAATAGTATTACCTGCTATTACGTCGACGAGTCTAAACCATATTGTATTATATATAAGAGTCTGTCCATATTAATAATAATGATTATTAATTATAATAACTGTGTTTGAAAACGAGAAATAAAATGTGGTTGAATATGAAAATATTTTTGTCTTGCAAATTTTTGATTACAATTCTCTTATCATTTTGCTTATTCGAAATTTATTTTTGCACTCTTTTAGATTTAAAGTTATTAATTAATTAATATACGTTATTAATTAACAATATTACAACTGTATTATACAATTATATTTATATTATATTATTATTATTTTTATATTATATTTTATCGTTTTAATTTTTTAAGTAAGTTTTATTAATAGTTAAAAACTAACAATAGTTTTGAAAAAAGCCTTTTCTTCTATATTTAAAGCATTTACCGTATTTTTATCAATATATTCGAGGTCTTTTTTCTTTGGAAGCATTTTTCTTTTTAACATTTTTGTAACATTTTTTATCAGTTTTGGATGGCCGAGGTGCTTAAGACGATGCATTTCAATTGAGTGTGCGAGGGTTCGATTCCAGGTGCTTGAGGATTTTTTTCAGTATAGAAGTTTGTGGAAATAAAAGAAAATTAGAGGTAATATTTGTTTATGAGTCATCAAGAGTAATTTTAGGAATTATTCACAGTCGTGGAAGAGTCAGTGACTTACAAGTGACTCTTGATGACTCCTGATGATTACCAACTACCACTGTCAAAAGTCAGTTGAATAAATCACGTAGATTCACTTAGGAGTCAAAATAAGTCAATAATAATAATAATTCTTGAAGGATTTTGAATTCGTTCAAGAATCAGTGATTTATTTTGACTCCTGATGAATTTTAAGTGACTCTTGAATCAAGAGTCTTGATACTGTGATTTTTGGGGACTTCGAAATAACTTTTGGTTAACCAGAATCATTTTAAGGTTAGATTCAGTCATACCAGACACTAAGTGACTCTTGGTGACTTTTAGTGATTCCAACGTGACTTCAGGTGATCATTAGTAACGTCTATGTGACTCCTTGTGACTTTAAGGGACTTCTAAGTGACTATTAGAAACTTTTTATGATTACAAAATGACTCTTGGAGGCTCTTAGTGACTCGCAAGTGACTCTTGATGACTTTTAAGTGTTTCTTGGTGACTACGGATAATTCATAGCTGCAATTTACAAAATTCGTTTGAATAAGTCACTTAGAAATTACTTAAGTGCGACTTTTGGTAGTTATACTGACTTCTAAGTGACTTTTGATGACTCCTAAGTAACTCTGGGTGACTTTTAAGTGGTTTTTGTTAATTCCTGATGACTTCTGATGATTCACACCTGACATTTGGAAAATTTAAGTGAAGAAGTCACTTCAGTGACTTTTGGAGGCTTTAGTGACTCCTAAGTGACTCTTGATGACATTTGTTGACTTCCAAATAACTCTTTGTGCCTTTCAGTAATTCCTAAGTGACTCATGTAATTTAGAGTCGTTTTGTAGTCAACTTTAAACCTGTTCAGTCACCAAATATATATTTGGGAACTTTTTGTGACTTGAAAGTGACTCTTAGAGACTTTTGGTGACTGTTTAGTGATTATTGTGACGTTTAAGTGACTTTTGGTGCGACTTATGAGTGACTCTTGGTGAAATATAGTCATTGGAGTGAGTCATTTGGAGTCAATTCAGTCGTACCAGAGTCAGAGACTCTCAAATTGACGCTTGGTGACTCATAAGTGTCTCTAAGTGACTATTTGTGACTTAAAAGTGACTCTGCATTTTTTGGAGTCATTGGAGTGAAACATTTGGAGTCAAACTCCGTTATATCATAGTCAGAGACTCCCAATTGACTCCTGGTGACTCCTAAGTGACTTTTAGTGATGTATAAATGCGACTATTGGTCACTTTGAGACTCCTAAGTATCTCTAAGTGACTTTTGGTTACCGCTAAGTGACTCTGAGTCATCTGGAGTCAATGGAGTGGAACATTTGGAGTTCAATTCCTATTCATACCAGAGTCAGAAACTCTGAATTGACACTTGGTGACCCCTAAGTGATTCTAAGTGACTTATAAGTGAAAATTAGTGAATTCTTAGTAACTTTTTGTGACTTCTAAGTGACTCTGAGTCATCTGGAGTCAATGGAGTGAATTATTTGGAGTCGAATTTAGGTATACAAGAATCTGTGTCTCCCAAGTGACTCTTGATGACTTTTAATGACTCCTAAGTGACTTTCGGTCACTTCTAAGTGACTCTTGGTCATCTTGAATCATTGAAGTGCGTCACTTGGAGTCAAATCAGTCTTCCTGGAGTTGTAAACTCCCAAGTGACTTTTAAGTGATTCTTCGTCAACGGGAATCCATAAAGTGAGACATTTGGAGTTAAATTCCTTCATACCAGAGTCAGGGACTTCCAATTGATTCTTGGTGACCCCTAAGTGACTTTTGGTGACTTATATGTGACTATTAGTCACTTTGAGACTCCCAAGTGACTCCTAAATGACTATTGATGACTTTTGGTGACTTATAAGTGACTTTTGGTCACTTTCAGACTCCCAACTGACATCTAAGTGCCTTATACGTGACTATTAGTGACTTATAAGTGACTATTCGTCACTTTGAGACTCCCAAGTGACTCCTAAGTGACTATTGGTGACTTATAAGTGAATTTTTGTCACTTTGAGACTCCCGAGTGACTCCTGTGTGACAATTGGTATTTTATAATAGACTGTTCGTCACTTTGAGACTCCCAAGTGACTCTTAAGTGACTATTGATGACTTTTGTCACTTTAAGACTTTCAAGTGACTATTGATGACTTTTGGTGACTTATAAGTAACTATTGGTCACTTTGAGTCTCTCAAGTGACATGTAAGTGAATTTAGGTGATTTATACGTGACTATTGGTCACCTTGAGACTCCCAAGTGACTCCTAAGTGGCTATTGGTGACTTATAAGTGACTATTTGTCACTTTAAGACTTTGAAGTGACTCTTCAGTGACTATTGATGACTTTTGGTGACTTATAAGTGACTATTAGTCACTTTGAGACTCTCAAGTGACATCTAAGTGGCTTTTGGTGACTTATACGTGATTATTAGTGACTTATAAGTGACTATTGGTCACTTTGAGACTTCCAAGTGACTCCTAAGTGACTATTGGTGAATTATAATTGACTTTTTGTCACATTGAGATTCTCAAGTGACTCCTAAGTGACTATTGGTCACTTTGAGACTCCCAAGTGACTCCTAAGTGACTATTGATGACGTTTGGTGTCTTATAAATGACCATTGGTCAATTTGACACTCCTAAGTGACTCTGAGTGACTGTTGGTGACTTCAAAGTGACTTTTAGTCATCTGAGAGTCATTAATATGCGTCATTTAGAATCGAATTCAGAAGTACTAAAGTTTGAGACTCCCAAGTGACTTATTGACTCCTGAGTGATTCCTAGTGACTCCTAAGTGACCATTGGTTAGTTTTAAGTATGACTCTTCGTGGTCTAGAGTCAGTAGAGTGGAACATTTGGAGTCAAATTCAGTCAAACCAGAATCAGAGACTCAAAATTGACTCTTGGTGACTTTAGTGACTTCTAAGTAACTTTTTATCACCCACAGAGTCATTGTGGGGTCATTCTAAGTCAAACCAAAGCCTGTGACTCCAAATTGACTCACTAAGTTTTCTCAAATTTTTTAATAGCATTTTTAAAAATTGAAAAGTGCGAACTCTTTTTTAAGTTGGAAATTTAATTTTCAATTTTATCTTTTATTTGAAGAGATTTTCAAGTGAATTTTTTAAGAAGTTTCCTCGACTTATAAACTTAAAAAAAAGTGTCACTTAGAAGTCACCTAGAATCACTCAAGAGTCACTTTAATTTTGAAAAAATGTCTCACTTATTGGAAATTTATCATCAGTCATACAAACCTCTAACAAATTCACTTGAGAATCACTGCAAACTTCCAAATATTTAATTCCCAACTTAAGAATAAATTCAAACTAAAATTTATTTTAAAAAATTAACGTTTTTTTCAAAAAAATAACATTTTAAAATAATTAACATTTTTTTAAATTAAAAACATTTTTAAAAAAATTAACACATTTTTAAATAAATTTAGGTCAAAATAAAAGTGACGTCGAGTAAAAGTTCCCAGTGATTATATTTGGATAATGATGGAAGTTGTGTTGCATTATATATATATTGGTTTGCGAACCTGGTGAAAATCGTCAGGTGGTGCGCCCCTGGGGGTCCATCTGAAGGCAGCCAACTCTTGGAGTTTGCATTCATACGTATTGCGGCGGAAGGAACCATCGTATATTCCAAGATGGCCTCCACCTCAGAGAGGATTATTATTGGCTAATACGAGGCGAGAGGCTCCGCCTTGGCTCAGGGCTCGTGACGGGATGATTTATTGGATTTTCTGTCTGTTCGTCCCTGCAGCAAGAGAACATGCCGTGCCTATACTATAAAGGTTCGTATCCGTTAAAAGGCCTCTCTCGATGATCCTCTCCAGAAAAAAAAAAACTCCGATCCCTACACACATAGACCCATATTTAAAATCACATCAAAAAATTTTATCTTTAAAAAAAAAAACATCTTCCACTCTCAAATTCCCTAACATTCAGAATACTATTTTTAGAAAAAAATTTCTGTCGTGTCTTTCAAATTTCTGAATTTTTGAACTCTCGAAATCTTCTCTAAAAAAATTTATAGAAAAAAATCTGTCATGTCTTTGAAATTTCTGAATTTTTCAAATTTTCAACTCTCGAAATCTTCTCTGGGAAAAATTTGTAAATTAGAGATGATTTCGGTATTGAAATCAGAATTTTTCTAAGGATATCAAATGGAGACAAAAATCAAAAAGTTGCTTCGCAACGTTTTTTTTTTGATTCGCTTTTGTCTCCATTTGATATCCTTAGAAAAATAAATTATGATTTAGTACCAAAAATAATTGGTACTAAACACTGTTAGAAATATGTATATGAATTTTCAATAACATGTAAGTGAAGTCCATATCAATACGGGTGATTGAATTTTCAATAACATTAAGTTGAATTATCAACAGCAACTGTGATTGAAAATTCAATAACATGTAACTGAAAATTCAATAACATGGAATTGAAAATTCAATAACATGGAACTGAAAGTTGAATAACATGGAATTGAAAGTTCAATAATATAGAATTGGAAATTCAATAACATAAAATTGAAAATTCAATAACATTATTATGAAAATTCAATAACATTAATATGAGAATTAAGTAAGTTTGACCAGCATTGTGTATAGGTACATACACTGTAAAAATTTTTTTGGGAAAAATTCATAAAAATTTCTTCTTTTCTGTGAATTTTACAATTAATGATGAATATTTACAAAGATTGAAGAAAATAATTGTAGTTTATAGAGATTCGTTTTATTTCACAAAATATGTTTGATTACAAAACTATTTTACAAAATATTTTTCACAAACCATAATAAACAATTATGAAGAACAGTCATAAAATAGTATCAATATTATATTAATCATAACCCACACTAACAATAAAATTACTTATCCCTAGAAATTGAAATTCGTCGAAATTAACTGATAATACACACAAGTAGATTAAAAATTCACTATTGCTGTTCACTATTGTTCAATAAATAATTATAAAATATAATATTATAATATATTTATTTTGAAATAAATTTTAAACACTCATTTTTTATTTAAAACACTGTAAAAACAAGAAGAGTTTCACGCGCGGATGTAGTTCATATGGCAAATGCTGTAAAGCAACTGACGCTAAAACGACCTTTTGTCAAAAACTTCTAACAATAAGAAATTGTGGAAATTTTCCACACCAGATGTGACAAATGTATTGAATTTTCAATAACAGTAATGAATTTTCAATAACAGTATTGAATTTTCAATAACAGTATCAAATTTTCAATAACAGTAATGAATTTTCAATAACTGCGTCTGTATTTTTCAATTACAAAACAATGGATTTTCATGTTTTCAATAACAGTAATGAATTTTCAATAACTGCGTTTGTATTTTCAATTACAAACCAATGAATATTCACTTCAAGTTGTTTAATTTTCAATTCAAGCTGAATTGAATTCAAATTCAATAACTTATGTAATTGAAAAGTTGTTGAATTTTCAATTCTTTTCTAACAGTGAATATATAAGTACCTTTATTTTTATAATTCTATTTTTAAATATTGAATATATATATTCAATAGTTTTTCAGATCTTATTTCAATATATTTTCTACTGTCTAGAATTAGTAAAAATGTTTTAGTGACTGACTTCTTGCTTTTCAATTTTGATAAATTTTACTAATAAATAGTAATTATTCTACTAATTTGTTAGTAAAAACTAATTCAAAATCAAAAATTCAGTCACTAATTCAACTTTTGTAGTAGATATTTTTACTAATTCAAATTTGGAGAGTAATTCCAAATCGAAAATTTCCTCTTTATTTATTTAATAATTAATACTAAAGAAAAAATCTCCTATCATATAATCGTCTTTGGAAAAAATAATTGCAGTGAATACACTTGAATAATTAATATACTGTTTTGCAATTGCGAGATACAACTTACTTTTGTAGATGCTCCACCCCGATTGAATTTGTTTCATTAATTTTTATCGTTTTTTTTATCAGTTATGTCTATATTTGTTTTATACAATTTCAATCGGGGAGAATCAGTTTTTGAATACCCTGCGGGGGTAGAAATAAGATTCATTATATATATAGTGAACTATAGTATACACTATATATATATGAAAAGGTGGGGCTTGTTGAAATCAGATATTATGCATCAGGAGAGATGCAAAAGTTGTTCGTAAACGTCTCATTATTGTTTGATAATATCTTTATTAAAGAATATGCGGCGAGAGAGAGAAAAAGGAGAGCCGAACGAAGTCATCCTTATAACAGGTGTCTACGTGAGCTACTATCTAAAGTGGATTTCAAACCAGATGAAGGGTTTAGGGATGGATGCTGATGTGGATAAAAACGATCAGCGGTACGAAGGAGCCTAAAGGAGATTTAATATCATGGAATTTTATATCTTTTCCTCAAAAAAAAAAAAAAAATAAGGATGATTTATCTTTTGTTCAGTGAGTTTTTCGCAGTTGTATTTATAGAATTACTGAATTTTAGGGCTCTTTGAGCCTTAAATGAAACTTCGCATTTTATATATTTTTATATATAAATCGTATAATTATATTTTATATTTTACTGTTATAACTCAATAGTATCAAAATGCAATGAATTTGATATAAAAAATGTGGATCGAATAAAAAATTGACCCAAATTTTTGGCATCAATTTGATTCACTTTAGTATAGTATATCAATATGATACATTCAAATTTATGTTCATTTTCTTATGATCGCATATTTATATTATATACTTTTGTATTTATTTAAATGGATTCTAATAAAATTTTCTAAGAAAAATTGATTAAAAAATGAATTATAGTTATAATTTTTACTCTCTAAATTTGAATTAGTAAAAATGTTTACTAATTTGAATTAGTTACTGACTTTTTGCCTTTGAATTAGTAAATTTTACTAATAAATACATACTAAAAAATAGCAAAAATTTAATTAATATGAAAAACATAGAATGAATTTGTAAAAATAATTTAATTCTTAAAAAGTTTCAAATAAAAATCACTGAAAATCAAAATTTTTCATACTTTTAAGTTTTAATTAACAATTCTGTATAGAATCAATTATTTTGAAAAAGTTAATATCAGTTTTTTTTAAATTATTGGAAGTTTTTATTTTTTATAATATATTTATTTAAAGAATTTCCGAATAATCGATTTATTATTTATGAAAATAATTGAATTCTTGCAACGATCTTTATTACATTTTTTCTTAAATATATAATAGATTATAAAAAATTTTATTAAAATGGTACATAGATTTTGAAAATATGTGAATTTCAGCGAAAAACTTCATTATTCATAAAATATAATTGAATTCTTGCTAAAAATTTTCAAAAACTTTTTAAAAGTAATTACATTATTCGATGAATTTATTTAAAATTATATAAAAAATGATTGAAATCCTATACGAAGAATTTTATTATTAATAAAAACAATTGAATTTTTACAATAACGAATTTTATTACATTTTTTAAAAATAATTGATATCCTGTGAAGAATTTTATTATTTATGAAAATAATTGAATTCATGCAACGAATTTTATTACATTTTTAAAAATAATTGAATTCTTATGAGAAATTTTATTAAAATAATAGATTTTTAAAATATTTGAATTTCAGCGAAGAATTTTATTATTTGTGAAAAATAATTGAGTTCTTGCAAAATTTTTTTAAATATTTCTTAAAAATAATTACATTTTTTGAGAAATTCATTTAAAATTGTATAAAAAATAATTGAAATACTGTGAAGAATTTTATTATTTATGAAAATACTTGAATTCTTGCAACGAACTTTATTTCATTTTTCTTAAATAACTAAATTCTTTTGAGAAATTTTATTAAAATAATAGATTTTTAAAATATTTGAATTTCAACCAAGAATTTCATTATTTGTGAAAAGTAATTAAATTTTTACAAAAATTTTAAAAACATTTCTTGAAAAGAATTACATTTTTCGAGAAATTTATTTAAAATTGTATAAAAAAAAATTTTTAATTCTGTGGAAAATTTTATTATTTATGAAAATAATTGAATTCTTACAACGAATTTTTATTACTTTTTTTTAAATAATTGAATTCGTGTGGAAAATTTTACCACTTGTAAAAATAATTGAATTCTTGCGAAGGATTTTATTAGAATTTTTGTAAATAATTAAATTTTTTTTTTTGAAGAATGTTATGGAAACAAAATTAATTAATTATTTTAAGGAATTTTAATAAAATTCTTTTCCAAAATGCAATTATTTTCACAAATATCAAAATTCATCACAAGAATTCAATTCTTTTGAAAAGTAATAAAATATTTTGCAGAAATTAAATTATTTTCTACAATTTTTTTAAATTCTCTTCGAGAATTAAATTATTTTTATAAATATATAGGTAAGCAAAATTCTTTTCAAGAATTCAATTATTGTCAAAAATTTAAATATAATTCTTATAGCTAAGTTTCAATTATTTAAATAAAATTTCATAAAATTCTTCACATGAATTCAATTATTTTCATAAATTATTATTTAAATTTTTTTCAGGAATTCAATTATTTTCATAAATTATTATTTAAATTTTTTTCAGGAATTCAATTATTTTTAAAAATAATAAAATTCTTCTAAAAGTTTTCAATTATTTTCAAAAATTGTTTTAATATCCTTTAATATAATAAATTTCAGTAAAAAATTGAATTGAATTCTTTAAAAGAAATCAATTATTTCCAAAAGTTTTTAATTAAAATCTTCGTGAAAATTAAATTTTAAAAAACATTCAATTATTATTGAATAAATTTTTTATTTTTGTATTTAAATAATTGAATTTAAAATATTTGAAAATCTTAACTCCTTTGGAAAAATAATAATGATCAAATATTTATTTAAAAAAGAAAGTTATTGATATTTTCGAATAAATTTCAGAATATTCTTAAGGATTTTATGATCCCATATTTATATATATATATATATACACGGAAAAAAATGTATAGTAATTTTTACTACTTTTATAGTAAAACATTTCTGGTAACTTTTACTATACTTTCGGAGTATAAAATTTGCTACGTTCGAAGTAAATTTTACTAATTTTTTACAAATATGTTTTTTGAACGTAGTAAAATTTACTTCGAACGTCGGAAAATTTACTCCGAAGGTATAGTAAAAGTTACCAAAAATGCTTTACCAGAAATGTTTTACTAGAAAAGTATAGTAAAAGTTACTTTATATTTTTCTCCACGTAGGGTCATTTGGAGTAAATGTAAACAGTTAATTTTTCAGATTAATTTAAAGATTTAAAATTAAGAAAAACATATTATGTTTTTTTGTATTTAAAATTTTCTTTTTGTTTACAAGAGAACAAATCCTTAGGACCAGATATTACATTTGTTTTTCGTGTGTGATTGCAGGTGCATCATACATGAGAGATTGACGCTGATGGGTCAAGTTGAGCATTAGTTGAAAAGAGTTGAGAAGAGGATGCTGTAAATCTGATGGAAAAGGATAGAGAGGATGTTAAGTGAAGAGAAATGAGAGGTGAGCGGTAAAGAGGGGAAAAGCTTCTCTCTCTGTCTCTCTCTCTCTGTTACCGTGAGAGATATACAGAAATCGGAGGGAGGATGGCAGTCAGAATTTATGGCCGCTTTATCACTTTACCGGCCTTGCCGCGTCTCCTTTAGCCACGATGAGGGCAGGATCTCACGATGAACTTTGGCACTCGACTGTTCGCTACACTCGAGAAACGGTGAGCCTGCAACTTTCGTGTTTACTCGCAACTTGTGGTAGATTACATGTGCACCTGTTTTCTCTCTTCCTCTTTCTCTCTCTCTCATCTCTATTTCTACTTCCTTCTTCAACCCCAAACTATACTCGATTTCCCTCAAAATTTAGTTAACCAAGATTTAATCCATTTAAAAATTCACACCTCTCTGCTTTTAAATATATTGCTCACGAGAATTTATATATTTTAACGAAAAATATCTCTTGAATAATAATTCAATAATAATAATAATAAACAATAATAATAATAATAATAATATTAATAGTAATAATATTAATAGTAATAATAAAAATATTAATAATAATAAATTAGTAGCTGTTCAATTATTGTTTACCAGAGTGTCTACTAACCGGAAAAATAGGGAAATCGCTGGGAATTTAATTTGACCAGGAAAAATCTGGAATAAACCAAGAATTTTTTGCTAAACCAGGAATTTGTCGCTAAATTAAAAATATTTTTATTATTTTAATTTGTTTTTTAAAAAATCGCTTTTTATTTCAATTTTTATAGATATTTATACTGTTCTCTATAAATTTGAATTAGTTAAAAATAATTAATTTGATAGTAAAAAATCAGTCACTGATTCAAATTATGGTATGTAAATATATTTTTAAAAAAATTATCGAATTAATAGAAATTTTGTGAAATTCAACTGAAAAAAAAATTTAATTTGTTAAAAAATTTCATTAAAAACTTTTTAACAAATCGAATTTTCAAACTATTTCAATTTAATAATTGATAAATAATTGAATTTTATAAAGAGTCACATTCTAATGTATTCATATTTCTTAGTGCGAAGATTAATAATTGAAATTTTTATTAATTAATTTAAAAAAAGATACACAATTAAAATTTGTAATAAAATTGAATTTTCGCAAAGTTTTTTTGAAAATTCTGAAACAAGATTTTTGAAATTTTCCAATTCTGTTGTTTCAAGATAATTGAATTTTTAGAAACAAATAATTGAAATTTCTTTGCATTCTATTTAAAATAATTAACTTCTTTTAAAGAATTTTATTTAAATTTTTCGAAAATAAAAGTTAGTCACCGTAATTGCAATTTTATTTTTAAAAATTTCTTTGAAATATATTCAATTATTTTCATAAACAGTAAAACTCATTGCAGATTTTCAATTATTTCTAATACAATTCTAATCGAATTTCTCGAAAAATGTTATTAAAATTAATCGAAAGAATTCAATTATTTCCATAAATAGCAAAATTCTTTTAAATATTATTTTTAAAAAATATTATTCACAAGAATTCAATTCCATATAATTCTAAAAAAAACAATTCAATTATTTTCAAAAAGATAATAAAATTCTTCGCAGAAATTCAATTTTATTTAAAAATTCTTTTTAAATTCTCTTCGAAATTTCAATTATCTTTAAATAAATAATTAAATTGTTCTCCGCAATTCAATTATATTCGAAAATTTTAATAAAATTCTACGCAAACATTTCATTATTTTCATAAATATGTAATAACACTTTTTGGAAGGATTCAATTATTTTTAGAAATAGTAAAATTATTTGCAGAAATTCAATTAGTATCAATACATTTTAATAAAATTGAATTAATCAAATTTTCAATTATAATTATGAACAGACAAGACTATTTTTAAAAATTGAAAAAATTCTTTGTTTAATTCAATTATTTTCCAAATTTTTAATTAAATTGATTAAAAAAACATTATTTTTAAAAAATTTAAAGAAACTCGTCAAAAGAATTTAATTATTATTCATAAAAACTCTATTTTAAATTTTTTAAATAAATCATTTGTAGATTTATTAATGTTCGAAATCAAATAAATTTAAATTTTATCAGAAAAAAATCGGGAAAAATCAGGACAAAGCCGGGAATTTTGTTGAACAAAAATAGTAGACACCATTACGAATAATTGAAAAATTAGGGATTATTATGTAATCATATAGATACAATAAAATCACATTCAATAAAAAATAGAAAAATCTGAATTATTCCAGAGATGATTATATTCAAAAAATCAGAATAAAAAAAGAATAAAAAATTTAGATTAGTTATAAATAATTCCAGTTTGTAAGTGAAATAATTTTTATTCCCTTAATGATCGTTAAGGATATGTCAATTGAAACGATGACGTGGTTGTAATTATATAACTAATTTTAATTTTAGTTTCGATTTTCGACTATTAGAAATAATATGCACAACCAGTATAGTAACATGACTTTTATATATCTATACAGTATTAATTATTCAAAAATTGTTTCGATAGTTAGAAACTAATTGTGAAAATAGTTTAGAATTTATTAGCCCGATGTATATATATATAGACAAAAACGTAATTATTTAACAGTTTACTGGGTTATCTATTATTTAGTAAACAGGCAGGACAGTTTATTTTGTCATGACATTTATTTATCAAAATTTATTTCTATTTTTTCCAAATATACAATATTTAGAGAAAAAGAAAAGAATTTTTACTGTATATATTATATAATTATATGTATATACTGAGGGGTGATTTATAGGACACGCCCAATTATTATATTAAATTAGGATCAAAAATTTTTTTCAATTATTTTGAAAAATTATCCTAAATTCAGTGATTTTTAATAACTACAGTTTTTAAAAAATTTTCCAAAAGAATTCAATTGTTAAAAAAGAATTTGAATACCTACAATTCTACGCAAATATTTAATTATTTTCATAAGTAATAAAATTGTTTACAGGGCAGGGACTCAATTTTTTTCATAAATAATAAAACTCATGGCAGAATTTCAATTATTTTTAATACAATTTTAATCAAATTACTCGAAAAATTTAATTATTCATAAAAATTTTATTAAAATTCGTCAAAAGAATTGAATTATTTAAAAATTTATGGGTAAAATTCAATATGAGAATTTCAATTTTAAGAAACATTTAATTATTTAATAAATTATTTATTTTTGTATTTAAATAATTGAATTCTAATAGAATTTTCTAAGAAAAATTAATTTAAAAATTAATTTTAGATAAATGCAAATAAAATGTAATAGAACATTTTTTTGAGTATTCAATCATTTTTAGAGTGAATTTTATTCTTTAGGGTCAGGGAAAAAGTAAAAAGCAATAAAGATATTTATGATTTTAGGCAGTGCAGTTTTAGTTCTTCAAAAATCAGTAGTACAAGTCATTTATAGTCAGACATCGCGGATTAAATACAAATAATTTTAATTTTAGTGTAGTAAAAGTATAAACACCATATATCATACTGGGAATTTTTTTTTTAAATTTGATTCGATCTTTTAATTTTCAGTAGTAAAATATCTTTTACTAATATCTTTTTAAATAATCTCAGACGAAAAATGTTTCAATTAAAAAAATTCTGTCTGATTAAAATTATCATTTTAATCAGACAGAATTTTTTTAATTGAAACATTTTTCGTCTGAGATTATTTCATTAAACATTTGGTTTAGATAGTAGATTTTTGTCTGTCTTGCTAATTTTTTCAAATATCCAGCAAGTAGTAAACTATATTTCTAGTCAGACCGTCTTTTTCACTATCAAATTTTTATCTTATAGTAAAATAAATTTTCCAAAATTCGAAATTTCATTAAAATTGTGCATTTTATTTTGAAGTATACCTATATATAAATGCAAGCGTTTCGAAAAATACAATAATTTTTTTGCATATAATTACGCGCATTTATGATACGCTCCAAAGAAGATTAACAAAAAAAAACAGAAAATTTTTGTTTTTAATTTTTGAAACAAAATAAAAAAATCAGGGGATTAAGTTTTAATAAGTATAAACCATAGTGAAATTTAAGTTCTTTACAGACCTGAAAAAAAGAGGAGAAAACGTCAACTAAAATTTAAAATAGATTTTTAAATATTGTTAAAATTGGTCTTTAATCCATTATTATTATCGCAAAGGTATCCATTTTCAGCAAAGAATTCTACTTCGACATCGTTGAATTCATCTATGCATGTGCGGTTGTGCATTCATCGCTGTACTGTAAAGAAGTTAAACAATTCAAAATTTAATACAAAATAGAAAAAAATTTAATTCTATATACAAAATTGCATACTAGTTTGATACTAACATTTTCCACGAAAGTCAAGTTTTCTTTTTCGCATCTTCCACTAGGAGATTTATGATCCTTTAAGTTAGTTGAATTTGAAGTTGCAGTCGAACTTTGAGTTGACGTTGAAGTTGGAATTGTAGTTGAAGTTGGAGTTGAAGTTGTAGTTATAGCAGTAGTCTTAGTTAAAGTTGGAGTTGTGACTCTATAAATTGGAACTATCGGACCTTCTCCCTCACTAATACACTTTCCTTCATGACATAACTAAAAAATAGAAAAGATTGTGTAAAATTTATAAAATATTTATCTTCATAATTTATTAAATTATTTTTTTTTAATTAATTATGTATTTAAAAATTTTGTAGTTAATATATTATACAAATTTTGTAAGATTCAATTACATATGATATCATGAAGTAATAAATAAACAAATGGACAAAATATTTATAAAATAATCATATTTATGAAATTTTAATTAATTTAGAAAAGTAATATTTCTTAGTGGCACAGAGTAATTTAATTCATAAAAAATTGAAACTCATTTTATTTGTAAATTAACTCTAAAAAACGAAAATTAATATATTAATCAATTTTTTAATTTAAATATTGTTAAAAATGGTCTTTACTCCATTATTAGCGCAGGAGTATCCATTTTCAGCAAAGAATTTCACTTCGACATCGTTAAATTCATCTATGCATGTAGTTGTGCATTCATCGCTGTACTGTAAAGAAATTAGACAATTTGAAAATTTAATACAAAATAGGAAAAAATTTAATTCTATATACAAAATTGCATACTAGTTTGATACTAACATTTTCAACGAAACTCATGTTTTCATTTTCACATCTTTCACTAGGAGATTCAAGATTAAACTTCTTATAAATATTTGGAGCTGAAGTTGAAGTTTGAGTTGGAGCTGTAACTTTATAAATTGTAGGACCTTTTGCAGTATTAATACACTTTCCTTCATGACATAACTAAAAAATAGAAAAGATTATGTAAAATTTAAAAAATATTTATTTTTATAATTTATTAAATGTATTTTTTTATTTAAATTTTATTTTAAAATTTATATATATATATATATATAAATTATGTAATTTTCAATTGCATATGATATCGTGAAGTTATAAATAAACAAATGGACAAAATATTTATAGAATAAGCATACATATTAAATTTTAAATAAAATTAAAAAAAAAACTTTTCTTTGCATCACAGTGTAACTTATTTTATAAAAAAGTTATTAACTCATTTTATAATTGTAAATTAACTCTGCAAAAAAAAATTATTATATTAATAAATTTCTAAATATTGTTAAAATTGGTCTTTACTCCATTATTATTATCGCAAAGGTATCCATTTTCAGCAAAGAATTCTACTTCGACATCGTTGAATTCATCTATGCATGTGGTTGTGCACTCATCGCTGTACTGTAAAGAAGTTAAACAATTCAAAATTTAATACAAAATAGAAAAAAATTTAATTCTATATACAAAATTGCATACTAGTTTGATACTAACATTTTCCACGAAAGTCAAGTTTTCTTCTTTGCATCTTTCACTAGAAGTTACCGGATTTTTTATGTTATTATTAATACACATTCCTTCATGACAGAACTAAAAAATTGAAAAAATTATGTAAAATATATTGTAGGCAATATTTTATGTCAAAATGATACCTACTCCAGTTGTTTTGCAATTAGATCCATCTGTAGCGTAAACAATTTTTTTTAATTCGTAGCCTCTTTTATTGGATATGTCACTTTTCATTTCACAAACAAAAATGCAACCTTCGCTAACCTAAAAACGAGAGAAAACAAAAATGAAGCATACGAAAAAAATCGAATTAAATATTTATAACATTGGATTTATTATATAATAGAACTAACTTCAAATGCCAAAGACATTCCATTCTCTTGACATTTTTCCCTGTTTAATTGCATCTGAAATATATGAAATAAAAAAAATTAATCATTTTATCAAGTTAATGTATGATGACAATGATAATAATGATAGGGATGATAATATTATGACAATTATAATATATGCCACAATGAACAATATTTTTTACATTACTCATATTATTACATTTTTAGAAACAATAGGATGAAATGCTTCTAACAAACGATGAATTGATGTATTATTCAACTTAATGCACGATCCATTTAAACAGGACTAAAATATAGAAAAGATTATTTATAATTAATAATGAAATTCTAATTTAAATTCTAATGTAAAAAATGATTCATCATACTCCATTGTTACTGCAAAAAAAACCATCATCAGTTTTCATTTCCCTAAAGGTATCAGCTTTTTGAAAGAAAGGTGCATTATTGACTTTGTAATTATTATTCCTTTTTTTACAAACAAAAGAGCATCCATCGTTAAACTATATAAAGACAAGAGAAAATAAAAATGAGGCACACAGAAAATGAATAATCGAAATAGATAAAAAATAAAAAGATTAAATTTATAATCAATTTTATACTAACTCCAGATTCCCATGACATGCCAATCGTTTCACATTTTAAATTATAATAGTTTGACTGAAAGATGTAAATAATATATTATGAGTACTTATATAATGATTTCGTCAGGTAAATATATATATATAATGTCGATGATAATAAAATAGAATGAAATTTCTTCTTTTTGTTCTAGAAAAATCATGAGAATATTAGTTAATAATCATTATATTACATTCGATCAATTTTTAAAACTTTGTCAGCCATATTGGATCCGACATTTTGAATTTTCAAAAACGGATTTTAGATTCATAATCAACGACCCAAAAAAAACCCCATGTAACAAGTTTTAAGTGAATCCGATCAATTTTTAGAGATTCGTCCGCCATATTGGATCCGCCATTTTGAATTTTGAAAAAATGATTTTATATTGAGCAATTCCATATGAAATGATTGACGATTTTTTTATATTGTTAGCAATTTTCTTGAAACTTTTTTTCTTTTTTGAAAATATTCAAATTTGAAAATTTATGTACTAATTTGTTTAAATTAAGATAACATCGGTTATTTTCAATATTTTTCAAAAAAAAATTTTTTCAATTTCTCAGTAGACTTAATACTTTTTAAATAAATTTTTTTAAAAAAATAATTTTCATTAATTATCAAAATATTTTTTTTTATTTTTTGAAAAACACCCCCCCCCTCCGATTTAAAAAAAATTTTTTTATAGTGATAGCCACAAGTAATAAGAATTTTTTCTTGATTATAATAATATAATATAATAATAATAATAATAATATAAATAATAATAATATAATAATAATAATATAATAATAATAATAATCTATATATGTATAATTCTAATGTTATCAAAATGATGATTTTTAATTAGAAAAAATATTTACCTGCCCCATGCATGTATATGATGCAATGAGTGTAGAAATTAAAATATAGTCGTAAATCATCATTTTCTTTTCACTAGTACTTTTTTTGCAAATGCCACGTTGAAGAATGCCTTAAATTCTATAGAAGCAAATAATTTTTTATTCTGAATGTCATTCTCAATGTCATCGCTAAAATAAAGTATATATATTAAAATTATCATAATATTTATATGAGCTACTAACCAATGAGAAATACTATATAGAATCACGTTAGTTTGGAAGAAATATAAAATAACTTTATTACTGGAAGATAGAAAAAATGTACACGTGCAACAAGAAAGTATTTCAGTTTGATAACTCATGAAATAAAAAAAAAAAATTTTAATTTAGCATCATATGGAAAAAATACCTGAAAAATAAAATAATGTAGTTAAAAGATTCTTTTTTTGTTTATTTTTGAGTATGTTTTTGGATCTTTTCAGGATGTTTTGACAACAATTTTGACAAATTGATTTTTGAAAGACATAAATACTGGAAAAAAATTTTGTAATTCCATATCGCTTTTATTTTTCTTTTTTTGTTGCAATGAATGTTGAGGATTAAAATTATTTAACATTATTATTTAGCAATGTTATAAACAATTTTATAAACAAATTAAAAATTAACAGCAATTGAATAGCTGAAAAATAGTATCTTCTTCCACCGACTCTTTTTTGGTTCTCTTAATGAATATTTGAGATAAAAATTATTGACCACAATTATTTAACAAATATTTCTATAATGTTATAAACAATTGTTGTAAACAAAGTACATATTAACAAACATTGAATATAAAAAAATTGTTTTTTCTTTCAATACTCTTTTTTTCTATACGGTTAATATATCTTGAAACTTAAATTTAATTCTTAACACCGAATGTACCTAGTGTTTCTTTTAATTAATTTAATTAATTTACCGAATTCATTTAAACAAACTATTTATTTACAATATTTATATACAATATTTGCTATATACCTACAGTTAACCAAATGTCTTTTTAATTTAACCAAATTTTTTAATTGAATATTTTTATTCGAATGAACCAAATGCATTATTGCATTCAACTAAATTTTTTCGTTTATTTAACCTAGTATTTTTGTTCTGTGCAAAGAAAAAATTTATTTAAATAAAATAAAATATTTTATTAGGCTTTTTTAATCGGTTTAAATATAATATATTATGTTTTTGTTTATTTAAAAAACACCTAGTATTTTAACTTATTATTTTATTTTATTATACAGATTACAAATTAATTTATAATAAATAATATAAATGAAATATATTTCGTCCATCGTCGTTTACTTATAAAAATAATCACTGTGTTAAAAACATAATCACTACAAAACTAAAAAATTTAAAAAAAAACCTATAAATTCTTCTCATTGGTACAAATTAAATAGTACTTCTTATAATGAATATTTAATTGTAATTTTTACATTCATTCAAGTGACACTCATAATTTTGTTTTTTTGATTTGCATAATAAATTTGACGCAAAAGCGGACTTTAGACAAGTGAGACTGACATTTTTAAATCCTCACATGTTCTTTTTGAGTCAAGTAAATATTATTTTTAATTCAAATAAAATGATTTGATTATATGAAACAAATTCGTCTGTTGTGCCCAACAAATTGTATTTAACTGAACAATATTCTTTATTAAAAACACAAATTTGGTTAAATGAAACAAACAACTTCAAATAAAAATTTTCTTTCGGATAACCAAATAAATGTTACGTATTTATTAAAATGAACTAAATTTTTATTTGAATCAACAAAATTGTTTTATCGTAACAAATAAAATAGGTTAATTAAAGAGCAAGTAGTAAAGTATATTTCTAGTCAGGCCGTCTTTTTGACAATTGAATTTTTATCTTAAATAGTAAAATAAATTTTCTAAAATATGAAATTTCATTAAAATTGTGCATTTATTGAAGTATATAAAATACAAGCGTTTCGAAAAATACAGCAATATTTTTTTGCATATAATTACGCGCATTATGATGCGCTTCGAAGAAGATTAACAAAAAGAAAGCAGAAAATTTTTGTTTTTATTTTTAGGTACAAAATACAAAAAGCAGAGGATTCAGTTTCAAGTGAAATTTAATTTTTTTGCATCTAAAATAAATCAGTGAAAACACATTTTAGTTTTAAAAAATTAAACTGAAACTTTATAATACATATATATTATATATATGACGGGTTCCACGTCAAGTGACCAAGGTCAAAAATTTACATGGAATATTTGAAAAATTTGTAGTTTCTTTGAAACAAAACGAAAATACGTTTTCTATTTTGGGTTTTGCTGCTGTTTTTCAACACTTTCTAATAGTGTGAACGAATGTAGAAAAAAAAATTGTTTGACCTTGAAAAATTAAATTAAAAAATAAAATTTCATTTTTTATCAAATGGGCAGTTTTTATTTTTTTAAAAAAAATTTTATCATAAAGGTGCGGTTTCTTCCTAAAAAAAATGTATAGGTCAAAACGTGAAACAAGAACTTTTAACTGGTCAAATTAAGCATTTACATCTGCACTGCACCGGCCCACAGTGGAATTTTTTTTACAATTTAATATTAAAAAATGTCTATAGCTTACAATTTTTAACCGATTTGAGTGTTCTTTGTCTTAAATTAAAGGGGAATAATTTCTTAAGACATCCTTCGAGGCCGATTTTGGGGATTTTAATTATTTATAATTTTTTTTAAATCAAAGTTAACAAATTAATACACTTTTTTAAAAAAGAACGTTTATTTTCTTATTCCGTTGATGCACATGATCTAAATCAATTTAAATTCATCCAATATGACCAACAGATAATTAATAAAGCATAAAATAATTTATTTCAATTGTTATAAACAATATACAGCCCAACAACGCGCAGGGGCGGTGGATTGCAGAAGTAAATGTTTATTTTGACCAGTTAAAAGTTCTTGTCCCATGTTCTGACCTATACATTTTTTTTAGGAAAAAACCTCACCTTTATGATAAAATTTTTTTTAAAAAATAAAAACTGTCCATTTGATGAAAAAATGAAATTTTATTTTTTAATTTAATTTTTCAAGGTCAAAATTTTTTTTTTCTCTACATTTGTTCACACCATTAGGAAGTGTTGAAAAACAGCAGAAAAACCCAAAATAGAAAACGTATTTTCGTTTTGTTTTAAAGAAACTACAAATTTTTCAAATATTCCATGTTAGACCAAACATTTAAACTTTGACCCCCTCCAGTTTTTATATTTGTTTAAATAAATTAATAATATTTGGTATTTTTAATTGTATCTAATAGGACTACTGTTTGTGCAAACTTTTAACCCGATCCCAAACATTTAAAATTTGGACCTGGGTCACTTGACGTGGAACCCGTCATATAAAGATAACAAGAGGATAAATATAACATAAAAATGATTTGCTTCGTAGAAAATTATTTTATTCATATATAGCCTGAAGTCTGCTTTTTGTATTTTGTACCTAAAAATAAAAACAAAAATTATACATACATACATGTTCCTTCATCGCAGATCTGAAAAAAGGAGAGGAAAATGTTAACTAAAATTTAAAATAAATTTTTAAATATTGTTAAAATTGGTCTTTACTCCATCATAATCGCAAGGTTCTCCATTTTCAGCAACTATATATTCTTCGAGATTATTGGTTTTATTTATGCAGGTAGTTATGCATCCTTCATTAAACTGTAAAGAAGTTAGACAATACAAAAATTTAATACAGGCATATAGGATAAAATCTAATTATATATACAATTGCATATATCAGTTTGATACTAACATTTTCCACGAAACTCATGCTTATTTTTTTGCATTTTTCACTAGGATATTCAGGATTAATTTTGTTTGAGATAGTTGGAGGTGGAGTTGAAGTTGTAGTTGAAGTAGAAGTCGAAGTAGGAGTCGAAGTCGAACTTTGAGTTGAAGTTGAAGTTGTAGATGAAGTTGAAGTCGAACTTGAAGTAGAAGGTGGAATCGACGTTGAAGTTAAAGTTTGAGCTGTAGTTATGATTTTATAAATTGTAACTACCGGACCTTCTATCGTATTAATACACTCTCCTTCAGAACATAACTAAAAAAATAGAAAAGATTATGTAAAATAAATTTATAAAATATTTATTTTCATAATTTATTAATTAGATTTCTTTAATTATTTGTGTATTTAAAAATTTTGTGGTTAATATGTTATACAAATTACGTAAGTTTTTATTACATAAGTAATAAATTAGCAAGTGGATAAAATATTTAAAAAATACCTACTTATTATAAAATAAACACACTTTTTAAATTTTAATTAATTTAGAAAAATAATATTTCTTAGTAGCACAAAGTAATTTAATTCAATAAAAGAGTTAAACTCATTTTATTTGTATATTAATACTGCAAAATTTGAATTAAAAAAAAATTTATCACAAATTTAGAGAATAAGTTTAGAGTTACTATTCTCGCAAGCAAATATTAATATAATAATAAATTTTTTAAGTATTGTTAAAATTGATCTTTACTCCATTATTATTATTACAAGGGTATCCATCTTCAGCAATTAAAGTTTCTTCGAGCTTGTTGGTTTCATTTTTGCAGGAAGTTATGCATCCATAATTGATCTGTAAAGAAGTTAGAAAAAAATTAATTATTACAGCGTAGGAAAAAATCTAATTATACAAACAATTTGCATACATTAGTTTCATACTAACATTTTCCACTAAAATCATGTTCAGTTTTTTGCATTTTTCACTAGAAGATTCAGGTTTTAATTTGTTTAAGGTAGTTAGAGCTGGAGTTGTAATTGTAGTCGCACTCGAACTTAGAGTTGAAGTTAAAGTTGAAGGTAAATTTGTAGATAAAGTTGAAGGTGGAATCGAAGTTGAAGTTGGAGTTTGAGGTGAAGTTATGATTTTATGAATTGTGGCTACCGGACCCTCTACCGTATTAATACACTCTCCTTCAGAACATAACTAAAAAATAGAAAAGATTATGTAAAATTTATAAAATATTTATTTTTATAATTTATTACTTGTATTTTTTGAATTAATTGCGTATTTAAAAATTTTGCAGTTACAGTACCGTCCGAAATTGTCAGTCCGCCCATTTTTAAAAGAATGAAAAAAATTTTTTAACATAAAATTTATGAAAACTCAAATTTTTTTTGGTTTATATTTTGGAAGACGATAAAATTTTGAAAAGAATAAGACCTCACAAAAGTCATTTGGACAAAATTTGTAGAAGATATTCTTAAAAATCGTCATTTTCAATGTTTTACAAAAATTTCAATAACTTCTAAAATAATGAACTCTTTTTAATAATCTTAGGCTTATTTTAAAGGTCATTTTCTACGGAATAAGAATTACTTATAGGCATTAACCTGTAATTTTTTATTTGGAATCAGCATGACGTCAAAGTTGAACAAAAAAATTGGAAAATTTGAAATAAATTTTTTGTACTAAAAACTATTCTAGAACATATATAAAACATGATATGGTGTAGATTTTTCAAAAAAATTTAATAAAAAAATATGTTTGAATTTCAAAAATTATTTTTCTTTTAAAAATATTATTCCAAATTTTTTGAATTTCTTTGTTCAACTTTGACGTCATGCTTATTCCAAATAAAAAATTACAGGTTAATGCCTATAAGTAATTCTTATTCCGTAGAAAATGACCTTTAAAATAAGCCTAAGATTATTAAAAAGCGTTCATTATTTTAGAAGTTATTGAAATTTTTGTAAAACATTGAAAATTACGATTTTTAAGAATATCTTTTACAAATTTTGGCCAAATGACTTCTGTAAGGTCTTATTCTTTTCAAAATTTTATCTTCTTTTAAAATATAAACCAAAAAAAATTTTAGTTTTCATGAATTTTATGTTAAAAAATTTTTTTCATTCTTTTAAAAATGGGTGGACTGACAATTTCGGACGGTACTGTAATATAATAATAATTACGTACATTTCAATTACATATGATATCATGAAGTAATAAATAAACAAATGGATAACATATTTATAAAATAAGCACACTTATTAAATTTTAATTAATTTAGAAAAATAATATTTCTTAGTAGAACAAAGTAATTTAATTCAATGAAAGAGTTAAACTCATTTTATTTGCATATTAATACTGCAAAATTTGAATTAAAAAAAAATTATCACAAATTTAGAGAATAAGTTTAGAGTTACTATTCTCGCAAACAAATATTAATATAACAATAAATTTTTTAAGTATTGTTAAAATTGATCTTTACTCCATTATTATTATTACAAGGGTATCCATCTTCAGCAATTAAAGTTTCTTCGAGCTTGTTGGTTTCATTTTTGCAGGAAGTTATGCATCCATAATTGATCTGTAAAGAAGTTAGAAAAAAATTAATTATTACAGCGTAGGAAAAAATCTAATTATACAAACAATTTGCGTACATTAGTTTCATACTAACATTTTCCACAAAAATCATGTTCAGTTTTTTGCATTTTTCATTAGGAGATTCAGTTTTAAATTCTTTTAAGGTAGTCGGAGCTGAAGTTGAAGTTGTAGACGAAGTAGAAGTCGAAGTAGGAGTCGAAGTCGAACTTTGAGTTGAAGTTAAAGTTGCAGAAGAAGTCGAAGGTGAACCTGAAGTAGAAGGTGGAATCGAAGTTGTAGTCGAAGTAGGAGTTGAACTCGAATTTAGAGTTGAAGGTAAATTTGTAGATGAAGTTGAAGGTGGAATCGAAGTTGAAGTTGGAGTTTGAGGTGAAGTTATGATTTTATGAATTGTGGCTACCGGACCCTCTACCGTATTAATACACTCTCCTTCAGAACATAACTGAAAAATAGAAAAGTGTATGTAAAATTTATAAAATATTTATTTTTATAATTTATTAATGTATTTTTTGAATTAATTGCGTATTTGAAAATTTTGCAGTTAATATAATAAGAATTACATACATTTCAAATACATATGATATCATGAAGTAATAAATAAACAAATGGATAACATATTTATAAAATAAGCACACTTATTAAATTTTAATTAATTTAGAAAAATAATATTTCTTAGTAGCATAAAGTAATTTAATTCAATGAAAGAGTTAAACTCATTTTATTTGCATATTAATACTGCAAAATTTGAATTAAAAAAAAATTATCACAAATTTAGAGAATAAGTTTAGAGTTACTATTCTCGCAAACAAATATTAATATAACAATAAATTTTTTAAGTATTGTTAAAATTGATCTTTACTCCATTATTATTATTACAAGGGTATCCATCTTCAGCAATTAAAGTTTCTTCGAGCTTGTTGGTTTCATTTTTGCAGGAAGTTATGCATCCATAATTGATCTGTAAAGAAGTTAGAAAAAAATTAATTATTACAGCGTAGGAAAAAATCTAATTATACAAACAATTTGCGTACATTAGTTTCATACTAACATTTTCCACAAAAATCATGTTCAGTTTTTTGCATTTTTCATTAGGAGATTCAGTTTTAAATTCTTTTAAGGTAGTCGGAGCTGAAGTTGAAGTTGTAGACGAAGTAGAAGTCGAAGTAGGAGTCGAAGTCGAACTTTGAGTTGAAGTTAAAGTTGCAGAAGAAGTCGAAGGTGAACCTGAAGTAGAAGGTGGAATCGAAGTTGTAGTCGAAGTAGGAGTTGAACTCGAATTTAGAGTTGAAGGTAAATTTGTAGATGAAGTTGAAGGTGGAATCGAAGTTGAAGTTGGAGTTTGAGGTGAAGTTATGATTTTATGAATTGTGGCTACCGGACCCTCTACCGTATTAATACACTCTCCTTCAGAACATAACTGAAAAATAGAAAAGTGTATGTAAAATTTATAAAATATTTATTTTTATAATTTATTAATGTATTTTTTGAATTAATTGCGTATTTAAAAATTTTGCAGTTAATATAATAAGAATTACATACATTTCAAATACATATGATATCATGAAGTAATAAATAAACAAATGGATAACATATTTATAAAATAAGCACACTTATTAAATTTTAATTAATTTAGAAAAATAATATTTCTTAGTAGCATAAAGTAATTTAATTCATTTTATTTGTATATTAATTTTGCAAAATTTGAATTAAAAAAAAATTATCACAAATTTAGAAAATAAGTTTAGAGTTACTATTCTCGCAAATAAATATTAATATAATAATAAATTTTTTAAGTATTGTTAAAATTGATCTTTACTCCATTATTATTATTACAAGGGTATCCATCTTCAGCAATTAAAGTTTCTTCGAGCTTGTTGGTTTCATTTTTGCAGGAAGTTATGCATCCATAATTGATCTGTAAAGAAGTTAGAAAAAAATTAATTATTATAGCGTAGGAAAAAATCTAATTATACAAACAATTTGCATACATTAGTTTTATACTAACATTTTCCACGAAAATCATGTTCAGTTTTTTGCATTTTTCATTAGGAGATTCAGTTTTAAATTCTTTTAAGGTAGTTGGAGCTGAAGTTGAAGTTGTAGTTGAGGTCAAACTTAGAGTTGAAGTTGGAGTTGAACTTGAATTTATAGCTGTAGTTGTAGTTGTAGTTGTAAGAGTTGTAGTTACTGGATTTTTTATGTTATTATTAATACACATTCCTTCATGACAGAACTAAAAAATTGAAAAAATTATGTAAAATATATTGTAGGCAATATTTTATGTCAAAATGATACCTACTCCAGTTGTTTTGCAATTAGATCCATCTGTAGCGTAAACAATTTTTTTTAATTCGTAGCCTCTTTTATTGGATATGTCACTTTTCATTTCACAAACAAAAATGCAACCTTCGCTAACCTATAAAAACGAGAGAAAACAAAAATGAAGCATACGAAAAAAATCGAATTAGATATTTATAACATTGGATTTATTATATAATAGAACTAACTTCAAATGCCAAAGACATTCCATTCTCTTGACATTTTTCCCTGTTTAATTCCATCTGAAATATATGAAATAAAAAAAATTAATCATTTTATCAAGTTAATGTGATGACAATGATAATAATGATAGGGATGATAATATTATGACAATTATAATATATGCCACAATGAACAATATTTTTTACATTACTTATATTATTACATTTTTAGAAACAATAGGATGAAATGCTTCTAACAAACGATGAATTGATGTATTATTCAACTTAATGCACGATCCATCTAAACAGGACTAAAATATAGAAAAGATTATTTATAATTAATAATGAAATTCTAATTTAAATTCCTAATGTAAAAAATGATTCATACTCCATTGTTACTGCAAAAAAAACCATCATCAGTTTTCATTTTCGTAAAGTTATTAGCTTTTTGAAAGATATGTGTATTGAATTTGTAATTATTATTCCTTTTTTTACAAACAAAAGAGCATCCATCGTTCAACTATAAAGACAAGAGAAAATAAAAATGAGGCACACAGAAAATAAATAATCGAAATAGATAAAAAATAAAAAGATTAAATTTATAATCAATTTTATACTAACTCCAGATTCCCATGACATGCCAATCGTTTCACATTTTAAATTATAATAGTTTGACTGAAAGATGTAAATAATATATTATGAGTACTTATATAATGATTTCGTCAGGTAAATATATATAATGTCGATGATAATAAAATATAATGAAATTTCTTCTTTTTGTTCTAGAAAAATCATGAGAATATTAGTTAATAATCATTATATTACATTCGATCAATTTTTAAAACTTTGTCACCCATATTGGATCCGACATTTTGAATTTTCAAAAACGGATTTTAGATTCATAATCAACGACCCCAAAAAAACCCCATGTAACAAGTTTTAAGTGAATCCGATCAATTTTTAGAGATTCGTCCGCCATATTGGATCCGCCATTTTGAATTTTGAAAAACGGATTTTAGATTTATAATCAGCGACCCGAAAAACCACATGTAACAAGTTTCAAGTGAAGCCGATCAATTTTTAGTAATTCGTCCGCCATTTTGAATTTTGAAAAACTTATTTCAGATTCGTAATCAGTGACCCAAAAAATCCCTAAAAACAAAAGATGACAAAAATTGCACTTTTCTAAAAAAAAAGTCTGGCGTTACACAATAATAATAATAATAATAATAATAATAATAATAATAATAATAATAATAATAATAATAATAATAATAATAATAATAATAATAATAATAATAATAATAATAATAATAATAATAATAATAATAATAATAATAATAATAATAATAATAATAATAATAATAATAATAATAATAATAATAATAATCTATATATTTATAATTCTAATGTTATTAAAATTATGATTTTTAATTATAAAAAATATTTACCTTCACCATGCATGTAACTAATGCAGCAAGTGTAGAAAGTAGAAAATAGGCGTAAATCATTTTCTGTTCACTAGTACTTATTTTTGCAAATGCCACGTTGAAGAATGCCTTAAATTCTATAGAAACAAATAATTTTTTATTCTGAATGTCATTCTCAATGTCATCGCTAAAATAAAGTATATATATTAAAATTATCATAATATTTATATGAGCTACTAACCAATGAGAAATACTATATAGAATCACGTTAGTTTGGGAGAAATATAAAATAACTTTAATACTTAAAGATAAAAAAAATGTACACGTGCAACAAGAATGTATTTCAGTTTGATTACTTATGAAATAAAAATTAAGATTTTTAAATTTATGCGGTAAAAATACATGAAGAATGAAATAATGTATATGAAAGATTTTTTTTTTGGTTTATTTTTAAGAACGTTTTCAGATTAATTATTTCTAAAAATTTACGCTAGCTTTTAATATTCAATTACTATTTTAAATTTTAAATAATTGAACCTCTTAGAAGAATTTTATTATTTTTTAACAATATTTAATTTTTGCAAAGAATTTAATATAACTCTTGAAAATCATTGAATTTCTGCAATAATTTATAACTTTTCCAAAATATTTTTTGGAAATTTTTTTTCAGAATTTTCAAATTTATTTGATTACAATATTCAATTTTACAAACCCGCAATTAAACTTTTTCAAAAAAATTAATTCCACAGAATTGTTAGTTAAAAATATAAAAAATTAAAATTAAAATCTTTGAAAATCTGAATTTTTCATATATTTTTAACTAACAATTCTGTAGAATTAATTTTTTTGAGAAAGATTAATTGCGGATTTTTGTTTTTGAAATTATTTGAGGTTTTTATTTTCTAATATATAGATTTAATTGAAGAATTTAAGAAAAAGTGAAATTTTGTAAAATTTAATACTGTAAACAAATGAATTTGAAAATTCTCAAAGAACTTTTTTCAAAAATTATTGAAAAATAATGCATTTATGGAAGAACTTTAAGGGCCGTCCATAAACTACGTCACGCCTTAGAGGGGGGGGGGTGGAATTCATTTTTTGTGACGTTCTGTAGAAAAAATGGCGCTAAAGCATGTAAAATTTGTGACGTGGGTAGGGGGGGGGTGGAAAAATTAGGCAAAATAGTGTGACGTAGTTTATGAACGGCCCCTTAGTTGAAAACTAAAATTTTAACTAAAATTAATTTTTAAATCAATTTTTATTAGAGAATTCTACTAGAATTCAATTATGTAAATAGAAAAATAAATAATCTATCGAATAATTGAATGTTTCTTTAAATTGAATTCTTTTGACAAATTTTAATATAATTTTTAATGAACAATTGAATTCTTCAAAGAATACTTTTAAAATTTATTAAAAAGAATTGAAATTCTTCAATAAGTTTTATTATTTATGAAAATAATTGAATGATTGCGATGAATTTTATAAAAAAATTTATAAATAATTGAATTTTTGTAAAATTTTTATTAATTTATGAAAATAATTAAAGGTTTTGCGTAGAATTTTATAAAATTTTTTTTTAAAAATTGAATTCTTTTGAAAAATTGTATTAAAATGGATATTAAAAATCATTGAATTGAGGGAAATTTTTGAAAATAATTGAAATTTTGCCAAGAATTTTATTAAAATTTTTGAAAATAATTGAATTCCAGAGAACAATTTAATTATTTTGTTCGCAGTTTTAAAGAATAATTTTTTCAATTATCAATTATTTTTATAAATTATTATTTAAATTCTTCTAAGGAATTCAATTATTTTTAAAAATAATAAAATTCTTCTAAAAGTTTTCAATTATTTTCAAAAATTGTTATAAAATCCTTGAAAATAATAAATTTCTGTAAAATTTTAATTAAATTCCTTCAAAGAAATTAATTATTTTCAAAAGTTGTTAATCCTAATGCGTGTCACTTTTTTCTCCACGCAGGGCTCGAACTAGGTCCGTAAATCCCATAAAAGTCCATAACTTTGCTTGAAGTCCGTAAAAGTCCGTTTTTTTAAAATAGTCCGTAAAGTCCTTAATTTGATTGAAAAAGGTCCGTAAAGTCCGTAAATTGTACGATATAATTTAGATAATTTTAGAGAAATTTCAAATCATTGTAGGAATTCAATTACATATTTTCAAAAGTAATCAAATTCTTCCCAAAAATTAAATTATGTTCAAAAATTTTTAAAAATTCTTGTAAAAATTTCAATTATCTTTAGAAATAATTAAATTCTTCTCCGAAATTCAATTGTTTTTAAAAATTTTAATAAAATTTTTGGCAAAATTTCAATTATTTTAAAAAATTTTTTCTCAATTCAATGATTTTTAATATCCACTATTTCAATAAAATCTTTCAAAAGAATTCAATTATTTAAAAAATTGTTGATTAAATTCTTTGGGAAAATTCAATTTTAAGAACCATTCAATTATTTAATAAAATATTTATTTTTGTATTTAAATAATTGAATTCTTGTAGAATTTTCTAATAAAAATTTATTTTCATTCCATAAAAATGAATTTCAGTGAAAATTTTAGATTATAATTGAATATTAAAAACATTAGAGCGCAAATTTTTAGAAATAATTGAATTTTGAAAAGGTTTCAGATTAAAATCTTTGAAAATTTGAATTTTTCATACATTTAACTAACAATTTTTTGGAATTAACTTTTTTTTGAGAAAGTTTAATTGCTGATTTTTTATATTATTTGAATTTTTTTAAAATTTTTGAAAATAATAATTGAATTGACAATGATTTTATCACTCGGTCATCTTTAATTATTACAAAATATAAAGAAATCGATCACTCCGAGTCAAAGACTCGGAGTTATTGATATCTTCATGTTTTATAGTTATGAAAAATTTAATTAAAATATTTTTTTATTTGACTCGGACTGGTTATATTTTTGTCAGCACTTGGTCCGTAAATGGTCCGTAATTTTTGTCATTTTTGGTCCGTAAAGTCTGTATTTTTAAATACTTTCACTGGTTCGAACCCTGTCTACAGAATAATATTCCGAAAGGTTTAAAGAATATGTAGAATTTTTTTTTTCAAATAAAAATTTTATTGGTAAAGAGGTTTTTTTTACATATTCTTTATAAACAAACAATTTTTTTGTTTATTAAAATTTAATATCTTTAAACAAAATAATTTTTATTTGAAAGTTGGATTCAAGTCAAAAATAATACCGGTTGAAATCAGAATCATTGAAATCGGCTAAAAAGTTTTTCTAAAATTAATTTTCTAAAAAAAGTAATAAAAATTTTCAATTGTTAAATAAATTTTGTCTTTGCAAAATTCTTTTAGATAGTTATTTTTTATATAAAATGCTATCAGGAGAATTAATATTTAGGAAAAAATAAAAATTTTTATTGTCACGTTTCAGAAATTCTGACTTTAATTTTAAATTAAACAAAGACTGTCTTAAAAATATGTTGCATCTTAAATTAAGGCTTAATTAAATTTCTCATGGCTGAAAATAAGACTTTTTTTTTACTGTGGTAGCTGTAGAAACATTTCACCATAAACAAGATCGAATTTGTCTCGAAGAGGGAAATGAATCACGAATGTTGAAAAAAAAATAAATAAAATATACAGAGAGAGAGAGAGAGAAGAAAAAGATTTCGCTCTGTTAAAATTGACGTCATACAACTACCTGCCCGATTCTACATAAGTGACGTCTCTCCACGTGCCGCAACGCATAAAGTAACCACCATTAACAGACCATAAATTCCATTTGGCGCTGCGCGTTATGCCGGCCCAATGTTATGTATGAGCGTCGTTAGTGTTAATAGAGTGTTAACTGCTTCTATATACCCAGCTCGATTCTGCGTTCAAGTAGGTGTGTTGGGATTTCGCTTTAGGATTCTGGCAATGGGTTTGCGTGTGGCTACTATATACTAGTAACACCGTTCTGCTGTTTTGCATAGAGAAGTCATCAATTTTCAGCATTACTCACCCCCCCCCCCATCACCTACTGTTCTTCATTCCTCCCACTCTCACGTCTCCGCATATAACGCACGGGATGCACAACTCTCCCCCCCCTGCACATAGTAGTCGGTGCAAACTACAATCATCCACCCGAAACCACCCCCCCCCCTTTTGACCACGCGGTCCCATTCGCTCCGCAACAATCCCACTCGACTGCTTTACGTAATACAATTCATATCGAAGATAATTGAATGCCTCCTGAATGTGTGCATATATATATATATAGTCTCCCCTGTGTTTACAGGCGACGCATTTCCATTGTCCTATACACTACCAGGACGATTTAATTAATTCCTACGTTGACGATTCGCTCTTGACCAATAATACATTTGGGAATTTAGTTTTTGAATTGCTTTTGTATATATGAATTTGAATATTCATTTAAAATCGAATCATATATTTTTTTAGGGAAAGGAGAATTTGTTATGCGAATATTATTTTCAACTTGTTCTTGATTTTTTTTTATTCGATTCAATATTTTAAAGAGTTCAATTCGTTTACCTCGATACTTCGATTATTCGAAACTTCAATAATTCAATACTATTTTAATTTAAATAATAATTTAAAAAATCGTTTTTTATTTTTTTTAATTTAATTCAATTGTTTTAATTCCAGTTCTTCAATAACTAAATTCAACTTATTCGATATAATTATAAACTCTTTCATTCGATGAATTTCATATTTTAATTATTAATTCAAATTTTTTTCTTTCTTTAAATATGCTCTTAATTTGAATATTGAAATAAATTATTTCAATATTTCAATTCGTAATTCAATTTGTTATTTGGTTTCAATTTTAAACATCAATTATTTTGTATTGATCAATTTTATTCAAATTAACAATTCAATTATGACCAAAGGTCAGGGAATTTAGGGAAAAGTCAGGGATCTTTAGTAAAAGTAACTGGATAAAATTAAATGTTTAAAATTCATAAGAAAACTATGAATTTTTTTTGTCTATTTTGTTTGCCTTATAAACTAGAAAATCACTACAAATTCTAATATTATGTAAAACATTCAAATTTTTTTCTACTTCTGACAATAATTTATTTTTAAATATAACTTGAAGAACTATATCATAAAATTATTACTTAAAAATTATTTAATGAATACTTCTACTAAAATATATCCAAATTAATTGAATTTTAAGAGTCGCGTTTACAATTTTCATAAATAAATGAACATTAAAAGATTAAATTTAAAATCTTATAAAATTTAATATTAAATTAAATTTAATTAATTATTAAAAATAATGGATTTATAGAAAAATTTTAATTAAAAATAAAAAAAAAATTAATTTTGCAGAAGTTAGATTGCAGAAATTTAGTTATTTTTAAAAGTATAATAGAATTCTTCCCAAAAATTTACACTGTAAACAAAAGGTTCTAAATTTGAGCTGATTTTTGGTATTAAAATAGAAGCAAATAACGATTTAATACCAAAATTGGTACTAAATTAGTATACCCTTCTTTTTACAGTGTAATTATGTCAAAAATTTTTTTTTTAAATTCTAGTCAAAATTTCAATTATTTTTATAAGTAATAAAATTCTTCTTTGAAATTCAATTATTTTCAAAGGTTTTGTTATAAAATTTTTTATAAAATTTAAATTAGTTTCAAAAATTTCCTTCAATTCAATAATTTTCAATAACTACTATTTTAATCAAAAATTTTCTAACAGAATTCAATTATGAACAATTTGTTTTATAAACTTCTTGGCAATAATTCAATTATTCTTATAAATAATAAAACTGTTCCCAGACTTCTAATTATTTTTAATACAATTTTAATCAAATTAAAATTAATTTAATCATTAAAAAATTTGTTGATAAAATTTTTTATGAGAATTCAATTTTAAAAAATAGCAATTATTCAATAAATTATTTATTTTTGTATTTAAGTAATTGAATTTTAGTGAAATTTTCTAATAAAAATTAATTTAAAAATTAATTTTAGTTATAATTTTTAGGTAATAATTAATATTAATAATAAATGAAATATAATAAAATTTCATTTATAATAATATTCATTTATAATAAATGAAATTGAAAATATTAAAAGCATTTTAGCAAGAATTTGTAAAAATAATTGAATTTTGAAATAAAGTTTCAAATTCAAATCTCTGAAAATCTAAATTTTTCATACGCATTTAACTAACAATTCTGTAGAATTAATTTTTTTAAAAAAGTTTATTTCATTTTTTTGAAATTTTTTAAAGTTTAATTATTTTCTCAAAACATTTAATTGAAGAATTTCCGAATAATCAATTTATTATTTATGAAAGTAATTGAATTCTTTCAACGAATTTTATTACATTTTTTTAAATAATTGAATTCATGTGAAAAATGTTAGTAGCACATGTAAAAATAATTAAATTCTTGACAAAGATTTTATTAGAATTTTTGTAAATAATTAAATTTTTTTTTTGAGAAATTTTATGGAAACAAAATTAATGAATTATTTTAAGGAATTAAAATCAAATTCTTTTCCAAAATTCAATTATTTTGATAAATATCAAAATTCATCACAAGAATTAAATTTTTTTAAAAAGTAATAAAATACTTAGCAGAAATTAAATTATTTTTAACAATTTTTTTAAATTCTCATGAAGAATTAAATTATTTAAACAAAATTTAATAAAATTCTTCGCATGAATTCAATTATTTTTTAAATTATTATTTAAATTCTTTTCAAGAATTCAATTTTGGTTTAAAATTTCTTTTCGTGATCTGTATAATTCTCTACTGTTTGTATTATATACATATATATTGTATTTGTTGTAAATCAATTGTTCTCATGGTTCTCCTGGGACAAAATAAAGAAATTCTAATTCTAAATTCTAAAATTCTTCCGAAAGTTTTCAATTATTTTCAAAAATTGTTATAAAATCCTTTAATATAATAAATTTCTGTAAAATTTTAATTAAATTCCTTAGATGAAATTAATTATTTTTAAAAGTTATTAATAAAAATCTTCGTTAAAATTAAATTTTAAGAAACAATTAATTATTGAATACATTTTTTTATTTTTGTATAAAAATAAATTGAATTCTCATAGAATTTTCTAATAAAAATATGGTTTTAAAAATGAATTTCGGTTAAAATTTTAGATAATAATCACTGGGTTATCTTTAATTATTATAAAAAAAATGAAGAAATTATTATTTATTATTAAATAAAAGTGCCTCGAGCTACGCAATTACTGTATCGATCAAAATTATACTCTAATAGTTCAATACACTGCCAACCTGAAATTGAGTTTTGCATGAATTACCAGTAATTATATGTTTTTCAGAAGCATAACAAGGATAAATTTTCCTTTTTTTCACGTCACTAACGTATTTCGTCTCCCTCGGTACATAAGTATTTCGTCCTTGTTCTTTTCCGTGTGTACCAAAAAAAAAAAAAAAAAAAGAAAAAGAAAAAAATAAGAAGAAGAAGAATAAAAAGACAGCCAGCTCTCTTTGACGGAAACAGGAGCTGAATAAGGGAAGTTGGCATGAAGCGACCATACAGAGGACATAAATCTACCAGGGACGTGGCGCTGACTGAGGGGAACATGCATAAACCTTATCTTCTCTAGTCCTTCATCTTTCTCTGACCTGACGTAATTACATACTCGTTTTCATGCGCAAGACGCGTGCTAAAAAAAATTCTTTAACCTTCATATTATTCTCACTATACTGCTGCGCCCGGTGAACCATGACAGTGAATAATTTTATTACATCCCTAATGAATCCCGAACAACGAAAACTGATTTTTGATGCTATGCTTAATAATGTTTATAATATAGTTTTTCTGCAAGTTTTATTTATTTATTTATTTTTTTTTTGAATAAAATTCAAGATTATTAAACTCATCAAATTTCCATTAGAGGAATCACGACCATCGAATAAGCCAGACAGTAAAAAAGTAAATCAGTCTGATTTCGTCTGTAAAATGTATATGACCTTTAATTTAGAAATTATTAGAAATTTTTTTTTTTTTCAAATTCAAAATAATGGACAAAATATCGAAAATTTCGAATAGTCAGAAAAACAAATTTTAGACACATTTTCTCATCACACAAATTTGACTAAAATTAGTATGAAACTGACATCTATATCTAATCATTTTTAAAGTGAATCAGAAAGTTCTTTAGGGACAAAATTTTGTCTTGAAATCAGAGAAAAATAAAATAAAATTTTTGTGGTAAGCCTATGGTCAGGAAAAAATTTAAAAAGTGATAAACATTTTTAAAAAATGTGGGTCACTTTTACCAATTTATTTTTTCCAATCTGTTTTTTTTCAAAAATAATTTTACCATAATGACCAATTTTTCCAAAATTTAAAATTTTGTGAAAAATGTCAAAAAATTATTTTGCCAAAACCAAAAATTACAAAAAGAAATTTTCCAAAGATACTGCTGAAAAAGTTATGTAGAATTTCACTGGAATCATTCTATATAAATTCTAGTGAATATATTCTAAAGAATTTCACTGAAATGAAATCTTATAGAATTTCTACATGAATTCTACTATAAATTGAAGTGAACTTTAATTTTAAAAAATATAAAGTTCTTTAAATAAAATTAGCAACGTTAAAAATAATAATAGATTTTAAAAATTTTCTAATTTAAATTTTTGTTGAAAACAATAAAAAAATTAAATTTTGAAGAAATTACAAATAATAGCAGAAATTCAATTGTTTTCAGAAAAAAATGAAATTCTTCTTACAAATTCAACTATATTCCAAATTTGAAAAACATTCTCGTAAAAATCCCAAATATCTTTATAAATAACAAAATTCTTCTCCAAAGTTCAATTATTTTAATAAATGTCAAAAAATTCTTGTCCTAATTTCAATTATTTTCAAAAATTTTTCTAATTTTAATGATTTTCAATATCTGCTAATTTAATAAAATTGCACAAAAAGAATTCAATTATTTAAAAAAAATTTAATAAAATTGTATGCAAACATTTAATTAATTTAATAAATAATAAAAATTTCACAGAAATTCAATTATTTTCATAAATAATACATTTTTTTAAAAGAATTTATGTTCCCCCACAGAATAATAAAATTCGCAATTCTTATAAAATTTCCTAAAAAAGTTTAAATATATAAAATATAATTTATTATAAATGCTTTTGAAGTTGATTTCACCGCATAGAGAAATAGAATTTAGAACGAAATTCACACAAATTATCGTCGTCTCGTTTATCAGATTTAGAAACGATTCATCAATTCGTTTTGACTTTGCTGTTTGGATTTATTGCTTCTTCTGACGATTCTCTTTCTCTCTTCTCATCGCGCGCGCACGAGAAACGCGATCTTATCTTGAATAATTATACGTGTAGATGAAATTCATTACGAGTGAAGGAATTTAATTAATCCTAGCAAAACATTTATTAGAAATAGATAGCAAAATTCGATTATAGAAAAAAAAAAAAAAAATGAAGAGATGAGCGATTAAGAAAAATTGAGATAGTAACAGAAATTTGATTTATACTATTTTGAAAATTTACTTTATATATGTAATCGAAAACACAATTCTGTTTATGAATTTATTATCTCCCCTTTAGCTTGCTAGAATTTTTTAAAAAAGAAGCGGAGGATTAAAAAGGGACTAAAAAGTAATTTTAAGTTTGTGATAGGAAGAATAATAGTAAAAAAAACTTAGAAATCGGTGAAGTAGTGCGCAAGCGCTAGAGTGGGGGCAATGGGAGTGAGAAGGAAAGATCGGAGTTTCTCTCTCACTCTCATTGCCCCCACTCTCGCACATGCGCCTCATATTCTTCTTGTAGTTTAATATCTTACGCGTTTCATAGCAATTTTAAATTATTTTTTTTTGAAAAAGTCTTTAAACTTTTTTATTATTACAAAAATAGGATTGAGTATAGCAAAAAATAAAAATATATTTTTTTTCTATTGGAAAATTATTTATTATCAAAAAAAAGAATATAAATATAATTTTTCTCCGCATCAATTTGAAGTATAGAAAATATTTTCCCTTTTGAAGGGAAATAAAATCAGAATAAAATAAATTGATTCAATTATGAATTTGACCCAATTATTTAAATTTAATTCAATTAGGAATTTTTTTTTGAATAATTTGCGGTAATATAATTTTTAAAAAAATATAATGTCTATTTATATAGAAAATATGTCTATATTGTTGCTTATTGGATCATTTTGTATGGCTATAGGAGAAGCGGTTGTATATATACATAACGTAGAAAGGGACATAAATCAATAATATCGCTGCCACCCCTTCCCCTCTCTTTCCTTTCGACCCCCCTTCATGAACCACCCTCGCGAATCCCCTATCGTCTCTCCTCTCTAACCACCATGCGACGCCGGCGTCTCTCTCGCAATCAATGTTCACGTCTCCGGCGTCGCAAATTTTATGGAACCAGTGTCATCCGTCGACACTATCGCAGAAAAAATATATACATGAAATTTTTATTAAAATTCACCTATACAATACCCTTAATTTCATATTTTTTTCTTATTTCTCTTATATTCCAAAAATTTTCGAGAAAGAAAATAATAATTAGAAATGGAAAATTAATTTTATTATTAGCAACTGACTTCTCATTCACTTTTTTAAAATAAAATTAGCAATTTTAAAAATAATAGAACGTACAAATTTTAAATTCAAATTTTTTTTTTTTGATGTAAAAATAAAATATGAATTGGAATATATAGTTTTAATATTATTATAATTATAATAATCATATATTTTGACATAGGGATTTCAGGGAAAAGTCAGGAATTTTTATTAAAAGTACTGAAAACAATTAAATTTTTAGAATATATAAGAAAATTCTGAATTTTCGTGTCTTTTTCGTTTAATTTATAAACTATAAAATTACCACGAATTCTATAATATAAAACCTTCAATTTTTTCAATTTCTGACAAAAATTTCTTTTTAAATAACTTAAATCTTGAACAACTATCATAAAATAAATAAATTATTTAATGAATAATTTTACTTAAATATTTCATAATTAATTCAATTTTAAAAGAGTTGCGTTTACAATTTTCATGACTAAATGAACTTCAATCGGTTTCAATTTGAAATTTTTTTGAATTTCAATATTTCAATATTGATTGCAGAAATGCAATTTTTTTCAAAAGTAAAAAAATTCTTATCAAAAATTCAATTATGTTTAAAATTTACAAGAAAATCTTGACAAAATCCCAATTATTATCTTTATAAATAAAAAAATTCCTCTTCAAAATTTAATTATTTTCAAAACATTTAATAAAATCCTTGTCAAAATTTCAATTATTTTCAAAAATTTTCCTCTTTTCAATGATTTTCAATATCTAATATTTTAAAAAAATTACCCCAAAGAATTCAATTATTTAAAAACAATTTTAATAAAAATTGTACGCAAACAATTACCTAATTATCTTCATAAATATTAAAAATTTCACAGGATTTCAAATATTTACAATTTTTTTATAAGTTTCTTCACACGGAAAGAGAATATATATTAAATTTTGTAAAAATATTTTCAAATTGGGGAAAAAGTGCGACAAAGCGAAATTTTGATATAAAAAATACTAAACTTTAAAAAAAAGTTTTGTGAAATTTATTAAAGTTATATTAGAATTTAATTAATATTCTTGATATTTGATATAATTATACTAAATTTCACATAAGTTTTTTTAAAGTTTAGTATTTTTTATATCAAAATTTCGCTTTGTCGCACTTTTTCCCCAATTTGAAAATATTTTTACAAAATTTAATATATATTCTCTCTCTGTGCACAATAATAATTCCATTATTTTCAGAAATAATAAAACTCATCGAAGAATTTCAATTATTTTTAATACAATTTTAATCGCATTCCTTGAAAAATGTGACTATTCTAAAAAATTGTATTAAATTTCGTCAAAAGAATTCAATTCTTCAAAAATTTGTTAGTAAAATTCTTTATAAGAATTAAATTTTAAAAATTGTTCAATAAATAATTTACTTTTGTATTTAAATAATTGAATTCTCGTAGAATTTTCTAAGAAAAATTTATTTGAAAATGAATTTTAGTTTAAATTTTAGATAATAATAGAATATGGAAATAATTTTTAAAAAGTTACAGTAACAATATTATTATAATATAAAATAATTATTTTAACATTCTATCCCATTCAATTATTAGAAAACATGAAGAAATCGATCGCAGATAATCGTTATCTTTATGTTTTTGTTTTATAACAATATTTTTAAAGTTGATTAATTTCAAAAAGGTTTGAACTTGAATGTCTTGAAGAATTTTTTAACTACTACGAAAAAATAATAATAATTAAATATTTAAAATATTTAAAAAAGAAATTATTGTTTTCAAATAATTTTACAATTAAAGGAATTTGTAAATAGAAAAACATTTTTTTCAATATAATTTTTTTCTTTATTTTCCAAAAATTCAATAATTTTCAGTTTTATTTTTATTTTTCAATTGAATTTTCTAAAAATTCAATAATTTTCAGTTTCATTTTCAATTAAATTTTCTAATTGACAAATACAATTTATAAACATTTTTTTCCTTTATTTTTAAAAAACTTTGACTTTTATTAAAACAATTGAAATTAAGAAATAGAATTGATGCAAATTATTTGCTTATAAAAATTCAGAATTTTCTACAAAAATATTAAGAAACGGGAATATCTAATGTTTTTCTTGCCAAAAGAAAAAAATGAGTTTGTAAACAATATTGTTATTGAGAAATAAAAATTATGCATAAAATGGGTGTATTTCCTACTTCGAAATCAAAAATTTTTTAACAATTAACAATTTTCAAGTATTTTTTATAAATAAAAGGGAGAATAATTTGCATAAATTGTTTAGATCAGTAAAACTAAATTTAATATAGAAAAAAGCATACTACAAACAAAATGAGTATATTTTTTATTCATAATTTTTTTTTAAATTTTCTAATTTCTAATATTATTTTATTATAAATCATAAAAAAATACCTGCATATTTTTGATTTGTCAAACATTATTTAAAAAAAGCATATACAGAAACTAAACTTCAAACTGCGGACAGAATGAATGAATGAATACGGAGATTAATATTATTTTATTATTATTATTATTATTATTATTAATTATTATTATTATTATTATTAATATTATTATTATTAATATTATTATTATTAATATTATAATTATTAATTATTATTAATAATAATATTATTTTATGAAAAATATTTTTCAGTATTTCTTGATTCTGCGGACAAAAAATTAAATTATAAAAACATGTTTTCTTTTAAAAAAAACATTTTTTTCTTATTTTGATACTGAATCTTATAAAATCTTTAAAGAAATAAAATAAGAGAAAGGGGGATTTCTCTTAAAATTGCTTCTTTAATGCTATATAATATAATGATAAGTTATATACATTTAAAAAACGAATATTTTTCATATTACATTTTTTTTTCTTTTAAAAAAATGCAAAAAAAAAATTAACTAATTTACTTTTAAGTGCGCTCCTTGAGAAACATTAAATACTTTTAAATTACATGTTTATTTTTATTTTCTGAAAAAAAAAAATAAAAATTTCTAACCCAATCATTAAAGAAGCGCTCTGCGTTGTTTTTTCTTCTTCTTCTCAATCCAAGTATACAATTTTCTTAATGACAAGAATTGAATTCGAAAACCAGTTCATTAAAGAGTTTACCAAAGCGAAACTATATACGCGACTATAAAAGAGAAGAGACACAGGTCGCTTTTTCCCTGCGCGATTCGAGGTATGGCCTCGATATATATAGGCGCGCAAGAGGTTAAATGCAAAAGCTTGTAAGGGATGCGTAGGGGTCTCTCGTGCGCGGAGGGTTACAAAACATTCTCGCAATTAGCAGGATGCCTCGATGACACTTGGTGTGTATCCCCCTGGGTGTCAACTCCGCCTGCTATATAGAATCGCGAGAGTTTCGCGAACACCACCCACCTCCCCCCCCCCCTTCACCTTCCTTCTACCATTTCCCACTCTGCTATATATATATATATATATATATATATATATACTATAACAGAGTATTCTATCTCGTTTTTTTTTTTATCCCATGTGTGCACGAGGATCCAACTACTACTCTTGGGTCGAAAAAGCTTAAATAATAGAAAAAAAAACAAACATCAGAGGAAAAAGAAAGTTATTCGATTTATGTTTTCAGATCGCTGGGGAGATTTTTCACTTCCTTCTCTTTTTCTCTTATGGGGAAAAATTGAAAATTGGACAGGTTTTATGGAGACGAAAAATATATTAGCTTCAGAAAGGAAAAATTTGAGAAGAGGGGGGATGAGAAGGTATTTCTTTTCTGAAATCACTGTTTTTTTTTAAATAATTATTAATTTAGTGGGTAAATAATTATATGAAACGATCGCTTTAACAAAATTTCAATATTAATACGACTGAATGAATTTCATGACTGAATTTTTTTATAAAATTAATCTTATATTTTTATATTTTTAATTTTTTTCATATTTTCAAGCTATGGGCAAAGAATGGCGAACAATGGGAAGAAGCAAAACTATTTTTTTATATTTTCAAACTATGGGCAAAGTATGGTAAACATGGGACAAAGCAAAACTATTTTTTTTTTAATTTTTAAACTAATATGGGCAAAGAAAATCAATGTTTTTCTTCATATTTTTAAACTATGGGCAAAAAGTATGGCGAACCTTATGAAAAATAAAATATATTTTTTCACATTTTCAAACAATGAGTAAAATATGAACCTTATTAAGAAAAAAAAGTAGATTTTTTTCATATTTTTAAACTATATATGAGCAAATTATGGACATCCATGGGAAGAAAAAGAAGAAGAAAACTATTTTTTTCATGTTTTTATTAAACTATAGCAATGAGTGTTCAATAAGTTTTATGCCAATTCACGTTAATAAAATAAAGAAATTAATAAATAATCAATATAAAATTTTATTAAATGTATAATTCATTAAGTAAATACACGGAGAAAAATATAAAGTAACTTTTACTACTTTTATAGTAAAAAATTTCCGGTAAAGCATTTCTGGTAATTTTTACTACTTTTGGAGTAAATTTTGCTACGTTCGAAGTAAATTTTACTTATTTTTACAAATATTTACTTCGAACGTAGCAAAATTTACTCCAAAAGTATAGTAAAAATTACCAGAAATGCTTTACCGGAAATTTTTTACTATAAAAGTAGCAAAAGTTACTTTATATTTTTCTCCGTGTAGGTTTTTTTATTCAATATAGGTTTTAAGCCAATTCATGTTAATAAAATAAAAAAATTAATAAATAATATAAAATTTTATTAAATGGATAATTTACTGTAAGTTATGGTGAATCATGAGAAAAAGCAAAACTATATTTTTAAAAATAATTTTTCCAATGTTTTTGGGGATTTTTTATATATTATTTTAAGGAAGTTTTCAAGAAGTTAAAAGAAATTTTTCCAAATTTTTGGCAATTTTTCTATATTATTTTAAAGGAATTTTTTTTAAACGTTTATGCGCGAGAATTTTTTCAAATTCTCAGAAATTTTTCTATATTTTCATAAGAAAAGTTTCCTAAACTTTTTAAGGAATTTTTCCAAGATTTCAAAAAACTTTTTTTACATTTTCATAACAAAAATTTCCTAAATGTTTAAGAGAATTTTTCCAAACTTTTGGGATTTTTTCTATAAATTATTTCTTGATGTTTCTAAATTCATGAAAAGTTTTCAATAATTTTTTAGAAAAATAAATTCCCTTATTTATATTAGTAAATTTTTAAAAACAATTAGTGGAATTTACTTCATAAATTTTTTTTCGGGAAATTTCCAAAATTTTTCTTACACTGTAGGAAGAAAAAAAAATGATTTTTTTCAAATTTTCAATAAACTATCTATGGACAAAGTATATGTCGAGCCTAATGAAGAAAAAAAATATTTTTTAAATGTTTTTAAACCATCGGCAAAGTATATGTGCAAACTATGAGAAGAAAAAAAATTATTTTTAAAAGTAATTTTCCCAATTTTTATGAGAATTTTTACATATTATTTTAAGGAAATGTTCAAGACGTTAACAAAAATTTTTCTATTATTATTTTCAAGGGATTTTTCCAAACGTTTATATGGGAATTTAAATTCTTAGAATTTTTCCTATATTTTCATAAGGAAAGTTTCCTAAACTTTTTATTAAGTAATTTTTCTAAAATTTGAGAAACTTTTTTATATTTTCATAATGAAAATTTCCTAAACTTTTAAGAAAATTTTTCTAAACTTTTGGAATTTTTTCTGTACAATTATTTTATGGGATAATGTTTCTAAATTCATAGGAAGTTTTTGATAATTTTTTAGAAAAATATTAGTGATTTTTTTTAAATAATTAGTGTAATTTACTTCCTAAATTTTTTATTTAGAAAATTTCCAAAATTTTTCTTACAGTGTTGTTTCTAAATTTTTGAGATTTTTCTAAAAATTATTCATTCATGGGAATGTTTCTAAATTCATAGGAAGTTTTAGATCATTTTTTAGAAAAAAAGTTTTTTGGAAAAATATTAGTGAATTTCTCTTAATAATTAGTGGAATTCGCTTCCTAAATTTTTTTTGGGAAAATTTCCATAATTTTTCTTACAGTGTAGGAAGAAATAAAAATGTTTTTTTCATATTTTCAATAAACTAAGGGCAAAGTATGACGAACCATATAAAGAAAATATTTTTTTTTCATATTTTCAAACTGTGGGCAAAGTTATATATATATTGGTGAATCGTGATAAGAAGAAAAACTATTTTTTTCATATTTTTAAACTATATGAGCAAAGTATGTCAAACCGTACGAAATATGTTTTTTTTCACATTTTTAAACTGTGGGCAAAATTTTGTTTTTCTTGCTTCGACATCTTTTATAGTTTAAAAATATAAAAAAAATAGTTTTTCTTCTTCATAAGGTTCACCATACTTTGCCCATAGTTAAAAAATATGAATAAAACTTTGTTTTTCCTTCTCATTTTTTACCATATAGTATGAAAATATGAAAAAAACATTTCGTACTGTTCGCCATACTTTGCCCGCATAGTTTGAAAATATATAGTTTGAAAAGAACTTTTTTTTCCTTTGTCCATATAGTTTAAAAATTTTTAAAAATAGTTTTTTTCTTCTTCCCATGTTTTGCCATACTTTGCTCTCCCACAGTTCCAAATTTTGACATTAAACTTTAAAAACATAAAAAAAACTTTCTTTCTTCTCTCCATTTTTTGCCATTGGTTTAAATATATGGAAAAAATTCCACTATTTTTTCGCTAAAAATTTTCAAAATTGAAAGATATTTTGTATAGAATTGTACGTTTATAGGTCATATAGACCGAGTGTACGCTGGGTGCACTTAGTTTAGAAAGCTGCGCGCGCAAAACTTTAAGAGTGGGGGTGCGCATGCGCCGTACCTCCCGTATTGACATCACACGTCTCACTATAGCCTCAAAGTTGTTCTTCATTATTTCTATTATAACCAATTTCGTTATTTCTTTTTCTAACTAAAAAATATAAAGAAATATTTATCTTCTTATAACTAAAAAAATAAAAAGGAATATTTTTTCTTTTTCTAGAATCGATTGAAGATGATCAACAAGGAAATCGAATGCTTTCGAGATATTAACGGAAAAGAAGAAAGGAAACTTCTCAAGAAGCGAGAATTGACATTTTTTTCTAAAAGAAAAATATCTTCAAGACAATAAAAAAAAGAGTGGGAAATAAGAAGAAGAATCCAAAGGATTAATAATCAATAACGAAATCAATCAACCTGCAGTCGATAATTACAAAACTGTCATCAACAAAAAGAAGTTGGAAATAATCAATTTAGCTACTTTTCTTCAAGTTCCAATGAAAATCGAAGAAGAAGAAAGCAAAGGACCAATAATCAATAACGAAATCAATCGAAAGGGAAGCAATCAACAATTACAACTGTCATCAACTGAAGAAATTGCAATAAAAAAACATTTTCTCAATTTTTCCCCAATTTCCAAAGAAAATCGAAGAAAACTTTGAAGAAAATTTTGAAAATTGGTGAAAATTCGAAAACTGGCGCCCTTTATAGGGAGAGGGACGGGAGTCGGCCATTAAGTATATACAACCGTGACACCAGGAGGATGATGGTTCCAGGGAGTAGGTAGTGCCTAGACGGCGCTCCACCCAGTACTTAGTTAACGTCAAGGTTGCGGGCATGGGGCACGCTGTTTCCAGGGTACGGACCGCCCCTGACAATCCAGTACCGTACTCTCATTCGCTGGCCCATATTTCATCAGGACTTCGAGCATTAGCCTAATCTGTCCAAAAAAAAAGAAAGGAAAAAAATGCGGCCATTCATGGTAGTCACTGGAAATCACAGTGAGGTGCTGCCATCACCGTTGCGGAGAAATCATCAACTAATTCTCTCACTTTATATCGATTTTTTCTAATATCCGGACGTGCATTTTCATTGTCTCCAACGTCTTTTTTTTACCAAAAAAAAAAGTAATTTTTGTGAACAAAACTGAAATAATTTGAAGAAAACTGAAAAATAAAGTGCAATTTTTTTTTGGAGCAAGGTATCGAATTTTTTTTTAAAACTATTTTTAGTAAATATTTTGAGTTTGTTAATAAATTATTAAAAAGATTATTTAAACACTAGGACTAAATAATAATTTAAATATTTGTATATTTTTATTTTTTTCTGCATTGTCTTCTTCGGTTGTATTTTATTTTTCGTGACGAATAAATATACAAGTATCCTTCAACTACTTTTAATTATTTATTAAATTATTGTATTTTTTAAACAGATTTTTTAGCTAAAAGTTTCCATCATTTTCAAATTTATACTGTTTAAAAAAGGGAAACATTCAAAGTTAAAAATTGAGGGACTATTAACTATAGAAAATTTTCATCCTATTTGTATTTTTTTATCTTTTTCATTATTATTTGAAAATAATAAATAAATAATAACTTTAGATCACAAATAAATAATTAAGAAAATTTAAGAATTATGGAGTAAAAAATTTGAATGAAAAATAGAAAAAAATTCAAGTATGAAATAAATAATAACAAAATAGTAAAACATCAGTAATAGGAAAAAATTATCAAGAAATAAATAATAAGAAAAAATTTGAATAAATGATAAGAAGAAATTTAAATAAAAAATAAATAATAGAAAATTTTAAATATTCAATAAATAAAATTACAAATGAAAGGTAAATAATATTTAAATTGTATTTTTTGGGCTAAAATCATAGATTCATTGGAGGGCAAAAATTGTTAAAAACTTGTGAAAAACTTGCAGAAAGAAGATGCAACTGAATTCGAAAGATTTTTGGAGTCAGGTAAGTTTTTAAATAATTATAAACAATAACTTATAGATTTGTAAAATTCAAGTTAATTTTGAAAGAAAATTACAATTAAAACAGTGCGCCGCGCCGGCAGACAATTTCAACAATTCTGAATTTTATTCTGTAAAAATAAAACATTTTTTTCGAAATATTCATCGAAATCAAGAAAATTAAAATTTTCTTTTCAATAGTAATATTTTTTTTTATAATCAAAGTTTTCGAATCAAAATTTTTATAAGTGTAATAAAACTACAAAGGAAGTAAATTTTTACATTTTTCTAAAAGGATAACAAACTTCCTTCAAAAAATGGAAATTTCTAAAATAAAGTTCAAGTTTTTCTTCAAAAATAAGAAAATTAGAAGAAAATAAAGGCGGTAACGAACTATATTTATATTTGCAAAATTATTTTTATGTTTAAAAAATATATTTACCATTTTGAAAATACATTTATATTACGAAAATGTTTTTTTTCAAAAAAGAATTAAATGATGCCTTCAAAAAAAGCGGAAATTTGTTTAAAAAATCTTTAATTTGTTCTTTAAAATTTTTCCAGGGGAAATAAATTTCAAAGAATGCAAATTTTATCTTTTTTTAAAAAAAGAATAACAAACTTCCTTCAAAAAAATGAAAATTTCTTAAAAATAAGTTGAACTTTTTCTTTAAAAATTAGAAATTTGTGAAAATTAGAAAATTACAAAAAACTAAAACTACAAACTATATTTATATTGACAAATTAATTATTTTCATATTTAAAAACTATACTTACATTTTGAAAATACATTTATATTTCGTAAATGTATTTTTTTCTAGAAAAAATAAAGCGATGACTTCAAAAAATGCGGAAACTTTAAAAAGAGATTAATTTTTTTTCTTTAAAAATTAAAAAAAAAATGAAAAATGAAAGAAAAAAATAAAAGCAGTGAAAAATCACTTTTAAAACTATACTTACAAAAATATTTTGATACTTAAATATCTATTTATACTCTGCATACATTTATATTTCCAAAAAGTGATGGTAAAAAAAATCTTTTTCGAAAACTCGAAAAAAATCACATTTTGATTATAATTTGAAACCTGAAAAATTTGTACGGCTTAAAAAGTAATATATGTATATATATTATTCAATGAAATGTATTTAAAATGAATATAATTTATTTAAATTTATTGAGATAAATGGAAATTCATGGAAGTCTCATTCTAATCTATTCAAATTACGACTTTGAATCAAACAGAAACGCATTCATTCTCACACCTTTAAAATAATTTTCTCCTAGTCTTTATTTCCGATCCCAAGAAACTTAATTAAATATGATTTTCCATACTTTTTTCCAACACATTTTTCTTAAGTGAAAAAAAAAATTCCAAAACAAAAAATATTAATCTCTTTCAACATAATTTATACAGTTACTTTAAAAAAATGTATATTAAATTAAAATTAAAGACTAAAAAATAAAAGAAAGAAAATTTCAGTTTTTTTCATTCATTTTATTTACATTTGTGTATTATTTATTATTTTACGTATTAAATTCAGTAGATTATTAGCGAAGAAAAATTTAGGTATAAAATATTACAAAAACGAAAGTTTCATAGAAAAAATATTTTTTCTGTTAATCATTAATAAAAGTGGGGAAAACTTTGAAAATTTGAAAATTAACAGAAATTGTGAAAACTAACAAAAATTGTTGGAAATTGTATACATGTATATTTCTGTGGTTGAAACGAAAAGCTATGCGACGGGTCGCAGGTCGAAATATCCGCGGCACTTTCCATGGTCATAAATTGCTCTAGTTTCGGAAAAGAAAATTTTAGCAACACGTGTATAAATGTTACGAGGGTGAGAAAGAATGCAAATTTTCTCTGGGTGCTGAAAACATTGTATTGTGTGTTACACCCCCGAAAAACGTGCGGGACTATACGCAAAACACACAGGAAACTTGCGTGATTTTAACACGAGACGCTTTTAAATTTCATTGTACAAAAACTATAGGTATAGTATACCTACTGTAAATTTTATTTTCAAATTTCATTGTTATATTTTTAGCATGTGCGCAAGGGAAATTATGTAAAAGAAAAACAATAAGTATAGCCTTGAACGCCACATGTCACTTATTATCCCTAGAGGAAAATTACATCCCGTATTTGAAAAATTTTCCTTCACCAGAATTAGAAGAAAATTTCATTTTTGTACAATACTTTACGTTTTTGAGAAATTTTACTATATTTAGAGTAGTTTTTTCAATTGGATCGAAGACGATTTTATTTATTACTGTTCTTTTTCTTCTTCTTCTAATTATTATTATTACTTTATTTATTTTAAATTTTCTATATTTTCTATATTTTCTTTATTTTCTTTATTTTTTATATTTTCTATATTTTCTATATTTTCTATATTTTCTTTATTTTCTTTATTTTCTTTATTTTCTTTATTTTCTTTATTTTCTATATTTTCTTTATTTTCCTTATTTTCTTTATTTCGTTAATAATCTTCCAAATAGTACGAATAATCCCTAATTTTATAATTGTTTAATAAGATTAACAGGAATTATAAAATAAACGTAACTTACCGCTTGCGTCAAAATGTGTGTGTGTCGTTAAATAATAGAAATTCCAGAAAGGAATGAAAAAAAAATCCGTTTTTTTTATATCAAAACGAGATATAAATCAAATTATTATAATACGAGGGAGACAATTTTTAACTGTCTAAGAATAAGATAAATTACGTCTGAAAATAACTAGAAAGTTTACAAACATAAAGACATATTCCGGAATAATAATTTAAATGAAATAATATAGAGAGGAAGAGGAAAAAAATTTTTTGGACAAAATAAATATTTTATTTTCATCTGGATGATAAATAAATATTGACTGTGTATAAATACTTAATACAATAATTAATTTACAAGAAAAGAAATATAACTCTAACAAATTTCGTTATATTTGCGAAATTTATAGTTGTTTCAATTATAACTTTCGATATTCTAGAGAAATTTATCACTAGATGAAATTTTTTTTCCGTATGTGATACTTATTAATATAGTATTTAATATAATACTTAACATAGTACTTAATCTAATACTTAATATATGTAGTACTTAAAATAATACTTAATATAGTACTTAATCTAATACTTAATATAGTACTTAATCTAATACTTAACATGGTACTTAATCTAATACTTAATATAGTACTTAATCTAATACTTAACATGGTACTTAATCTAATACTTAATACAGTACTTAAAATAATACTTAACATATAGTATACTTAAAATGAGGACCGCCGGGCAGTATATAGTATATGGCCACCATTTATTTTAACGAATCTGTTTATTGAATGGACTTCTTATTTATAAATTTTTCCTAATAAAAAAACTACTAAAATTTGTGCAAATTTATCAGCCCTCTAAAGGTTAATATAATACTGAATACAGAACACTAAATATTTATACATAATCCCTTAAATAAGAAATAAATTTCTCTAAAAATATTTGCTAAAACACGCAGTAGGTTTAAATATCAATATGTTTTCCGCACCTTTTTTGAATGAATTAATGTGAGAATAACGATACTTATTCACAAGCATAATAAGTAATACTACGAGAATAACGATTTAAAATAAGATTAATGATTCCTCAAATGATTCATAAGGCGGGTTTTCGACTGCCAACAATCAGCCAAAAAGACTTAATTATATGCGTCTGAATATAGTCAGATTCCAGAAACACATATATTCATAATCGCGTATACGTATATGTAGTTTTCCGTGACTTTTTTACATTAATTTCGTTAGATTATGATCGACGCTGATTAATATAAGTTCATGATGCCTTTTTATTATTCTGTTAATATATATATTATGTGTGATATAGCACCAAAAGCACAAAGTTTAATTTTAAAGGTCAATAGTTTAACAATCGTGGATTTATAATCGTTATGTGCGTGGTGAATAAAAAACTGTTTTTCAATGAAAGAGATGAGGTGATGAGCGTAAAAATGGAGAGAAATTGGAGAGTTTGAGATTTATAGAGTTATATATAGAGGCGAAATTGATAGTTTTTTTAAATTGAAAACTTTAGGAGTTTGATTTAGAATATTGTACAAATTAAGTTTATGAGTTTACTGGATTTATTTATTTAACTATTAGTTTAAAACCAACACGAATTTAAATCTAGTATGTACATGGTTTTTCTAAGGATATATCAAATTGAGACAAAAAACGAAGCAATAATGTTGCTTCGCAACACTTTTGATTCGTTTTTTGTCTCAATTTGATATCCTTAGAAAAAATGTGTGATGGTTGTTGATGATTTATGATTGTTTTAACAAATAGTTGTCCCTTGGAAATATTTGTTTCAATTATAAACATTCTATTCTGAAAGATTGTTCCAATTGTCCAGATTGCTCCAATTTTGTATTGTTTTATTTGTTGTTCCAATTTTTTGTTTCTAATTTTTTGGTACATCAGATTATATGTGAACTTAATCTGATATACCAACTAAAAATTCCATTATTTTTGTATAATTTTATGTTATAGAAATAACTGATGATTGATACAATTATTAGTTGTTTTAATTAAAGTAGTTATTGCAAATTTTACTGATGATGTTCGAAATATTAATTGTTCGGATAATTTGTAGTTCCTACTGAAAATTACTTTATTAGTTGCTTCAAACCAAACTAATTGTTGTCCCTTCTGTATAATAATTACCGCAATTATTTGTTGCTCTTGCTGTAATTATTGTAGTAGTTGAAACAGATGATGTTCCAAATAGTAATTATTACTATTTGGAACATCATCTGTTAATTATTGTAATTATTGTAGTGCTGTAATTATTGTAGTTTCAACAGATGATGTTCCAAATAGTAATAATTACTATTTGAAAATTGAAATATCATCTGTTAATTATTGTAATTATTGTAGTGCTGTAATTATTGTAGTTTCAACATATGATGTTCCAAAATAATTACTATTTGGAACATCATCTATTAATTATTGTAATCATTATGTAATTATTGTAGTTTCAACAGATGATGTTCCAAAAATGGTAATAATTACTATTTGGAACATCATCTGTTATAATTATTGTAATTATTGTAGTTTCAACAGTTGATGTTCCAAATAGTATTTGTTAATTATTGTAATTATACTGTAATTATTGTAGTTTCAATAAATGACGTTCCAAATAGTAATAATTACTAATTGGATCATCATCTGTTGAAACTACAATAATTACAGCAGGAGCAACAAATATTGCTACAATTATTAGTTGCTACAACAATACTCCTTAATCAAAAATTGAAATTTTATTCCATTCCAATTCAATCTCAATTGAAATTCCATCTGTGGTTTTAATTTCAAGATCTTTTCATCAATTGTATAATTTGAACAATTCATCGAAATCTTGTTTATTTTACTCAGATCTATAGTTCAAATAGAGTTGTTCATAATTTTATCTGTTATACTAATCAGTTGTGGATCCAAATCTTATTTGTCCTAATCAGTTGAATCTCCAAATTTTGTCTTAAAATCACTTTTCGTCATTTTTAGTTCCAATTTTTGTTTCGTATCTATAATCATAGTTGTAGTACCAACAGATGTTCCTAATTTTATTTGCGAAATTCTCGTCATTTGTAGTTCCAAATTTACTTCTTTTTTAATGAGTTGTAGTAACTACAGCACTGTTTCTAATTTTATCTGCCATAATCAGTTGTAGTTCCAAATTTTATTTTTCCTAATCCAGTTGTATTTCCAAAGTTTATTTGTTTTAATCAGTTGTACTTCCAACAGTTGTTGCTAATTTTATTCTTCCTAAAAAACTGTAGTTCCCACAATTGTTACAAATTTTATTCATCCTAATCAGTTGTAAAATTCCAACAGTTCTTCCAAATTTTATTTGTCCTAATCAGTTGTTGTAGTTCCAACAGTTCTTCCAAATTTTATTCATTCTATTCGAATTTGTAATTCAACAGTTGTTCCAAATTTTATTTACTCTAATCAGTTACAGTTTCAACTATATTACAATTATTTATTGTTGTCCTGATGAGCTATTGATTGCTACAATTATTGGTTGTCCAAACAATATAGTTGTTGTAACTGGAAGTTGTTCGAATCAGTTGTTTTCCTGATTAGTAGTAGTTTCAACTAGTAATAATTACCAATTATTGGTCTAATTGTCGGTTCCTCTTATTATTAGTTTTCCTAACAAATATCTTGTTCCAATTTTTGGTTCTAACAAAAAACAGGCCAAAATAAAAGTAACTCCAATTATTGGTAGTGTAATTTTAGTATTAACTCTTGTAGTAACTCTTGTAGTAACTCTTGTAGTAACTCTTGTAGTAACTCCAGTATTGACTCTAGTAGTAACTCTATAATTAGTAGCAACTAATAACAACTAGTAGCAACTCTAATTGGTAGTAACTCTAATTATCAGTAATTCGCATTAAGTAACTCTATAATAGTATACAGTACATAAACTTGATGACAATTTCAATTGAAAATAATAATTCACAATTTTTTTTAATTACTGGTTATCCTAATTAGCAGTAGTTCCAACTGATGGTTATTCTAAATTACAACAGATAAACAAATAAATAAGTTAATAACACATCTATTCTGCTATTGTAAATTAAACGAATCATCAATCTTGCGGGAATTTAATTATATCCTAATGATCTCACACTCGGCAAGGAGAATTTAATGATCATTTAAATGATATACAATTATGCAAACAGAAGAAAAAAAATGATATGCTCAGATTGGTAAATGGCTCAATTATACAATATTTGTTTTTCGTCTAATACTGTAATTATACATATTTTCCGCTAATTTTTCTCAATTCAATCTTCAATTTCATGATTATTTATTAATAAAACTTTGATTTTTTCATGGCTTTTCGATGTTCCTTTGTTAATTTGTTGCTTTTCTGTTTGTTTGTTGTTCCCCTGATTAGTTTAATGTTTTTTGTTTGTGTGTTGTTTCTTTGTTATAGTTTGTATCTTTTTTTAATTGTTTGTTGTTTCCCTGATAGTTTGATGTTTTTTTTGTTTGTCTGTTGTTTCTTTGTTAGTTTGTATCTTTTTTTTCTGTTTGTTGTTTCCCTGATAGTTTGCAGTTTTGTTTCATTGTTTGTTGTTTCCTTGTTAGTTTGTAGTTTTTTTCGTTGATTCTTTCAATAGTCTGTTATTTTTTAGTTATTTCCTCGTTGTTTTTTGTTTGTTGGCTTCTTTCCTTTCTTTCTTGCTTGCTTCTTGTTTTTTTTTGTTCTCTTGTCGTTTTTTTTGTCTTTTTGTCGATTTTTTGTTTTTAAATACTTAAATACAAAGAAAAGAATAAGGTGTGTCTTGAAAAATTCTACACAACACTGGTGCATATTATCAAAAGCGTTTGATTTTATAAATATGTGTATATGATTTTGAGTAATGACATGTTAATATCTTTTATAAACGCAGCCTTTGAAAGTCGGCTGGCAGCCAAAACAAAATATAATGGCAGAAACATAAATGCGACGGTATACAACACGGATACATATACACCGACCACGCGCGCTAGGTCTACGATTTATAAAATTGAGTTTTGATCGTGTGAAATTTATGACATGTCATAAATCGTCACTTATAACGATCTCAAAATGAATACATACATACATATATGCATTTTCAAGATACATACATAAAATCACACCTCTGTTATATACTAAAATTTTTGCCCAAAAAAAATATTTATAATTCTTATGCAAATAGAATAAATTTTTTCGCAATGTTTAAAAAAAGGTCCAAAAAATTGATATAGATAGATAGATGGAAATATTTTTGAAAATTCTCACACTAGTGGAGAAAAAATAAAAAAATATTGCAAAAAAATTATAAAAATTTAAAAAATTTCAGAGTTGAAGAGAGAATATGAAAATCGACAATTAATTAAATTAGTGTTACTTACAATGTGGAAAAAATGTATTCAAGAACGATAAAGCTGTTCACGCGTTCGCGTCTGGGTATATTAGTAGAACGTGAATATTGTTCAAAGTAAAGTATATGAGATAATTACATAGTGATTATCGTAAAGTTCGCATGAAAATAATTGCTTTATTAAAAGCAAGTCCAGTAGCTTGAAAACAGAAAAATTGAGGACTCGACGCGTATACACACATACATACAATTTATAAAATCATGATCGACAAGAAGGTGTTCGCCATAAAGAGTTTTTATAAACTTATTCTTCAGTTTGGTACCTTTTTTCTTAATGAATACACCATAAATCTCCCCTGCAATCAGTCCTTAATTCTTTTTTATCCATATATATATACAATATAGGTGCGCGTTGGTAGCTTTGCGTGTTCTCCACGATTTATATCGAGATAACATAATTTATACTGAGAAACCCCGTGTGTCTTCTCTCCTTGACGATTTTACTTTTGAATTTACATATTGATCAGTTTATTGAACAAGTTTTCTATACATGTGTTATTTATATTCTTTTAATGCAAAAAAAAAAAGAAGAACGAAAAAGAAACATACTTACTGAAAGTGACAACTCAAGTTCATTTATTACATAAATTTTCTACTCCATTTATTTCAATATATTTTATAAAAGGATGATCGATATCAATAATCAATCGTCGCCTTTAATTAATCTCGATTTTAAATTAACACTTTATCAAAACTCGTATTTTAATGCTGTAACGTACAACAAATTGTCATCGATAAAAAAAAATAATAATATAATTGTAGAAAAAAAAAAAATTTACATCCGCTGGGAATCGAATGTGAATAAAATTATACAAACGATTGACGACTCTTCCAACTGAGCTACAGTAGAAAAAAAAGTAAATTTTTTTTTGCTTTCCGGAATCGTTAAATCGAATTGATTTCTTAAAAAAATAAATTTTTTTTCTTGAAGAAACAAAGGTTTGGAACTTTTTGTACCGAAATGATTCCCTTTTTATTCAATTTTTCGAGTTAAATGTTTTTAATTATATAGCATTGTAGCTGTAGCGTTTGAAAATCAAATTGTCACCGTTAAGAAAGATAAAATTATTAATCTAATTTGAGAAAAAAAATTTACATCTGTTGGGAGTCGAACCTCACTAAAATTAGAAATGGTTGGTAACTCTTCCAACTGAGCTAAGGTAGAGAAAATAGTAATTTTTTATTTTCTACTTTTCAAACTCGTTAAATCAAATGAATTCGAACAGAAAAATAAATTTCTTCGCCTGAATAAATAATTTAATTTTTGGATTCAGTGTGGAAAAAAATCCTTTCTATGCAATTTTTTAAGAGAAATGTTTTTTAAAGTAAAGAATTGCAGCGAAAGATGCGTTTCAAGATAAAATTGTCACCGATAAAAAAAAAAATAAAAAATTATAATAATTTAAGAAAAAAAATTTACATCTGCTGGGAATCGAACCTGACTAAAATTAGAAACGTTTGGTGACTCTTCCAAATGAGCTATAGTGCAGAAAATAGTAATTTTTAATTCTTTACTGTTCAGAGTCATGAAATCAAATTAATTTCTTAGAAAAATAAAATTCTTTTCTTGAATAAACAATTTTGGTTTGGAATTTTTTGTACCTAAATATAAAGAAACTCTTTTAATGAAATTTTTTAAATAAAGTGTTTTTTAATGAAGTATTTGAGAAATGCGTTCGAAGATCGCAAAAAGTAAATTTTCTTGGTTCTGTGGGTAAAAATATTTTTTTTATACATTTTTTTTTAATAAAATGTTTATTAGGTAATAGCAATGCAGCAAAAGTGGTTAAATATCAAATTGTCTCTGGTAAAAAAATTAAAAATATTAATCTAATTGCAAAAAAAAATTACATCCGCCGGGAATCAAAACTGATTAGAATTCGAAACGGACGGTGACTTTTCCAACTGAGCTACGACGGGGAAAATAGTAAATTTCTATTTTCTACTTTCCAAAGTCGTTAAATCGAATAAATTCGAACAGAAAAATAAATTTCTTCGTCTAAATAAGATTTATTTTATTATTTTTGTTTTATTTTTTCATTTTTTGTTTCTGTGTGAAAAAAAAATGCTTTTTTGCAATTTATTGAGTGAAATGTATTTTTTAGAAGGAGCATTGAAGTGAGAAGATGCGTTTGAAGATCATTCGCTGATAATTAATTGAAAACTGGTAAGTACTTGTATAGTTTCGAATACTAACAAGGTCACGCACGAACAACTCGATCGGTCGAACGTGAAATCGAGATAAGAAACTTGAAAGTTCGTGCTCCGAATTACCTTTCTTCCTCTAAATGAACATGCGCGTCTTTGAAATATCATTATGTATTACGCTCTAAAGCACAATTAATTTATGTATCTTCAAATATACTTCATTTAACAAATATAAAACTATAATTATTATTCTATTTTCAATTTAATTCAATTGTCATCAAAATAAATATTTATCTACATATCATTATTATTGAAAACTTTGTCTAAAAATATCGTTTATTTTAATTCGAAAAATATTTATTCAAGTGTATTGGCAATTATTTCGTTTCAAATAAAAAAATAATTGTTTCGTTTTATTAATAATTTCTGTTTCAAATAATTATTTCACTATAATTGTTTTGTTTTATCAATAATTTTCTTTTAAAAAATTATTTAGTTGGAAATAATTATTTGGTTCAAATAAATATTTATTTTTTTCGAATAAATTAAATATTCCCTTGATAATAAAAGCGTGCAACGAATTATAATTATATATATAGAGAGAGATTAAAATATAATATTTCCCCCAAAAAATTCATGGAAATTATCGTTATAATAAAGGTGAATATAGAAATTAATAATTATTTATTCACGAGAGAAATATTCTCATTCCCATGAAGCTTTAACTCGGCCATTCTGTCGGTTAACCGCATGTCTTAAGTTCCCCGGAAACCTCCATGTTTCGTTTATATAGATATGGGTCGACATAGGAATGAGGTTCTCGAATCCGGATCCTGTGGCACCTGGATTTGGGTCTCAGATCTAAAAACTAAAAAAAAAAAAATAATACTGTATAGTGAAAAAAATTTGTTAGATAAAACCTCAAGGGGCAAAATTTTATTCTGATTGGTATTAATTGCTACTTAAAATTCCATTAGGGGGCTTAGCCAATCAATTTCCGGGTTTGAATTTTAATAAAACTTTTTTCTCTTTGGTCTCTTTATTTGTATTTGAATACAAAAAGATAAAATTAAAGAGAATAAAACAAATAAAAAGGAATAAAAAAATAAAAATGAAAAAATAATAAAGACGAACAAAAAATAAGAAACGAATAAAACTACATATACAAAAGTCTGAAATAAAAATATAAGAAACAGATTAATTCGAATTTTGTGATAATAAATAGATTTTTTAGATTTTTACTATTTTTGAGTTTTAGTCTCAGAAAAAACGGTAGATTTATCACAATAATTGGAAAGAATTTGTACTAGAAAAACATACACAAGAAAAAAAGTTGATTGCAAAAATTTATCAAAAAGAATGTTTCCTGAGTAATTTTTTACATTGGGGAGTTTTTTTTCTCCGAGGGAATCTTTTTTTATTCATAGGGGTTATATTATTCCTAAGAGGTGTTCAGAAAACAAAGCTAATTTTTATGCCCGACGGACAAGCGAGAGGGAAAAAGATTTTGATTCGAGACGCGGTAAAATGATCTTCTATATATGGCGATATGTGTTCTACCTCTTCGGGGGTTTCAAAAAAAAAAAAAAAAAGGGGATGGCGACATGCAAGGCCATGGCCGGGGCAATATCGTACACACCCCACATTCAAAGAGCAGGGGGGGGAAAAAGTGTAGAGAGAGACGTGCAATCAATCATCAGTGGCACTGCTGCTACGCTCGCGGCCCTCATATCGGCTGTAACATAGAGTAAACATTTTTTACTTTGCCACGTTATTAATATTTGTCGCTACCCCTCTATATACACGATTCTCTCCTCTCTTTTATTTTAATATCAAACAAATTTAACCTCGCAAACCGCTAAGACAAAAGTAATTCTCGAATGTTTCTCCAAAGAACGATTTTTTTGTTTGAAAAATAACAGAAAACTTTTTTGAATTAATTTTTTTCTCTCTATACTATTTTTTTTGTCATTTAGATACATTTTCTTGGCATTATTGTCCAGTTAGCGTTGCTGCGCACGTAGAAGTAGCGACGCTTCGCCCACATTGCGTACGGTGCGCGCGCAGCATTAGCGTTACTTCCCCCCACTCTGCGTTCGCTGCGCGCGCATCACTAGTGTTGACACAGGTCAGAGAATTCGGAGAATTCAGTAAAAAGTCAGGGAAAGTAGAAATGGTCAGGGAAATCATGCGAAATTCAGGGTTTTTTATTAAAAGTATTGGAAAAAATTAAATTTTTAGAATTCAATCCCTTTTAAGACTCTTACTCTATTTACTGTAAAATATCCCGAATGGCTTCGTATCTAAAATAGAACTTCTTCTTCATACGTCATGCATCGAGAAAATAAAATTGGAATCGTTTCTGGCTTATAAATCTTGATTGCAAATCGTCCCTTGACCTTTGCGCGAATACGACTTCGTACGAGCTTATAGTAGCAACTGGTTGCTGTGGCAAGAATTAGCAATTAATCTTTTGGCTGCTATATATACTCACTCGTTAAAGGTGGGGTCTTGAAATCGATGGAGGAGAAGGGACTTGGAAGAGGATTATGCAAAACGATACAACAATTATACCGAATGGCTTTTCACTACTTATATTTAATATTTTGTCATTTATTTAACCTGTACGGTTTCTAATCCAGTGGGTTCGCTTAATATCAAGAGTAAAATTAAATTTCAAATTGTACTTGTTTATAGAAAATTTATAGAAAACCCTTTTGATAATTAATAATTATAGAACACTAATTTTTGTGTCGCTATAATTTTCAGTTTTTTTTTCATTTTTTTCAACTTAAGATAATATAATAATATAATATTAATATTTAAATTAATAGGTATATTTTGTAAATTTGGCCTATTATCTTTATTATTAATTTCTTTTTTTTTCTTTGAACAAAATTGTTTTTTTTCTTTTCACCGTAAAACGTCAGGTGTTAAAATAACGCCAGAATGAATTAAAATAATCTGCAACAGTTCAATCCCTCTAGGATTAAATTAACACCAGAAAGGATTAAAATAATCTATTTTGGTATTATTTTTAACTATGAATGAAATTTTACTTTAAATAAAACACTAAAGTCAACGATTTGTAAAAAATCAACGAATTTAGCTTCTCCAGGGAGAATAGTAAGTTAGTTACTAACTTACTAACTAACTAAGTAACATATTTACTAAATTCAATTGTGTCCAAAAATTTTAAAAAATTCTCGTCAAAATTTCAATTCTCTTTATAAATAATAAAATTCGTCTCTGATATTCAATTACTTTACAATATCTTAATCAAATTCTTGTCAAAATTTCAATTATTTTCAAAAGTTATCTAAAATTCAATGATTTTCAATATCTACTATTTCAATAAAATTTTCCAAAAGAATTCCATTATTAAAAAAAATTAAAATAAAATTCTACGCAAACATTCAATTATTTTCATAAATAATAAAAATTTTTACAGGAATTCAATTATTTACAAATTTTTTTATAAATTTCTACGAAATAATTCAATTATTTTCATAAATAATAACATTTTTACAGGGATTCAATTATTTTGATAAATAATAAAATTCTTCTGGGAATTCAATTATTTTCATAAATAATAAAACTTATTGCATAGTTTCAATTATTTTAAATGCAATTTTAATCGAATTCCTCGAAAAATGTAATTCTTCTTAAAAATTTTATTAAAATTCGTCCAAAGAATTTAATGATTTAAAAAATTTGTTGATAACATTTTTTATGAGAATTTAATTTCAAGAAACATGAAATTAATAAATTATTTATTTTTGTATTTAAATAATTGAATTCTCGTAGAATTTACTAATAAAAATGGTTATAAAAATGAATTTCAGTTAAAATTTTACATTATAATTAAATATTAAAAGCATTATAACGTGGATTTTTAGAAATAATTAAATTTTGAAAAAGTTTCAAATTAAATTCATTGAAATTCTTAATTTTTCATATTTTTGACAAACAATTCTGTAGAATTAATTCTTTTTAAAAGTTTAGTAGAATTTTTATTGAAATTATTTCAAGTTTTTATTTTTCAATATATATATTTAATTGCAGAATTTCTGAATAATTGAAATTTTGTAAAATTGAATTGTAGAATTTGAAAATTCGCAAAGAACTTTTTTAAGAACTATTAAAAATAATGAATTTATTGAAGAATTTTAGTTAAAAACACTAGAAAAAAATTTAATTTTAGAGAAGTTATAAATTATTGCAGAAATTCAATTATTTTCAAGAGTAATAAAATTCTTCTTAAGGATTCAATTATTTTTACTAATAATAAAGCTCATCGCAGCGTTTCAATTATTTTTCGCACAATTATAATTGAATTTCTTGAAAAAAATAATTATATTCATGCAAGTTTTAATAAAATTCGACAAACGAATTCAATTATTGAAAGATTTGTTAATAAAATTCTTTATGAGAATTGAATTTTGAGAAAGATTTAATTATTTAATAAATTATTTACTTTTGCATTTAAATAATTAAATTCTTGTAGAACTTTCTAATAAATATTGATTTTCATTTTATAAAAATGAATTTTAGTTAAAATTTTAGATTATAATTGAATAATAAAAGCAATTTAGCGTGAATTTTTAGAAATAATTGAATTTTGAAATTAATTTTTTTAAAAAAGTTTAATTGAATTTTCTTTTATATTATTTGAAATTTTTATTTTCTAATATGCATTTAATTAAAGAATTTAGGAATAATTGAAAATTCGTGAAATTGAATATTGTAAACAAATAGATTTGAAAATTGCCAAATAAAACTTTTCGAAAATTATTAAAAGTAATTGATATAAAGTAAAATTGTAGTTAAAAATTTTTGAAAATAATAATTGAATTGAAGTAATGAGAATAATTTTGAAGAAGTATAATATTCTTATAATATAAAATAATGATTTTATTACTTGGTCATCTTTAATTATTATAAAATATGAAGAAATCGATGACTCCGAGTCGAAGACTCGGAGTTATCGATATCTTCATGTCTTGTAGTTATAAAAAAATTTAATGAACTAAAATTTCATTCATTGTAAAAAATAAAACCAAAATTGATTATTTTAATCGTTTTTGGTGTTAATTTAATCTGCAATACTTTTTAATACTTCATGATTTACTGTGTTATAACTAAATCCTTGTTCCATTTGATCCGCAAATGGTTATATGCATTGAAGTTAGAAATCCAATAGAAAAAAAAAATTACATCTGCTGGGAATCGAAGCTGATTCAAATTGCAAACGGTTGGTGCCTTTTCCAACTGAGCTACTGTTGACAAAGTAGTAGATTTTTATTTTCTCGATTTCTTAAAAACTGTATTAATTCTAATTAACTTTTTTAATTACTAATTATCTGTATTAGTAGTACCCCTATTAATATTATAGTAATACTATTAGATATTATTAAATTATTATTATAAACTATTATTAATATTAGATATTAGTATTATTATTAGTATTACTATTACTATTACTATTTAAATAGTTCCAACCGACGTTTCTAATTTTCTGTTATTTCAAGTATTCCACATCTCAATTACTTATCACAAACCCAACAGATGTCATTTTCAATCTGAATAATAAGTTGTAATAAGAATTTTTTTTTGTCTAGAATTAGAAATCAAGAATGAAGAGGGGGAGATGGAAAACCAATCGTGTATGATAAATGGACACGGGTGATAATGGGGTCCTGATATCTCATATCCTGTAGAAGTGCGGAGAAGAAATGGCGGGACCCTAGGGACTTGCCTGATTTCTTTTGGGGTCCAGCTTGTGAGTGAGAGAGGAAGGAGAAGGTAGAGGGAGAGGAAGAGGCCGAAGAGCAGGAGGAGCAACACATCTTGCTTCCTAGGTTCAACACAGGACTTGCTCTCGTCGTTGGACCCTTGCTATTTATTTTCTAGGATTTCAGAGTCCGAAGCCATTAATCTCTTCTCTCTCTTGCAGCGTCAGTGGAGCGCGTCAGGCGACGTCGGGGTGCGTGGCGTCGTCGTTCCACTCTTAGCCACAGCCTCCTGTTTCCATAGAAAAGGGGAGGTGAGACCATGGCGTCCTTAATTCCCTGGAAAAAAAAATGTTGATACTTCAATTTTCCATTCACCATTAAATAATTCATTTTCTCTTCTTTTTAAGATAATAATTAAATCATGTATTTTTAAATACATTTATAAGTTTTTAAAAAAATGGAGTGTTTTATTTAATTCTTTTCTATAATAAAAATTATTATTAACTATAATATTAACTCTAATAATCTAATAATAATTTTGTCTTTAACTATAAAATCTGACAATTCTGTATTTCATTCATTCATTCTGTCGACAGTTTAAGCTTGGTTTTTGTGAATTCTTTATTCGTTTTTGTTTCTTTAAAAAATATTGTTTGACAAATCGAAAATATGCAAGTATTTTTCATGATTTATAATAAAATAATATTAGAAATTAAAAAATTTAAAAAAAAATTATGATTAAAAAATATACCGATTTTGTTTATTGTATGTTTTTTATATTATAAATTTCATTTCACTGATCTAAATTATGCAAATTTTTCACATTTTTATTTATAAAAAATAGAAAATTGTTAATTGTTAAAAAATTATGATTAAGAAATATAGGAAATATACCCATTTTATGCATAATTTTCATTTCTCAAGAACAATATTGTTCACAAAATCATTCTTTTCTTTTGGAAAAGAAACATTACATATTCCCGTTATTCTTAATATTTTTGTAGAAAATTCTCATAATAGAAAATTTTCATACAAGGAAATAATTTGCATCATTTTTAGTTTTTAATTAGAAATTTTTTAATAAAATTCAAAGTTTATTAAAAATAAAGGAAAAAAATGTTTATAATTTCTATTTGGCAATTAGAAATTTTAATTGAAAATGAAATTGAAAATTTTTGAATTTTTAGAAAATAAAGGAAAATATTTTACTCAAAAAAAAAAATGTTCTGTTACATTTATTTACGAATTTCTTTAATTGTAAAATTATTCGAAAATATCAGTAACTTTTTTTTTAAATAAATATTAAATAATAAATTATTATTTTTCCATAGGTAATTAAGAATTTCAAAAAATTTCTAATTCAAATCTCTTTGAAATTCAACAACTTAAAATAATTAAAGATAACCGAGTGATATAATCATTATTTTATATTATAAAAATATTGTTACTGTTACTAAATATTGTTAATTTTGTCCTTCAAAATTATTTTCATCATTTCAATTCAATTATTATTTTCTAGAATTTTCAACTAAAATTCTTCTTTAAATTAATTATTTTTAATAATTTTTGAAAAAGTTCTTTGAGAATTTTTGAATTCATTTAATTAAAATTTAATTTAACGAAAAATTAATTATTTGGAAATTCTTCAATCAAATGTAGATTAAAAAAATAAAAACTTCAAATAATTTTTAAAAAATTAATTGTCAGTTAAAAATTAAAAGTATGAAAAATTCAAATTTTCAAAAATTTAAATATCAAACCATTTCAAAATATAATTATTTCTGAAAATTTACGCTATAATGTATTTAATATTCAATTATAATCTAAAACTTTAACTGAAATTCATTTTTAAATCAATTTTTATTAGAAAATTCTACGAGAATGGAATTATTTAAATATATAAATAAATAATTTATTGAATAATTGAATGTTTCTTACAAATTAATTTTCATAAAGAGTTTAAACAACAAATTTTTGAATAATATAATTCTTGTAACCGATTTTAAAAAAACTTATAAGAAATAATTACATTTTTTGTGGAATTCGATCAAAATTGTAATAAAAATAATGGAAATTTTGTTATGAGTTTTATTATTTATGAAAATAATTAAATTCTCAGAAAAAATTTTATTATTTATGAAAAATAATTGATTCGCTCTAAAAAAATGTATTATTTATAAAAATAATTGAATTATTGCAAAGAAATTTATGAAAACTTTGTTAATTGAATTTCTGTAAAGTTTTTAATATTTTTGAAAATATTTCATTGTTTTCGTAGAATTTTACTAAAATTTTTTTAAAATAATTTTATTATTTATAAAGATAATTGAAATTTTGAATTAATTTTTAAATAATTTTTAACATAATTGAAGTTCTTTGCAGAATTTTATTACTTTTGTAAATAATTGAATTCTTTCGGAAAATTTTATTAATAAAATAGTAGATATTGAAAATCATAAAATTGAGGAAAATTTTTCAAAATAATTGAATTTTTGCCAAGTATTTTATTAAAATTTTTGCAAATAATTTAACCAGATAATAATTTTATTATTTATAAAGATAATGGAAATTTCGTCGAGAATTTAAAAAAATTTTTAAACATAATTGAATTTTTGTGAAGAAGTTTATCACTTTTGAAAATAATTGAATTTCTGCAATCATTTTAAAACTTTTCCAAAATTCAATTATTTTTAGTGATTTTAACTAAAATTTTTCAATAAATCCATTATTTTTAATCATTAATTAAATATATATATATTAAAAAAAAATTAACCTCAACTTCTTAAGATTATAATTTGCTTCCTAGGTTATATAGCGTCACTTTCTTGATAAAATTTTTTCTATATTTACAACTTCCAAATAAAACTATCATGTAGGAAATAATTATTTACAAAATTTAAATTAACAATCTGAGTTCAATTAGAAGGTAAAAAGTCATTTCATGCTGTTTCAAGTATAATAATAAATCGATCTTATAGACTAGTTTTTCGAAGTGAAAGAAAATAGTTCCCTTTAGGCTACTGCGAGAATATGAAGGAAGCGGATATTACACTGCAATAGTTAGTTTAATTATTTACAGCCTACAGTGTAAAATAATTTAAGAGCGGCTTGGCATTTTTTTTCTTTCTTTTTTTTTTTTTTTAAACGTTGCATTGACGTAGAGTGTATTGAGAGAATGTCCCACAGGAGAAAATCGAGGGGAGAAAGGAAGAATATCTAATAAGAGCAAAGAGCTCATCTATCCTCTATACAGTTGGTGCCTGGAGGCTGTCACCGTGGGCGAACACGCATAGTAGAAAATGACTTGATTTACATATATAGCAATAATATCAGTGCCATGCGAAAATAATTTAAATATTTCTCCTATTTTTTTGCTTCAAATAGAAAATTAAAATCTTTTTTTCTCTTTCCTCTTCTTTTTCTTCTTTTTTCCTCTTTTTTTCTTCTTTTTTTCTTGTTCGTCTTTTTAAAATAATGCTTGTAAAGAATTATTATTCTTTAAAAGTATTATTTAAAGAACATTGAAAATATGGAAAAATTTACTTGGAATAATATTTGCAATTGCGTAGTTGTATTTAATTCGCAGAATTTCGTAGGAAAGAGATTTATAATTAATCAAATTCATAAGATTCACAATAAAAAGTCATTTTTCTTTTCAGTTTTATCACTTTTGTGTACATTATTAGCAGGTATATTATACAATAAAAGTTGCTAATTTACATAAACTATTTTATTATTATCAATTATTAACACATGTAAGCAAGGTCGCATTTTATTAAATCAATAAAATTCATTTATAATTTCTGGAAAACGAAAACACTTTTTGATTGAATTATATAATTTTTATATTTTTATTTACATTTATTTATATTTATATTCTTTAATATATAGTTACATATTGTTTATCAGTCATTAAATATTGTCATCAATATATAAAATATATAAAAGTGACGAATAATAAAATAAGTCGTTTTTTTTAAAAACAAAAGTTCATTTTCTATTATATAAAATTAAAGACTAAAGAAGTCAATAATTTCATTTTCTGCCTCGGGATGTGTACGTCTACATGTCCAATATTTGGAATCTGTAGATCTCTCTACGCAGAATTCTGTAAAAGTGTTGGAAAAAAATTTGTTACCTATTGGAATTTTTTTAACATTGTTTTTAAAAATAAAATAAAAAAAGTTTATTTTTAAGTTTTAAAAAGTTAAAAACAAAAATTGTTTACCAAGACAGTTGCGAGAATTTCGAAAAGGTGCACCATCATATCCGGTACAATAGTAAAAGGTAATTGTACGTGGTTTGCAACATTCATCTATGTGAAAGAAATTCAATTTAGAAAAATATAAATTTTTTAGTAAAAAATTATTAAAATTGTATAAAAAATATTATTATTCTTAATTGAAGATTTTTGTGTATGAACATTATTATTAAAATTTTCTTATGAGCATTCAATTATACTTCGACGAAAGTCGTTGCGGACTAATTTTTGAAAATATTATTTATTTTTTATATATTTTACCATAGAAAATAAAAAATTTTTTAACTTTAATTTCAAATCTTCTGAAATTCAATTATTTCAAAAATTATAGTAGTAATTGTTTCAAAATTTAATTATTTTCTACAATTTTTATAACTACAGTCGAACCTGTCGAAAAGAAACTCTCGTTTTTAAATTTTTTTTCTATTCAAAAATGTCAAACAAGAATTATTTTCCGTTAGTTCCAGAATATTGTAAAAAAAAAATTACAAAATTAAATTTAAAAAACAATTTTTTAAGTATTTTTTACTGTAAGAAAATTTAAAACATCAATTTGCATTCCGACAGGTTTCATTGTATTTTTTAAATTTTAATTAAAAAATAATTTTAATTAAAATAATTTTAATTAAAATACTTTTCTAAATTAATTATTTTTAAAAATTTTCCGAAAATTTTTAGATAATTAAATTATTATTTAAATTAAATTACTATTAAGATTATTTTATTTTTTATTATAAAGTTATAATTATTGTAATTACTAATTATTAAATAACAAGCTTACTGATAGCGTCGCTTTTACGTCTCCAGCCAGGTTGATAGAGACACTCGGCATAGTAAAAATTACAACAAATAAGAAAAACAAGAAAACTAATTAAAAATTTCATAATTTTGTCTAAGGTCTTTGCTTGCGGATAAAATTTCTAACAAAATAATTGATTGAACTGTAAGGTGAAATTTTTTTTTTATTAATATATATCTACTCTATATGCGATAATTATATTCAAATAAGTTTGCATCATCCACATCTGAAATTTACATCACAAAACTTTATTTTAAAAAATAGTTATTAAATCTTTAATATTTCAAGGTTTGCAATTAATTTCACATTTGATTCTTCATGCGATTAATCGTATTCCTTTGTTCTCAGCAGTAAATTCTTATTTCTTCTATTTTATCATTTTTACGATAATTTATTGTAATTATTTTTACTATATTACGCAATCGTAGTACTTTTTATACAATGTATGTATATATGAAAATTATGGAAAACTCTATTAATTATATACAATAAAACTTCTTTGTTATTTCTTATTTGTCATATGAATCATTTTCTTTCCCAAATTCTGTCAGCAATTATCGATGATTTATTATTCTGTTTATAACAGCTCTGCGCTTTTTGGAAATTTCTCTGTTTTAACAAATTTTCTATTTTTTTTTAAGTGTATAAAATTTTAATGATATTGTCCCGTTCAATAAATTCAATTAATTAATTAAATAAAAATTAAATCATAACTAAATTATTTTGTAAGAATTTCTTTGTATTTTTTACAATAATGAAGTTTCTTTATTTATTTTAATTGAAACTTTTAAAAGTAATTGAATTTTATGAATAATTTTGTTCATTTTTTTAAAAATTATTTAATAAAATAATTAAATTCTTCTTACAATTACAATTAGAATTTTATTGCAATTTTCTAAAATAATTCAATTCACTCAGGGAATTTTAGTTAAAGATTTCTAAGTTAATTGAATTAAACACAATAAATATTTTATTATTAAAAACTTTATTAAAATTGTATTGAAAATAATTTAATTTTTTAAAAGAATTTTATTAATTTATAAAAAATATTTTAATTATCACGACGAATTTTACTACTACTTATAAAAAAATTGAATTGTTTCGAAGCATTTATTAAAATTTTAGATAATAATTGGATTCTATAGAAAAATTTTAAAAAGAAATGAATTGTTTCGTAAGATTTATTAAAATTTTAGAAAATAATTGAATTACTTTATGAAATTTTATTAAAATTATATTAAAAAATTTAAAAATAATTGAATGTTTGCAAGGAATTCTACTTTTTGTAAAAATAATTTAATTGTTTCAAAGCATTTATTACAGTTTTAGAAAAAAATCGAATTCTTTCGTGAAATTTTATTAAAAATAATTGAATTTTTGCAAACAATTTAGTATTTAAAAAAATATTCAAATTTATTTAATGAATTTATTAAAATTTTAGAAAATAATTAAATTTTTTCGTGAAATTGTATTAAAATTTAGTTGAAAATATTTGAATTTTTGTAAACATTTTTACTGTTTATAAAAATAATTGAATTCTTCCAAAGAGTTTTATTATTTGAAAATAATTGAATTTTTGCGATGAATTATAATAAAGTTTTTGGAAATATAAACAATAATAGTTAGATGAAATTTTATTTTAGTTTATTTATTAATAAACAATAATAATTAATTATGTACTTAATAAGAGGATTTTTAAAATTTTTTGTTACAAAATTATTGAAAAATTTAAATTTGAAAATAACAAATTTTGTAATTTGCATAATAATAATAAACCAGTAAAAATTCGCGCGCCTAACTTCTTACTGACTTTTTAAAATAAAATTAGCAATTTTAGAAATAATAGAATATAAAAATTTTCTTGTCCTAATTTCAATTATTTTCAAAAAATTTTCTAATTTAAATTATTTCCAGTATCTATTATTTTAATAAATTTTCCCAAAAAGAATTCAATTATTTAAAAAAAATTTTAATAAAATTGTATGCAAACATTTAATTATTTTCATAAATAATAAAAATTCCACAAGAATTCAATTATTTTTATAAATAATAAAATTTTTTTAAGGAATTCAATTATTCTCATAAAAAATAATTTAAAATTCTAGAAAATAATAATTAAATTAAAATGAAGAAAATAATTTTTATAAAGTTACAGTAACAATATTTTTATAATATAAAATAATAATTTTATCTTTCGGTCATCTTTAATTATTAGAAAACATGAAGAAATCGATCACTCCGAGTCTTCGACTCGGAGCAATCGATATCTTCATGTTTTATAACAATACTTTTATAAGTTGTTTAATTTAAAAAAGGTTTGAATTTGAAATTTTTGAATGTCTTATTATCCTGTGGAAAATCCTGTTCCAAAAATAAGATTAAAAATAGAAATTGTGCAAATATTTTTCTTCTTTTTCTAAAACAAAATAATAATTTTGTTAAAAAAATTGTGATTCATAAAGAAAAATAATGCAAAATAAATAAATTTTCTATTTCTTAATCACAGTTGTTTAACAATTTTCTAATTTTCTTTAGAAGTAAAGAACAAAAATTTAATTTCAATTTGACGAAACATAATATTTAACAAAATTTTAGTCTTTTAATGAAAAGAAGTGAAAAAAAATTCCGATGATTTCTATTTGTCATTACAATTTTGAATTAATTATAAAATAAAAATAATTATAACATAATAATAAAATATACAATCTATCTAAAGTTAACAAAAAACAAAAGTATAAACAGAAGACAACTTCAGAGTGTGAGGGACAGAAAAAGTGAATGAATGAAAGAATGAAAGAACATTCAAATTATTATAGTTAATTAATTAATTATGAATAACACGTTCCGCGCACTAGCGCGCGTAACATTTGCTAGTAAAATATATAAAAGTAATGAACAAATTAAAATATTGATTTAAATTTTTTTTTATCAGTTGAAAAAAAAATCCAATAAAAGTCAAATTGAGATAATTGTGAAAATATTAAATAGAATGAGACATCAAAAAGAAGAGAAACAATGGCATCGTTCATCTTCATTGTCAACCCCTATAACCGAATCTTGAAAGTCTCACCCCTTTTATTGTTTATTCAACACTTATTATGCCAACCCCGTTCACCATCAGGATGCTTGATATTCTAATCAGGAACTTCTCATCCGCTACCCAAACTCTCGCAATTCATCTCCTCGCTTCTTCCGAAACGACTCTTGATATTTTCTTTTTTTTTCTTTTTTGCCCTTTTTTCCCCGATGCTGTTGAGAGTCTCTCTCCTTTCTTAGACTTTCTTTTTAGATCTTTTCCTTATTCCTCTTAATCTCAGTCTTCTTTTGCCATCATATTCTTCTTTGTGTTCTCTTGCTTTCCTCTCACCCTCTTTTACTCTCTTTTTCGCTCTCTTATTGGTGTGGATTCTTCGAATTCCAGACTCTATCTGCGATAATTCTTAAATTCCTACTGATGGCTTAAAAAAATGACAGATTGTATGTCGAGAGATTTTTGCAGTTGGAAAATATAAGAAAATTGTGTAACTTTAGAAAAAATAAGGAAACTGTAACAGCTGATGAAATAAGTATTAGATAAAAAGTCGCTTTCGTCTATTAAAGATAGAAAAAAAAATTTGAAAAGTAATTTATTTTCTTTAGTGCTGTCTCAAAAATTTAATTTTTAATGTTTTTCACCTTTCACTTATTTCTAAATTAAATTATTCAAAACTTAATTTTTCTAAATCAATATTTAAATATTTGATAAATGGTTTTTTATTCGTTATTTATTTTCTCGACAGAAAATAAAAACTTTCAAAATTTTAATTTCAAATCTTGTTATATCGAAAACTCTGAAAAAATATACCATCCTTGGAACTTATCTCTTGGAAATTTTGTACCCCAATCATTGTAACAAAATATTCCATACAGTTTGATAATATTTAAAAATATAAAATTCGAGAGTGCAAAAATCAAAAAATTTGTCCTCGTTTGAAAGATTTTTCACATCACATGAGAGTATGCGCAAGAAAGAAAAACGAAATGAAATGGGATTCCATGTATATGAATAGCAAAAGCGAGGTCACAATGAAAAGAGAACATAAGAAGTTTATATATGTATATATTATATAAAGAAGAAAACGAAACAGATCGTGTTTTTCTTTTGGCAAGGGGAATACAATGATGTCCGGGAAAAAGCTTTTTCAAATGGCTGAAATGTTAGGAGAGAGAAAACGATCGAACTTCACAGTCGTCGTTGCAGTGACTCCTGGAAAATCTGATGGCAAAACGAAGTAAAGAGGGGTGTCGAGAGCGACGGTATCATTAATAAAAGTGTCAATGGTGTCAGTGGACTAATGTCGGGGTACGCAGTCACTCCCTAGGCTGGGCGGTGGAATCTCTATACTCCATCGGAGAATTCCACCCTCTCTCGAGTTCGAAACCATCTTCCAGCATCCCCATTTCAAATTGCTCATCGTCTCTTCTCCAAACACATTTGTGTAAATCTCATTGGATTTCGCTTTTATTTTTTTCTTTTCAAATCCACCGCATCAGCGTGGAACATTGATTATACATATTATTTGTAAATTATACATTATCTGGCGTTCGACAATTTTCGAAAAAAGTTTTTTTTTCGAAACTTATTTTCAAAAAAACGCGACATTTTCATAAATAGATGTACTACAAAAAGTTTCAATTTGAAATTTTTGAAAATTTCAATTTTGAATGAATTTCTTTTTTTATAAATTTTAAAAAATTTAGATTTTTTGAAAACTTTTAATAATTCAAATTCTTCTGAATTTAGTTACATTTTTAAAAAAATATTTAATTAATAATTAAAAATAATGGATTTATAGAAGAATTTTAGATAAAATACGAAAAAAAATAAAAATCAATACTATATCACATCGAAATTAAAATATTTCAACCCTGAAAAAAAAATTACCGACCATTCATAAATTTCAAGCTATACTTATTCATATTCCACAAACTGATAAAAAATGATACAATTATCTTATAAATAAAAATTATTTCTATTCCTCAACAGAGAAGAAAATATTTCCAAACAAATTATACAATAAGTCCGAACGATTAATTACAAGACTAGACAAAGGGCGAATTTTGAGAAATGACGTTATTCTAAGGGAGTAAATTGGAAGGAGAATCCCTCTGTGTTGTGTGTGTATATACTGCGGTTTCGAGGGTGTCAGTATAATCGAGAAGCAATCGATACAACAAGCAATCTATATAAGAGAGTGAGAGAGGAGCGTGTGCAAGATTGTCACGTCGTTTGTAATGACGACATTCGATCAGACGTTTATCCTTCTTTCTACACAGGTCCTCATCTTTCAAAAACCCTCTCGACCGATACTCTCAACATTGTCATCGTCATTCTTCTCTCTTACTCTCAAAAAGAGCAGGCTTATCCACGGATTTGTGACCGCACCTTTATCTTTTCGGTAAATTCACTATGGACTATATCGTGATTATATAGTGACTATATAGTGACTATATAGTGAATATAGTGACTAAATAGTAACTATCAGAGTAAACTGTGAGGTATTAAAAAGCGTTGCAGATTTAATTATCATCAAAAAAGATTAAAATAATCAATTTTGGTGTTATTTTTTTACAATGAATGACATTTTAGTTCATTAAATTATTTTATAATAATTAAAGATGACCAAGTAACAAAATCATTACTTTATATTATAAGAAATATTATACTTCTTCAAAATTATTTTCATAATTTCAATTCAATTATTATTTTCAAAAATTTTTAACTACAATTTTACTTTATATGAATTATTTTTAATAATTTTCGAAAAAGTTCTTTGGCAATTTTCAAATCCATTTGTTTACAACATTCAATTTAACGAAATTTCAATTATTCCTAAATTCTTTAATTAAATGCATATTAGAAAATAAAAACTTCGAATAATATAAAAGAAAATTCAATTAAACTTTTTTAAAAAAATTAATTTCAAAATTCAATTATTTCTAAAAATTCACGCTATATTGCTTTTAATATTCAATTATAATCTAAAATTTTAACTGAAATTCATTTTTATGAAATGAAAATCAATTTTTATTAAAAAATTCTACAAGAATTTAATTATTTAAATGTAAAAGTAAATAATTTATTGAATAATTGAATGTTTCTTAAAATTCAATTCTCATAAAGAATTTTATTAACAAATTTTTAAATAATTGAATTCTTTTGTCGAATTTTATTAAAACTTTCATGAACATAATTACTTTTTTCAAGGAATTCAATTATAATTGTATGAAAAATAATTGAAATGCTGCGATGAGTTTTATTATTAGTAAAAATAATTGAATCCTTGAGAAGAATTTTATTACTCTTGAAAATAATTGAATTTCTGCAATAATTGAACCCCTTGATGCAAGAACCAGACGCAACCCATTTAAATTCAATGGTCTATGTCTGGTTCTTGCATCAAGGGGTTCAATTTGTAACTTCTCTAAAGTTAAATGTTTTTCTAGTGTTTTTAACTAAAATTCTTCAATGAATCCATTATTATTAATAATGTTTAAAATAGTTCTTTGAGAATTTTCAAATTTCTTTCAAATTCATTCGTTTACAAATTCAATTTTACAAAATTTCAATTATTCGGAAATTCTGCAATAAAATATATATATTGAAAAATAAAAACTTGAAATAATTTCAATAAAAATCCTGTTAAGCTTTTAAAAAGAATTAATTCTACAGAATTGTTTGTCAAAAATATGAAAAATTAAGAATTTCAATTAATTTAATTTGAAACTTTTTCAAAATTTAATTATTTATAAAAATCCACGTTATAATGCTTTTAATATTTAATTATAATCTAAAATTTTAACTGAAATTCATTTTTAAAACCATTTTTATTAGAAAATTCTACGAGAATTCAATTATTTAAATACAAAAAAAAATAATTTATTAATTTCATTTTTCTTGAAATTAAATTCCCATAAAAAATGTTATCAACAAATTTTTTAAATCATTAAATTTTTTGGACGAATTTTAATAAAATTTTTAAAAATAATTACATTTTTCGAGGAATTCGATTAAAATTACATTTAAAAATAATTGAAATTCTGCAATGAGTTTTATTATTTATGAAAATAATTGAATTCCTAAAAGAATTCTAATATTTACAAAAATAATTTAATCCCTGCAAAAATGTTATTATTTATGAAAATAATTGAATTATTGCGAAGAAATTTATAAAAAAATTTATAAATAATTGAATTTCTGTAAAAATTTTTATTATTATTTATGAAAATAATTGAATGTTTGCGTAGAATTTTATTCAAATTTTTTTTAATAATGGAATTCTTTTGGAAAATTCTATTGAAATAGTAGATATTGAAAATCATTAAATTTTAGAAAACTTTTGAAAATAATTGATATTTTGACAAGAATTTGATTAAAATTTTGCAAAATATTTGAATATCAGAGAAGAATTTTATTATTTATAAAGAGAATTGAAATTTTGAAGAGAATTTTTTAAAATTTTTGAACACAATTGAATTTAGTAACTTTGTTACTAAGTTAGTTAGTAACTAAGTTAGTAACTAACTTACTATTCTCCCTGGAGAAGCTAAATTCGTTGAATATTTATACAAATCATTGATTTTTGGGTTTTATTTAAAGTAAAATTTCATTCATAGTTAAAAATAACACCAAAATAGATTATTTTAATCCTTTCTGGTGTTATTTTAACACCTCGCGATTTACTGTCACATGCGGTATGCCTATATAGTGTCGCTAAAATAATGATTTATTTTTCGGAAAATTGTATAATTAAGAAGAGGGGAGAAAAAAATATAAAGTGTTTTACATGAATCAAATGCGGATTGGTAATAAATTTCAAGTTGGAAGTTGTTTTTTTTCGCTGGGATTGACCTGACTCATCAGGGCTGTTCTTTTGAGAGGAAGAAAGAGACGAACATTGGTAAAATTTCTTTTTCCCTTGAAAGTTTCTTTCTTCTCTTTCGAAGCAGAGAGGGGTGTGGGGGTGGTAAATGGGGTGGCTTTCCTTGTGAAAGAGGTGGACCCTTTGGGGGTAGAGGAGGGTGAGAGGGGGTGACAGTGCTTGGGGGAGTTTTTCTCGTTCCAAGCTTCCGTCTCTTGGGACGCGAAGCGCGAGAGGATCTTTTTGCTAGCTCGACGGAGGATCAGACGTCCCACTTTATCTCCGCCGACCCGTTCTCTTCTCTTCACCCGTTTGTCCCCCGCTTCTCTCACTCACTCTCTCTCTCTTTTTTCCTTCTTTCTCACTCCCTCTTTCTCTCTCTCCCTTCCTCTCTCTCTCTCTCTCTCTCTCTCTCTCTCTCTCTCTCTCTCTCTCTCTCTCTCTCTCTCTCTCTCGTTAGATTCTCTCTAGCGAAAGAGAGAATCAAACTTGAGAGCGAATGAGAAAGAAAGAGAGAGAGTGAAAGAGAGAATGAGAAAGAAAGAGGGAGAGAGAGAGAACCAACCTCTTCCCCCTTTATTCGACCTCCCCCGCCCCTTTTTCGCCTTCATCTCGCCGTATCCCAAAGAAACTATGGTTGATCACGTATAGGAGGAGCCCCTAGAAACGACTAGAGTGACGCGCTCTGGAGAAGCCATTTATCATCCATCAGGTCTCTTTCTATCCTCGAGATACTACTGTCACAGCTTCTCCAAGCTGCCTTATCTCTTCGTCTTTTCTCTATTTCCTTTCAGCTGATAGTTCGATATATTCCAACAAAATACCCCTTTGCTCATTATTCATGGTCCATCTGTCTCCTCTCCCTCTTTGTTTTTGAATCAGTATTGTTAACAGAATTTCTGTATTTACTTCGATTGACTGTTTATATTTTCGCTCCTTTTAGAACTGCCAAGAAGTATATACATATGTATATTCTTTTTTCGCTGTTTTTATTTTTTTAATTCCACTTTGAGGAAGGGAATATTCACTTTTAAGCTCTCTCGCATTTTCTACTTTGGTTACGCTCCGCCTCTTGGGAGTGGGGGCAATGAGAGCGAAAGAGAAGTCTGCGTCTGTCCCTCTCACTCTCATTGTCTACGCTCCGCCTCTTCGCCGCAGTGGGGTGCCTCATTTCCCCCACTACTGCGGAGAGGCGGAGCGTAGGCAATGAGAGTGAAAGAGAACTCCTCGTCTTTCCTTCTCCCTCTCATTGTCTACTTTGTCCTCTACATTCCACTACTCGCGTTAGTTAACAATTCCTAATTTATTTTACAAGTATTTTAGATTTTTGATTCTTAAATGACAAATAAAAGCGGGTTTACCCTTTTATTTGTCATATTTAAGATTCAATTGTTTTATTTTTATTAATTTTGTTATAGTTGGTTACTTTTCAAGTTTTAATATTTGAGACAATTTTGCAATTCATTGCAAAATTAATCAAATATTAATAAACTTTGAAAATTCCTTTAAAGTGTAATTTTTTACAATCACTTCTTGTGCGTAAGGAAATAATAAATTTTGTTCTTTATCTCACATAATATTATTTAATGTGTATTATAATTCTGTGTAATATATTTTTACAATATATTAGATAGAATACCGAATATCACATTAAAGAATATTGTCAATAAATTCATTTACTTTTTATTTAGCCTTAACTTAGATTTTTTGTACCGGAGGTACGGTACAAAGTTGACGGTAAAGGCAAACTGGCATGGTGCGTCGCCTTTACGAGAGAGTCGGAAGACACGTCTGACTCGCCCTGTGTCTCCCGCTCGACTAACTCTCGCTCTTGAAACCTCAACCGTACCGCGCTTGCGCGGAACGGGTGGGGGCAACTCACGCGCTGATTGGCTCTTGCCAAGGTGGAAGGGATGTCGCGGATGCGACTCAGCAGAGGAGCATAAATACCGCGCATTTTCCCTGACTCACTCTCTTACCTCGCCAGACTTCGAAGGGTCAACACGTCTCTCACGCCGAGAGACGACAACGCCTGCGCTGGCGTCGCTGACGCCGCGCTCTCGCCAGCCAACTGTCACTCTGCCGAGTGACGCTCTCAGCCGCTGCCACGCCGCCACTTCAACACGGACGCCTCGCCTGCCACCTCGCCGCCTGCCAAACCGTCAACCGCCTGCCGTCCTCCACAGGGAAAAATATTTTGGAATAAATATTTTTATTTGGAAACCACGACGTCTCATCTCTCTTCCGCTGGCCGCGGAAGTTTCATCGAACCTCACCATTTCTACCAACCTGTCCTTTTCAGGACAAACAAAGCAAACAAATTTTACATTGACAATTAGTCCTTTTCAGGATAAATTGTCAATCTTATACGTAAAGAATATTTTGTTTCAATTAAACATTGACCGATTAGGTTTGACACACAGGACGTGACTCAAGGCTTCGCGACCTTTTGATCTGTTCCTAACCAGGGACAGATACTCAAGGCCTTAGACCTTTTGAACTTCTGGTCAAACCTACGACGTCATCTCAGAGGTTGCAACCGGCTCTAGGGGACAGCTTCCAGAACCTTGCTGAGGTTCGGTCGCCCGACACCTAGAGTTGAACGGGACTTCAGCACTCGAACCCTGTTTGGGTTCTTTCTGACCGTCACCGATCGGCTCTGCAATCTAAAGACCATTTTTCTCTCGCACCTTTGAGCCAGTCACTACCCACCACACAGTTGACCGGTATCAATTTTATTTATAAATTTTATTTATTTTATCCTTTTATTAGTCATTTAAGATTCAAAATACATCACTAGGTGTTAGAGAATCTAAAATTTTTCAACATCAATAGTAATAATAAAAATATAAAAAGTTGTAATTAAAAATATTTTCTTACAATACAATTTTTTCTTTGAGAATTTACAATATAAATAAAATGTTCCTGAGGATCAAAAAGTTGCGCCGCAGTGTGTGAAACGAGGATTGTGTATATATTTATAGAGGATGAAGTGTGAGGGTATAAGAAATGATTGTTGGAACGAGTGTGTGTAGATACGAGATGAATTGAACACCGGATAGTTGATGGACGTAGCGGGTGGCTCGTTATGAACCCAGTCGGTCGAGCAATCACGTATATAAGATATTCTTATGTACCGCCTGACGTGTCGCTCATGATGGAGCTCCTTGTTGGACAGCCATCAATCTTTCAAAACCTTCGGGATGTTTGCCTTGCACGAGTCTCACGTAATGGCAAACATCATGTTCCCTCACATACACAATTTATACAAACATTTTTCTACATTATCATTTTGGATTTTTTTTCCCGCTCACTGAAATTTTCTCTCTATTTAAATTCTCTCCTACAATTAAATGATTTCTCCTCTATTGTCTAAATACCGTTTTTTTAAATTTCTTTTTAATTAACATTTTTTTTTATTTTTGGATATTTTTAGATTTTTTTCATATATTTATCCTATTATTTTCTGTTTTTAATTATAAATATAATTTTGAAAAATTATAATATAGTTTCGATTATTATAATTATATTTTGTTTTCAATTGCACATATAATTGAATGGACATTGAAATCGTCGAAAACAATAAAAGAAGAAGGAAAATAAAAATGTAAGGAAAAAAAGAAGTAATGGGAGAAAATCAAGGTTACATTTAGAGGCGAGATGGCTACAGGAACAGAGCGTGAGCGTAAGCAATGAAAGCAAGAGAGCAGCAAGTGGCTCGTACGTCAGCCGGTGGCTCGTAAACGTCAACGGTGGTGCTCGTAAACGTAAACGTGATGCTATAAAGGGATGTACCGGGGGGTGTACGGAGTTATCATGCCATGGAATAACAGTATAAAGGACTGTGTATTGAAACGAATCATTTACCCCTAGTAAACATTATCGTTATGTCTTCACCCAAAATCCAACAATAATTTTAGTTATTACCGCACTCTATTCACTTTATCAAGTCAATATTTTATCCCCTCCCTCGACAAAGGTCCCATAATAATCAGATTTTTTTTCACCAAACAGAACATACACCTTCTTTTCACTTTATGATAATTTTAATCTTGAAAATCTTTAATCTTAAAAATTTAAACTTTAAAGCTCTAAATTATTAAAAATTTTAATTTCAAGAATCTTTATATCATAAAAATCTTAATCTTAAAAATTTAAACTTTAAGGCTCTAAATTATTGAAAATTTTAATTTCAAGAATCTTTATATCATAAAAATCTTAATCTTAAAAATCTAAACTTTAAGACTCAAAATATTAAAATTCCTAATTTTAAGAATACTTATATCATAAAAATCTTGAACTTAAAAATCTAAATTTTAAGAATCTTATTCTTAAATATTTTAATTTTATAGGGTTGTTAATTTAAAAAATCTAAGATTTTCCTCCGAGCGTCGGGCGAGTTATTGGATCCAAGGCCTGAATTAAATTAATCAGGGGTGCTTTAAAAATTAAATTTTGTTTTTTCCTAAATTTTCCCTGATTTTTCGACAAAATTTTGAATTTTTTCCTGACCCCAAACAATATTCTGATTCATCGCTCTAAAAATGATTAAATACTCAAAAAAAAAAAGTTCTATTACATTTATTTACGAATTTCTTAAAATGAAAAATTATTCGAAAACATCAATAATTTCATTTTTAAATAAATATTTAATCATTAATATTTTTCCATGGGAATTAAGATTTTCCAAAATTTCAAATTCAGGCATTTTGAAATTCAATAACTTATAATAATTAAAAAAAAGTCTGAGTGATAAAATCATTATTTTACCTATATTATAAAAATATTTTTACTGTTATTTTTTCAAAATTATTTTCATTATTTCAATTCAATTATTATTTCCTCGAATTTATAATTAGAATTCTCCTTTAAATAAAATATTTTTAATAATTTTTGAAAAAGTTCTGTGAGAATTTTCAAATCTCTTTGTTTACAATTCAATTTTACCAAAATATTGGATTATTTGGAAATTTTTCAATTTTAAATAATTAAATATATATTCGAAAATACAAACTTCAAATGATTTCAAAAAAATTCAATTAAACTTTTTCAAAAAAAATTAATTTTACAGAATTGTTAGTTAAAAGTATGAAAAATTCAGATTTTCAAAGATTTTAATTTGAAACCTTCTCAAAATTTAATTATTTCTAAACAATTCACGCTATAATGCTTTTAATATTTAATTATTATCCAAAATTTGAACTAAAATTCAATTATTAAATACATATTTTTTTTAGAAAATTCAAGGAGAATTCAATTATTTAAATACAAAATTAAATAATTTAATTAAATGTTTCTTTAAATTTAATTCTCATAAAGAATTTTTAAATAATTTGTATTAAAAATTATTGATATTGTGCGACGAGTTTTATCATTTGTGAAAATAATTGAATTCCAAAAAAAGAATTTTATTATTTATGAAAATAATTAAATCCCTGTAACAATGATTATTATTTCTCAAATTAATTATATCCTTGTAAAATTTTTTATTATTTATGAAAATAATTTAATCATGTCGAAGAAATTTAGAAAAAATTTGAAAATAATTGAATTCTTGTGAAATTTTTATTCTTTATGAAAATAATTAAAAGTTTACGTAGATTTTTATTAAATTTTCTTTTAATAATTGAATTGTTTTGGAAAATTTTAATGAAATAGTAAATATTGAAAATCATTAAATTCAAAAAATTTTTTTTTAAATAATTGAATTTCTGCACTGAACTAATATTAAAATTTTTGAAAATAATTCAATTCTATGGAAGAATTTTATCAAATTTTTGAAAATAATTGAATTTTATCGGAGAATTATCTTACAATTTAAAAAAAAAATTGTATCTTGAGAGGGAAATACAATTTTATTAAAATTGTATTGAAAAAATTGAACTGAGCAGTAGAATTCTGTTATTTATAAAAATAATTTAATTCTTGCAACGAATTTTGTTTAAATTTTAAAAAATTATTGAACTCCAGACTATTATATGATTATTTACAAAAGTAATTTATTGAATTCCTGTGATATTTTTATTATTTATGAAAATAATTAAATGTTTGCGTAAAATTTTATTAAAATTCTTTTTAAATAATTGAATTCTTTTGTGAAATTTTATTAAAATAGAGGTAGTAGATGTTGAAAATCATAGAATTGAGGAATTAGAGGAAAATTTTTAAAAATAATTGAAATTTTGACAGGAATTTTATTAAAGTTTTTGAAAATAATTGAATTTCGCAGTAGAATTTTATTATTTATGAAGATAATAGAAATTATGACAAGAATTTTTAAATATTTTCGAACATAATTGAATTTCTGAGAAAAATCATTCTTCTCTGAAATTCAATTATATTCGAAAATATTTAAAAATTCTTGTAATAATTTCAATCATTTGTAACTTCTCTAAAATTCCATTTTCATAGTGTTTTTAACAAAAATCCTTTTTTAAATCCAGTATTTTTAATAATTAATTAAATATATATATAAAAGATTTAATTACTTTGAAAATGATGTGAGTTGATACAATTTTTTAAAAATCTAAGTTCTTTAAAATTTTTAATTACTTAAATTCTCAAAAATTGAAATTTTTAATTATATTTTAAATTCAAACCTTTTGAAGTTCATCTATTTATGAAAATTGTAAACGCAACTCTTGTAAAATTCAATTAATTTTAAAATATTTAAGTAAAATTATTTATTAAATAATTTATATGTAATAATGTTATGACAGTTCTTGAAGAATTAAGTTATTTAAAAAGGAATTATTGTCAGAAGTAGAAGAAATTGAAAGTTTTGTATTAGAATTCGTGGTTATTTCATAGTTTATGAGTCAAACAAGAAAGACGCAAAAATTCAGTATTTTTTTATGAATTCTAAGAATTTAATTTTTTTTAATAGATTTAATAAAAATCCCTGACTTTTCCCTGATTTCCCTGACCTGTGTTAACCCTATTAATTGTTAATCTTACTTTTTTTAGAAATTTTTCTATCAATTTCATAGGTGTAATTTATTTTCACAATCGAAAATTTATCATCAAGAAAATAATTGAATTTGAATGTAATAATTAACAGTTGATGAAATCAAAGCAAAGCAACCTGTATAATAAGGGTGCGAGGAGGCTTTTGGATGCTGAGTCCCGACATTATTGAATGACATAAAGGAGAGAGGTTTTGGGAAGTGATTAAACTCGGGTTGGAATCCCAGGGATTGGGTGTAAGAGAGAGGAGGACGTTGGGAAAGTGGAGAATAAAGAGGAGGGTGGGAAAGGGGAGAAACAACGACATTCTATGTTTAATCATGACTGAGTGAGTAAAGGGATGCAGGACCGAGGAGGAAGGGGATTTTGAATAGAACTCTCCTCTCTCTTATCCTTGGACCTTTACTCTCCTCTCAACAAAGGACAAACAAAGCTCGAGATTGCAAACCCAATCGACTAAATTGCTAATAAAATTTACTCCATTTTCTTTTTTTCAATAAAGTCAAAAATAAAATCTTCTAAGAAAACTAATTTCTTCAATGAAAAGTCCACTTGGGTTCAAATAGCACCTTTCTTCAATGCGCTTCACAATTTGTTTAAAAAAAAATAGAAAGCTTAGTAAACTCTGAGTCAAATATTATCATTTTTGTGGGTGTATTATTATTATTATTTTTATTATTATTACTTATAAATTATTAAATGAATGATTTTACTCAAATACTTCAAAATTAATTCAATTTTAAAATAGTTTCGTTTACAATTTTCATAAAAATAATTGAACTTTAAAAGTGTTGAAAATATTTTGGAGAAAAGAATTCAATTATTTAAAAACAACTTTAATAAAATTGTACGCAAACATTTAATTTTTTTCATAAATAATAAAAATTTCACAGAAATTCAATTACTTTCATAAATAATAATATATAATAGTCAGGAAATCAATAATTTTTAAAAATTTAAACAAAATTCGTTTCAAGAATTGAATTATTTTTATAAATAACAAAATTCTACTTCTGAATTCAATTTTTTCAATGCAATTTTAATAAAATTTCCCTCTTAAGGGCATTTGAACCTTGATGACGTTTCAGTTTGTGCAAAGCATGTGTGACGTCATCAAGTTTCAAATGCCCTTAAGATACAATTATTTTAAAAAATTTTAAGAAAATTCTCCGATAGAATGCAATTATTATATTTTCAAAAATTTGATAAAATTCTTGGATAGAATTTAATTATTTTCAAAAAATTTAATAGAATTTAGCGCAGAAATTCAATCCAAAAAGAAATTCCTTTCCAAAACAATTCAATTATTAAAAAGAAATTTTAACAAAAATCTACGTAAACATTTACTTTTATAAATAATAAAAATTTCACAAGAATTCAATTATTAAAAATAGAATTTGCATAAACTTTTTTGTAAAAGTTTGTGTAAAACTTTTTTATGAAATTCTTCTCAATAATTAAATGATCTCCATAAATAATAAAACTCATCGCAGAATTTCAATTATTTTTAATACAATTTTAATCTAATTTCTCGAAAAATGAAATTATTCTTAAAAATTTTATTGAAATTCGTCAAAAGAATTTTAATTTTAATTTCAAAAAAGAATATTACCTATAATAACTTGTTGATAAAATTCTTTAATCTTTAAATGAGAGTTCAATTTTCAAAAAACATTCAATTCTTCAATAAATTATTTACTTTTGTATTTAAATCATTGAATTCTCGTAGAATTTTCTAATAAAAATTGATTTAAAAATGTACTTTAGTTAAAATTTTAGATAATAATTGAATATGAAAATAATTTTGAAAAAGTTACAATAACAATATTCTTATAATATAAAACAATTATTTTATCTTTCGAACATCTTTAGTTATTATAAAAAAACAATTTAATTAAAAAAAAGTTATTGATGTTTTTTAATAATTTTGCAATTAAAAAAATTTGTAAATAAATGTAACAGAACATTTTTTTGAGTAAAATTTTTTCCTTTATTTCCTAAAAATCCAAAAGTTTTCATTTTTAGTTAAAATTTGTTATTGACAAATAGATTACTTATAAACATTTTTTTTTCTTAATTTTAAAAAACTTTGAATTTTTTCAAAACGATTGAAATTGAGAAATAGAATCGATGCAAATTATTCCCTTATGAAAATTGAAAATTTGAAAAATTGAAAAAAAAGAAACGGGAATATGTAATGTTTTTTTTCCCAAATTAAAAGAATGAGGTTGTGAAAAATATTTGTTATTGAGAAATAAAAAATTACGCATAAAATGGGTATTTATTTACTATTTCTTAATTATAATTTTTTAACAATTTTCTATTTCTTATAAATAAACAAGAGAAAAATTTGCATAATTTAGATTAGTCAAACGAAATTTGTTATAGAAAAAGTAAATAATAAACAAAGTGGATATATTTTTCATTTGTTAATGAAAAATTTTTATTTTTTATTTTCATCATTTTAAAAAAATTTTTTAATTTCTGATATTAATTTATTATGATTTATTATTATTATTTATTATTTTTATTGTTTCTATTATATTTCTATTATTCCTATTATTATAATAATTATTATTGTTGTTATTATTTCGTATAAAGGATTAAATTACAAATTTATGTCCGCAATCTTTATAAATACAAGAAGTTAATAAATTTTCTGCATTTAATTGATATGGGTGAAAAAAGAATCCTATCAGGGAGCTCATTTTAAGTACTCATTTATCGATAATAATAATTGCAGTTAAAGTAAAAGTTTATCGAGATGATGAAGCGTGGTAAGTATACACGCTCACTGGAAAAAGGTTAATTTTTTACTCAACCCCATTTTCGCTGCTCGTAAACTATTCATTTATCCGAGTCCTATAATTTTGATCGAAACACCGAATTATTAACCTCAACCATATTCTCTCTGCTCCCTTTCTTTCTTAACAAATTTTTCCGTAAAATAATTCTTCCTCTTTTTATATTGCGGAGTGAAAAAAGAAAATAATTTTTTTTCGAATTCTTATTAAATATTTTGTACAAAAGAAAAGAAAAGAAAATCAATTTTGTAAATTTTCTATTTTTGTGTGTATAAAATTTAGAACATTTTTTTTTTGTATGACAAACTAGAAGGTAAGAATTATTTTTCTCCTGATTTTATAATTCCAGTTTGTAAAAAATTTATTTTCAAAAAGGGAATTTTCGGGGAATAATTTTTCACACTCGGACATTAATAATGAAATTATGCATCACTAAAATCGAGCGTTTCTTTTTTGCCATCTGCATAATATGTGTTAAGAGTTATATTATATATGATGAAAAGAAGGCCCTCCTTTAGAATTAAGAAAAAAAGGGGGAAAAAAAAATAGCGAGCGCTCTTTACTTATAAGCGCCTGGTTTGCCGTTGAAAATTATACGTCGCCTAATGTCTTAACTGAAAACTGTTCTGAATCATTATCATAATTTTGGTACTTTTCGAAGTTCTCGTTTCATCGAGCGCGTATATACTGCAATCATCGTTCTGGGTGGCGTTGCAAATTATTGCCGTTTTCATCGTCGATTGAGATATCAAAAGAGGTTTTTTCTTTTTTTTGTTTTGTTACACGAGAACCTTTCATGCGCGCCTTTAACTCATTTCCACTCGAGTACGTGATTCGGCTAAAGAGAAAAATACAAGTTTTATATACCAAAAAGGGACCTTTCCCCCTTTTCTTGAGGTTTATTTCCCCCACTCCTTTATTTTCAGAAAGTAAAAATTGTTTTCTTTCAAATTCAAATGCAATTTTCTGAATATTCCCCACAAAGTTTTAGGAAAAAAAATTTCACTAATAAATTGTTGAATATTCCCTAAAATTTTTTGGAAAAAATTTTTCTTAACAGTTTTGTGAATATTTTCAAAAATTTTGAGAAAAATTTTTCCTCAATATTTTTTTTGAATGTTCTCCAAATTTTTATTAAAAATGTTCTCCAGCAATTTTTTTTAAATATTCCCCCAAACTCTTAGGGAAAAATGTTTTCCAATAATTTGTTAAATATTAAAAAAAATACTTTATTTAACAATTATTATTATTATTATTATTATTATTATTAACTATAATAATCGTCTTATTCTTTCTTTCATTTTGTCCACACCTGAAGTTAGTCACGATTATTCTTTTGTTTTTTTATACGTTTTGATATAGAAAATAGAAATAAAATATAAAATCATAACGATTTTTTAACAAAATTCATGCATTTGTTTTTTTTTTTTTAATATGTTTTGATAGAAAATATTACATTTCTTTATTTTTTTATTATATCATTAATTTAATAATATTGTTATTATTTTTCAAACAATTCAAAAATATCTTTATTAATCTAAAAAAATTATTAATGGTATTATTCATTATATTTTATTTTACTTTTCATTAAAGTTACAAATTATAAACACTCATAAAGCAAAATCGAAATTTAGAAAATTAATGAAAGCTTGGAATATTGTTAAGAAATTGTCAATAAAAAAGAGGAATTATGCAAAATTTTTTCCTTTCCTTCTAAAAAAAATTAGCATTTTGTAACAAATATTTCAAGTAATTAACAAATGGAAATCATGCAAAAAATTTCCCTTTTTTATAAAAAGATCTTAATCATTTGACAAATCGAAATTATGTAGCTATTTTTTCCTTTTTTAAAAAAAAAATTAAATTTTTCTCTTTGGAAGAAAAACATTAGATATTCCCGTTTCTTAATATTTTTGTAGAAAAATCTCAATTTTCATAAGGAAATAATTTGCATCAATTCTTTTTCTTAATTTCAATTGTTTTAAGAAAATTTAAAGTTTTTTTTAAAATAAAGAAAAAAAATGTTTATAAATTATATTTGTCAACTAAAAAATTTAATTGAAAATTTTTAAATTTTTACAAAAATAAAGGAAAAAATTATATTGAAAAAAATGATCTGTTAAATTTATTTACAAATATCTTTAATTGTAAAATTATTTGGAAACAATAATTTCTTTTTTAAATATTTTAAATATTTTATTATTAGGTATTATTTTTCCATAAGAATTCAGATTTTTAAAAATTTCAATTTCAAACCTTTTTGAAATTAATGAACTTTAAAAATATTGTTGTAAAACATAAAGAAACCGATAACTCCGAGTCGAAGACTCTGATTTCTTTTTGTTATATAATAATTAAAGAGGATCAAGTGTTAAAATAATATTATTTTATATTATAAGAATATTGTTACTGTAAATTTTTAAAAATTATTTTCATATTCTATTATTATATCAAAAATTTCAACGAAAATTCATTTTTAAATTTAAATTTTAAATTGTTTTTAAATAATTGAATTCTTTTGGGTAATTTTATTAAAATAGTAGATATTTTGAATATTATTGAAATGAGGAAAATTTTTGAAAATAATTAAAATTTTGACAAGAATTTTACTAAATGTTTTGAAAATAATTAAATTTTGAAGAACTTTTTTATTTATAAAGATAATAATTGGGATTTTGTCGAGATTTTCTTGTAAATTTTGAACATTATTGAATTTTGTGATAAGAATTTTAGCTTTTTTTACTAAAATTCTTCTATAACCATTGTTTTTAATATTAAATTAAATACATATTGACAAATTTAAGTAATTTTACAAGATTTTGACTTATTAAAATTTTTTAAAAATCTAAGTTCATTAAAATTTCTAATTAAATTCATTCAACATTGAAATTTTATAAAATTTTAAATTGAAACCGTTTGAAGTTAATTTATTTATGAAAATTGTAAACGCAACTCTTTTGAAATTGAATTAATTTTGAAATATTTAAGTAAAAGTATTCATTAAATAATTTATTTATTTTATGATAGTTGTTCAAGATTTTAATTATTTAGAAAGAAATTTTTGTCAGAAATTGGAAAAATTGAATTTTGAAAAAGTTACGAATGATTGCAGATTTATAAAATATTCTGAATATTCGCTATATGAAAAATTAATTTTTTCTCTCACAAGCGGTATTAATTTCATCATTTTTGTATGTAAGGGAATTGAAGTCAACATCATTTGAATGTATTATGATTGTATGTAGTGTGTTTACTTTGCCCATAGTTTGAAAATATAAAAAAATAATTTTTTTCTTTCATTAGTTCGCTATTTTTTACCCACACTTGAATTTCAACTTGGGAGGTTAATAAATTTCCCTAATGGAATGAAATGACGGTCTCAATTAGATGCGTATATGGGAGGAGATAAGACGAGTGTGTATAACAGGAAAGAAATGACTACTGGGGACTCATAAATTTACTCCTTAAAAGTCAATGACCACCAAAGTCGAAAGGAAGTGGCAAATTTCTTGCATTTCGTTTGCGTAAGTATATGAGGTTTGCATTTGAGTGATTTATGAGCTCGGGAGGGCAGATTGTTGGTGTCTCTGTATGTGTTTCGTTCCGTGACACAGCCAGACAAGAAATGACGTAACTGGGTCAAATCCGGCCCTTGGTCTTGTGTCCTCTGCCTTAACCATATTTACAATGGTCTATAGAGTGTCGTGTGCTGCAGCCGCTGCTTCATCTTCTTCTCCTTGGGTTACATGCGGGAAGAAAATTTATCGCCCAGTAGCAACCCGTCGTTAAGGGTAACAAAGAAGGTAAAGTACTCTGAAATTGCGTGTTCCGATACCGATACACTTTCCATTCTCGCCCATGCTGTCTAGAGGGAAATGACTTTTCGTCCTGGACACAAAGATTATAAATTCTAAATTCTTTTCAAATTCAGTATTTTTCGTCTATATGAAGATGTTATTCTAGGGTAAAATGTAAGAACCATAGGATTAGGAAGAATTAAACAGGGTTGCCACAGGTCAAGGAAGATAGGGAATTCAGGGAAAAGTCAAGGAAAGTAGAATTGGTTTGGAAAATCTGGGAAAAGTCAGGGATTTTTATTAAAAGTACTGGGAAAAATCAAATTTTTAAAATTCATATAAGAAAATACTCAATTTTGGATGTCTTTTTTGTTTGCCTTTTAAGCTATGAAATTACAACGAATTCTACTACAAAATCTTCAATTTTTCCTATTTTAGCCAATAATTCATTTTTATAATAACTTCATTCTTCAAGAAAAATCTTAAAATTATTGATATAAATTATTTAATGAATAATTTTACTCAAATATTTCAAACTTAATTTAATTTTAAAAGAGTTGCGTTTACAATTTTCATAAATAGATGAACTTCAAAAAGGTTTCAATTTGAAAATTAAAAAATTTTCAAATTTTAATCGAATTTCATTAGAAATTTTAAAGAACTTAGATTTTTGAAAAATTTTAATAATTCAAATTCTTCTGAAATTAGTAAATTTTTAAATATATTTTTAATTAATTATTAAAAATAATAGATTTATAGAAGAATTTTATTTAAAAACACTAAAAAATTGAATTTTGAAGAAGTTGCAAATGATTGCAGAAATTCAATTATTTTAATAAGTATAATAAAATTGATCCCTAAGATTCAATTATGTTCAAGAATTTTTACAAATTCTCGTAATTTCAATTCTCTTTATTTATAATAAAATTCTTCTCCGAATTTCAATTATCTAAGAAAATTTGAAGAATTTCTTGACAAAATTTTAATTATTTTCAAAAATTTTCCTGAATTCAATTATTTTCAATATCTACTATTTTAATAAATTTTCCAAAAGAATTATATTATTTAAAAAAAATTTAGATACAATTTTACGCAAACATTTAATTATTTTCATAAATAATAAAAATTTAACAGGAATTCACCTATTTTCATAAATAATAAAACTCATCACAGAATTTGAATTATTTTTAATACAATTTTAATTCGAATTTCTCGAAAAATGTATAATTATTTTAAAAAATTTTAATAAAATTCATCAAAAGAATTCAATTATTCAAAAATTTGTTCATAAAATTTTTTATGAGAATTCAATTTTAATAAACATTTAATTATTCAATAAATTATTTATTTTTGTATTTAAATAATTGAATTACAATATAGAATTTTTAAAGAAAAATTGATTTTAAAATGAATTTCAGTTAAAATTTTAGATAATACTTGAATATTAGAATCATTATAGCGCGAATTTGTAGAAATAATTGAATTTGGAAAACGTTTCTTTCAAACTAAAATCTTTGAAAATTGGAATTTTTCAAACTATTAACTAACAATGTTGTTGAATTAATTTTTTAGAAAAAATTTAATTCAATTTCTTTTGTAATTATTTAAAGTTTTAATTTTTCTAATAATTTATTATATTTAATTAAAAAATTTCCGAATTATCGAAATGTCGTAAAATTTAAATGTAAACAAATGGATTTAAAATTCTTTGCAAAAATTCGATTATGTTCAAAAATATTTTTAAAATTCTGTTCGACATTTCAATTATCTTCCTAAATAATAATATTCTTCTACACAATTCAATTATTTTCAAAAATTTTAATAAAATTATTTGCAAAATTTCAATTATTTTCAATATCTATTATATTTTAATAAAATTTTTCAAAAGAATTCAATTATTTAAAAAGGTTTTAATAAAATGCTACGCAAACATTTAATTATTTTCATAAATAATTAAATTATTTATAGGGATTCAATTATATTCAAAAATAATAAAATTCTTTTTTGAAACTAAATTATTTTCATAAATATAAAACTCATTACAGAATTTCAATTATTATTATTAATACAATTATAATCAAATTTCTCGACAAATGTAATTATTCTTGAAAATTTCTTGAAGAAATTCTTTATAATGAGAATTCAACTTTAAGAAACATTTAATTATTCAATAAATGTTTTTTTTTATTTAAATAATTGAATTCTAATAGAATTTTCTATTAAAAATTGATTTAAAAATTAATTTTAGTTAAAATTTTTGATATATGAACAATTGAATATTAAATGCGCATTATAGCATGACATGAATTTTAAGAAACAATTGAATTTTGAAAAGGTTTCAAATTAAAATCTTTGAAAATCTGAATTATTCATACAATTAAAAATTCTGCATATCTAATTTTTTTTGAAAAAGTTTAATTGAAAGCAAATGGATTTAAGAATTTTGAAAAAGAACTGTTTCAAAAATTATTGAAAACAGTTGATTTGAAGAAGAATTTTAGTTAAAAATTGTAGAAAATAATAATTGAATTGAAATGATAAAAATAATTTTAAAGAAGTTACAGTAACAATATTCTTAAAATATAAAATATAATTAAACATATATTATTAAATATATTAAATAATATTATTAATTATATAAAATATAATTTTCCACTTGGTCATCTTTATAATTATGAAAAAACATGGAGAAATCGATGACGCCGAGTCGAAGACTCGGAGTTCTCGATATCCTCATGTTTTATAATTCTTATAAAAGCTATTGAATTCAAAAAGGTTTGAATTTGAAATTTTTAAAATCTTAATTCCTAATAGAAAAATAATAATGATGAAATATTTATTTTAAAAAAAATTTATTGATGTTTTCGAATAATATTCTAATTAAAGAAATTCGTTAATAAATGAAATAGAACATTCTTTTAAGTATGTAATCATTTTTATAGTAAAAAAGAATATTTTTTGAAGGTCAGAATAAAAGTCAAAATTTTATTTGTAAATCAGGGAAAAGTCAGGGAAGAACAAAATTTAACTTTTGTGTTAAACCCTGTTAAAAGGCCCTCACCTGAGTTGTAAGAGTTTCGCCACGTGAGCGCTAGTATCGCTAAAACATTGTCATAATTGAAATTTTTAAAAGAAGTTTCTTATATTTGTATTTTAAATTTAGAAATTTAGTCGACAATTTAGAGATATGCTAATGCAGAATGCAGGGGGGGGGAACGATTAAGAAAGTAGTTTCAAAATGCGTCTGGCGTTGAGGAATATAAACAGTGAGGACTGTAGAGAAAGCCATATCTTAGATGTTGACGAGGGGTTGAATCCTCTTGACTGATGAAGGTGTACTCAGCGCTAATTACCCTTTTGCTAACCATCCAGACGGACCCGTCTGATGACGCACTGGCAATGACTTCACTACACCCTTAAACTTACAGACGTGACAATTTCGCCTCTGATGATGTCACTCGTCAGATGTCGCTCACTACAATTTATCTAAATGCTCCGAGAGCTACGTGTTCCCACTTATCCTCAAGTATGGCTCTTAAAATTTTCATTTTTGCCATTTTCTTTTTATTTAACTACAATATTATTCAAAAAAAAATTTTCGCAACAATTTAATTTTTCTCATAAATAATAAAATTCTTTAGAGCAATTCAATTATTTTGAATACAATTTGAATAAAATTTCGCGAAATAATACAATTATTTTGTAAAAATATTAATTAAATTCGATAATTTTTAAGATTAATTATTTTCAACAATCTTGATGAAATTCTTTTAAAAAAATAATTATTTTCAAAATTTTTAATAAAATTCCTTTAAAAAATTCAATTATTCTCAAAAATTCTGATAAAATTCTTTGAAACAATTCAATTATTTTTACAAATTGTAAAATCACCAGCAAGAATTCAATTATTTTCATATACCATGAAATGTTACGGAGAATTTCAATAAATTATTTTCAATACAATTTTAATAACATTTCTCGAAAGAATACAATTATTTTTAAAAATATTATTTAAATTTAATTATTTTCAAGATTTTTTAATAAAAATTCAATTATTTTCAACAATTCTGATAAAAAATTCTTCGAAACAATTCAATTATTTTTATAAATTGTAAAATTCTTGGCAAGAATTCAATTATTTTTGTAAAAATAATAAAATTCTTCTGAGAAATTCAATTATTTTCAATACAATTTTAATAATATTTCTAGGAAAAAATTCAATTATATTCAAGATAATTTAAATAAATTTCTCTAACAGGTTCAATTATTTTTAAAAATTGTAATAACATTTTTCTAAACCATTCAATTGTTCTCAAAAGTAATTAATAAAATTCTTTCTAAATTTCAATCATTTTCAAAATTTTCAATTAAAATTGTTTTAAAAAATATACATTTTTTTTAACGAAATTTAATTAAATTCTTAAAAAAAACATGTAATTATTTACAAAAACTCTAATAAAATTGTTTAAAAGAATTTAATTTTCTATGAATAATTTTAATATAATTTAATATGAAAATTGTTAATTACAATTAATAATAAACACGATTATTTTCAAAATTTTAAAAAAATACTCCATAAAATTCAATTACTTTCGAAATTTTCGGTAAAAATTATTTAGAAAAAAATATAGGTACTATTTTCAAGAATATTGAAATAAATTCTTCAAAACACATTCAATTATTTTCAAGAATTGTAATAAAAATCTGGCCAAGAATTAAATTATTTTCAATAGAATTTTAATTACATTTTCTCGAAAGAATTCAATTAATTGAATTCAATTATTGAAAAAAATGTTGATAAAATTCTTGAAATGAATTCAATTATTTTCAAATTTTTTCATAAATACATTACAAGAATTCAATGGTCATATCAATACTTGAAAAATTAAATTTTTTCTGAAAATAATTGAATTCTTAAATAGAATTTTATTAAAACTTTTTAAATAATTGAATCCACAGAAAAAAATCGGACTCATTTTTGTTGCAACTCAAAATGAGTCTATGTTAAATGGCATAGAACGTGGCGCCATCTGCGAGGTTCATTTTTGTTGCAGCTCATATAATGAGTCACTTTTACGACTTATTTTGAGTTCAGTTTTTCTCTGTATCCCTGCGAAAAAAAAATTATTATTTCTACAAATAATTGAATTTTTGAAAAAAACATTAAAAAATAAGTGAATTTTTGAGAAGAATTTAATTAAAATTGTATTTAAAATAATTGAATTCCTGTGAAAAATTTACTATTTATTGATATTATTGAATTTTTTCGATAAATTTAAAAAAAAAATATTTAAAGATAATTTAATTTTCCCTGGAAATCAATTGAAATTTTATTTAAAATAATTGAAATCCAGCGAAAATTTCATAATTTTTAAGAATAATTGAAATCTTGAATTAAATTATTTTATTAAAAGTTTTTTAAATAATTGAACTCCTTTGAAAAATTCAATTATTTTTTAAAATAATAATAATTATTATTATTATTTTATTATTTATTTATAATTAATATTTATTTTTTTATTTATTTATTATTTATTTATATTATTTTTTTAAATAATTGAATTTTTTCGGATAATTTTTTTTACAAGACTTTTAAAAATAATTGAAATTTTCGAAGAAATTAATTAAAATTAGTATTAGACTATCAGTATTAGTATTAGTATTAGTATTAGTATTAGTATTAGTATTAGTACTAGTATTAGTCTAATACTAAGTCTTATAGTATTAGACTCAGACTAAGACTTAGACTAAGATTTAGTATTAGAATAAGACTAAGACTAAGACTTAGTATTAGACGAAGACTAAGACTAAGCCTTAGTATTAGATTAAGACTAAGACTTAGATTAAGACTTTGGCTAAGACTTTGACTTAGACTAAGACTTTGGCTAAGATTTTGACTTAGACTTTGGACGCGACTAAGACTTGGACTTAGACCGGGACTTAGACTTTAGCTAAGACTTTGACCTATACTTGGATTTTACCTGACTAAGACTTGAACTTTGACAAAGACTTTAATTAAGTCTGACGATTATTAATACAGATTATCATTATTATTTTCTAAGAATATCAAATTGAGACAAAAAAACGTTTGTTTTTTGTCTCAATTTGATATCCTTAGAAAAACTGAATCCCTGTATATATAAGGAACCAATAATGATTATTAAAAAATTTTCTGTATTTTTCAATTAGAACACTATTTTCTCGGCGATAATAATCGCATTACATTTCTTCCCTCTGGGTACTTATATCTCGTGAAAAGAAAAATAGTGATATTTTTCTTTTTGACCCTGTTTATACTGGCAGTCTGTCTTTTTGTGTCACCGCGCGATTCTCTGTATTTTAAACCCTCCTGCCCCCTAGCAACGATGGGGTGTAGTACTCGCGCGCCTGACAAACCAAACAATGAGGGGGCGCTGTGGTCGCTTTTATTTTTGAAAAATGGAGAACCGCCACGGCGCGCCGGAAGGGCGGACTTCCGGAAGCTTCCCCATTCTACCCGTGTCTCTCCTCTATCCACCCACACCACTATAGGGTTGGTCTCTCTCTCTCTCTCTCTATATATATATATATAGAAGCTAGCACTCCCATGATTCATTGCTGCCGCGATGGATGATCCATCTCTTCCCCTAGCGCGGCGCTTTCGGTCCAGCCAGACCAGAATCAGGCTATGGCGGATTAGAACGAGCTCGGATAGGCCAAAGCCGGTTCCATCAACCTTGCACGGATGCATCTACGGTCACGCAAACGATATTATTTCTGTGTCTTGTTACTTTTCTCTCTTTCTCCACCATCTTCCGGAGAAATTACTAGCGAAGAGGTAAGTTTTTTCAGTAAAACGCCTTCTTCATATCATTTTGTCCCCCGTTTCTCTCTCTCTCTCTCTCTCCCTCTCTTGCTACTTTCGACCAAAAAAAAAAAAAAATAACTGTTAAGTTTCTCACGAGAGGAGATTTTTCATCTTCAAACTAATGGCGCCACATTTTGCCTCCACTTCGAAAGGTGAAAAGGCGAAGGAATTTCCAATCTTCTTGATTCTCACTGTGAAAGGAAATTACTTTCTAAATATTTTGCAAAAAAAAAAAAAAAAAAAATTTGATGCAATTCTTTTTAGGTTTTTTGATATTTGTATTTTTTCCTATTCAGACCACTTTTTTTGTCTCTATAAAAATAGACAAGAAACAGTGGTCTGGACTACTTTTATTAAAACTTATAATTTTATTGTTACTGTTCAAATAGAAATTTTAGATTCAACTATAGTCATTTGAGGCCAACTTCAGAGCGATGACCTTTGAGCTGATTTTGAGGTTATTTTTACCTCTTGACCGACGTCTATGACCTAAAGTTATGTTAAATATACTATAGCCGCATTTGAGGACAATTTCAGAGTACTGAATCCGCCGACGAAATCTTTTTATTAGATATAATCCTATTGAATTTTGTTAACCTTATTCGTTAAGTTATTTAAATGAATTATATTTAATAACATTATTTACACATAAATCACATTCTTGCCATTGGGAAAAATTGTTTTAAAAAAATATCGTCATTCAATTCCATTTAATTTGGAATTTAGACGAATTATAAAATTTCAAGTGGATCAGCTGTTTGGTCTGTCAGCCGCCATTTTGTTTCTCGTAATTCTTAGAAGTGACGGAATGTAGCACGAAAAAGTTTTCTACTTCCTAGAAGTTTAAATTTAAAAAAAATGTCGGACTTTTTGGTATTTTGGAAATAAGAATTATTGGACATTTTGGTTTTTGGAACAAAGAATTACTGGAACCTTCAGCTTATGGAATAAAGAATTATTGAAACTTTTGGCTTCTTGAACAAAGAATTATTGGGACTTTTTTTGGAACTTTTGTCCTCCGACTACTTTAAATTCCCTAAAAAGTGAAAAAAATTATTATCAAAAATTTTTTTAAAAATTCTTTAAAAGAATTCGCAACAAATTTTAATAAAACTTTTTCAAATGATTCAATTATTTTCAAAAATATTTTGAAATTTAATTATTTTCAATTTTAATATCTAATATTTCAATCAGAAATTCCCCAAAAAGATTTCAATTAGCAATATTAAAAAAAATTATATATATAAAATTCTTTCCAAACAGTCAATTATTTTCATAAATTAATAAAATTTTCGAAGGAATTCATTTATTTTAAAACACAATTTTCAAAAAAATTTTCGAAATAATTCAATTATTTAAAAAGATTTTTATAAAATTCTCCACAGAAATATAATTATTTTTATAAATAATAATATTCTTCTCGCAGGAATTCAATTATTTTTAAAAATTACAATAAAATTCATTGCAAACATTCAATATTATTTTTATAAATAATAAAATTTGCACTGAAATATTCAATTATTTAAAATGCAATTTGCATTAAATTTTTAGAAAATGATTTATTGAAAAAGATTTTTATAAAAATCTCTGAAAGAATTTAATTCTTGTTATAAAAAAAAATAAAATTCTTCTTAGGAATTCAATTGTTTAAAAATTTTTTAATAAAATTTGTTGCAAAATTTCAATTACTTTCATAAATAATAAAATTCATCGCAAAATTTCAATTATTTTTAATTCAAATTTAAATGAATTCCTCGAAAAATTGCTATTATTCTTAAAAATGTTATTAAAAATCTTCGAAAAAATTTAATTATTTTAAAAAAATTTGATTTAATTTGATCATTGGAATTTAATAAATATTTTCAATACATTTTTCATTTAATTTCTTGAAAGAATTTAATTATTTTCAAATATTTCAATAAAATTCTTCCTGACAATTGTTTTTATTTTCCATACAATTTGAATAAAATTTCTTGATGTAATTGAATTATTTTTAAAAAATTTAACAAAATTTGTTGCGACAGAATTTACTTATTTTAAAAAATAGTGATAAATTCTTTAGAAGAATTCAATTATTTTCATTTATTTATTTATTTCCTAGAAAAATGTAATTATTCTTAAAAATTTTATTCAAATTCTTGGAAAATATTTCATTATTTAAAAAAATTTTTGATATAATTTGATCATTGGAATTTAATAATTATTTTTAATAAATTTTTAGTGAAATTTCTTGAAAGAATTTAATTATTTTCAAAAATTTTAATGGAATTCTTCGTGATAATTTAGTTATTTTTAAAAAAAATTTATAAAGTTCTTTATAAGAATTAAATTTGAAGAAATATTCAAAGTATATACAGCTCGGAAAAGTTTCTAGAAGTTTGAATTTGATACAAATGTTGGACCTTTTGGTATTTGGAAATAAGAACTATTGGACCTTTTGGTTTTCTGAACAAAGAATTTTTTTATAACTTTCGGTTTTTGGAACAAAGAATTATTACAACTTTTGGCTTCTGGAACAAATATTTTTTGGAACTTTTGTCCAATGTAAATTATGTAAAAATAACTGAAATTTTTAGTAACTAATTCAATTAGTAAAATTTGAAATTAGAAATGACATTTGTAGTTATTTATTTACTAATACTTCGTAATTATAATTACATCTTCTAATAATTAATTATTTTTCACTAGTGAAAAAAATCAGTCACGAATTTACTAATAATTAATTATTATTAGTCGAAAATTTCAAGTTTGATGTAAAATTCAATCAAAATTTTTGACACTATAAGATCAATTTTTTTTTTTTTTGGTTTTGTAAAAGTTTAGTTTCAGCGACACTAGCGCTCTAGCGGAGAAACTGTTGCAACTTAGGTGAGAGACAATCATCCATCTTGAAATTGAATATGAATTTAGAAAAACCTTTATTAATTATGTTACCAACTAAAAAAACGAATATCTTTCTTTCTTGAAAACCTACAGTCGTCTCACTAATATCTAAAAATTTGTTACAAACCAGAAGAAAGAAGAATATGAAGAAAGAAGTCGAAGAAATAAGAAGAATATAAACAACGACCTCCAACTTGTCGACGTCTCTGCGAACGGTATATCAGATCGATAAGTCGAGAGAGTGCTTGTAACGAGGAAATGAATTTTATCGAGCACGAGTTTGAGAGAGGCGCGTGCTTTAAATCGTCATTTCTATTACAGCTCTATAGTATATTATAAGAAAGTGAAACACCACTTCAAACCACTTGGAAATCAAAAGAAATATCACGGCGAACGTAAGAAAAAAAAATCGCCGCGATGTTTATAAACCAAAAAGAAGAAAAAAAAGCATCACCAACAAGTCTATACAGAATCAAAGAAGGAAGTAACAAGGCAGAATTGAATTTAAGCAACCGTGAAGAAATCAATTGACCAAGACGATGACGCTCGAGCATTTAATTCGCGTATAGAGAAAATGATGATTGTTATTAGTATTAAATGAAGAGGAATCATGGACTTTTGAAATATATACAGTGGATATTGAATGTAGTAACGCTCAGTTGAGCGCATTTTTTTTTTTTTTTTTTTTTTTTTTTTTTTTAAATGCGCTGCATACCAAGACGTCCACACTAGAAGAGTTATATTTTTCAATTCAATGAGCTTACATTGTAACACTTTGAATCACTTACCGGTGCTGGACGTTGGAAATATAAACGCAGAGACAAACGATTGCGCGTGCAGGCAGATCTTGTAACATCTATAAATAAGATAATTTCGAGTGCTTATACAGTCTGAGGACTGAAAAATGATTCATAATTTTTCCTTGATCAACAAATTTTTTTTTCAAAATTTTTCCGAAAAGAGGACAAACGGAGAAAAAGGGAAAAGAAATAAAGGAAAAAAGATAAACGGGAAAAGGATAAAAAGGGAAAATGAAATAAGGATAAAAGGAAAAACGAAAAAAGGGAAAAGAAAGAAGGTAAAAATAGAAAAGGGATAAGAAATAAAGGGCAAAGGGAGAAAGGGAAAGGAAACAAGGGCAAAAAAAGGAAAAAGAATAAAGGGAAAAGAAAATAAAGGGCAAAGGAAAAAAGGGAAAAGGGAGAGAAAACTAGGTCAAAAAAGGAAAAGGAAGTAATGAGCAAAGGAAAAACAAAAAAAAGGAAAAAAGAAAGGGAATAAAGGGCAAAAGAAAAAGGGAAAAGGAATAAAAGGAAAAAGGAATAAAGGGAAAAGGAATAAAAGGGGAAAGGAAACAAGGGCAAGAAAAAAAGGTAAAGGAATAAAGGGAAAAAAGGGAAAATAAAGAAGGAAAAAATAATAAAGAGCCAAGAAAAGAAGGGAGAAGGAATAAAGGGCAAAGGAAAAAAGGAAAAGAAAAACGGGAAAAGAAAATAAAGGGCAAAGGAAAAGAAATAAAAGGGAAAGAAAACTAGGGCAAAAAAAGGAAAAGGAAATAAAGAGCAAAAGAAAAACGAAAAAAGGGAAAAAGAAAAAAAAGAAAGGGAATAAAGGGCAAAAGAAAAAGAGAAAAGGAATAAAAAAAGAAATAAAGGGAAAAGGGAAAGGAAACAAGGGCAAGAAAAAAAGGAAAAGGAATAAAGGGAAAAGAAAAAAGGGAAAAGGGAAATAATAAAGGGCGAAGGAAAAAAGAAAAAGAAAGAAGGGAAAAGAAAATAAAAGGCAAAGGAGAAACGAAAAAAGGGAAAAACGAAAAAAGGAAAGGGAATAAAGGGCAAAATAACAAGGGAAAAGGAATAAAAAGGAAAGGAAACAATGGCAAAAAAAGAAAAGGAAAAAAGGAAAAAGGAAATAAAGAGGAATGGAAAAACGAAAGAAGAGAAAAATAATAAAGGGCGAAGGAAACAAGGGCAAAAAAAGGAAAAGAAAATAAAGAGCAAAGGAAAAACGAAAAAAGGGAAAAGGAATAAAAGAAAAAAGGAATAAAGGGGAAAAGGAATAAAAGGGGAAAGGAAAAAAGGGCGAAAGAAAAAAAGAAAAGAAGAAAAAAGCAAAAAAGGACATAATTAGCAGAATGGTTTCAAAAAATTCCCGTTACCGACGGAGACAATTTCATTGTCTCTACGATTTTTGCCATTTAATTGATAAAGGAAAAACGCATTTGGCTGCGTATTTTTTTCCGTCGCTTGGCAGCGCTGCCTGTCAGACGCACAGAAAGTCATTTGTCCTGGGCGCATGTGAAAATACGATGGAAATATTTCACTTTTCGTATATAGCGGCGTTCTGACGACAGCGACGCGGTGCCACGTCACGTGGCATACGTTTCAAAATACAGCCAAGCTCAAAGTAGCCTTAATAAATGTCTGAACATTTATAAAAGAAAAGGGGGAATGCAAATATTCACGCATCTACTATGACGTTTTGGTCAATCTACTCACGGTGATATGTCAACGTTCATTTACTTATTTACAAAATATACATTTTCTTTTTTAATTATCTTGTCATTATTTTTTCATTTATTTTCATGTTTCTTTTATGTTTAAATTTTATTTATTTTCAAATATGTATTATAATTATGTAAGAGAAAATTAATTACAATTCTCTAATTATATATTGTACGCAAAGAGGAAAAGTTTATTTGAGCCAAATTATAATTTATTTGAGTTGAGAAAAAGTATAATTTTTTCTCGGAGTGTACTGAATTATTTATTTGTTTTAAACAAAAATTTTATTCGAAATAAAAAACATTTTTATTTGTAAGAAACAAAAGTCTATTTGAAACAAATATAAAAGGTAATCGACTTAAGGATAATTTTTATCTGAACCAAACAAAGTTTTAATTGAAAAAAATATAATTTATTTGACCTAAGTAAATTTACATAAACCAAATGAACTTTATTTGAAGCAAATAATGTTTTATTTAAAAAAAAATAAAATTTTATTTGAAACCAATAAAATTTATCTGACCCTAGTTAAAATTTATACTTAAACCAAATGAACTTTTTTGAACCAAACAAAGTAAAATTTACTTAATCCAAATGAACTTTTTGGAACCTAACAGAGTTCTATTTAAAACAAATAAAATTTATTTCACCCAAAGACAATTTATTTGAACCAAATAAATTATTTACTATAACCAAACAAAATTTTACTTGAAGCAAATAAAATATATTTGAACTAAACAAAATTTTACTTGAACCAAATAAAATTTTTACATGAAGAAAACAACTTTTTTTTAGTTCAGATATATTTTTTTATTTGAAACACAAGTAAAATATTTATTTGCACCAAACAAAATTTTATTTGAAACAAAATTTATTTGAACCAAATAAAATTTAATTGACACAAATAAAATTTATTTGACCCAAATAAATTTTTTTTTAACCAAATAAATTATTTACTTGAACTAAACAAAATTATACTTGAACCAAATAAAATTTTTACATATAAACCAAACAAAATTTTATTTAAATCAAATAGAATTTATTTGAACCAAATAAAATTTAATACACAAAAAAATTGTTTAAACCAATCTAAATTTTTTTTTTTGATACAAATAAAAATTTATTTGAATCCAATAAAATTCAATCGACATAAGTAAAAAATTTTCTTTAACGAATCAAACTTATTGAAACCAAATAAAATTTTATTTTCCTTAATTAAAATGTACTTAAACCAAACAAAATTCATTTGAACCAAATAAATTATTTACTTGAACCAAATGACAGTTTTACACGAACAAAAAAAAATTTTGTTTGTTTAATAGATAAATATTTTATTTGAAACACAAATAAAATTTTTATTTGAACCAAACAAAATTTTATTTGAATAAAATAAAATTTATTTGAACTAAATTAAATGTTTAGAACTAAATAAAATTCATTTAATCTAAATAAAATTTTCACATGAACCAAACAAAATTTTGTTCGGTTCAAATAAGAATTTTGAAACTAATAAAATTTAATCGACAGAAGAACATTATTTTTATTTGAACTATTAAATAAAATTTTATTGAAAACAAGCCAAATTTAATCGACACAAATAAAATTTTTTATTTAAACCAAACAAACTTTTATTTAACCCAAATAAAATTAACTTGAGCCAAATAAAATATATTTGATCTAAAATAAATTTTTTCTTGAATCAATTATATTATTTGAACCAAATAAATAGTCTATTCGGCTCTGAGTCCCAAATATACATTTTTTTGGGTGCAAATACTAATTACCAATTAGAATGAAATCGAGAAATTTTAATTCAATTTTTAAAAATGATGTGACATTAATCATTTGCTTTTTATGAGTCAAAAGTATATATATACCTAATACTTAAATTCTTTGTCCGAACAATGAAGTCATTTTTTTCAAATCAAAAAGTTTTTTTAAAGTTTCGAACATATATATCTGATTAGAAGTAATGAATAATGAATATTAATAGAACAAAAGAGAATGATAAACGATTTCGAGAAAGCGTTTGAAAAAAAAGAGAAATATTATTAATACAAGAACAGTGTATATCGATTTAGAAAATATTTTAGAACTTTGCTATCGCGTAAAGTGTGAACCAAAATCCATTTTTCATGTCCCTAGGGTACAAATATTGATGTTTGAGAGAAAATGACGATGAAATTAATCCTGCTACGAGCTTTTTTTCTCCGATTATCGCAGTGAAGAATCCGCCTTTACTCAGCAGTAATCTTTTTCTTGAAATCTTGAAATAAAAATCAATATTTAAGAATTTAAGATATTATATTATAAGTGAAAATTCCTTTTTTTCTGCTAAAAATAATTATTAATATATAATTTTTATAATTAATATAATTAAAAATAATTATTTTATAATATATATTCTCTTTTGGAATTTTTTTTACCATTAAAGTGTAGAAATTTTCGAAAAAGATTTGAAAAAAAGTTTCTATAATTAGGAAAAATATTGAAGATTTTAAACTTTAAAAAGAGGATTTGACACAAATCTTATTGGAAGCGATTGGTGACTAGAAGACGAATAAATGGCTTTTAAATTCGTTAGAGCGTGGAATGAGTAGAGCACACAGTTTGTGTCAATTAATTTTCATGTAGTTATAAGCGTATAACACCTCTAAAGCGCGAGAGCGTTAAAATTAGACAAAAGTTTATTATATTAATAGTAAAATGTCTAAAATGTTAAATTAGATGAAAATGTTGGGGTAGAGAAATTTTAGAACGTTATTTTAATGAACACTGACTGTTGTAAAATGAATCAATTTTTCGAAATGATTGTGAATATAAAGAAAGTCTATAGTCGCCATATCCGACGGCCGACGCACGCCGGTAACCGCACATCGCCATTGAGTCGCGCTCATGGCCTTTCGAAAGTTCCCACCTTCCATTTGTAAATATATTCTTATACCTTTCATTTCAAATGTTTATCTCAAATTTTATTTTTGCATTTTTTATTTAATTAACTCATTTATTTATTTTGCATATATTCATTTATTTTGAAGAATTTATTTTGTACCTATAATTTATTATGTATTTTTCGTCTTGTATATTTTTTTTATTTTGTACTTCTTCATTTTGTAGTTTTTACCTCTTCATTTTGTGCTCTTTTTGTATTTTTAATTTTTATATTTTGTATTTATCGTCTTGTATTTTTTTTATCTTATATACCTTCTTCATTTTCAATCTCTTCATTTTGTACTTCTTCAATTTTAAAATTTTGAACTTAAATTTATTTGTAACTTCTTCGTTTTGTATCTGTTCAGTATATACTCCTTTTGTATTTTTACATTTTGTATTTATGATATTGGTTGTTTTTATTTTAAATTTCTTCGTTTTGTACTTTTTCAATTTTTAACTCTTCATTCTGTACTATTTTGTATTTTTTACTTTGTACTTCTTCACTTCATAACTCTTCATTTTGTAATATTCTTGTATTTTACATTTTGCATTTATCGCTTGTATTTTTTTATTTTATGCTTCTTCATTTTGTATTTCTTCATTTTGTAATTTTTATTTCGTACTTCTTTATTTTGTTCTCTCTTTGTATTTTTCATTTTGTATTTTTTCATTTTGTATCACTCCATTTTGTACTCTTTTCGTATTTTTACATTCTGTATTTGTTTTATATTTGTATCTCTTCATTTCGAAGATATAAAATTTTTTTCTCTTCATTTTTGTATTTTTTTTTTTGTATTTTTTTATTTTGTAGTTTTCATTATCTTATTTTTTACTTTGTACTTATTTTTTTTATATCTTTTTCTTTTTGTGATATTTTTTTAATTTATCTTTTGTACTTTTTAATTTTATGCCACTTTATTTTGTATTTCTTCATTTCGTATATATTTTCAATTTTGTTTCTCTTCATTTTTAAACTTTTTTGTATTTTTAACTTTGAATTTTTTATTTTGTGCTTCTTCAACTTTTAACTCTTCATTTTGTACTATTTTTGTACATACTTCTTCATTTAGTATCTCTTCGTTTGTACTTTATTGTATTTGTTATTTTGTACTTCTTCGATTTTTTACTCTTCATTTTGTACCGTATTTGTATTTTTACATTCAGTATTTATATATTCTTTATTTTATACTTTTTTTATTTTTTATCTCTTCATTTTATACTTCTTCATTTAGTATCTCTTCTTTAGTATCTCTTTATTTTGTATCTCATTATTTGGTATTTTTTCATTTTCTATCTCTTCATTTAGTATATTTTTGGTATTCATTTATTCTATTATTTTTTATTCTGTATATTTTTTTTTCATTTTGTACTTCTTCAATTTTTATTTCTTCATCTTGTATTATTTATTTTGTTACTTTTTCCTTTTGTATTTTTTCACTTTGTAATTTTCCATTTTGTATGTTTTCATTTTGTATGAAATAAAAATGTGCGTATACGAAATGAAAAAAAATTCAAAATAAAAAAGTGCAAAATAAAGAAGTACAAAATGAAAAAATACAACAGGAAAAAATACAAAATAGGAAAATACAAACTGAAGAAGTGCAAAATGAAAAAAATGCATAATAAAAAATATGAGATGAAAAAAAATTCATGCTGGAAAAATACAAATTGAAAAGTAGGATATGAAATAGTTAAAAATGAAGAAGTACAAAATGAAAGAATACAAGATGAATACAAAATAAGAGAATAAAAACGAAAAAATACAAATTACGCAAAATATAATTATTTTCCAAAGAACATTTTTAATACAAACAATAATAATTAGATATTATTTTATATTAGAATAAAATATTGTCAATTATAAATTAATTTATTTTTACTTAAAATTGAAATTCAAACCAATTCTAGAAATTAATTGAAAATTAATTGAAAACATTTTTTTGTATACAAAAAAATATTATTTTACACTCTTGTTGAATTGTACGATAAAAATTTATTTCTATTTTCAAGCCCAATCGAAATTAAATCATAAGAAGAGGATTATTATTATTTCGTATCAGGATTTGTAGAATTTAAATTCGAGAACTCTTCTCTTTATATAATATACGCACAATATATATATATATATATATATATATATATATATATATATATATATATATATATATATATATATATATATATATATATATATGTAAAAGGAATATATAGCAAGACCGCGAAGCTTTTTTAATGCACAGGAAAAAAAGAAGAGCGGAGATGTCAAACGATTATTTGCGGCCCGCAAAACGAAGAGAAAAAATGGTCCATCGACAATAATGTGTAGTGAATTCCGTATACCACGTGTGCCTTATAAATCATTTGCTTGGCTCCTCTAATTATAAGTATGACTATCGCCGCTATCGCAGAGACGCTTTTACATTGCCCCGAAGGCTATAACAGTGTTTTCGCGATAAAACCTTCTTCTCTTTTTCTTCAAGCACACTCAAAAATAAAAAAAAGAAACTTAAAATAAATAAAAGTAAAAAAATAAAGAAAAAATAAAATAAATAAAAATAAGTAAAAACCGTTATACTAAAATCAATTCAGAACAAAATTTTTCTAAGGATATCAAAATTGAGACAAAAAAACGTATCAAAATAGTTGCGAATCAACGTTTTGAGAATTTTTTTTTCTCTTTTTTTTTTGTCTCAATTTTGATATCCATAGAAAAACGGTGAATAAAGACTAATATACTTTAGAAATTCAAGATTTTCTATTTTCAATAATATTTCCATTTTTTTCAACCCAATATTCAATTTCAAACAATTCATTATTTGAATATTTTTTATTTTTAGAATTAGAATTTCTTTATTTCGTCCTAGGAAATCCACGAGGACAAACAATAAAAATACAGTAAAAGAAAACATACAATTGATAAATTTAATTAAATTAAAATTCTTTCTCTTGCACAAAATGATAAAAATTTCTCGAAAATTTCAAATTCTTCAAAAACTGAATATTTAAATTTAAAAAAAAAAATTTTTAATCCTCTGGGTGTAAAATTTAGTAAAATAATTATCAATAATATACTGAAACAGGAAAACTGAACTATTTCGTTATCACTGGATTCAGGATGCGGCATTGAAAAGATAAATAACTTTATTGCGCATTATATCAAATGAGTCGTTTTATACGTTTATATATTATCGAATTTTCATAAATTATTAATCTATTATTAATCTTCTAAGTAAACTGTTAATCATTCTTTCTCCGGAGGTATTAGTTGTATTGAGTTCACACGCAATGAAACTTTCAAGATATTTTTTGCAAAAAAAAAGAGAAAAAAAAGTGCTTATATAGGTACTCACGTTAATTGGAGCAATTGAAGTCATTTTACAATACATTCGCCTTCCAATGATATGGTCGATCAAAAATTTTTCCGTCGATATTCACACTGAACTACTTTCACGAATATTTTTTTTACGTTTTCTTCTCTTTCGTTTCCTATTTGATACATACACAATAATTAACTAGAGTTTATTTACAGTTCGAATCTAATTAAAAACAATTCAAAATAAATTGAATTAAATAGAATTTATTTCTAATTCCAATTCTATTTCTAATTAGAATTAAAATTGGAATTAAAAATTAAATTAATAATTAAAATTTTTAGCTAGAAGTTTTTTAGTAAAAGAAAAGAATTAAAATTAGTTATTACAATTAGAATTACAATTAGAAATTAAATTATTATTAATTAAAATTTTTGAGCTAGAAATTTTATTAGTGAAAGAAAAAAATTAGAATTTGAATTACAATTAAAAATTAAATTAATAATTAAATTTTCAATCTGGAAGTTTTATTAGCGAAAGAAAAGAATAAGAATTAGTATTATTACAGTTAGAAATTAATTTATTAATTAAAATTTTCATTAGTGGAAAAAAAGTTTCATTAGTGAAAGAAAAGAATTAGTTATTCCGATCGTCACGTGACAGCGCTGCTAAACAAAATGGCGCCGCTCGCCGGCTCGCGTCTCTCACTTCGAAGATTAAAACTCGAATAATTCCCCTCGGGAAAAATATTCCCTCTCGTAAACAAAATAAACGTGTAACTAATAATTGAATAAAAATAAACAACCACGAATTTCTACTTTTCCTCAAAAATTAGAAAAAATCTTTCAACACTACCTCTCAACAGAGCTCTACACTTGCAACTGAAGCAGGTATCTTCGTTTGATCTAGTTTCACCCGCTTGAATATAAGCGAAACTGACCTTGAAAACTTGTAATTTGCGTATTGATCTATGGAGAAAACAAGCCTTTAGTCCCGGGTTGTAAATCAAATTTAAAGGAAGGTATATATTTCGAAAAGATTCGGGCGGTGAGCGCTTTCTAGACCGACGGCTAGAAAATGGTTTCTTCGACTTCTATATGTTACGAGAGTGTATATATATAAAAGAAACCGCGGCGCACAAAATTTTTCGAGGACACACAGGTATCGAGTTGCATTTTTGTTTTGCATAACTCGAAAATTCGTGTAATGTGAAAAATCGGGTTAGGTGCAAAAGAAGAAAAGGCAAAGATTCTGCAGGTCAAAAATGAGAGACGAAAATTCGTCGCGCTTCAGTTATATGTATACAACGGAACAAAAGGAAAAGGGCACTGGACGCCTTTGGAGAGGAGAAAACCGCGGTTTACGGATGTGGCGTTGCACTAAATTTCCCCCTTAAAAGTCAAAAATTTTAACGACTGTTTAAAATTTAAATATCTTGCAAACACTATTTTTACAAAAACTTATTCCGTTGAATAAGATTAAAAAAATTTTTAAATCGTCGAAATAGGAAAACCGAAAAAATAAGTTTCCTCCACAAAAAGATTTTCTGGACATCTTTGACCTTTACAATAAAACAAAAATTATTTAATTCAAATAACCGACTTATTGACTATTATCAATTAAAAATATTTACTTGATTTTTTATATTTGAGTTTGAGTTTTGAGAATTTTGATTTGAATCATTTAAATAATAAATAATAAATAATAAATAATAAATAATAATAATAAATAATAAATAATAAATAATAAATAATAAATAATAAATAATAAATAATAAATAATAAATAATAAATAATAAATAATAATAATAAATAATAAATAATAAATAATAAATAATAAATAATAAATAATAAATAATAAATAATAAATAATAAATAATAAATAATAATAATAATAATAAATAATAAATAATAAATAATAAATAATAAATAATAAATAATAAATAATAAATAATAAATAATAAAATAAATAATAAATAATAAATAATAAATAATAAATAATAAATAATAAATAATAAATAATAAATAATAAATAATAAATAATAAATAACTAAATAATAAATAATAAATAATAAATAATAAATAATAAATAATAAATAATAAATAATAAATAATAATAATAAATAATAATAATAATAAATAAATAATAAATAAATAATAAATAAATAATACATAAATAATAAATAATAAATAATAAATAAATAATAAATAATAAATAATAAATAATAAATAATAAATAATAAATAATAAATAATAAATATAAATAATAAATAATAAATAATAAATAAATAATAAATAAATAAATAAATAATAAATAAAAAAACCAATAATTTTAGTATTTGAAGCAAATATGAATTGCACCATTTAATTGCAAATCAAATAAAAATTATTAGATTCAAGTAAATATTTAATTGACAATAGTCAATTAATCGGTTATTTGAATCAAATAAATTTCTTTTTCAGTGTATTTTAAGTTGTTTATTAATAATTATTATTGTTAAGTTTAAGTTGTTTATTTTATCCTTGTTTGATAATAATTTTTGTTTTTTTTCTACTTTTCAATCTTTTTATTTAAATTTAAAAAAAAAAACACTCTCAATATTAAACATAGAAATTTTTTTGAAAACCACATAGTCGGCAGGAGGATTGAATGGAAAATATAGAATATTTTTTTATACGAATTTTCAAAGTTGTTTATATAAAATTAAAAAAAAAGATATTTGAAAAACCGGTTAAAGAAAACATTTCTCGTTTTCATTACGAGATTCCTAAAGACAAGATAAATAGGCGTCCAACCTGAACCTAACTCGTCCAACAAAATCATATAAATAATCCCAGAAGCGGAAAACTATAGTTATATCAGAATTGGCACACAGTGAAATCTGTCTTGAAGAGGCTGGAAAGACGCCCGGTATCAAAATTCACTATACATATAACACTTATATTTCAACATAAACAAACGTCGTGAATTAATTTATCTAAATAAAATAATGATTAATCATATATGCTTGCAAAATTTACAAACTAATATTTATCGCTTAATAATCTTTTATTAACATATTAGCAAGATTATAATCATCGTCAGTTATTGTATAGACTCAATATTAACTTATCTTTTACTATAGCTTTTATTATTTTTACTATTTTTTACTATTTTCTACTATTTTTTACTGCTTCTACTATTTTTACTATTTCTACTACTTTTTTACTTTTATCTCATTTTCTATTTTTTTTTTCTTTTTTTTAAACAATTTTTACTATTCTTTACTTTTCTGTCCTTTACTATTTTACTATGTTTTTTACGATTTTTTACTTTTTTTTACTATCTTCACTATTTTTTACTAGTTTTACTATATTGTTACAAATTAGAAGCAAAAAAAAAAAACAAAAATTATTCAAATTTTACTATAAATTATTGGAAACATGAAAATAATTTTCGATAAATAAATTTACAGTAATTTTTATTATTATTTTACTATTTTTTTTACTATTTTTTAATTATTCTTTAATCTTTTTACTATTTTCACTATTTATTACTTTTCTGTCCTTTAATATTTTTACTATTTTTTTTAGTGTTTTTATTGTTTTGCTATTTTTTTTACTATTTTTTACTATTTTTGATATTATTCTTTAATATTTTTTAATCTTTTTCCAATTGTAACTATTTTCAGTAACAATTTACTTTTTTTCCTTTACTATTTTTACTATATTTTTTACTGTTTAACTATTTTATTTACTATTTTTTACCATTTTTTATTTTTTAATATTTTTTAATGTTTTTACTATTTTCACTATTTTTCACTTTTCTGTCATTTTCTATTTTTACCATTTTTTTTACTCCTTTTTACAATTTTTTACTAGTTTTACTACTATTACAGATTAGAAGCAAAAGAAAATTCAAAATAATTCAAATTTGACTATAGATTATTGAAAACATTAGAATAATTTTTGAAAAATAAATTAACACAAATTTTTTTAATGTTTTTACTGTTTTACTATTTTCTTAACAATTTTTTACTATTTTTTATAACTTTTTAATTTTTTTACTTCTTTTACTATTTTTTTACTATTTTCACTATTTTTAAATTTTCTGCCCTTTACTATATTTTTTAATCTTTTTTTACTATTTCTTACTATTTTTTACAATTTTTTGACTAACTTTACTATTGTTACAGATTAAAAGCAAAAAAAAAAATTCAAAATTTGACTAGAAAATTTATTGGAAACATGAAAATTATTTAGAGAAATAAATTTACAGAAATTTTTTAATTGTTTTCACTGTTTTACTATTTTCTTTACTATTTTTAAAATTATTTTTTAATATTTTAAAATATTTTTACTATTTTTTTAACAGTTTTTTTTCTATTTTACTATTTTTTTTACCATTTTTTTATGTTTTTACTCGGTTCTTACTATTTTAACTATTTTTTACTTTTCTGCCCTTTACTATTTTTACTCCTTTTTAATATTTCTTACTATTTTTTACAATTTTTATTACTAATTTTACTATTGTTAAAAATTAGAAGCCAAAAAATATTCAAAGTTATTCAAATTTGACTACAACTTATTGGAAACATGAAAATAATTTCTAGGAATAAATTTACAGATATTTTTTAATTGTTTTTACTGTTTTACTATTTTTTAATATTTTTTATTTAGTTTTTAATAATTTTTGAATATTTTTACTATTTTTTAAACGGTTTTTACAAAATTTTTTACAATTATTTTAATATTTTACTAATTTTACTAATGCTACAGATTAGAAGCAAATAAAATTCAAAGTTATTCTTTGACTATAAATTATTGTAAACATAAAAATAATTTTCGAAAAATAAATTTACAAAAAATTTTTTTACTATTTTTACTGTTTTACTATTTTTTACTATTTTTCAATTATTATTGTTACTTTTTTTTTTACTTTTTTTTATTACTATTGTTACTTTTTTTACTATATTCAACTAGTTTCTACTCACCGACTAGAAGAAAAAAAGTTAAAAATTCATCAAATTTGTATGTAAATAATTGAAAATTATTTTCAGTTTAATAAACATTTTGAAAAACAATTTTCGAAAAAAAAACAAATATTTGTTATTTTTACCTGGTTAATTAATTATTATTTTGTAATTATTTGTTAGACAGATAGGTATATAATAGGTGTGGGTAGAAAAATAATATTTTACTAAAAATCATTTGTCTTCTTTCTGATTAGTATTATAATTAAATAAATGGAAAAATTTCAATAATCGTTAATTAAACTTAACTCTTGTGATTTCTATTTTAGTAATTTATCTTCATTATAGAATGTAATCGTATATTTATTTACATGACATTTTCACAAAATAATTCAGCGCGCAAGATGGACAGAAATGTACTTGGATGGGGTCCAGGTACAACATTGAGATGATATTTCGTTGGGTATTAATGTGAATTGCGACGAAGTTAAGTTTACCGAGCGTAAGATTTGCTTCATGATTATTAATATTTCCTTTGATCGTAAAATCAATGTTAATTCTGTTAAATATAAACAATAAATAGAAACAAAAATTTTTCCCTTCCAAAACATGAAAATAATTTTTAATTTCTTCTTCTGATTAATTTTACCCTGAGTATAAAATATTTTAAAATCAAAACTACTTTTTAATTATTAAAATTTTTGAATAAAAAATTAAATTCTAAACTAAATAATTAGAAATAAGTTTTTTATTTATTTTTATTTTTTTATATTCTTGATTCAATTAGAAAATTAGGAATTTACTTTTTTTCATTTAATAAAATTAGAAGCAATTTTTCGTGTTTCGGTGTGAAAATTCGGGAAAAAGTGTGAAGAAAATAAGCATCTGTTTGATGGAAGAATTTGAAGCGCGCGAGAACAATCAAATATTACGCTAACGGACAGGCATTAATTTTCTAATAATGATAAATGAATAAGTAGCTAAATGAATTTCGCTGAATGACTAGTTTTCTCTCATTGACTAGTTTTTTTTTTCTTTTTTTTCTTGATTAATGATCTTAATAGTCCTCGAAACTTGTAACTTTTTGTGCTCGTAGTTCCCTTCTTGTGTCATCAAAAAAATGCATTATTATTATATTTATAGATAAACTATTATTAAAGTAATACCTCCTCCGTTGTTTTGTCATTATTGATTGATTGATTGATTTTCACTGCTATGTGGGAACAACATTAGCTAAGATTAATGTTATTAAATCTCTTCACCTTCCGCATAGAAAAAATACATTCCAAAGTGAATATTATTTGGATTTAAATATTCTGATAATTTAAAAATACAATAGGAATAACTCAATAAATAATAAATTTTAATTAATTGTTTAATTTAGTTCTTTTAAATTTCTTTTGATTTCGTGAAAATAATTCCTGCAAAGTATCATAATTTTTTTTAATTTTCTGCTACAGGACTTTATAGTCGAAATATTTATGAAATGACTCCAAAATGAAATTTTTAAAAAAGTAAAATTAAAAAATGTAAAAATACAAAATATCTCACAAAATAAAATTATTATAAGATAAAATTATTTACAAAATAGAATGATCACGAGATAAAATGATGAAAATAGTAAAATTATTGTAAGATAAAATTATTACAGAATAAAATTATCATAAAATATTAGATTGAGATTTTTTTTAAACTTTGATCCACTCGACAGGTGGATATACAAATTTTACGGGACCTTGTCAAGAAGAGGTCAAACTAGGAATCATTGAGTGTCTTTTAAAGCAAATCGTAAATCACTCGAGATTATGTGACTTTTCAAAACAAGGTTAGAGGGTCTTTGGGGATGTAATGTATGATGATAGACTTCTTACTTTACTCTATGTCGTACATCGATTCTTCTCAAATAATTATAATACCCATTTCAAAAACAATATTTCTAAATACAAATTATTATTTTTTATCAATTTCGTGTCACAAAAAGCATCACACATATTATTTAATTATTATTATTTAATTACTTAATTATCAATAATTAAATGATAAAAAATATTAATGAAATAGTCCACTTTTCTTAACTATAATCTTATTGGATTTTTTAACTTTATATGTTAAATTATTTAAATGAAGTATATTTAATAATATACTTTACACATAAATTCTTGCCATTGAGAAAAATTGTTTAAAAAAATATCGTCATTTAATTCAGTTTAATTTGGAATTTAGATGAATTATAAAATTTCAAGTGGATCAGCTGTTTTGTTTGTCCGCCGCCATTTTGTTTCTCGTAATTCTTAGAAGTGCGGAATACAGCACGAAAAAGTTTTTTAAATTTGAGGTTTGAATTTGAAAAAATGGTTGAACATTTTTGTTTTCTTAACAAAGAATTATTGGAACTTTCGTCCTTCAACAATTTTTTCTTGTTAGTTTTTACAATTCAGAGTTTAAATAAATAATTTTTTTATCCAAAAATGTTTGGGATAAAACATAATATAATGTTTGGATAAAAAAAAATTTTGATGAAAACATAATTCAGAATTTAAATAAATAATTTTTTCATCCAAAAATTATAATTTTAGGATAAAAAATTATTTTATTTAAATTCTGAATTACTTTTATACGCTGCGTAATTGAATGAGACGGGGTAATGTGGTTAAAAAGTTTTCGGGTCAATATATGAAACATGAGACAAATAAATTGGTAATTTTCGAGTAAACGCAGTATTTAAATTTTTTGTATATTTGAATAAAACGGAAAGAAAATGGGAAATTAGATTTCACGGACAGGTTGAAACGACAAATCAATTTAAATGTCAAATATATGCCAAAGGTCGTATATTTTTTAAAACTTGTGCGCTGTATTGTCAAAGTGGATCGTAAAATTTAAATGTAATCGTTTTTTTATAAATTTAATTTCTTATTTTAATACTTTTTCTTTTCTTAGCTGCGATTCCTATATCAAAATTTTTTATATAATTATAAAAATATTAAAAATTATTAAACCTTAGTTCTTTTGTTATAAAAATATTTTTTCACCTTCAAAATATATTTTTTCGTTGTAAAAATATTATATATTAGAAATATTTCTTGAAATATATTTAAAAATGTGTTTTAAGTTTTAAAAATAGTTATAATTTGGAAAATAATATTTTTCATTTTTAAAATTAATTATAATAATTTGAATGTTCTTTCATTCATTCACTTTTTCTGTCCCTCACACTCTGAAAGTTGTCTTTTGTTTATACTTTTGTTTTTTGTTATCTTTAGATAGATTGTATATATTATATTGTGCTATAATTATTTTTATTTTATAATTAATTCAAAATTGTAATGACAAATAAAAATCATTAGAATTTTGTTCACTTCTTTTCATTAAAAGACTAAAATTTTGTTAAATATTATGTTTTGTCAAATTGAAATTATGCAGATTTTTGTTCTTTACTTCTAAATAAAATCAAAAAATTTTTCAACAACTGTGATTAAGAAATAGAAAATTCATTAAATTTGCATTATTTTTGTTTATAAATCACAATTTTTTTAACAAAATTATTATTTTGTTTTAGAAAAAGAAGAAAAATATTTGCAAAATTTCTATTATTAATCTTATTTTTTTTTAAAACAGGATTTTCCACAGGAATTAAAACATTCGAAAATTTCAAATTCAAACCTTTTTTAAAATAAACAACTCATAAAAGTATTGTTTCAAAATAATTGAATTTTTGGTAATAATTTTGTTATTTATCTTTAATCATTGAATTCTTTTAAAAAATTATTTATTTAAATAATTGAATTCTAGGCAAGAATTTTATTAAAATTTTAAAAAGTAATTGAATTCCTGAGACGAATTTTATTATTTACAATTATTTATAAAAATAATTGAATTACTGCGAAAAATTTTATTAAAATTTTTAAAAAGAATTGAATTTCTGAGAAAAATTTTGTTATCTTTGACAATAATTGTATTCTTAGAAAGCATTTTATTATTTACCACAATAATTGAATTTTTGGAAACGATTTTATTAGAACTTTTTTAAATAATTAAATTTCGAAGAAGATTTTTATTACTTTCAAAAATAATTGAATTTTGTTCGTGAATATTGTTGAAAGTAATTGAAAGTAATTGAAATTAAAGTAATTGAAAGTAATTGAATATATTCCAAAGAATTTTATTAAAAATGCCTCACAATAATTGAATTTTCGGTAATAATTTTGTTATTTATTTTTAATAATTGAATTCTTGGGAAGAATTTTATAATTATGTAAATAATTGAATTCTCGGGAAGAATTTTATTAAAATCTAAAAGAATAATTGATTTATTTCAAAAAATTTAATTAAAATTGTATTTAAAATAATTTATTTATTTATTTGGAACAATTTTATGAAAATATTGGAAAATAATTGAAATTTTGTGAAAAATTCTAATATTTTTTGTAAATAATTGAATTTTTACAAAGAATATTAAATACCATTTTAAAATAATTGATTTTTTCGAGGAATCGAAATTAAATGACAATAATTAAATTTTTCTATCAATTCCAGTAAAATTGTATTAAAAAGAATTATTTTCTAGAATTTTAAATTATTTTTTATGAAAATAATAATTGAATTCCTTAAAAAAATTGTATTATTTGTAAAAATAATTGAATTCTTTTTGGAAAATTTTATTAAAATAGTAGATATATTGAAAATCATTGAAATTAGAAAATTTTTTGAAAATATTTGAAATTAGGACAACAATTTCTTTGACATTTATAAAAATAATTGAACTTTAGAGAAGAATTTTGTTATTTATAAAGATAATTGGGATTTTTACGAGAATTTTTCTCAAATTTTGAACATATTTGAATTTTATAAGAAAAAAAAATTTTTTTTTTTTTAAATAATTGAATTTCTGCAATTATTTCCAATTTCTCCAAAATTGAATTTTTTTAGTGTTTTCAACAAAAATTTAAATTAGAAAATTTTTAAATTCTATTATTTTTAAAATTGCTAATTTTATTTTTAAAAAAATGTAGTAAGAAGTTAGCCGCACGCTTTAGCGCGCAAATTATTGCTCTATGGATTTTAAAATATTTTTCTATTTTTTTATTATTTTTATATTTTTTTCAAATAAAAATATTTCTTCTAAAAAATATTTTCGTTGTATAAATATCATTTTCTTAAAAAGAAAATTTATTTTCCCTCTAAAAATACACTTTTTTTTACTAAAAAAATACTTTTTCTGTCTGAAAATACATACTTTTTATTTTTAGTTTTCAACTCGGTTTTCAATAAAGAATCTAAACGTAAAATTTATTATTTCCGTATATTTTTAATCTATGGACGAGATACTTTATTTATTAGCCGCAAATTAATTCAGATTTATAATTAATTTCTTTATTATCAAATATATGTGAATATCGAATTAGGTTGTTTACAATATGTGAAAATTTCTTGTAAACGGTGAGCGACAAAATAGCGGTCATAATATATCCGACTTGTGGTATATAAGACTTGTTATAACCATCGGTTATTTATTCGCGCTACTTAAATAACCATAACGCGTTAATAGCTAGTAGTGACACGAAAGGAGCCTCTCTCTCTCTCTCTCGCTCTCTGCGGTCCCAGATTTATTTATGGGGCGTATTTATTGTCAGCTTGTAAATTTCCCTCCGCAACATGGGAATTCTAGAATTTGACATTTTTTCCCATCCATAAAGAATTGTCTCTTTCCGTCAATTAAATTATCATAAACGACCATTTAAAAGGGGTAATTAAAATTTTTTATTGCCCTTTAAATTACTTTTATTGCTCTTTTAAAATTCATTCACGTGGTTTATGATACAAATTGAGGTCGCCAGACGTCTCAAAATTCCAGATCTGGAAAATTTATATTTTTTTTCTTGTATTTACATTTTTAAAAATTTTTTTTACAAGATTGCTCTATATTCTGTTTCTTTCTATTTTTCTTTTGATTTTTGCTATTTTTCTACTTTTCCGTTTTCTTCGCACTTGACAATTCATTTAAAAATAGTAGCAAAAATATTTCTTTTTTATTTATAATATCCAATTTTTCGTTTCAATTTTCGAATAAATTAAAAAAAATGTAATGTAGAATAATTTCGATTCGCGTGGGTTGGATTATTATTGATTTGAAATTTAGAGAACGACGCCGCGACCGCAAATCGATCGGCAAATGCCGGTTTCGAAAATTGTGACCATTTATAATTCGCGAGAAATAGTAAGAAGAACATCGAGAGGGAAAGCAGAATGATAAGTGGTGGTTGGAGAGAACGATCCTAGCAGCAGGAGATGTTGGAATGCGTCAAGATTTAATAAGCGAAATCATGCTACGAATCATGTTTGCATATTCAACATTGCTGATGTTGTATATGCGCTAAACTTTGGCGAATGATATATCAGTGGCAATTAAATATACTTGGAAATTATTTTTTTCTCTCCACTCTGCACTTTTTTTTAAAAACAGTATTTTGTTTTCTTTTCCTGAAATGTGTAACAGAAAGAGGAGGATAGAGAAAAACGGCAAAAAAAACGAGGTGGGGGAAAATGAAAACCAATCGGAAAGCGCTGCTTCAGATGAAGGAGGAATGACGCGCAGCGATAAAGCGGAGGCTCGCGCAGCGTTCCTGTGGAAATCCCCTCCCTTTACAAACTGACCGCTTTTTTCATGAAACAAAAATTTTCGGTCAATTTGCGGTCAGGAATTCTTTCTCTCGGTCATTAAGAAAAACTCTCAAAAATTTAATTCAAGATTTCAAATCAATTATATTCTAGAAATTTTAACTAAAATTCTTCTCTAATTGAATTATATTTAATATTTTTTGAGAAAGTTCCTTAAAGTTTGAATTATTTTAAAAAAAGATCACCTAAAACTAAAATATTTCTAAGATCCACTTGCTTACAAGACAATTTCATAAGATTTCGAATTATGTTCAGGAATTTTTTTCAAATTCTCGTCAAAATTTCAATTATCTTTATGCTAATAAAATTCTTCTATAAAATTCAATTATTTAAAAAAATTTTTAATAGTTTTTAATTTTAATAAAATTTTCCAAAAGAATACAATTATTTAAAAAAAAAATGTTGATAAAATTCTACGCAAACATTTAATTATTTTCAAAAATAATAAAACTTTCACAGGAATTAAATTATTTATAAAATTTTAATAAATTTTTTTCGCAATAATTCAATTATTCTCATAAAATAATAAAAATTTTTAAATGCATTCAATTATTTTTGTAAATAAAAAAAATTGTTTTTAGAAATTTAATTATGTTTAAAAATTTACATTATCGGCAAAATTTCAATTATATTTATAATAAATAATAAACATATTCTTTAAAATTCAATTATTTTTAAAAATTTTAAGAAAACTCTTTGCAAAATTTCAATTATTTTTATAAATAATAAAATTCTTTTCCAAGAATTAATTATTTTCAAAAATTTTAATAAAATTCTTGGCAAAATTTCAATTATCTTTATAAATAATAAAATTCTTCTCCAAAGTTTAATTATCTTTAAAAATTTTAATAAAATCTTTGTCAAAATTTCCATTATCTTTATAAATAATAAAATTCTTCTCCAAGATTTAATTATTTTCATTTTTTTTCAATTCAATGATTTTTAATATCTATACAATTTTAATTAAATTTTCCAAAAGCACACAATTATTTAATAATAATTGAAATAAAATTCTTCGCAAACATTTAATTATTTTCATAAATAATAAAATTTTTATAAAGATTCAATTATTTTCGTAAATAATAAAATGCTTTTTAGGAATTCAATTATTTTTATAAATAATAAAACTCATTGCAAAATTTCAATTATTTTTAGTACAATTTTAATCGAATTCCTAGGAAAATGTAATTATTCTTAAACATTTTATTGAAATTCGTCAAATGAATTCAATTATTAAAAAATTTGTTTATAATATTCTTTATGATAATTAATTTTTAAAAAACATTTAATTATTCTTCAATATATTGTTAATTTTTGTACTTAAATAATTTAATTCTCCTAGAATTTTCTAATAAATATTGATTTAAAAATGAATTTTAGTTGAAATTTTAGATTATGATTGAGTATTAAAATCATTGTAGCGTGAAATTTTAGAAATAATTGAATTATGAAAAGGTTTTAAATTAAAAACTTTAAAAATTTGAATTTTCATACTTTTCAGTAACAATTCTAAAGAATTAATTTTTTCAAGAAGTTTAATTGAATTTTTTTAATTAATTAATTAATTGAAATTTCGTGAAATTGAATTGTAAACAAATGGATTTAAAAATTCTCAAAGAACTTTTTCAAAAATTATTAATAATAATTGATTTAGAGAAGAATTATAGATGAAAATTCTAGAAAATAATAATTGAATTGAAATTAATAAAGTCATAAATCTTAATTCCTATGAAAAAATAATAAGAATTAAATATCTATTTAAAAAAGAAGTTATTAATGTTTTCGAATAATTTTACAATTAAAGAAATTTGTAAATAAATGTAACTGGATTTTTTTTGAGTTAAATTTTTCCCTTTAGGTTTCTGAAAATTCAAAAATCATTTTTAATTAAAATTTTTAATTTATAATTTTGAATCTGAAATCATTTACTTTTTGCTTAGAATTTTAATAAAAATTTTGAAAATAATTTAATTTTTTTAAGTACATTTTATGGAAGTTTTGTGGAAATGATTAAATTTTTTTTGAAGCGCATTTTATGGAAGTTTTGTGGAAATAATTAAAGTCCTTTGAAGAATTTTCTTATGTGTATGAAAATAATTGAATCTAGTGCGAATAATTTTACTAAACTTTTTTAAAATAATTGAATTGTTTTAGAGAATTTTATTAAAATTTATTTTTTTTTAGATTTTCTATCTAAAATTATTCAAAAATTGAAAATGATTTTTGAAAATAAAAAATTTTTGTTTAATTTACATAAATTATAATTATAATAAAATTATTCTCAAAATTATGTAAAATTGAATTTCAAATCTGTAAAGTTCAATTATTTTTAGAAATAGAAAGTACTTTATTGCCCTAGGGCAATAATGGGCACTTTATTGACCGTTGGTTTATAAGGGGAAACTGAGTATGCGCCTGTTCAGGTAGATAAAGTGATCATAATACGTCTGAGTTGCATAAAATTTTGTAAGGAAAATTTTTCAAGGAAAAAAAAATGTTTCTACTTTCAAAAATGAAATTATTTTAATTTAATTTCTTTTCCACTTTCAAAAGAAACAAAATTTTCATTCTATTCGGAAATAATTCTCTTCTTTTTGAAAATACGATGATGAAATTTTTACGAAAGAAGAATTTTTCAAGGGGGTACACAAAGAGAAGAAAAAGAAAAATGGCAAGTAATTGAGAAGGTGGTACCAATGATTTTCTACGTAGTGTGTTCAGGATTTTCGCGGCAGGTTGATTAGTGGCATCCGTTAGTTTAATCATCTCGCATTAGCCGCGCGCACTATACCTTTACCCTAACGTTTCACCCACTTTTCGCTCTCGGAATTCCGCACAATATTTTTCCCCCCACACCCACCCCAACCTTCTCTCGATTCATTTGAGTTTCGCATTGTCCCGTTTTCTATATAGACGGATCCATTCATTTATTTTTCGTTCGCACGTGATCTGTGCGATCTCGTTTGTCAAAAAAAAAAAAAAAGTGGAGGGGCATTCATCCCGTTTGGAAAATCCAATGCGTAAAGGGTTCCGAAAAAAAGGGAAATGCAAAAACTCGCATTGACAAGCAATGTGATAAAACGTTGTATAGAGAAACATCCATCCAATGTGTAAATGTAAATTATTACCTTAAAACCCTCTGTCTCTATGCGTCAAAGATTTGTGATTTTTGAGAATATTTTAAAAAATTGATTTTATCCGAACTGCGCGGGAGAATTTTTCTCTACGTTTGTAATTGAAAAAGTATTGTTATTAGACAAATTGAATTGTAAATTTTAATCTAAATTAGAAATTATAAAGTTAAAGGGGAAAATATAAAAATTGTGACGCTGCGCTCACTGAAGAATTAAAATTTGAGGTTATGTTTGTAATTTTTAAAATGAAAATACTCAAAGGGGATCAACTCTTAATAGAAAAAACAGATTTCCAAGTCCTCATTACATCTAAAATAACTGATAGGAACTGCAAATTAATTTACAATTAAACACAAAAACTTTTAATTAAGGTAAAAGTAAGACAAATATAACCTTAAATTATTTACTTACTGCCTTTTCGTTTTTAGCACGTTACAATTCCATAAAAGGGGGGGGATATGAAAAAAACCGTTTTTTTATTAACCGATGCCTAAAAATTCCTTTGCAAAATGAAATTCTTCTCCTCGCGAGCAAAAGTATATAAATAAATCAACATTCCTTGAATCTAAAGACTGCCAAGTAATGACTCAGATCTTAATAGGTTTGCAGACAGTCGATTCATTCATATAACGAAATCAGATCCAGAGATAATGGATTTATAATGTTTTCCACAGTTTTAGATATCGCTGACTCGATTTTTCTAAAGTTCTCCGCCTCATTTAATACGTTCGTAACTTTTTTTTCTCTTCTCTTTATAACCGCATTACGCACCGTGGCCTTATTCATAAGCTACTTGTAATATGTTTATTAGTGCTACGAAAAATTATTTTAAAAACATTCTTTACGACATTAAATGTATTCGAAGAAATTCCACAAGGGGAAAATATATTTTAAAGAAAGGAAATTTATTTATTTTACTTAATAAAAAATTTAGTGCATACGCAGTGGTGAATTTAAGACAGATCTTAAATTAAGATTTACTATTTAGAAAAAAAAACCGAAGGAAATGGTATTCAGTGATTTGTATAAAAGTGTAATGAGCGAATAGTGGATGAATTCCGTATATACAAACTAAAATCCCTCTTCATCTCCACGGGACATTTACGCAGCCTTCGAAAGTTTGCGAGAACGACGAAAACAGAGAGTTAGGGTAGCGGTATAGTGAACGGGGTTGGGAATCACTCGCGTCCCAGTGCACAAAAGCGTGATAAATCGTGGACATTAATTCGCATTTTACCTTTGTTTGCGTTATGGAATACAATATTAAATGGAATGGGCATACAATAGATAATGCCAGTGCGCCATCATTTACACGAGTGCCGAGCGAGACAGTATGATGATGCTTCCAAGTTTCACTAATATATATGTAGCTTGTATTTTTTTTCCTATGATTCGCGTAATATTACTGTTATATCGCCAACTAGCTACCAATCACAACATTCCTTCGATGAAAATTGAAATGAGTCACTTGAAGTTATTTAAATACAAAAATAGAAACAGATGCCTCTTAATTGATTCATTTTGAGTTTTGGAGATCATTTTCAGACTTAATTTTGACGTTATGACTGCTATGAGTTACGAAGAGGCACCTAGGAGTCATCAGAAGTCATATAGGAGCTAATGAGTGCCATTTGACTCATTCCCTCTTTTGGTGAACACTTTTGGCCAAAGTGAGCTTTGAGTTAGGAAAAGACACCCATAGGAGTCACCCAGGAGTCAGACAAGAATTAGTGTGTCTTATGTGACTAATTACTACTTTTGTTGAACACTTTTTGCCAAAGTGAACCATGAGTTAAACACCCAGAAGTTACCCAGGAGTCAGACAAGAATTAGTGAGTCCCATGTGACTCATTTCTACTTTTGGTTGACCACTTTTGGCCAAAGTGAGCTATGAGTTAGCAAGCGACACCCAAGAGTCAGACAAGAGACAAGAGCCCCATATGTTAATCATATCGAATTATTGTAACTACTTTTGTACAAAGTGAGCTATGAGTTATGAAGAGACACCCAGAAGTCATCCAAGAGTCACACAAGAGTTAATGATTTCCAATTGACTAACAACGAATTTTGGTGACCTTTTTGACAAAAAATGAGCTATGAGTTAGCAAGGGACACCCAGGAATCAGACAATAATTAGTGAGTTCCATTTGACTCATTTATACTTTTGGTACCCACTTTTGACCAAAGTGAGCTATGAGTCAGCAAGAGACACCAAGGAGTCACCCAGGAGTCAGACAAGAATTATTAACTACCAAGAGACTCATTTCTACTTTTGGTGACCACTTTTGGACAAATTAAGCTATGACTTAAAAAGAAACACCCAGGAGTTACCCAAGAGTCAAACAAGAATTAGTGAGTCCCATGTGACTCATTTCTACTTTTGGTACCCACTTTTAACCAAAGTGATCCATGATTCAGTAAAAGACACCAAGGAGTCACCCAGGAGTCAGAGAAGAATTATTAACTCCCAAGAGACTCATTTCTACTTTTGGTGACCACTTTTGGCCAATTTAAGCTATGACTTAGAAAGAGACACCCAGGAGTCAAACAAAAATTAGTAAGTCCCATGTGACTCATTTCTACTTTTGGTACCTACTTTTGACCAAAGTGAGCCATGAGTCAGTAAGAAACACCAAGCAATCACCCAGGAGTCAGACAAGAATTAGTGAGTCCCATGTGACTCATTTCTACTTTTGGTGACCACTTTTGGCCAATTTAAGCTATGACTTAGAAAGAGACACCCAGGAGTCAAACAAGAATTAGTGAGTCCCATGTGACTCATTTCTTCTTTTAGTACCCACTTTTGACCAAAGTGAGCCATGAGTCAACAAGAGACACCAAAGAGTCACCCAGGAGTCAGGCAAGAATTAGTGAGTCCCACATGTGATTAGTTTTGAATTATATGATAAGCACTCTGGGGCGAAGTAAGGTATGATTCAGCAAGAGAAACCCAGGAGTCCCCCGGAAGTCGAAAAAGAATTGGTAAATCCCATGTGACTTATCCTGAACTTAGTTGATAATTTTTGGCCAAAATGAGCTATATGAGTTATTAAGAAACACCCAAGAGTTAGACAAGAATTAGTGAGATCATTGTGACTCATTTCGAATTTTTGTGCCAAATTATGATCATAATTGTGATTGAGAATTGCTGCGACTTAGCAAGAGTAACCTAGGTGTCTTTAGGACTCACAAAAAAGTTACTGACTCCCTATTCATTTATTTCAACCCTGGGTGACCACTTTTAAACAAAGTTTTGAGTTATAATTGCTGCGACTAAGCAAGAGTCACCTGGGTGTCACCAGGAGTCACATAAAAGTTAAAGACTTCATCGTGATTTACTTCAAGGTTTGATGACTACTTTTTTACAAAACTTGTTGTGTCACCCAGTTCCGCAAAAATGAATGATTCTTAATTGACTCATTTTGACGTTTGGTCATAATTTTTTGACCAAGTGAGCTGTGAGTTAGCAAAAGACACTCAGGAGCCAGATAAGAATTAGTGAGTCTCATGTGACGAATTTCTACCTTTGGCTAAACTGTGCTATGCGTTAGCAAGAGACATCCAGGAAACACTCAGAAGTCAGACAAGAATTAATGACTCTCAAGAGACTCATTTCGACTTTTAGTGCCCACTTTTGGCTAAAGTGAGCTACGAGTTAACAAGAGGCACCCAGTAGTCACCCAGGGGCCAGAAAATAATTAACGAGTTCCAGGTGACTCATTTCTACTTTTGGTGACCACTATTGACCAAAGGAATTCTAGATAACTCCTGGGTGTCTCTTGCTAACTCATAGCTCACTATAGCCTAAATTGGTCACCAAAAATAGAAATTAGTCACATTAGACTCACTAATTGTTCTCTGACTCCTGAGTGTCTTTTGATAACTCATTTCTCCTTTTTGTGACCACTTTTGTCCAAAGTGAGCAATGAGTTAGCAAGAGACACCCAAGAGTCACTCAGGAGACAGACACGAATTAATGATACCCAAGAGACTCATTTCGACTTTTTGCTGCTCACTTTTGGCCAAAGGGAGCAGTTATCAAAAGACACTTAGGAGGTCAGAGAACAATAGTGAGTCCCATGTGAATAATTTCTATTGTTTGTGACCAATGTTGGCTAAAGTGAGCTATGAGTTAGCAAAGACCCTCAGGAGTCATCTAGGATTCAAACAAGAATTAATGACACCCAAGAGTCTTATTTCTACTTTTGTCCAAAGTGAGCTATGAGTTAGCAAGAGACACCCAGTAGTTACCCAGGGGTGAAACAATAATTAGTGTGTCCCATATGATTCGTTTCTACTTTTTGTGCCCACTTTTGGCCAAAGGGAGCTATGAGTTATCGAAAGACACCCAGGAGTCACCCAGGGGTCAGAAAAGAATTAGTGAGTCCCATGTGACGTATTTCGTCTTCTGGTGACCACTTTTGTTTAATGTGAGATATAACTTAGATTGAGGCACTCAGGAGTCAAACAAGTAGTAAGTGAGTCCCATGTGAATTTGTGAACCACTTTTGGCCAAAGTTACGGGTGCTACTAGTTATCAAGAGTCACCTAGGAGTCACTGAGGTATCACACAAGAGTTAATGCCTCCCAATAGACTCACTTCAACTTTCGATGAATTAACAAGAGTTATTACTTGTTTTAATTAACAAGAATTACTCTTGCAACTAATATCTGTTGACATCCAAATTCCAAAAATCTGACTTCTGAAATTTGATCACTTATTGAAAGGACAAAAATTAATTTTTAAAGAAATTACTCATCTTTAATCACAAACTTTTTTATATATAATTACAAATAGTAAAACAAATTTTGAAATGAATATTTGTATATAAGTGTATAAGTTCCATTTTAATACGATGTGATTGTGGCAGTTTTACGATATACGAATTTTAAAATGAACATTTTCGTTGAATAAAAAAGGAAAAAACTTAAAATGAAGCGCGCACTGTTCAGAGCATTCTGTCCAGGGATTACAAGGAGAAAGAGATGGCGGTGAAAGATGAGGAGAATAAAAGAAGGGGAAGCGAGCGTCATCTGCTGGTTCCCAATCCTCTTTTGGATCCAGCAGGATCAAAACAAGCAAGAAAAATACATCTCGTGGTGTATTTTCATCTAAAATGAAAAAAATTTCTCTCTCTCATATATACATTATAATTAAAAAAAAAAACAATTGTCATCAGTCACTTTCTTTAAAGAGTTGATTTTTTTCTTAAAGCGCAACAAATATACGTATATATTACAACATAATATTATGTTCAAGAATAAAGGGAACTTTTGTATTAGTTTCAGCACCTGAAGTCAGAAGAGTATTTATTATACACTCGTTCCGATGGTTATCGAACCACTTTCTTATAATATTTGAAACGTGAAGATTTTTAATTAACGATAAGTAGTTAATTATTTTTTTCTTTATTATTAAATTGTTCAACAGTGGTTATTTAAATTTACATTGCATTTACATTTGTTTCAATTTCACTCTTATTATACAATACATTTTCCCTGGAATGATAACAAAAAAAATGTTTTTGTATACATTATAATTTTTACTTAAATAGATCTTTAACTTTGTTTTGTATATTTTATATTTGGGTGTGATTTTCTAAAAATTTATTATTCCAAGGCGAATGCAACTGAAATGAGGGTTCATAATGGTTTGTTGTGACTCCCAATTGAGTAATTTTGACTCTTGACGATTTACTGTTACTCTGAAGTTATTAAAAGACGAAGCTGAAACTGGCATACTTAATTTTTGAAATTAAATTTTAAACTTTACTTTCTTTTGATATAAGAGTAAAAGGAACAAATCGGCAACTATAATCGCACCCTTTTCAAGCCCCTTTTGTCACACTGTCTTTTTGCGGCCCACCAACATCCATTAGCTGCAGTAATGCAGAAATAATTTAATTTGTTTGGCACGATTTGTGGAATGTTAATGAAAACGGCGATTCGTGAACCAATTTCTGATTAAGTTTGCGGAGAATCTGAATTTCCGGTTGAATGTATTGTATTACGATACGGTTCGATAAACTACGTGTATTCAATGGCGGGAAAACTTTGCCAAGTATCTCAAGTATCACTCTATACCGCATCCGAGGGCATAATATGGTATAGCAGAGAAAATGGTGGAAGAGTTTTCAAAGTGTTTGTAATCTAACTTTTTTTTAAGTAAAGAGAAAAAAAAGAAGAGACGAGAAGTGATTTTTAAGAAATTTTTTCAACAGATTGACTTGATTAAGTGTCTAAATGTTAAAATGATCGCACTTTGATTAGATGGAAAGTGAATTTATATTAACTGCGGCGAATGCAGATTGAGACTTTGGAAAAATATATGAGCAAATAATGCCGTCAGGATATAAATAAAGGTAAATGTTATATGCAGGAGTATTTGGGAGAACGAATTTTGCAACATGAAGGGTCGAAGTATATACGAGGTGGGGTAATAGGGTTTGCTGGGAGTGACACGGGGCTAACCGAGCGGAATCACGAGCTCCAGGAATCGAATCCATGCGTCACCCAGCCTGCCAACACCATCTGCACCTTGCAAGTTCTCAGCCAAAGACTCACGGAATTCACCAAAAGTCTTTTTTAGAGAGAAAAAAAATCGTTTCCAACCATATCTTCTTTCTGAATTTGACGAAAATTACTTGGAATTATTTCTGAGCCTTTCCATAAAGAATTAATTAATAAATACTTCTTTCAATGCTAATGCTTCCTCCACGAGGAAGCAAAATTTTTTTGCTGATTGTCAAGAGGGAATAAAATGTTTGTTTAATAAACATCTGCATTTACAACTCGTTTAACAGATGTGTGATTTTTCACTCAATGGTTACAGTTGATTCCCCAAACTATTTTCTAATTTAACACCTTCACTGTCATCAAATCTTTGGTCATAAATAAAGAATTCAAAATAGCAGCTTCAAAATATTGACCAAAAAAATTTTGATGTTAACAAATCGCTATTTCGAATTCTTTATTTTTTACCAAAGATTTGAATTCAGCGACCAATCGAAGAAAAACTATTTTTTTAATCAAAAGTTATCACTTAATTGGAAATGGCTCAAAAATGCACTTTTTTCATTATCCACATGGAAATCATCAAGTTTAATACGATTTATTCAACAAAAAGCCTCTTTTAATCGTGTTTTTATTATTCTATTCCAAAGTTCATCTTCTCTGCTTCTTGGGTGTCTCTTGTTAACTCATAGCTTACTTTGGTCTAAAGTGGACACCAAAACTAGAAATAAGTCACATGGGACGCACTAATTCTTGTCTGACCCCTAGGTGACTCCTGGGTGTCTCTTGGCTTATTTTGTCAAAAACTGGTCACCAAAATAGAAATGAGTCACATGGGACTCGCTAATTCTTGTCTGACTCCTGGGTGTCTCTTGCTAACTCATTGCTCACTTTGGTCAAAACTGGTCACAAAAAGTAGAAATGAGTCACACGGGACAAACTAATTTTTGTCTGACCCCTAGGTGACTCCTGGGTGTCTCTTCCTAATTCATAACTCACTTTGGCGAAAGGTTCTCAACGAAAGTTGAAATGAATCAATTAGATGGCATTATCTCCTGTGTGACTCATCAATGACACCTAGCTGAGTCGAAATGATTCACATGCAACTCGTTAATTCTTGTCTGATTCTTGGGTGACTTCTGGGTGTCTCTTGCTAACTCATAGCTCTTTTTGGCCAGAAGTGGTTATTAAAAATATAAATGATTCAAGCAGGAGTCATTAACTCTTGCTAACTCATAACAATTATAAATCAAAAATTTGACCAAAAATTGAAACAGAAAGTTTGAGTGAGTCATTTGGGAGGCATAAATTCGTGTCTGGCTCATGGGTGACTCATGGATGGCTCTTGCTAACTCATAGCTAACTTTGGTAAAAATTGATCACCAAAATAGAAATGAGTCACATGGGACTCGCTAATTCTTGCCTGACTCCTGGGTGTCTCTTGCTAACTCAGTTCTTTTTGGTAAAAACTGGTCACCAAAAGTAGAAATGTGTCACATGGGACTCACTAATTTTTGTCTGATTCCTGAGTGTCTCTTGCTAACTTATAGCTCACTTTGGCTAGCAGTGGTTATAAAAAATTAAAATGATTCATAAGTGGGAGTCATTAACTCTTGCTGACTCATAGCAATTATAACTCATAAATTTGGCCAAAAATTGGAACAAAGAGCTTAAATGAGTAATTTGGGAGGCATAAATTCGGGTTTGACTCATGGGTGACTCGTGGGTGGCTCTTGCTAACTCATGACTCACTTTGGAAAAAAGTGGTCACTAAAAGTAGAAATGAGTCACATTGGACTCACTAATTCTTGTCTGACTCCTGGGTGTCTCTTGCTAACTCATAGCTCACTTTGGCCAAAATTAGTTATTGAAAATGGAAATGATTCAAGTGGGAATTATAAACTTCTTCGTGACTTCGGATGAGACCTAGGTGACGTTTCCTATTTTGTAACAATCATAATTTGGCCAAAAAGTGAAACCGAAATTTGGAATGAGACACATGGGACTCACAAATTTTTGTCTGAACCCTGGGTGACTCCTAAGTGTCTCTTACTAACTCATAGCTCACTTTGATCAAAAGTCGTCACCAAATTTCAAAACGAGACTCATGGGACTCACTAATTATTATTATATGACCACTGGGTGACCCCAGGGTGTCTCTTTCTAACTCATAGCTTCCTTTGGACAAAATTGGTCACCAAAAGTATAAATTAGTCAAACGGGACTCACTAATTCTTGTCTGACTCCTGGGTGACTCTTGCTGAGTCATAGCAATTATAACTTTAAAATTTGACCAAAAATTGTAACAAAAAATTTAAATGAGTCATTTGGGAGTCATTAATTCCTCTGTGACTCTTAAATTACTCCTAGGTGACTGTTGTTAAATTATGTCTATATTATTATACTCATATCTTTTGTCAAAAGTATAGTCACCAAAAGTCGAAATGAGTCTTTTGGGAGTCATTAATTCGTTTCTGACTTCTGGGTGACTCCTGGATGTCTCTTGCTAACTCATAGCTCACATTAGCCAAAAGTGGTCATCAAAAGTAGAAATGAGTCAAACGGAATTCACTAATTCTTATCTGACTTCTGGATGACGTCTGGGTGCTTTCTACTACTGTATAACTTTTCTTTAAAAAAAATTAATTTTTTAAATGAAAAGTTATACCGTAGTCAAAAGTTACCAGTTCGTGAAGAATCACCTCCATACATAGCGTCGTTGTTGTTCTCGCTATTCCTAAATATCCAATAATGTCTTGTATTTCTTATAAATATTATTCATCATTCATCCACACTTCAATCTATAGTCCACGTCTTAAAACTATATCACAAGTCATCAATTTCCCTTAAATCCCTCAAGGGATTCAAAAGACGTCAAACTTTATATCCCATCTCATCAAAAAATCGCCACACAAAAGTTATGAATTCTTCCTTCAAAAATCTCACATGATCTTTCAAAGTTGAACGTTCTACGGGGGATCAAGAGGAGTAGCGTTTGGTCCACGTGCAACCCAAAGGTTTTCGTAGAGGGGGGGAGGTGGAAAAAAGGGGTGGGTGGATCAAGAGTCTTACTTGCTGAATCCTTCAAGAGTCAGTCTTGAAAGAGAGAGAGAGAGAGAGAGAAAAGGCGAATATGAGACAGGGTTTTTCTACCAAGAGTTACCATCCCTTTCATACCCCCTCCCCCCTTTTTTTGAAGGGGGTGGTTTAGCAAAGAAAGTCCCTCAGTGTAGATTTTTTCACTGGGGGGTTCAAGCCTTGACGCTTTATAGCTGTATAGAAGGAATCTTATACCATCACGGGGGCAAAGTATTCCAAGCAAGTGACGCGGAATACAAAGTAGCATGGGCCAGAGAAAAGAATAAAGACCCCCAACAGTTCATTCAAATCGCGTCCTGACTTATTGCCGCATGGATAAATAATTTGTAAATATATTTTCATTTTCTTTTGTAAACATTTTTTTCCCTCTACTCTTTAATTGTCTCTCACTCTCTTTCTCTCTCTCTCTCTCTTATTCTAAAATCGAATTTCGTACATTTTTATTCAAATTTCCTCTATTTTCTTATTTGATTCGCCAATTTTTTTTTTTTTGTTTTTGTTTCTTTCGGAGAAAATTGAACAAATTTTCAAATTTGATCAATTTTCTCCGAAAGAAACAAAAAAAAAATTTGTTTAATTCTCTCAGAAAGAAAAGTTTCTAAAAAAAAAAATCTTATGAGATAATAATTGATAATCTAATATTATCCGAAAGGGGGCATTAATATTGGGAGGAAAAGTTTCTGAAGGGATGGATTGGGGTGGGGAGTGGAAGGGCGGGCGAGGTTGAAATAGAAACACGCAAGTCTGATCTGCTCATGAGCGTGGAAATCCCTTGTGGCAGCCTTTGGGGTTCTGAAACATCAGCGTGATTGCGTTTCTCGAACGAAGGGATTCCATTACCAAAGAAGAGAGATGGAGAAAGCCGGTGGGGTTTGGTATTTTCATCTTTGTTCCACAACAGCGATCACGAATCGAGCTATTCTAGAATTTACAAATACAGACAACACATTCTTGGACATGCAACTCGATATCTACATTTGTGTATAGATATATATATATATATATATATATATAGAAGAAACCCCTGTCCACCAAATGTCTTATCAGATGCACGTGCACATATTTCAGTTTTGCATGGGAAAATCCCCAACAATTTTGCTTTTCAGCTACTGGGGAAAATTGTTATTTCACGAATTGTGTTCAGCCTGCTGTGTAAACAGATATGTAACACTTTTTTTATTTGAATTTATATTTATATTTGTATTTATAAAATACTTAAAAATCATTGAATGTTTTTTATCCCTAAGTGTCTCTGGGTGCCTTTTGGCATCTTTGAGTCATCCTACGGATATAACAACTTCCGGTTATCCATAAACCATTCGTAGAATATCCTGAGATGCGATTTTATAATTCGACTTTGACTTTCAATTCGATTTTGACTTTGACATTGACTTTGGCATCAACTTTCACTTTGACTTTCATTTTAACTTTAACTTTTTTAATGTCAAAGTCAAAGTCAAAATTAAAGTCAATGTCAAAGTCAAAATTGAATCGAAAGTTGAAGACAAATTTACAGACTTCGCACTCGATAATTAATTTTGGAAAAATAGCTTTCAAACCAAAAAAGTAGCTACCAAAAAATTAAACTTGACGACTAATAAAAATCGTTTTAGACACTTTGCAAAACCGACAAGAATTCTATTGTATATTTTATTTTTATGACTTTTTCCTAATTTTCATCAAAAATATTTACTTCTTTCTTATCCTGCTAATAAATTGAATTTCTGCAATGAATTTTAGTATTCATGAAAGAATTTAAATATTTATAAAAATAATTTAATTATTGCGAAGAATTTTATAAACAATTTTAAATAATTGATTTCTTTCAACTAATTTAAATAATTGAATTCTGTTTGGAAATTTTATGAAAAATAAATTTAAAAATCACTAAATTGCGAAAAGTTTTTAAAAATAAATAAATTTTACAAAGAATTCTATTACAATTTTCGAGAATAATTGAACATCTATAAGTGGCATTTTATTAAATTTTTTTAAAAATAATTAAATTCCTAAAAAGCATTTTATTATTTATGAAAAAAATTGAATTCTTGCGAACGATTTTATTAGAATTTTTAAAAATAATTGAATTTACAAGAGAAAATTCATTACCTATACTTTTAAAAATAATTGAATTCTTGTTATGAATGTTGTTATTTAGGAAAGAATTGAATTTTGCAAAGAATTTTATGAAAATGCACCTCAAAATAATTTAATTTTCGGGAATAATTTTGTTATTTATCGACATTATTGAATTCTTCATAACAATTTTTTAAACAATTTTAATTAATTACTTTTTTCGAAATATAATAAATATTATCAAAAATTTATTTTAAATAATTGAATTCTTGTAGAAAACTTTATTTGTGGAAATAATTGAATTTTTCGATTAATTAATATTTAAACAAGGATTAAAAATAATTAAAATTCTTCGATGAGTTTTATTCTTTATGAAAATAATTAAATTCTTGGGAACGATTTTGCTAGAATATTTTAAAATAATTGAATTTTCAAGAAAAAAATTCATTACTTTTAAAAATAATTGAATTCTTGTGATGAACATTGTTATTTATAAAAGCAATTGAATTTTGCAAAGAATTTTATTAAATTGTCTCAAAATAATTGAATTTTCGGGAATAATTTTGTTATTTATCGACATAATTGAATTCTTTCGAAGAATTATATATGTAAATAATTGAATTATTTCAGAACAATGTAATTAGAATTGTATTTAAAATAATTGATTTCTTTCGAACAATTTTATTAAAATATTTGAAAATAATTGAATTTCTGTGAAAAATTTTGTTTTTTTTTTAAAATAATTGAATTCTTTATAAAAGAATTTTTTAAACATTATTTTAATTAATTACTTTTTTCGAAAGTTAATAAATATTATGAAAAATTTATTTTCAATAATTGAATTCTTGTGGAAAACTTTATTTGCAAAAAAAATTGAATTTTACGTTTAATTAATATTTAAAATAATATTAAAAATAATTGAAATTCTCCGACGAGTTTTATTATTTATGAAAATAATTGAATTCTTGTTTAGAATTTTATCAAAAAATTTTTAAGTAATTGAATTTCCATGAAAAATGTTATTATTAATGAAAGTAATTGAATTATTGTGAATAATTGTATCAAAATTTTGTTAAATAATTGATTTTTTCGAAATTTTTTTGAAAATGCAATTCTAAATTAATTGAATTCCTGTGGAAATTTTATTATTTATGAAAATAATTAAATTTTGGATGAATTTTATTAATTTTGCTTCCTCATAAAGGAAGCTTTGTATTAGCAAAATTTTGGATTGTCATTTTTTGACATATTTATAAATTTTTTTTTATTATGCCTAATACTTTAGTACTTTATATATGCACAGGAACTCCCCGTATAAATGTTCTAAATAAATAAAAAAAAAATTCGACGTATTTTGACCTCCGAAGTCCAAAAAACGGATTTTAAAAATTTGTCCCGATGTGTGTGTGTGTGTGTGTGTACTAACATTACATTTGCCTCAATATCTCAGAACGAGAAAGAGCTAAAGGCCTCAATTTTTTTTTAAATTGTAGGTCTCCCCGGGGGACATATAATGAGAGTATTTTCAGCCCGATTCATGAAGTTTAACTATTTTTTTTTGCATTTTTCATTTAGTAAAAAAACGTTTTTTGGACATAACTTAAAAAAATGTTAGGACACTTATAAATCTTTTTCTTTAGTTTTGTAGAGTTTTTTCACACGCATCTTTTGAGCCTTCATTGAACATTTTTCGTCCATATTAACCGGAGATATTAAACTTTTAAAAATCAAAAATGTTGGAAAATAAGACTTTTTTAAAAATTTTTTTAAATTATGTAAAAGTAACTTCAAAAAATTATTACCAACTTGAAGAGCATTAAAAAACGCTTCGATTGACCTATTTTTGAACCTGATTCGGGCAGAAATTATGAAATTATTGGTATTTGAAAAATCAATAATTGTGGAAAATATCATTTTTTCAACATTCTTGTTTATTAATTTATGTGTAATTATTAAACTATTATTACCATCTTATAGAATATATAAAAACACATTTTTTGGACCAAAATTTAATGATTTTTAACCCTTTTATAAAAAGTAATTCTTATATTTCAATTATTATTATTTCTATGAGGAAGCAAAGTGTTCATGAAATGAACATCAAAATTATAAAAATGTACAACTTGGCAGCGGTTTTTTTTAAATAATTGAATGCTTTTGCATTTGAAAATACTAAATATTGAAAATAATTGAATTTCGAACATTTTTTCAAAATAATTGAATCGTTTTAAAGAATTTAATTATAATTTTTGAGAATAGTTTTTTGATTTCTAGTATTAGCAAATTTAAAGTTGTGGAAATTCTTGAAAAAAAAACAGAAATAGTATCTTTTAGTGGCTGAAATCTAAAAAAAGTACCTACCCAAATAGTAGCATAACGTAAAAAAAGTAGTAAATAGTAGGTTTTAGTAGAAGAGTGCGACGCCTGAAATCAATGTAAAAGTCAAAATCGAATCGAAAGTCAAAGTCAAATTACAAAATCGCATTTCTGAATATCCGAATGCTATTAGGGTCACTGCTCATCTTGTCATAATGCACAAATGTTGCACTCTATAATAAAAAAAATATTTTTCTACCAGACAGATATGATAAAGATATATATAAATTCCTCCTTCGTCGTAGATAATACAGTAAAGATAAATATAGTAATTTTTGTCGACAATTTATACCCTTGACACTGAACTTGTTTCGTGAAATGAAAAACAAAATGAAAAATGTGAGGAATGTCCTTGGACGCAGAGAATATTATATATGTGCCAGCAATCATTCCAAACAAGATTTTCGACAGGCCACACTGGACTTATCAGTCTGTCTGATCAAGATGTACATTAGCATAGATTCGAAGAAAGTTGTTGCGTTGGAAATACGGCGACAAATGATAAACACAATGGATAAGCCATTCTTTCCCTGGCGCCCGGAAATGATTTGAAAAAGAAAAAAGGGTTTCTTACATGTTCCAGAGTTTTGATGCTGCGCAACATATATATATTAATATAAACTTGAGAGAAAATAAACCAAAAAAAAAACATCAACAACATTTTGTAATTGAAAATAATTCCGAGAAGTATCTATCCTATATAGAATTTGGAGCGCAATAATCTAGTTTTTATATCGAAAATAAAATAAAGGGTAATTAATTATCAAAAATAAATATAATATTTAATAAGATTAGTTAACAAGAAACACCCAGGAGTCAGACAAGAAATAGAGAATTCCAATGTGACTCGTTTCGAATTTGGTGACCACTTTTGGTCAAAAGTAAGCTGTAAGTTAAAAAAGAAACACCCAGGAGTCACCCATGAGTCATTTGGGAGCCATTAATTTGTGTATGACTCATGGGTGACTCCTGGGTGGCTCTTTATAACTCATAAGTTATCAAGAGCCACCCAGGAGTCAGACACGAATTAATGGCTTCTAAATGACTCATTTCGACTTTTGGTGCCCACTTTTCGACAAAATGAGCTATGAGTTAGTAAGAGACACCCAAGAGTCACTCAGGGGTCATACAAGAATTAGTGCGTGCCATACGACTCATTTTTACTTTTAGTGCCCACTTTTGGCCAAAGGGAGCTATGAGTTATCAAAAGACACTCAGGAGGTCAGAGAACAATAGTGAGTCCCATGTGAATCATTTCCACTTTTGGTGACCAATGTTGGCTAAGGTGAGCCACGAGTCAGCAAGAGACACCCAAGATTCACCCAGGAGACAGACAAGAATTAATGACACCCATAATAGACTCATTTCGACTTTTGGTGCGCCCACTTTTCGACAAAATGAGCTTTGAGTTATCAAGAGACACCCAGGAGTCACCCAAGGGTCAAACAGTAATTAGTGAGTCCAATGTGACTCATTTCTACTTTTGGTGCCCACTTTTGGCCAAAGGGAGCTTTGTGTTATCAAAAGACACTCAGGAGTCAGAGTGAATCCCATGTGACTCATTTATACTTTTGGTGACCATTTTTTGCCAAAATAAGCTATGAGTTAACAAGAGACACCCCCATGAGTCACTCAGGAAGCAATAATTTATCAGACCCATGTGACTTGTTTCGAATATTGATGACCACTTTCTGTCAAAGTTGCCAAATTGAGTCATGTTTTCTATTGTTACTTTCAGAAGTATTATGATCGACATAATTTAACAAGAGTCACCTTGAGTAACACAAAAATTATTAGACTCCGAATTGATTTAGTTTGAATTTTGGCTAACACTTTTTGCTAAATATTTAAGTAATGATTGTCATGAGTTATCAAGAGTCACCTAGAAGCTAGAAGTCATCACCAGCCATCACACTGAATTAATGACTCCAAATTGACTCATGTTTTCTTTTGTTACTTTCAGCAGAAAAGCTATGAGTTACCAAGAATAGAAAGAAAACTTCTTCTTGAGAAAATACAAAAAATAAATAACTTTTATATACTTTTCCTAGAAAAACATTCGAGGCACACTTGAAAATGATTCAAAAAATGAAAAATCCCCAACAATCATTAGACATGAGTTATATTCATAACGAAGCAAGAGGGAAATTAATAAAAAAAAACGAAACGATTCCTCGGAAGAAGACGATTAGATTATCCCTAAAGTATAAAAAATGAGACACCCTCTCCGTAGAGGAATTATGATTAGCTTGAAGAAACGTTTGAAGAATGCCTGTGTCCGCTTAGGATTACGTTTAGGCTTATATGGTGTCATGATATTGGGATTTGAAGAGATGGAGATTTTTTTTTTTTATTCGCCTATCTATACGTATATTCGTGAGGAGAGATGAGCGAATACAAGATGGACGTTGAGAATGCTCGCCATGTCGTTGTGACGTGAGTGACATCCCCTTAACGACATGCCCTTCCAATCCGTCCAAGGGAGCTTTGCTCTGAACTGAATTGAACGGATTCCACCCCTACTGTAGAGGCCACACTACACAACCCGGTAGAGAGAGAGAGAGAAAGAGAGAGGGAGAGAGAGACCTACTCGTATTATCCACAGTGACAGGACGGTGGAGTTATTAATGGCAGTGACAGTGACAAATGACGGACTGTCGGCGCAAGCAAGACTGATATCATGGCGGGCCTTCGTTCCTCGCCCGACATCCCAGCAATCCTGCCCCAAGCATTTCTGCTCCCCAGTGAAATTCACCGTCTTTCCCATTCCCCCCCCCCTCCCTTCGTCTCGCTTTCCATAGCATCAAGGAAACTTTCCGATAAATTTTGGTGGTTTGTTTCTCATTACGGAGTTGAAACAATTAGAAACATTACCCTTTCTGATTTTAATTATCATCATTATGATGAATCGCTTGATGAAGATTTTACAAGAGCGTCGACGTCCATTACTCCGAGAGAGTAACAATTAAAAGAGACATCAACTACATTGTCTTAATGCTATATATACAAGGTTCTATATTACAAGGAAGAATTTTCTATTTCTAGGAATTTTCCCAAAAAATTTGTGAGACTTTATTGGAAGTTTCCTGTAAGCTTGCAGAAACAATACGCCTAGTAGAAATCATGGTTAGAACTTAGTGAATTTTACATCAAAATAAGTGAATAATTTTTGAAATATCGATTTCTATTTCAACTTAAATGTTTCACTTGCGACAGCAAGTTATTATTTTACTTTTAAAAAATCATTTATATATGAAATTTAAGTATTTAAAAAAGTTAGCATCGACGCTGCTCAGCATCGAAAACTATTTTTTTTATTTTTAGCGACAAAATTTTAACTAATTTCACTTCTTTTATTCACCTAAGAAGGAAAAAACTTTTTAAGAGTATACTTTTTTAATCATAAACTTTGGAAAAAATTAAGGTTTGTGAAAAAAATATTTTTCAATGATCAGCGTCGACGTTAACTTCAGGGACCTTAGAATTTTGAATATTATACCTGAAAAGGCAATAAATATTTCTATACCAATTATTACATTATAAATGAAACATTTCTTTATCAATCAGTAATCATAGTATACTTAGTTTAGAAAATTAAATTTTAAAGTTAAATATTTGTTTGTTTAAAACCAATAAATAGTTCTGAGTGCTGATATATATTGCCTGTTGTAACTTATTTATAAAAATGTAGGTATCACTTTAAAATTTAATTTTCAAAACTATAAGTCAATATGCTAATAACTGGATGCCAGCTTAACCTTGGCACCCAAGGCTTCTGTAAAATTTTATAAAAATTATTCGATTTTAAAATAATACGGCTTATTTTCTTTAAAAATTGACTCTCCACAACCTCATCATTCAGATTTTTAAACGGCCAGTTAAAAAATATTTGTTTAAAGGAAAATTTGGACTTTTTTTAAACAAATAATCATAGTTTCAAAAAAGCGTGTTTATCTAAAAATCTTCACGTTGACGTTGTAGAGAATCATTTTTTATTAAAAAATAAGCCATATTACATTAAAATCGAATTATTTTTAAATAAAATTGATATAAATTTTAATAAAATTCTACAGAAGCTATACGATAAAAAATGTGGATCATGTTTTGTAAATTGAATAAACAAATAAATTTTTTTATTTAGAATTTTTGTCTTGAAAATGAATATTTTCGTTTTTTTATATAAAATACTATTAACACTGATATTTTAATTATTTAAGTATTAATTAATTCTTTTCTTAAAGGTCTGCGTTCTATTGAATAAACCTTAACTTTAAAATTTATTTTTAAAAATCAAGTGGGTGCTATAAAAACCGGGAATCAGTTTTAGCTTGGCACCCGCAGAAGCTGAAACTGGCACCCAGTCATTATCACCCAGTGATAATAAATTTTTTCAAAACTTTATGTTGCTTTTAATCAAAAAAATATTTAACTTTAAAATTTAATTTTTAAAATCAATTGGGTGTTAATAGCTGCGGGTGTTAGTTTTAGCTTTATTCCTGAATTTTTCAATAGCAGGTGCGTTTTCTTAATATTCCGTAAAAATTAAAATTCATCCCTTCACAATTTTCCTAAGAATATCAAATTAAGACAAAAAAACGAATAAAAAATTTTGCGAAGCAACGTTTTTGATTCGTTTTTTTGTCTCAATTTGATATCCTTAGGAAAATTTTGTTATTTCATACTAATGTTATTAACAAACTATGACTGTTGACGTCAGACATGTAACGACAAAAAAGAAAATCTATAGAAAAAGAGCTTTGCAATTTTTTCTTTTTAGAATTCAAAATTGGGATATGATGACCGTGAGAGCAGGTGAAACTATTTTTTTTTTTTTTTGGTTTTGCGTTTAGTTTTGCACCAAAAAAAAACAATTCATAGTTTTCGCGCAGTTCTCCCGCATGGCAGCCGAATTGCAAAAGGTAGAAAGAATTATTGTGAAAGCACAACATGCCGACGTATATGCGTTTCGCGAAGAGTGGAGAGGATTGCAGCTTGTTGGTATTATATAAGCGTACTCGACGGGCGGCCATTTCAAAAATGAAAAAAAAAAAAATAAAAAAAAGTTACGTCCAGAGTCCTCCGTGATGGCGACGGCCAACACGGCTTTTTAATTAGAGCCACCATCGTCCAACACCTGACATCCCACACTGCCATCTCCCCCCCCCCTTCATCAAAGTATCATTCTCATTTTACCGCCGAGTTTTCAAAAAGAAAAATTTTTTTTTTTTAAAAATGCGTATAATTTTATATAATACTTTCAGTTTTACATAAATTATATACCATACTTGATACTTTTTATTTAAATTATTACAGAATTACCTGAAATTGTTAAAAAATTCCCTAAGTTTAAAAAAATAAAAAAAAAGAAGAGTAAAAGACTTTTTCTCCCTTAGAAAAAAAATAGTTCTCAGCAAACAGTTTTCATCATTCAGTGGTTTCGTGGTTTGCATGCGGATTTTCAGACAAAATCGAAAACTATTTTTTTTTTCAAGGTTGTTTATTGATCAACCTCCTTGGGAGGATGCATTGTCATGTAAACTGGAATTTCTCAACAATTCTCCTATTGGGATATCGAAAGGGACCATTTTGGCAGTTTCTGGGTGGTTAAGCGATTCGGGAAATCTGGAAGGTCATGTTTTGAGAGAGAGAGAGGAAGGAAGGGTAATTTTCGGCTCCTCTATGTGTATATATATACACATAGAGTTTGTGAGACCGATATGCATAACCAACTCAAGAGAGAATGGTCAGAAGATAAAGGTAATCCTTGCGGTATGAAAGGGACTCCCAATGGTTGGTGACCTCGGACGCGATTTATGGACTCGAGTCTTTTGTCTACTCCACGGAAGTCAAGGTCGTCTTTATACTAAGAAATCGGTTCCTCGCTGCGTGAAACATCCCACACTACCGTAAACATCAAGACAGTATGATGAATGAGATCATCCCTTTAGTTTGAGAATTTTTCTTTACCGAATTTGTAGTATTCTCATTGTCTTGGAAATTTCACTCTTGTGTCTCAATTTCTTTTAATTTAGCTCAAATTTTCATTTCATTCTCAATTTTTTCAATATTCAGTGGACGATTTTTAGAATATTGACCAAAGTTCAATGTTTAATACACAGGACGTTTTTATTAACGAACAATTTTATTATATGGAAGAAAAATTTCACCTGGGGGTCAATTTTTTAACTTCCCTTCAGTTCACTTTCATTTTCACTTCCACTTTCATTACACTTCACTTTCACTTTACTGTCACCTTATTTTTATTGAATTTATCTTTATGTACATTCCACATTTTTCTAAAATTTTGAAGATAAGTTAAATTCAATAAAGATGAAGTGAAAGTGGAGTGAGAGTGAAGTGAAACTGAAGTGAAAGTAAAGTGATATGAAAGTGAAGTGAAATTTAATTGAAAGTGAAGTGAAAATAAAGTGATAGTGATATGAAAGTGAAGTAAAAGTAAAGTGATATTGAAGTGAAGTGAGAATGGGGTGAAAATGAAGTGAAAGGAAAGTGATAGTGATATGAAAGTGAAGTGAAAGTAAAGTGAAAGTGATATTGAAGTGAAGTGAGAATGGGGTCAAATTAAAGTGAAAATAAAGTGAAAGTCAAGTTAGAGTGAGGTAAAAATGAAGTGTAAGTAAAGTGATAGTGATATAAAAGTGAAGTGAGAGTAAAGTGATAGTGATATTGAAGTGAAGTGAGAATGGGGTGAAATTGAAGTGAAAGTAAAGTAAGAGTGAACTGATAGTGAAGTGAAAGTAAAGTGAGAGTGAACTGATAGTGCAGTGAAAGTAAAGTTAGAGTGAAATGTAGGTAAAGTGAAAGTAAAGTGATAGTGAAATAGAAATGAAATGAAACTCAAGTGAGAGTGAAATGAAAGTGAAGTGAAAGTGACAGTGAAATGAAAATGAAGTGGGAATGGGGTGAAAGTGAAGTGAAACTGAGAGTTTAATCCCAAAAAATTGTCTGATTTCAAAATAAAGATACTTTAAACAGTACCAAAAATTAAAGAAAAAATTAAGAGAAACTAAAAAAGACCGTTGAGTTACTGCGGACGTGTGAAGTGAAAGGAAAAAAGGATGAGAGGGTGCCGGTTGATTTTTTTGATAAGCTATTGATATAGGATATATATATGTGTGATTGTGTGTGTGAAAGAGAGTTGTTGTGGAAGAAGTAAAAATTATTGAGTGCAGTTTATCAAGAGCATTTTGTAGGAAATTTTCTTTTTGGTGAAAAAATTTTCGTTCATTGCTTGATGTTAGGAAAAGGGAGTTCATTGGGGCGTGGAAGCGTGGTACCACCCGCCGATCTAGAGTTTCGTTCAGCCGCGACGCGGAAGCGAAAGGGAAATAAATTACACAGCAGCAAGTCCAGCGGACCACTCTATATAGAGTATGAACCAAAGTGAATTCCCTTTCATTTTATGTTCTCCCCCTTTTTTTCAATTCTTTCATGTGTATAGTTCTGAACTCGATCAAGTATATCCACCCTCCTTTACTTTAACCTCGTCACTCCTTGAGTTTATTAATGCTTTGCGATTTTTCAAGGCGAACCATAAGTTTGATAAGAGGTATGGGCAGAAGGATCATATTGGGAAATTTGGATCTAGAAATTTTGAGAGATATTGCTAAATAGCTGTGAGTTAGGAAGAGACACCCAGGAGACACCCAGGAGTCAGAGATAAGAATTAATGACTCCCAAGAGACTCATTTCGACTTTTGGTGTCCATTTTTGGCTAAAGTGAGGTACGAGTTAACAAGAGCCACCTAGTAGTCACCCAGGGGTCAGACAATAATTAGCGAGTTCCATGTGAATCATTTCTATTTTTAGTGCTCACTTTTGGCCAAAGGGATTCTAGATGACTCCTGGGTGTCTCTTGCTAACTCATAGCTTACTATAGCCAAAATTGGTCACCAAAAGTAGAAATTAGTCACATGGGACAAACTAATTGTTCTCTGACTCCTGAGTGTCTTTTGATAACTCATTTCTCCTTTTTGTGACCACTTTTGTCCAAAGTGAGCTATGAATTATCAAAAGACACCCAGGAGTCATCTAGGAGTCAGACAAGAATAAATGACACCCAAGAGATTTATTTATACTTTTGATAATAACTTTTAGCCAAAGTGAGCTATGAGTTATCAAGAGACACCCAGGAGTCGCCCAGGAGTAAAAAAATAAAAAGTGAGTCCCATGTGACTCATTTCTACTTTTGGTGACCAATTTTGGCAATAGAGAACTATAAGTTAGAAAAAGACACCCAGAAGTCATCCATGATTCATACAAGAATTAATGACCCCCAAGAGACTTATTTCTACTTTTGATGACAACTTTTGGCCAAAGTGAGCTATGAGTTAACAAGAGCCACCCAAGAGTCACCCAGGAGACAGACAAGAATTAATGACACTCAATAGACTCATTTCAACTTTTGGTACCCACTTTTCGACAAAGTGAGCTATGAGTTAACAAGAGCCACCCAAGAGTCACCCAGGAGACAGACAAGAATTAATGACACCCAATAGACTCATTTCAACTTTTGGTACTCACTTTTAGACAAAGTGAGCTATAAGTTATCAAGAGACACCCAGGGGTCAAACAATAATTAGGGAGTCCTTTGTGACTCATTTCTACGTTTGGTGCCCACTTTTGTTTAAAGGAAGCTATGACTTATCAAAAGACACTCAGGAGTCAGAGAACAATTTGTGAGTCCCATGTGACTCATTTCTACTTTTCGTGACCAATTTTGGCTATAGAAAGCTATGAGTTAGGAAGAGACACCCAGAAGTCATCTAGGATTCAGACAAGAATTAATGTCACCCAAGAGATTTATTTCTACTTTTGGTAATAACTTTTGCCCAAAGTGTGGTATGAATTGTCAAGAGACACCCAGGAGTCACCCAGGGGTCAAACAATAATTAGTGAGTCTCATGTGACTCATTTCTACTTTTGGTGCCCACTTTTAGCCAAAGTGAGCTACGAGTTAACAAGAGGCACCCAGTAGTCAGAGAACAATTGAAGCTCCGGATCTTAAAAGGGCACTTTCAGCATTGATTTTAAATGGTAAAAGTGCCCTTTTAAGATCCGGAGCTTCAATTTGTGAGTCCCATGTGACTCATTTCTACTTTTGGTGACCAATTTTGGGTATAGAGAGCTATGAGTTAGCAAGACACACCCAGGAGTCAGCCAGGGGTCGAGCAAGAATTAATGACACCCAAGAAACTTATTTCTACTTTTGGTGACCACTTTTGGCCAAAGTGTGCTATGAGTTAGTAAGAGACACCGAAGAGTCACCCAGGGGTCAGACAAGAATTATATTGAGTCCCTTGTGATTAATTCCGAATTTTGGTGACTATGCTTTTGTCCAAAATTATGACTTATGATTACCAGGAGTTAGCAACAGTCACTTAGGAGTAATTTAAATTCATAGAGGAACTAATTCCACCCAATTGACTCATTTAAACTTTTCTTTTCAATTTTTGACCAAATTTATGAGTTATAATTGCTACGAGTTAGCTAAAGTCACCTAGGAGTCACATTCAAGACTCACCCATGAATTAATACCCCCCAATTGACTATTTTGTTTTTTGATGACTACTTTTATTTAATGTTATGAGTTATGATCACGAAGAGTTAGCAACAGTCACCCAAGTGTCAAAAGGTGTCATCAAGAGACACTCAAAGGTTAATTGACACTTTTCGACTTTTGATGACCACTTAATAAAAATTAATTAATTAATTAATTACTTAAAATTAATCTGATCAGATTAGCAGCAGTCATAAATCTTTTACAGCGAGAGTTTTTAAATAGGAAGAATTGAATTTATCAGTCTTGATAAATATTTCTGTACAATTACGGAAATAGTTCTTCTATAAGGGTTAGAGGATTCTTAAAGGTTGGTTGGGGTTAAGGATGTATGACCATAAGCTCAAATCGATTATTCCCATCAACCAAATGTGATATGTCGTTTAGAGGACAATTCATTTAAAATGTTTTACCATCTATTTCTTTTTAAACATTCACGTTTAGAAGTCCACTCCTTGCCTATATCATTAAGATCTCATTATGGAAATTGGAATTTTGCATATTTAATCGAGAGTGTTCTTTTCTCCATCCATAAGTATATACGTTATACGCGAAGAACTGTACGCAGAGATAAAGCATAATAACGCGATTCCTAACAACCTAATGATGATAACCAGCTTGCTCCCGGTATATATGATATAGTACATGTACATACATATAATAATAAAATATGGATAATGTTGGGAGGTGCCATCTTGTCAGTATCAAAATGGACGCAAGTAAACGAGTTGAGCATGTAAACTACATGTACATATACATACATACATTTCTTTTGAAATATGACCGCCGGTCTTATTATGTTAAATTCGACATTACAGTTATTTTTATGATTTTAATTTCCTATTTCGAAAATTCTATTTTTATCTTTTTATCTTTGGTTCGCCATACTTTGCCCATAGTTCAAAAACAGAAAAATAGTTTTTCCCGCCATATTGGATCGGCCATTTTGAATTTTCGAAATCAATTTTGTAACAATCAATCTAAAAATTGCAGACGAAGTTAAAATTTAGCCTCATCCCTCCTGATCCTTTTAATCCCTCTACCAACGATTCCTGTCATATTTTTGAAGTCTGTATTTGTCAGGCTGTAATAATATACTTTGGTCGTCCTGTACATGACAAAGTTGCGCACATAGGGGACATACATAAGTCGAGGGTAGTTGTACCAACTCTATACCTATATATATATAGACATGACGCAGGACAGAATTGCATGAGAGTGGAATACGTAATATGGAATACTTGCGAATTCTGATAGCAAAAGAGCGAGAACGTCAAAAGCATTATAAGCAAATAAAGCAAGAGGGAAAATGAGAAGGACGCAGTAAAAGAGAAAAGAGAGAATGAGAGAATGAGAGAGAGAGAGAGAGAGAGAGAGGAGTAAAAGGGGAGGTTTTTGAAAGAGAGGGAGAGAATGAAAGAGACAGCGGGTGGAGGACCGGGGAAAGGGCTAAAACGGGTAACGAGCCATGGCAATTAATATCGCTGGGTTTCCACAATGAGCTTGCAAATGAAAGGCCTTTGTGACGTATGATTGCGTTACCGAGTGAATAGTTGAGTAATGGCGGTTGGTAGGGCCGCCAGCGAATCGCGGACGGTCCAAGGCACCACTGGACGATAGTATAACGCAAACGAAATTAGTTTTCCTGTCATTCCAAAAACTTTTTCTAAATTACCCGATTCTTATGTAGACAATTTACTCTTCCCCTCCCCATGGATTTTTTTTTAATCCAAATGGTATGGAAATACCATTTCTTTTACAGAATATTATATAGTTATATCCAAATAATTTTAACATTTTTAGAGATTTACTAAACACTTTTTAGATTCTAAATCGAAAATTTTACCTCTACAGACTTCACATCGAACAATTAACTTGCACCCAGTTATCAGCATCTACTTAATTTTAGAAATTAAATATTTTTTTGTTTAAAAATTTCTTTTTAAATAACTTAAATTTTGAAGAACTATCACTTAATTATTACGTATAAATAATTTAATGAAGTATTTTTTTGAAATATTTTAATTTCAATTCTGTTGAAAATGGAAATTAGTTTCAATTTTAAAAATTTTAACGCAATTCTGTGAAAGAATTCAACTATCTTAATAAATGTCAAAAATGTTTCCAGATATTAAATTATTTTCAAAAATTAAAAAAATATTCTCTTCAACATGTCAGTTATCTTTATAAATTGTAAAATTCTTTTCCGAAATTCAATTATTTTCAGAAATTTTTAAAAAAATACCTTGCAAAATTCAATTATTTTCATAAATAACAATATTCATCACGAAAATTCAATTCTTTTCAAAAAATAAAAAAAAATTGTCAACATTTCAATTATGTTTATAAATGCAAAAATTCTTCGCTGAAATTCAATTATTCTCAGGAATTTTTATAAAATTCATTGCAAAATTCAATTAGTTTCAAACATAATGGTATTCGTCACAAGAATTCAATTATTTTTAAAAGTAATAAAATTCAATTACTTTCAAAAATTTTTCTTAATTCAATTATTTTCGTAAATAACAATATTCATCACAAGAATTCAATTATTTTTAAAATTAATAAAATTCTTCGCGAAAATTCAATTATTTTCATAAAATTGTCAACATTTCAATTATCTTCATAAATATAGAAAAATTCTTCGTCGAAATTCAATTATATTCAGAAATTTTTAAAAAATTCATTGCAAAATTCAATTATTTTCATTCATCACAAGAATTCAATTATTTCTAAAAGTAATAAAATTCAATTATTTTCAAAAAATTTTCTTCTTTCATAGAATTTCAATACTTTATTTTAATAAAATTTCTCAAAACAATTCAATTATTAAACAAAATTTTTTTATAAAATTCTACACGAACATTAAATTATTTTCCAAAAAAATAAAAATGTTTATAAATGAATAAGAAGTTTCTTCGCTAAAATTCAATTATTTTCAGAAATTTTTAAAAAATACCTTGCAAAATTCAATTATTTTCATAAATAACAATATTTATCACAAGAATTCAATTATTTTTAAAAGTAATTTATCACTATTCAACTGTTTGCAAAAAATTGAATAAAATTCATTGTAAAATTTTAATTATTTTCAAAAAATTTTCTTAATTGAATAATTGGTTTATCTATTATTTTAATAAAAATTTCCAAAAGAATGCAATTATTTAAAAATTTGTTGATAAAATTCTTTATGAAAATCCAATTATTTTCTAAATTAATGAAAATTTTACAGCTATTCAATTATTAAAAATAGAATTTGCATGAATTTTTTTGAAAAAATCAATTGTTAGAAAATTTTCTATAAAATTCTTCGTAATAATTCAATTATTTTCATAAATAAAAAAATAATAAAACTCATTGCAGAATTTCAATTATTTTTAATACAATTTTAATTAAATTCCTCGAAAAATGTAATTATTCTTAAAAATTTTATTAAAATTCGTCGAAAGAATTCTATTATTTAAAAATTTGTTGATAAATTATGTATAAAAATTCAATTTAAAAAAACATTCAATTATTCAATAAATTATTTATTTTTGTATTTTAATAATTGAAATCTTGTAGATTTTTCTAATAAAAATTGAATTAAAAATGAATTTAAGTTAAAGTTTTAGATAATAACTAAATTTTATAAAATTTACTAATAATTGCAATTTTGAGAAATAATTGAATTTTGAAAAGGTTTTAAATTAAATGATGAAAATAATTTTGAAGGATGAGTGACAGTAATGATTAAATTTTTTTTTTAAAATATTGTTATCGGTGTTTTTGAATAATTTTACAATTAAGGAAAATCGTAAATAAATGTAATAGAACACTTTTTTGAGTACATAATTATTTTAGAGTGAATCAGAATATTCTTTATAGGGTCAGAGAAAAAGTTAAAAATTTTTCTGGAAATCAGGGAAACCACAAAATTAAATTTTTGTTGTAACTCTAAAAATATTTCAATTTAAAATTTTATTTTTAAAATTAAGTCGGTGATAATAACTTGTTGGCAGATTTAGTTTGGCACCCAGAAGCAGAAACTGTCACGCAGTTAATTTTTCAAAATTTCATGTTGTTTTCAAACAAAAAATATTAAAATTTAATTTCTAAAATTAGGTGCTAATAACTATGGGCGTCCGTTTCAGCTTGGCACCCAGAAGTTGAAACTGTCACCCAGTTAATATGCACCCAATGATAATAAATTTTGTCAAAACTTTATTTTGTTTTTAAATAATAAAAATATTTAAATTTAAAATTTAATTTCCAAAATTAAGTGCTGGGTGCTGATAATTAGGTGCCACTTTCAGCTACATATTTAATCTGCGCGGTGGAAATGTATAAATATCTAAAGCAAAAAAAATCTTTTCCAGAGAAAAAGATACCGAAAAGAAATTTTCTTCTTAATGACTGCGTTGGAAAAATATACGAAAAAACCGCTATTAATATAAGAAAAAAAAACACATTTCAAAGAATGGCTTTTATTGTCAATCAAGGACTTCCAGAAATTTTTTTTTCCCTATCTCCATATAGTGTGTATGTCTATTCATAGTCATATTCTAAGAGTTTAGTGTGATGTCTAAACGAAATGACAAGTTTGAAAAATGTGACGGACCAGGGAGAAGAAAAAGGATAGGATCATGGTTGCGTGTTTGCCTCCTTTTGAATCGCATAGGATCCTTGTCAGTTTCGTGGGATTCAAAATGGGTTCCATCAGCGAGCGGAAAATGGAAGACGTTGAGGCGCAGCTGGGCCGGCTGGTTTTTGGGCGTCACGCACTCGTCGAATCGAGAGAGGCAAAAAAAGAAACCGATCGCTGACATTTGATGGATTAGTAATGAGATCGTTGGAAGAAGAGCAGAGAGAGGGGGGAGGGAGGGGGATTCGTTTTTCCACGCTCCCTGTATTCGTCTATCTCCCGTCGTGTCTCTAGCTCAAGAACAAAGACATCAACTTGATGGATGCTCGCATAGACTCAACGTTCATCGCCAGACGAAACACTCTCTCTCTCACTCACTCTCTTGTTTTTCTCCACCAACCCTTTTAAAAATACTTTCGTAAATTTCTTCCCTTATATACAAACACTGGGAATCCATTTTTAATTTCACTTCCGCTCTATAGGAAAATAATCTTTTCTGTAAATAAAAATGATAGCTGAAACTGGCACCCAGGCACTCATTTCACATTCAGGGTTGCCACAGGTGAAAGAAGTCAGGGAAAAGTCAGGAAAATTAAAATTGGTCAGGGAATAGTCAGGGAACTTAAAATTGGTCAGGAAAATCAGGGAAAAGTCAGGGATTTTTATTAAAAGTACTGGAAAAAATTTAATTTTTAGAATTTATAAGAAAATTCTGAATTTTAGAGTCTTCTTTGTTTGCCTCATAAACTATGAAATTGTCAAGAATTCTAATAAAAAGCCTTCAATTTTTTCTATTTCTGACAATAATTTCTTTTTAAATAACTTAATTCTTCAAGAACTATCATAAAATTATTTTTTAGAAATTATTTCAATTATTTTCAATATCTACTATTTTAATAAAATTTTTCAAAAGAATTCAATTATTTCAACAAAATCTTAATAAAAATTTCACAGGAATTCAATTACTTATCATTTTTTTTTATAAATTTCTTCAAACCAATTCAATTATTTTTAATTTTTGAATAAAATTTCTCGAATAATTTCAAATATATTCAGAAAATTGTAAAAAAAAATAGTTCTGAGAAATTCAATTATTTCGAAAAATTTAAATAAAATTTTTTTAAAAATTCTATTATTTTCACAAATAATAAATTTTTTAAGGGAATTAAATTATTAAAAAAAATTTGAATAATATTCTTTGCAAGGAATCAATTATTTTCATAAATAATAAAATTTTTCTCGAGAATTCAATTATTTAAAAAAAAATTTGATAAAATGATTCATAAATTTCAAAAATTATAATGAAATTGATCATAGAATACAATTATATTCGTAAAATATAACATTCTTCCTTGGAATACAATTATTGTCAAAATTGTTCGAAGCAATTCAATTATTTAAGAAATTTTAATCAAATTCTTCATTCAATTATTTTCACAAAAAATAGATTTTTATATGAATCAAATTATTTAAAAAAAATTTGAATAAAATTGTTCGAAAGAAATCAATTATTTTCATAAATAACAAAATTTGTCTCCAAAATTAAATTATTTAAAAGAATGTTGAAAAAATGCTTCATAAATTTCAAAAATTATAATAAAATTGATCATAGAATACAATTATTTTCATAAAATATAACATTCTTCCTTGGAATACAATTATTATTGTCAAAATTGTTCGCAAAAATCTTCGAAACAATTCAATTATTTTCCCAAAAAATAAAATTCTTCGAAGCAATTCAATTATTTAAGAAATTTTAATAAAATTCTTCCTAAGAATTCAATTCTTTTTAAAAATAAACATTTTCACAGGAATTCAATTATTTAAAAAAAAATTTTAATAAAATTCTTCGTCAGATTTAAATTATTTTCAATTTTTTAATGAAATTTCTCTATGGAATTTAATTTTTTTGAAAAAGTTATTAAAAATTCTTAGAAATTCAATTATTATTTAAAAAAATTTGAATAAAATTCTTCACAAGAAATTAATTTATTTCGTAAATAATAATATTTTTGTCCGGAATTCAATTATTTTCACAAATAAAATTCTTCACAGGAATTCAATTCTTTACAAAATTTCCTAATGAAATTCGTTGCATGAATTCAAGTATTTTCCTAAAAAATAAAATTCTCCGAAACAATTTAATTATTTAAGAAATTTTAATAAAATTCTTTTTAAAAATAAACATTTTCACAGAAATTCAATTATTTAAAAAGAAATTTAATAAAATTCTTCGTCAGGTTTAAATTATTTTCAATTTTTTAAAGAAATTTCACGATCGAATTTAATTTTTTTCAAAAAGCTTTTAAAACTTCTGAGAAATTCAATTATTATTTACAAAAAATTTGAATAAAATTCTTCACAAGAAATTAATTAATTTCATAAATAATAATATTTTTCTCCGGAATGCAATTATTTTCACAAATAAAATTCTTCACAGCAATTTAATTCTTTAAAAAATTGTTTAATGAAATTCGTTGCAAGAATTCAATTATTTTTATAAATAACAAAAGCTTATCGCAGAATTTCAATTATTTTTTATACAATTTTAAATAAAATGATGGAAAATTGCATTTATTCTTAAAATTTTTTTAAATTCTTCATAAAAATTCAATTTTAAGAAATATTTAATTATTTGGTAAGTTATTTATTTTTGAATTAAAATAATTGAATTCTCGAAAAATTTGCTAATAAAAATTGATTAAATAATGAATTTTACTTAAAATTTTTAATTATAATTTGAATATTAAAAGCATTTTATAGCGTGAATTTTTAGAAATAATTGAATTTTGAATAGGGTTCAAAATTAAAATCTTAATTCCTATAGATAAATAATAATGATTAAATATTTATTTAAAAAAGAAGTTATTGATGTTTTCGAATTTTTGTATCAATTGCAACATACAATTCTCAAAAATTGAATGGGTGCGATAATCCTTGGGTGCTGATAAATGGATGCCAGTGTCATTGTAAAAAATTTTTTTTATTACTAATTGTTTCGCCACAGTAATAAAGCGTCATTTTTGTTTAATTAGCAACATAAAATAATTCTCGAAAATTGAATGGGTGCTGATACCTGGGTGCCAGCTTCATTGTAAAAAATCGTTTTGTAACACTTTTAGCTTCATTTTTGTTTCAATACTATAGCATATATAATTGTAAAAATTAAATGTGCGTGCTAACTTCATTGTAAACAATCGTTTTTATTAGATATTGTTTCGTGCCTATTTTAGTACAATTATTGTTTCATTAACAATTAAAATTGTCATGTATTGAATAGGTTCTGATTCCTGGCTGCCAGGAACATTATAAAGAATAGTTTCCATTATAGTAATCATTTCGTTCAACTATTTAAACTTCAATTTTGTTTCATTAACAACATAAAATTGTCCAAAATTGAATGGGTGCTGTTACCTGGGTGCCAGGAATATTATAAACTATCGTTTCTATTAGTTTTCGTTCCAGTATTTAATTTTCATTTTTGTTTCATTAACAACATAGAATTTTTTAAAAATTTGTTGGGTGCTGATACCTGGGTGCCAGCTTCATTACAAACAATCGTTTAGTTTGTTTCAGCTTCATTTTTTTTGAATAGCAACTTAAAATTCTCAAAAATTGAATGGGTATGCTGATACCTGGGTTTAAGATTCGTTATAAACAATCCTTTCGTGACAGTTTTTTCAGCTTCATTTTTGTTTCAATAGCATAATAAAATTCTCAAAAATTCAATGGGTGCTGATACCTGGGTGCCAGTTTCAGCTTCATCAGAGGCAATAGTTTTGATACAATTCTTTATATAGAAATAATTATCAAAAATTTTAAATCGACAAAAATTTGTCGAACTTCCGAAATAATTTTCAAGTTCGCAAAGCGAGTATTACTGACGAACGCGGAAAATGGGGTTGAAAAGGTAAAATCGCAAGAGAGGTCTATACCACGAGGGATGTGTGGAGAAAATAGAGAGAGGGTACCGAGAGAAACAAGAAAAGAGGGTTTACGCAGAAAGAGAGAGAGAGATTGAGAGCGAGTGAGAGGGTGAAAGGGGAAAAAGGGGGTGAAAGAGGGCGGATGTGACGCGGAATGATAGAGCGCGGAACCTAGAGAAAAATGAGAGTGGCGGAAAGGCGAGGGTGGAGGGACGCTGATGGATCGGTGTTCCTCCCTCCATGACACCTATTCTGTCTCTCTTCCTCCAGTAGTCTATCTTCATCCCTCTTGCACTTCAAGTTCCGTTTATTTCCCTCTCCCTCTCTCTCTCTCTCTCCCTCTTCCCCGATTCCATTCTCTCCCCCACCCCATATTTCCTAGGGGGGTGGAAATGCCCCACAATATTACTCATAGTCGGTGGGCCTCCCTCTCGGCTCCCACCGCATTACGCTCACTGTGCTGGATTCGACCACCAACACCCACGTCACCTTCGTCTCCATATTATTTATTCATAGCTCCCGATTCGATAATGTCGTCGCAGTTTACTGTTCCCATGATCGTTTCATGAATTGTGGCTTTTGTATTTACCCATCAGACTTCATTCGATTATTCCACTAATTGTATATTCCATATATTGGAGAAATGGATATTCTTTATTTTAACCTCCCCTTATAAAAAAAAGGATATTCAGTTGAATCGTCTTGGAAAAAATGTATTTTCTTTATTTATAACCGCATAAAAAATGGACAAATATTAAAGAAAGTCGGAAAATATTTTCTTTATTTCTGATTTCCGATTTTCGTTCGTTCCCCGAGGAATTTTCTAATTTTAGATTCCTAAACGTATTTTCCTAACAACTAATATTTTTCCTAATAGTTACTTTTTCCTAAAACTTTTCCTAACAACTAATATTTTTCCTAATAGTTCCTTTTTCCTAAAACTTTTTCAGCAGCAAAAAATGTAATTTTGTTTTTAAATTCAGTGTGAGTATAGGTTTCAAAAGTTTCCAAATTTTTATTGTAAATTAATATTGTGAATAATTATATCTTTACCTTTTTTGAAATATAAATTAACAATCGTGTCTTGATTCTATATATAAAATTCAGGGTAAATATTGAAAATACGAAAAATTGACACTGAAATTATCGTTGTTATAGCATTTGATAGCGAAGATTAAATGAATTCGCTTTCAATATTTATTAATGTTGGATTCGAATTTCTGTATATTTTAGCACCTGCCTTTTTTGATCCGCGACAAATTATAAGCTTACATATATACGTTGTCAAATTTCAAATAGATTTCGTGAAATATGTTCAAAATTTGTGCAAACAAATATATTATGAGTGTTGAAACATTTCTCTCTAAATCTGAATCAGTGAAATTTGCCTGAGAATCAGTAAAATTTCATCTGAAAATTAGTTAAACATTACTGAAATATCAGTCAATCAGTCTTTTCTCGCACGAAATTAAAAAATTACTGTAAATTTCTGTTAGGCATATTATTGAAAATTTTAGTTATTTTTCAATTGGATAATAGCGGTGAAAAATGACTGTTAACTTTATTCAATATTTTTGTTATTTTTAAAGAATTTAAGCAAAGAAAACTGAAAAAATAGCGACTTTTTGACAATTCTATTTATAAATAATAAAATTATTCTCTGATATTCAATTATTTTACAAAATTTTAATCAAATTCTTGTTAAAATTTCAATTATTTTCAAAAGTTTTCTAAAATTCTATGATTTTCAATATATCTACTATTTCAATAAAATTTTCCAAAAGAATTCCATTATTAAAAACAATTTAAATAAAATTCTACGCAAACATTCAATTATTTTCATAAATAATAAAAATTTTTACAGGAATTCAATTATTTACAAATATTTTTTATAAATTTCTTCGCAATAATTCAATTATTTTCATAAATAATAACTTATTTACAGGGATTCAATTATTTTTATAAATAATAAAATTCTTTTAGGAATTCAATTATTTTCATAAATAATAAAACTCATTGTAGAATTTCAATTATTTTTAGTACAATTTTAATCAAATTCCTCGAAAAATGTAATTATTCTTAAAAATTTTATTAAAATTTGTCCAAAGAATTTAATGATTTAAAAAATTTCTTAATAACATTTTTTATGAGAATTTAATTTCAAGAAAAATGAAATTGATAAATTATTTATTTTTGTATTTAAATAATTGAATTCTCGTAGAATTTACTAATAAAAATGGTTTTAAAAAAGAGTTTCATTTCAAATTTTAGATTATAATTAAATATTTCAAGCATTATAACGTGGATTTTTAGAAATAATTAAATTTTGAAAAAGTTTCAAATTAAAATCTTTGAAATTTTTAATTTTTCATATTCTTGTCAAACCATTCTGTAGAATTAATTCTTTTTAAAAGTTTAATAGGATTTTTATTGAAATTATTTCAAGCTTTTATTTTTCAATATATATATATATATATATATATATATATATTTAATTGCAAAATTTCCGAATAATTGAAATTTTGTAAAATTGAATTATAAACGAATGAATTTGAAAATTCTCAAAGAACTTTTTAAGAACTATTAAAAATAATGGATTTATTGAAGAATTTTAGTTAAAAACACTAGAAAAAAATTTAATTTTAGAGAAGTTACAAATTATTGCAGAAATTCAATTATTGTCAAGAGTAATAAAATTCTTCTTAAGGATTCAATTATTTTTACTAATAATAAAACTCATCGCAGCGTTTCAATTATTTTTCATACAATTATAATTGAATTCCTTAAAAAAAGTAATTATGTTCTTGCAAGTTTTAATAAAATTCGACAAAAGAATTCAATTATTTAAAAATTTGTTAATAAAATTCTATTATGAGAATTGAATTATCAGAAACATTCAATTATTCAATAAATTGTTTACTTTTGCATTTAAATAATTGAATTCTCGTTGAATTTACTAGTAAAAAAGGTTTTAAAAATGAATTTCAGTTAAAAATTTAGACTATAATTAAATATTAAAAGCATTATAGGGTGAATTTTTAGAATTAATTAAATTTTGAAAAAGTTTTAAACTAAAATCATGGAATTTTTCATATTTTTGCAAAAAATTCTGTAGAATTAATTCTTTTTAAAAGTTTAATAGGATTTTTATTGAAATTATTTCAAGTTTTTATTTTTCAATATATATTTAATTGCAGAATTTCCGAATAATTGAAATTTTGTAAAATTGAGTTGTAAACGAATGAATTTGAAAATTGTCAAAGAACTGTTTTAAAAATTATTAAAAATAATGGATTCATTGAAGAATTTTAGTTAAAAACACTAGAAAAAAATTTAATTTTAGAGAAGTTACAAATTATTGGAGAAATTCAATTATTTTCAAGAGTAATAAAATTCTTCTTAAGGATTTAATTATTTTTACTAATAATAAAACTCATCGCAGCGTTTCAATTATTTTTCATACAATTATAATTGAATTCCTTGAAAAAAGTAATTATGTTCATGCAAGTTTTAATAAAATTCGACAAAAGAATTCAATTATTTAAAAATTTGTTAATAAAATTCTTTATGAGAATTGAATTTTGAGAAACATTCAATTATTCAATAAATTATTTACTTTTGCATTTAAATAATTAAATTCTTGTAGAACTTTCTAATAAAAATTTATTTTCATTTCATAAAAATGAATTTCAGTTAATAATTTTAGATTATAATTGAATATTAAAAGCAATATAGCGTGAATTTTTAGAAATAATTGAATTTTGAAATTAATTTTTTTGAAAAAGTTTTATTTTCGTTTATATTATTTGAAGTTTTTATTTTCTAATATGCATTTAATTAAAGAATTTAGGAATAATTGAAATTTCGCGAAAATGAAAATTGTAAACAAATGGATTTGAAAATTGCCAAAGAACTTTTTCGAAAATTATTAAAAATAATTGATATAAAGTAAAATTGTAGTTAAAAATTTTTGAAAATAATAATTGAATTGAAATAATGAAAATAATTTTGAAGAAGTATAATATTCTTATAATATAAAATAATGATTTTAATCTTTTTTGGTGTTAATTTAATCTGCAATACTTTTTAATACCTCACGATTTACTGTGTTATTTACAAAAAATTTCAATTATCTTTCGAAAATTGTTTAAAAATAATTTTAAAAAACTAATTAAATTTGTAATCCTAATAATTTGTAATCCTTTGAAACTATTCCTGAAATGTAATATAATTTTTTAAAATTAGCCAACGACTTGAGTCGAAATATAATGGAGTGACTCCAAAAAATTCAATAGTTTGTGCAATAATGGTCCTTCGACAAATGACAACTTACAGAAAGAGTAAAACATGACAAGTTAGAATCGGCAGAGGAGCATTGGCAAACTGACTGATGCAGCCGGCACACTAAATACTCATCCTTGCCGGTAAATTTCAGCTTTGAGAACGAGTTGAGAATTTTCGCAGCGTTATATGAAGGTTGTGACTTGAGGGAAAGGAGAGAGAAAGAGAGAGAGTGAGAGAGAGAGAGGAGAGATTCAATGTACACACAACAACGAGAAGTTGTTCAGGGTTGGATAGAATAGGATAGGTGGGGCCGTTATTAATCTGGTGTCGAGTTGAGCACAAAGTTATATAGGAGCTCAGGAAATGAAACACGAGAAACCTCCCTACACCCCCAACTCCATCCCGCTTAACCGGTTTTCAACCCCCTTTCTGTCTCCGCAGTCCATGGTGTTCAAGTTTGAATGAATTACCGGACCAGCACCTCCGGTCAGATGGAGATATAACAATCAACGACACACGAGCCGCAGGCCCACAGAGACATCCGTACATGTATATATTTATATCTGCTAACTAATCAAAACTCACAAAATAAATATGTTTTCAAATATTTTCATCTTTTTTTAAAATCGAAATTCGTTTTTACACTATAGAGCTTATGGTTGGACATTGTCAAATTCTCACTATGTGACCAGTGGGGAAATTGCCCTACTTCTCCTTATTTTAGAAGAAGGGCATACTGATTAGGAATTAGTTAGGCCAACCATACTAGTAATGTCTAGATAGGTGATAATCGGGCACTGACTAGAATACCCTTTTCTTCTAAATAGAGAAATCTTTTTAATATCTATTTATGTCCCTATTAAATATTTAAATCAGGCCATTAATAAGTTTCAATTAACTATAATAATCTGATAATAATTCATTCTGACCAGTTTGAATAAGTTGCAGATTCACAAACCTTATGGTTTTATGGTGCCTTGAAGTTCGTTAAAAGAAGATTTTACTCTACTATTTATCTATTTATAATGATTGGTAACAAAAGGAAGAAGCATTTCTAAATACACTGAAGAGTTGGCTTGAAAAGAGTCTTGAAAAGAACTGCGCAAGACGATGTATAGATATAAAACACGGTCGATGAATGCTTCAGCATGGTAATCAACATCATCATCATTATCGCCGCACTGCATCCACTCCACTTAATTCCGTGCCATCTCATTTCGTCCCAATTGTAACACGCAGCTAACCTCAATATTATAGTAGCTGCGATAACCACCACTGTCTCCCATCTCAAATTCTTTCATAAACACTCTTTGCATCCTTAATCTACCCTTTTTTTATGAAAAACGTTGTTTCTGTAAACATTTTTCTTGATAAAAACCACTTTTTATTAATTTTTAATTATCCACTTTTTAATAAACAAATATCCAAAGTAAAAATGTATTTAAAATACCAAAAATGTTGAAGAAGGAAGATTATACAAGTATAATGATTAAAAATTCCAGAAAAGAGAAATTTTTACCTCCATGGGAAAAAGATGAAAAAGAAAAAAAAATGGTTGGTCAATACTCGAGACTTGATGTGTATAATCAAATACTCATTAAGGTTGGACATGTTTTAGGCACGCATCTCTCCCTCTATTTCACTGCGCGCGTATTTTTCACCCCTTTTTTGTAGGTTTAAAGGAAAAGTGAGATATCTACATATAAACGAATATCCTTTACATACCACATCGTGTCACGTGCATTCACGAACAGAAAATAAGGGTTTGTCCGCAAGCGTGCACACTGTATGTGTGTATGTATACAGTTTGGCACGCAACGTAGCAATCACGGTCGACCAGAATTAGAGGAGATCGTGCGGCGAGAGATAAACATCGCATGTACACCTTCATAAGAAGGCGTTCGAACTCTCGTTAGACGGCTCTTTTATTATTGGAAATCCTCAAGAAAAGTGGAATAACCAATTGAGAAAAATAACCACATGGAGTTTTTTTGTTATTACTATAGTTATAGGGCAAAATAGTAAGGGTTGGACCACTTTTTAAACATTGTTCACAACTTATTTTAAAAACATAAATATTAAGGGACCATCTCTTCCAATGCGCAAAGTTAATAAAATATTTTGAAACTAGTAACAATAAACTTTAGTTAAAGTTGACTATAATTTTTAGTCAAAGTCATTAAATTAGCTAATGAAGAATTTAATGATATAAAATTAGCTAATAAGGAATTTGATGATTTAAAATTAGCTAATGAAGAATTTGAAGAGCTGAAAAAGTTCTATAGAATGATTCTATAGAATTTCTACATGAATTCTACTAAATTTTAGTGATTTTTAATTAGAAAGAATTAAAATTCGTGAAATAATATTTTTCAACTTTATATTATTGTGTAATTAAATTTTACATTTAATTTATATGAAAAATTTCAGGGAAAAGATTTTAGGAAAAAATTCGAGTCAAATATGTGAACATTTTACTTAAAAGTATAAATTAAATTTTTTCATAACTGTAAAACATGAAGAAATCATAATCACTCCGAGTCTTCGACTCGATTTCTTCTTGTTTTATAATAATTAAAAATGGCAAATTGATAAAATCATTATTTTATATTATAAAAATATTGTACTTCTTCAAAATTATTTTTATCATTTCAATTCAATTATTATTTTTAAGAATCTTTCACTAAAATTTTTCTTTAAATCAATGAATTTTCCAAAAAATACTTCGTCAATTTTTAAAATTCATTTATTAACAATATTCAGATTTACAAATTTCAATTATTCGTAAATTCTCCAATTAAATATATATATATATATATATATATATATATATAAGAAAATAAAAACTTCAAATATCTAATATAAAAAAAATTCAATTACACTTTTTCAAAAAAAAATTAATTTCAAAATTCAATTATTTCTAAAAATTCACGCTATATTGCTTTTAATATTCGATTATTATCTTAAATTTCAACTGCGATTCAATTTTAAATTAATTTTTATTAGAAATCTCTATTAGAATTTAATTATTTTTTTAAATATAAAAAAATAATTCATTGAATATTTGAATCTTTCTTGAAATTCAATTCTTATAAAGAATTTTATCAACAGATTTTTAAATAATTGAATTCCTAAGAAGAATTTTACTATTTTTGAACATATTTAAATTTTTTTAGTGTTAATTTAAATTTTTCTATAAATCCATTATTTTGAATAATTTTTAAAATAGTTTTTTGAGAATTTTCAAATTCATTTGTTTTTAACTAAAATTAATTTTTAAATCAATTACTAGAATTCAATTATTTAAATAGAAAAGAATAATGTATTGAATATTTGAATGTTTCTTAAAAATCAATTCTCATAAAGAAATTTGTCAAAACAATTTTTTAAATAAATGAATTCGTTTAACGAATGTTAATGAAATTTTGAATAATAATTACATTTATCGAGGAATTCGATTTAAATTTTATTAAAAATAATTGAAATTCAGCGATGAGTTTTACTATATTTATGAAAATAATTGAATTCCTAAAAAGAATTTTATTATTTAGATAAATAATTGAATCCCCTGTAAAAATTTTATTATGTAGAAAAATATCTGAATTATATTGCGAAGAAATTTGTAAAAAATTTGTAAATAATTGAATTTTTTGGAAAATTTTTTTAAAAAAATACCTACATTATATATTGAAAATCATTCAATTGAGAAAAATTTTTGAATATAATAGAAATTTTGCACAGACTTTTATTAAAATTTTTGAAAATAATTGAATTTCGGAGAAGAATTTTATTATTTATAAAGATAACTGAAATTTTGAAGAGAATTTTTAAAATTTTTTCAACATAATTGAATTTCTGCGAAGAATTTTATTACTTTTAAAAATAATTGAATTTTTCAATCATTTGTAATTGCTCTAAAATTCTCTAAATTATATCGTACAATTTACGAACTTGTTGTCATTTTTTAATCAAATTACAGACTTTACGAAATTTTGTATTCTTTCTTATTAAAAATCACTTCCCGTGCAGAAATTGCCCTACCCGGGCCCTGACCCCGCATGAAACAGGGAACCCGACCGGGCCCCGTCCTGGGAGCTCGGCAAACCGGGCTTTCGTCATGGCCCCGGTCGGTTTTATTGTTTTACCCCGGTTTGGGGAAGCCCGGTCTGGATCCGGCCAGGCCCCTGTCAAAATTTCTACACGGGTTAAATTTAGTAGAATTCATGTAGAAATTCTATAGAATCGTTCTAGTGAAGTTCTATAGAATATTCACTAGAATTCTTATAGAATGATTCTAGTGAAATTCTATAGAACTTTTACAGCTGAGAGAAGAATGAAGAAATGGCAGTTTAATTAAAAAACGTAATTATAAATTGTAAACTAATATAGAAAGAGAGCGAAATGTATCATGTGAAGGCGAGTGCGGGATCAAGAAGAAAGGGTTGCGGCTTTTTCAGTAAAGAGTAATCCTACTACGATCAGTGTGCGGCAGATTCGGCCTTAATGAGCTCCTCAATGATAAATGACTTCGCGGGAGCGCCTTTCTTATCCTTAGAGGGGAATTGTACAGTACCAACATTACATGCCTCGGTTCTGCGCCGATTCATGTCGGTGGATATCCATCCTTTCTAGCCACTTCCATTTCTCGTTTCGCGCGCCACATGAAGCCTTCATCTCCGCCTACGATACCTCAAACTCGGCCCAACACTGGCCAACGAACATGCAAACGCAAACAATTCAAAATGGCGATCAACAAACCAACATCCGAACACTGAAATTTTCGATTCTCTTACATCTTTTGTTTTTAGCTCAAAATTTCTCAAGCGTGCAATAGAGTTATATTTTTATATTGCATATCAATAATTTTATAATCGCAGTAAATCGTGAGCTATTAAAAAGTGTTGCAGATTAAATTAACACCAAAAAAGATTAAAATAAACGAATTTTGGTGTTTTTATATTCTACCAAAAATATTAATTCCTCACCAAAACATGTCAAACCCCTTATTAGTTGATTTAAAAATTTGTTTTGTTTGTTAAAATAATCTTATTTTTATTTGTTTATAACATAGGAAAACAAATTTGTAACAACTTTTGGATCCGGAAAAGTAAGAATATTTTTTAACGTATTTTTTTGCGCTGAATTCGATTCTGTCTTTCGATTTTCTCTGTTATGGCAAATTTCAAAATGGCGGATCCAATATGGCGGAAAAGAATTAAAAATTAATAACATTTGTTTGAAACATGTTATACTAGGGGGCTTTCAAGGTCGCTGATTACGAATATGAAGTCAGATTTAAAAAATTTAAAATGGCGGATTCAATATGGCGGACGAAAAAATAAAAAATCCATTTGGTAAGCTTTGAAACTTGTTTTCTGAACAAAGTATAAAGCACATAAATAAATAAACATAAATAAATATACATAAATAGAATAAAATAAGTAAATAAACATAAATAAATAAATACATAAAAAAGTCATTTTAACCAAAAAGTAAATACAACTTTCCATAATTTTAATTCAAATTACTAAAAACTTATAGTTAATACGCCCAGCTGAAAAAGTTCTATAGAACTTCACTAGAATCATTCTATAGAATCATTCTATAAGAATTCTAGTGAATATTCTATAGAACTTCACTAGAACGATTCTATAGAATTTCTACATGAATTCTACTAAACTTTAGTGATTTTAAATAAGAAAGAATACAAAATTTCGTAAAGTCTGTAATTTGATTAAAAAAGGACAAAAAGTTCGTAAATTGTACGACATAATTTGGAGAATTTTAGAGAAATTGCAAATGATTGAAAAATTCAATTATTTTTAAAAGTAATAAAATTCTTCGCAGAAATTCAATTATGTTGAAAAAATTTTAAAAATTCTCTTCAAAATTTCAGTTATCTTTATAAATAATAAAATTCTTCTCCGAAATTCAATTATTTTCAAAAATTTTAATAAAAGTCTTGGCATCTATTATATTCAAAAATTTTTCTCAATTGAATGATTTTCAATATATAATATAGGTATTGTTTAAAAAAAATTTTCCAAAAAGTTCAAGTATTTAAAATTTGTTTTGATAAAATTCTACCCCTACATTTAATTATTTTTATAAAATAATAAATTTTACAAAAATTCAATTATTTACAAATTTTTTACAAATTTGTTCGCAATATAATTCAGACATTTTTCTACATAATAAAATTTTTAGAGGGATTAAATTATTTTTCTAAATAATAAAATTCTTTTTAGGAATTCAATTATTTTAATAAATAGTAAAACTCATTGCTGAATTTCAATTATTTTTAATAAAATTTAAATCGAATTCCTCGATAAATGTAATTATTATTCAAAATTTCATTAAAATTCGTTAAACGAATTCATTTATTTAAAAATTTGTTTTGACAAATTTCTTTATGAGAATTGAATTTTAAGAAACATTCAAATATTCAATACATTATTCTTTTCTATTTAAATAATTGAATTCTAGTAATTGATTTAAAAATTAATTTTAGTTAAAAACAAATGAATTTGAAAATTCTCAAAAAACTATTTTAAAAATTATTAAAAATAATGGATTTATAGAAAAATTTAAATTAACATTTAAAAAATTTATTTATGTTCAAAAATAGTAAAATTTTTCTTAGGAATTCAATTATTTAAAAATATGTTGATAAAATTCTTAATGAGAATTGAATTTTAAGAAACATTCAAATATTCAATAAATTATTTTTTTGTAGGTATTTAAATAATTGAATTCTAGTATGATTTTCTAATAAAAATTGATTTAATAAAGAATTTTAGTTGAAAACAAATAAATTTTAAAATTCTCAAAAAACTATTTTAAAAATTATTAAAAAAAATGGATTTATAGAAAAATTTAAATTAACACTAAAAAAATTTAATTATGTTCAAAAATAGTAAAATTCTTCTTAGGAATTCAATTATTTAAAAATATGTTGATAAAATTCTTAATGAGAATTGAATTTTAAGAAACATTCAAATATTCAATAAATTATTTTTTTGTAGGTATTTAAATAATTGAATTCTAGTATGATTTTCTAATAAAAATTGATTTAATAAAGAATTTTAGTTAAAAACAAATAAATTTTAAAATTCTCAAAAAACTATTTTAAAAATTATTAAAAAAAATGGATTTATAGAAAAATTTAAATTAACACTAAAAAAATTTAATTATGTTCAAAAATAGTCAAATTCTTCTTAGGAATTCAATTATTTAAAAATCTGTTAATAAAATTCGTTATAAGAATTGAATTTCAAGAAAGATTCAAATATTCAATGAATTATTTTTTTATATTTAAATAATTAAATTCTAATAGAGATTTCTAATAAAAATTAATTTAAAATTGAATCGCAGTTGAAATTTAAGATAATAATCGAATATTAAAAGCAATATAGCGTGAATTTTTAGAAATAATTGAATTTTGAAATTATTTTTTTTTTTGAAAAAGTGTAATTGAATTTTTTTTATATTAGATATTTGAAGTTTTTATTTTCTTATATATATATTTAATTGAAGAATTTACGAATAATTGAAATTTGTAAAATTGAATATTGTAAATAAATGAATTTTAAAAATTGACGAAGTATTTTTTGGAAAATTAATTGATTTAAAGAAAAATTTTAGTGAAAAATTCTTAAAAATAATAATTGAATTGAAATGATAAAAATAATTTTGAAGAAGTACAATATTCTTATAATATAAAATAATGATTTTATCAATTTTCCATTTTTAATTATTATAAAACATGAAGAAATCGAGTCGAAGACTCGGAGTGATTGATTTCTTCATGTTTTAGAGTTATGAAAAAATTTAATTTATACTTTTAAGTAAAATGTTCACATATTTGACTCGAATTTTTTCATATAAATTAAATGTAAAATTTAATTACACAATAATATAAAGTTGAAAAATATTATTTCACGAATTTAAATTCTTTCTAATTAAAAATCACTAAAATTTAGTAGAATTCATGTAGAAATTCTATAGAATCATTCAAGTGAAATTCTGTATAGAATTTTCACTAGAATTCATATAGAATGATTCTAGTGAAATTCTATAGAACTTTTTTAGCTGGGTACAACAAGGAATATTTTAAAAAGGCGAAAAATTGTTAATTTTGTAAATTAATTTTTTCGATTTTTGGAAGACGTATATAAAAGGTAAAAGAAAAACACTCTTTTACTTTTTTATAAAATAGACGACGTTTCGGTGGTCAGGTTCGTCAATTTTGTATTGACATTTTTTGCAGTGTAAGCTTAGGTTAATGTTAATAATAATTCACATCATATATAGCTGAACTTGTCGATTTTATGGTTGCGGAGAAAAAAACTAAAAAAGTAATCGACTGAGCTTTATCATCGGTGTAAAATTTCATGTACCTAACGAGAATGGTATTCTCGGTGCGCAATTGCGGATAATAAAGGTACGTGACCATTCCGGATGTTTAGTAGGTACATAGACATGTGGGCGTGTGGAAATAGCGCGTAGGCTAAGAGGATTGAGACGTCAGGCGCCCGCGGTGCTTGATGAATGCATGGCATTCAGAGGAACGAAAAGATCCTCGCTTGCAGGATGTTGTACCATCGCAATGGACCAGATGAAGCTAAACGTGAATGCCACATACTCGGTTTATCTCCCTCCAACAACCACGTAGGTCTCACCACCTTTTTTCTATCGAAAAAAAGTTTACATCACACGAAACACTTATTCACTAATACCACATTATCATTTTAACAACATCGGGTATTATCATCATATATTATCACCATATAGTTATTTATATATATCATATATAAATCTATCATATATATTTCAAATCATCATCATTTTATACAAAATCGATTCATTTCATTAAATTTCTTTCATTGACGTTTATTTCTTCTTCATTCATTTCTTCCAAGGAAATCGATCTTGAACAAGTCCAGGGCTCGAACTTGGTCCGTAAATCCCGTAAAATTCTGTAAATTTGCTTAAACTCTGTAAAAAACAGTTAAAAAGTAAAAAAAAATGGAATTTTCAAGCAATTACAAATTATTGCAGAAATTCAATTATTTTCAAAAGTAATAAAATTCTTCTCTGAAATTCAATTATTTTCAAAAATTTTAATGAAATTCTTGGCAAAACTTCAATTATTTTCAAAAATTTTGATAAAATTCTCGTCAATATTTCAATTATGTTTATAAATAATAAAATTTTTCTCCAAAATTCAAATATATTCAAAAAGTTTAATAATTGACAAAATTTCAATTATCATTATAAATAATAACATTCTTCTCTGAAAATCAATTATTTTCAAAACGAATAAAATTCTTCGCAAAAATTCAATTATGATCCAAAATTTACAAAAAATTCTTGTCAAATTCCAATTATCTTTATAAATAATAAAATTCTTCTCCAAAATTCATATACTTTCAAAAATTTTAATAAAATTCTCTGCAAAATTTCAATTATATTCAAAAATTAAAAAAACAATTCTCGTCAAGATTTCAATTAACTTTAAATAACGAAATTATTTGCTAAAATTCAATTATCTTCATAAATAATAAAATTCTTTTCTAAAATTCAATTATATGAAAAAATGTTAATACAATTTTTGGCAAAATTTCAATTATCATTATATAAATATTAAAATTTTTTCCTGAAAATAAATTATTTTCAAAACTAATACAATTTTACGCAAAAATTCCAATTATGTTCAAAAAATTTTGATAAAATTCTCGTCAAAATTTTATATTTGAAAATTTTAAAATAAAATAAAAATATTTTAATTATCATTATAAATAATAAAATTATAGGTATTCAAATGTTTCAATTATTTTACAAAATTTGAATAAAATTTTCGTCAAAATTTCATTTAACTTTATAATTATTAAAATTCTTCTCAAAAATTCAACAACTTTCAAAAATTTTAATAAAATTCATGGCAAAATTTCTATTATATTCAAAAATTAAAAAAACAATTCTCGTCAAGATTTCAATTAACTTTAAATAACAAAATTATTCTCTAAAATTCAATTAACTTCATAAATAATAAAATTCTTCTCAAAAATTTAATTATATCCAAAAATGTTAATAAAATTTCTGGCAAAATTTAAATTATCACTATAAATAATAAAATTCTTCTCTAAAAATAAATTATTTTCAATTATTTTCCAAAATTGTAATTAAATTTTTGTCAAAGTTTCCTTTATAATTATTAAAATTCTTCTCAAAAATTCAATAACTTTCAAAAATTTTAATAAAATTCATGTCATAATTTCAATTATATTCAAAAATTAAGAAAACAATTTTCGTCAATATTTCAATTCTCTTTATAAATAACGAAATCATTCGCTAAAATTCAATTATCTTCATATAAATAATAAAATTTCTCGAAAAATGAAATTATTCTTAAAAATTTGATTAAAACTCGTCGATAACATTCAATTATTGAAAAATTTTGTTGATAAAATTCTTTATGAGAATTCATTTTAAGAAGCATTTAATTTTTCATTAATTTATTTTTTTTGTGTTTAAATAATTGAATTCTTGTAGAATTTTCTAGTAAAAATTGATTTAAAATTGATTTTTACTTACAGTTTTAGATAATATTTTCAGTAAAATTATTCATTAAATAATTTATAAGCAATTATTTTTATGATAGTTCTTTAACAATTAAGTTATTTAAAAAGAAATTATTGTCAGAAATAGAAAAAATTGAAGGTTTTGTATTTGAATTCGTGTTGTTAGTTTTCCAAAATTCAACATGGCGGATCCAATATGGCGGACGACTTTTTTAAAATATGACTTAATTGGCTTAAAAATCATTACTCGGGGGTTTTTGTGGTTGCTGATTACTAATCTAGTGTTAGTTTTTTAAAATTCAAAATGGTATACGACTTTTTTGAAAAATGATTAAATTTTCATGAAAATCGTTACTCGGGGGTTTTTGGGGACATTGATTACGAATCTGATGTTAGTTATTCAAAATTAACACCATATTCGTAATCAGCGACCCCAAAAACCCCCGAGTAATGATTTTCAAGCCAATTAAGTCATATTTTAAAAGTCGTCCGCCATATTGGATCCGCCATTTTGAATTTTGTAAAACTAACACCAGATTCGTAATCAACGACCCCAAAACCCCCTGCTTAACGAGTTTCAAGCCAATTAATTCATAATTGAAAATTTTATTACCCATTTTTTATTCGAAAACCCTTATTATTTAGGGGTTAATATTCTCCAAACACCCTCATTTAACCTTCAATAATCATAGTTATTATTTTTTTTTTGGCGAAAAATTTATTTCAAGCATTTAAATAAAAATTTGAAGGGGGCCGAAAACAGGCCTTATTGACCCTCCTCCTTTAATGAATATTGATAAATCTTGTTCCTTTGAATAAATAGTACTGTGCCAAACTGAGGTGGGGTATTAAGGCGCTAGAATTTTTTTTTTTGCATTCGATAATAAGGAGTTAAAGCACTTTCTCGTGTAGGGTTCTGCCTAGTGGAATTGCAAAGAATTAATCTTTGTTTGGACCCGACTTTATCAGCCGGTGACCAAATATTTTCGCATCGAGGACATTTGCAGCTTCCGAGAGATGGAAAAAAAAAGAGTTTGAAAGAAAGAAAGAGAGAGTTGAATTTTTTGAAGTTGCATCTCAAGGAAGGAACCGCTTACTTCAAAGCAAGTGGATAACATTTGTCGTGTGAAACGAACACTAGTGACTCTATCAATGTCTCCTGGGTTCCTTTTTTTTCCTTCTTCTTTTTCATGGAAGGACTCTCTCTCTCTCTCTCTTCCTCTCTCTTTCGCCGCTTAGCTGTATTTGGTACTGGGCGCTCTATCGCTTTTCGGTTTTTGTTACTCGCAGAATCGAGCAATACTATTATAGCTCCCGGGCATAGAAGTAGTAGTAGTAGTTTGAGAAATGTTGCTACTTTTATTTTGCCAGTTCTCTACGTTAGCGATTTTTCCATCACTACGACAGATATTTCACTGGCAATCTAAGAGTCGCAAATGGAGTCCACAATGAGGCAGAAATGGCTCGTCGCACTGATGGCCTCCGCATTCGTCTTCTTTCTGTTCTCTCTTGCCATTTCTATTCTTTCTACAAGGAGCACAAGTCTACTTATCGGGATATTTTTTTTTTCTAAATTACCCCACGATTAAGTGTGTACGTCATCAATTTATCTTAATTTTTATTTTCCTTTCTTTTTACCCTCTTATCTTTTTTTCTCTATTCGTCAAAAATTTAGTTATAGAGTTGGACCAGAACTTTGTTTTTTTTTAGATAAATTTCCCAGCTAAAAAAGTTCTATAGAATTTCACTAGAATCATTCTATATGAACTCTAGTGAATATTCTACAGAATTTCACTAGAATGATTCTATAGAATTTCTACATGAATTCTACTAAATTTTAGTGATTTTTAATTAGAAAGAATTTAAATTCGTGAAATAATATTTTTCAACTTTATATTATTGTGTAATTAAATTTTACATTTAATTTATATGACAAACAGGGAAAAGATTTTTGGAAAAAATTCGAGTCAAATATGTGAACATAAATTAAATTTTTTCATAACTGTAAAACATGAAAAAATCAATCACTCCGAGTCTTCGACTCGATTTCTTCATGTTTTATAATAATTAAAAATGGCAAATTGATAAAATCATTATTTTATATTATAAGAATATTCTACTTCTTCAAAATTATTTTTATCATTTCAATTCGCAATTATTATTTTTAAGAATTTTTCACTAAAATTTTTTGTTAAATCAATTCATTTTCCAAAAAATACTTCGTCAATTTTTAAAATTCATTTATTTACAATATTCAATTTTACAAATTTCAATTATTCGTAAATTCTTCAATTAAATATATATATATAAGAAAATAAAAACTTCAAATATCTATAACATAAAAAAAATTCAATTACACTTTTTCAAAAAAAAAATTAATTTCAAAATTCAATTATTTCTAAAAATTCACGCTATATTGCTTTTAATATTCGATTATTATCTTAAATTTCAACTGCGATTCAATTTTAAATTAATTTTTATTAGAAATCTCTATTAGAATTTAATTATTTTTTTAAATATAAAAAAATAATTCATTGAATATTTGAATGTTTCTTAAAATTCAATTCTCATAAAGAATTTTATCAACATATTTTTAAATAATTGAATTCCTAAGAAGAATTTTACTATTTTTGACCATAATTAAATTTTTTTAGTGTTAATTTAAATTTTTCTATAAATCCATTATTTTTAATAATTTTTAAAATAGTTTTTTGAGAATTTTCAAATTCATTTGTTTTTAACTAAAATTCATTTCTAAATCAATTTTTATTAAAAGATTCTACTAGAATTCAATTATTTAAATAGAAAAGAATAATGTATTGAATATTTGAATGTTTCTTAAAATTCAATTCTCATAAAGAAATTTGTCAAAACAAATTTTTAAATAAATGAATTCGTTTAATGAATTTTAATGAAATTTTGAATAATAATTACATTTATCGAGGAATTCGATTTAAATTTTATTAAAAATAATTGAAATTCAGCGATGAGTTCTACTATATTTATGAAAATAATTGAATTCCTAAAAAGAATTTTGTTATTTAGAAAAATAATTGAATCCCTGTAAAAATTTTATTATGTAGAAAAATGTCTGAATTATATTGCGAAGAAATTTGTAAAAAATTTGTAAATAATTGAATTTTTGTAAAATTTATTATTTTATAAAAATAATTAAATGTAGGGGTAGAATTTTATTTAAAAAAATTTGAAAATAATTGAATTTTGGAGAAGAATTTTATTATTTATTGTTGGAAGTGTTATTGTGATTCAAATCAAATGACGATTCGCGGTTGACGTGAGAACTGCCCTCTATATCAGTTCTGTGCAAAGTGCTTTATATACTCGAGCAGTATCGCTCTGGTTTGTCCTGTGAGACACATTTCATTTTCTGCATTTTAGTATATTGTTCTAATAAACCGCTTATTAATTGTATTCTTTCGTTTATTTAGTTGGATCTACCTGACCTTTTCTAATAGGTTATGGGCCCAGATCCCGCAGACTAAAATTCGAGTCGAAAAACTGTTGTTTCGTGAATGTACAATTTTTAGGTTAGCGTCCCTCGTGGTGATTTGTGATACAAGATGAGTGCATCAAACTTTGTGAGAATCGAATCTTTAAACAAAGATAACTACGACACGTGGAAGATGCAGATGGAGGCGTTGCTCGTGAAAGCCGACTCGTGGGGATTTGTGAATGGTGATATCGTTAAACCGGCAATCCCAGAAGGTGATGAAGCAGCAGCAGCGCGCGCGGCCGAATGGCTGAAAAGCGATAACAAGGCCAAATCAGATCTTATTTTGTCCATCAATCCCAGTGAACTGAAACAAATAAAGGGATGTGCAACCTCGAATGAAGTGTGGTTAAAGCTGCAAGGGATTTATCAATCCAAGGGTCCAGCTCGGAAGGCCACTCTTCTGAAACAATTAACTCTGTCGAAAATGGAAGACGGCGAGGATGTGCGCGAACACGTCGGGAAAATGTTCGATGTGATTGACAAATTGGAAGAAATGGGCGTGAAAATAGATCCCGATTTATTAACCGTCATGTTGCTTTATAGTTTACCCCCTACATTCGAAAATTTCAGGTGCGCGATCGAGTCTCGCGATGAATTGCCGCCGCCGGACGTTATTCGCGTGAAAATAATCGAAGAAAACGATGCCCGAAAAAACGAAACGCGAAGTGCTGTGCAAAATGCGATGCTCATCAAGAAATCCTGGAATGCTTGTAGAGATAAGAAGGGAAATTATAAACCTGAAAACAAGGAATTTAAATTTCGATGCTATCGATGCAAGGAACGTGGACATAAGGCCTCCGAATGCAAAGTCAAAAAGCCCGAAGACTCCCGACAAACTGCGAAGAATGCCGAAGATGTGTTGCTGTGCGCTATCGAAAGCTTTGACGACTCGAACGGTCAAGAAGCACTACGTGTTGAATGTGACAATTTAAAGAAAAACTGGTGTCTAGACAGTGGTGCTACGTCGCACATTTGTAAAGAATCGCGCGTGTTCTCTGAAATACATAGTTCGAAAAGTGGGAAACTAAATCTCGCTGATACCTCATCGACCGAAATTGTTGCAATTGGAACCGTTTCGCTTGCGACAAATGTGAAAGGTGTGAAAAGAAGTGTCAATTTGAGTAATGTTCTGCAAGTTCCGGACTTGCGCACGAATCTTATGTCGGTAGCAAAGATCACGGATAAAGGATATGATGTTATTTTTACAAAAAATGAAGCATCTGTTATCGGAAGTGATAGAGAAACCGTGTTAACTGCCAATCGGATTGGCGATTTATATTTCGTATGCGAAGACAGTGAACAGGAGTGTAAATCAGTTACCGTAAATGAAGCGAAGTCTGTGTCGAAACAATTATCGGAATTAGAAGTGTGGCATCGACGCATGGGACACCTTAATGTGCAGGACCTTCAAAAAGGAGTGCGTGATAATTTATTATTGGGAATAAATCTTGAAAAGTTCGCGGAAAAACTAGAGTGCGAAGTGTGCTTGCGCGGCAAAATGGTTAAAACTCCATTCCCAAAGAAATCGGAAAGAAATACGAGTTTGCTTGAAATCGTTCATTCCGACCTCTGCGGTCCGATGAGAGTGGAATCGAATAGCAAAGCGAAGTATTTCATAACATTAATAGACGATCGTTCGCGTTGGTGTGAAGTGCGATTTCTTAAAAGAAAAGATGAAGTGTTTCAAGTTTTTAAAGACTATAAGGCTCTCGTCGAAAATCAAAAAGAAAAGAAAATTAAATGCCTCCAATCGGACAATGGAAAGGAGTACATTAACAAGGAATTCGAAGATTTTTTGAAGAAGCATGGAATTCAACAGAGATTAACAGTAGCCTACAATCCAGAGCAGAATGGTATAGCTGAGAGGAAGAATAGAACGCTCATGGAGATGGCAAGGTGCCTTTTAATCCAGTCAGGTCTTCCCTCGTATTTTTGGGCAGAAGCGGTTCTGACTGCAAATTATATCAGGAACAGATGTCCAACAAAAGCTCTGAATGGAAAAACACCTTTTGAAGAATGGCATGGAAGAGCACCCAACGTAAATTACTTTCGAGAATTCGGAAGTAGCGTGATCATTTTAAACAAAAAACCTGGAAGAGGAAAAATCGATGAACGTGGCAAGAAAGGAATCTTTATCGGTTATGACACGAAATCAAAGGGGTATAGAGTTTGGATTCCTGAAGAGAGAACGGTCCAAATAACACGAGATGTAAAATTTCTCCAGGATTCTGAAAGTCGCATCAAGGAAATTTACGAAGAATTCATTCCCGAAGACGTGAACCAGGATGACCCGAAAGAAACTCAGTGTCCCGGAAAAGGTGAAGTTGAAATCGTGCTACAACCTCCAAGTCAAATTGATATTGAAATTCTTGAACCAGACGAAGAAGACGAAAACGTCATCGATATTGAAGAACATGCGGACCAGAACATCGAGAACTTACCTCGAAGAGGTCGAGGAAGGCCGAGGAAAATAAGGACAGGAAACAGAGGAAGACCAGCCAAAGAATACCACATGCAAAATGATCCAATCCAAAACATCGAACAAAACGAAGCTCATCTAGCCGAGGTACCCATAAAACAAGCAATGAGCGGTCCGGATTCTGATCAGTGGATACACGCTATGTCAACAGAAGTAAAGTCCATTTTAATTAACGATACATGGGAAATCGTTAATCGTCCTCATAACAAAGAAGTCATCGGCAGCCGCATGATACTTAGGAATAAGTATAAATCTGATGGAACCCTGGAGAGAAGGAAGGCGAGAATCATCGCACAAGGTTTCGCTCAAAAGCCAGGCGTTCATTTCAATCAAACATTTGCACCAGTCGCCCGTCTAGGATCAATTAGAATATTGATTTCAATTGCTGCTCAACACAGGATGTCGATCAAACAATTCGACGTTACTACAGCGTACCTGAATGGTGTGATCGAAGAGGAAGTCTTTATGGAAACTCCAAATTATCTGGAAGACTCTTTGGAAAACATCATTCAAACAGAAATGAGCACTAGCAAAACATCAATCAAAGCAAAAAGAATGCTGGAGGATTTAGAAGCTGGAGACAAAGTATGCCTGTTAAAAAAATCCTTATACGGTCTACGTCAAGCCGGAAGATCCTGGTACATGAAGCTGGATCAAATACTGAAAGAATTCGGATTATTACCTACAAACGCAGATCCCTGCGTATATCATTTGAATCGTGGAGAAGACGCAATGTTCGTCGTCGTCTATGTGGACGATGTTCTCGTCATTTCGAAAAATCCTACAAACACGGAAAAATTCAAAAGTTTCATCTCAAGCAAATTTAAAATCAGAGATCTCGGAAGTCCCAAATATTGCTTAGGGATAGAATTCTCGCAAAATGGAAATCAAATCAGCATGCATCAAAAAGGTTACATCAAAGAATTGCTCGATCGTTTCGGAATGGCCGAGTGCAAACCAGTGTCAACACCAGTCGACATCAACGTGAAATTGACGAAAGAAGAGGAAGATTCAACATCGAAAAAGGAGAAACTACCATTTCGTGAGTTAGTCGGAGGACTTATGTATCTGGCCATAGCAACAAGACCAGACATAACACACGTGGTAAGCATGTTGGGTCAATTCAACAATTGTTTCGGAGAATCACACTGGACAGCAGCCAAACGAGTATTACGATACTTGAAGGGAACGATGGATCTAGGACTCATCTTTAATGCATCAGATGAACCACTTCAGGGATTTGTGGACTCAGATTGGGCCAGTTGCCCAATAGATCGTCGGTCTTACACAGGGTATGTATTCATACTCAACAACGGTGCAGTATCCTGGAATTCATCAAAACAAAAAACGGTAGCTCTCTCGTCCACGGAGGCTGAATATATGAGCCTAGCCGAAGCTACAAAGGAAGCTATTTATCTAAAGAATTTCTTAAACGAATTAGGTCTGTATAACATGGAAAGTATCAGAATATATACCGACAACATGGGAGCTCAACGCCTTGCCGAGAACCCAACATTTCATGCACGAAGTAAACACATTGATGTGAGGCATCATTTCGTCCGGGATGCATTAAAATGTAAACTTGTAATGCTTGATCACATCTCAACGACTGACATGACTGCTGATATATTAACGAAGGGATTGCCTCGAGTAAAACATCAATATTTCTTGAAGAAGCTTGGTTTAGGAATCTTGGAGTGATCAACCGCATCTCGAGAGGAAGTGTTGGAAGTGTTATTGTGATTCAAATCAAATGACGATTCGCGGTTGACGTGAGAACTGCCCTCTATATCAGTTCTGTGCAAAGTGCTTTATATACTCGAGCAGTATCGCTCTGGTTTGTCCTGTGAGACACATTTCATTTTCTGCATTTTAGTATATTGTTCTAATAAACCGCTTATTAATTGTATTCTTTCGTTTATTTAGTTGGATCTACCTGACCTTTTCTAATATTTATAAAGATAACTGAAATTTTGAAGAGAATTTTTAAAATTTTTTCAACATAATTGAATTTCTGCGAAAAATTTTATTACTTTGGAAAATAATTGAATTTTTCAATCATCTGTAATTTCTCTAAAATTCTCCAAATTATATCGTACAATTTACGAACTTTTTGTCCTTTTTTAATCAAATTACAGACTTTACGAAATTTTGTATTCTTTCTTATTAAAAATCACTTAAATTTAGTAGAATTCATGTAGAAATTCTATAGAATCGTTCTAGTAAAATTCTATAGAATATTCACTAGAATTCTTGTAGAATGATTCTATAGAATGATTCTAGTGAAATTCTATAGAACTTTTTCAGCTGGGTTGAGTTATTAAAAATGTAGTCAAGGTTGGACCATGTCTGAAATTAGAATTTCTTTTTTCCTGAACCTAAAGGCGGGCCCAAATTTTTGCAATGGGACATATTTTGGTACGAAAATATCACAGTAAAACGTGAGGTGTTATAACACCAGAATATGGTTTAAAATAATCTGCAACAGTTTAATCCCTATTCTTAAAAGAAAAAAAATTTATTTTCTATTTTAAGTAAAATGTTCTTCTATTTGACTCGGACTGGTTATATTTTTATCAGTATAATAATTAAACCGTAAATGTTCAGTAATTTTTTATTTTGGTCCGTAAAATTCATATTTTTAAATACTTTCACTGGTTAGATCCCTATGCAAGTCTATACCTATAGATTTTTATACACAGGAATTTAGTGGAAAAATCGCAACGATTTTAACACCCCTCGAAAAAGGGCGAGATAAAGAGGAGGAACTCTTACGGAACCTCTTTACTTAAATTTCAAAAATGCGTGAAAAAAAAATTATATATCGTTCTAAACGGTCTCGAATTTCAAAGTTTGCAGGAAGTTTTTAATTTTTGATGAGTGTGGGGAACATGAAGAAAGGTGTGCGATTCTATTTGGGATAAAAAGAAGCAAAGTGAGTGGTGGCGTGTACAAATTGCCCCCCTGTTTCCTTGCATTTGTCATTTCGGAACGGGGCAACCTCGAGGTTCTTTCATTTCCCAAATAATTTCGAAACCCTCATTAATAACGTAACGCGTTAGCAAAACGAAACGAACTCCAGCAGGTAGCAACGGTATTTATGTTCGTTTATTATTCGACGAACTCGTTATTGTGTTGTACTTATAAGATATAATACATTTTTTTTTCTTTTCTCTTTGGCCTTGAAAAATCAAAAATTCACAAGAATGGACGCAGAGAGTTCTCAATATCGAAAAACGCAAGATCAAGGGAATTATTGAAATGTCTTTTAGGCGACAAATGACTTTCTGTCAGGTTTTTAGAAGAAAAAGGATTTCTATGACAAGTGCATCATAAAAGGACATCAGTCTCTGTGGCCTGGGCAACAATGCACATTTCTTACAAGGACTCTGTGAAATATTATACAATATATGATTCAAAATGATTCAAATGAATCAAAATGTTACGAATTGATTCCAAATGTTTCGAAATGATTAGAATTAAAAGCTGAGCTGACTAAAAGTCAGACTAATAATTGTTTAGATTTACAATTTATTTCTTACCTTAATTATTCAGGGTTGCCACAGGTCAGGGAAATTAGGAAAATTAAAATTGGTCAGGGAAATCAGGGAAAAGTCATGAATTTTTATTAAAAGTACTAGAAAAAATTTAATTTTTAGAATTAAAAGAAAATTCTGAATTTTAGTCCTTTTTGTTTGTCTCATAAACTATGAAATTGTCAAGAATTCTAATACAAAACCTTCTATTTTTTCTCCTTCTGACAATAATTTATTTTTAAATAACTTAATTCTTCAAGAAATATCATAAAAATATTTTTTAGAAATTATTTCAATTATTTTTAATATCTACTATTTTAATAACATTTTCCAAAAAAATTCAATTATTTAAACAAAATTTTAATAAAAATTCTACAGGAATTCAATTAGTTAACCATTTTTTACAAATTTCTTCAAACCAATTCAACTATTTTAAATTTTTTAATGAAATTTCTCGAAAAAATTCAAATATATTCAGAGAATTGAAAAAAAAATTGTTCTGAGAAATTCAATTATTTCGAAAAGTTTAAATAAAATTCTTTTAAAAATTCTATTATTTAAAAAAATTTTAACAAAATTCTTTACAAGATTTAGTTAATAAAATTTTCAATACAATTCTTCTGAAAAATTCAATTATTTTCACAAATAATACATTTTTTATGGGAATTAAATTATTTAAAAAAATTTGAATAAAATTTTTCCCAAGAAATCAATTATTTTCATAAATAATAAATCATAAAATTTTTCTCGAGAATTCAATTCTTTAAAAAAATAATGATAAATTGCTTCTTAAATTTAAAAAAATTATAATAAAATTGATCATAGAATACAATTATTTTCGTAAAAATTGTAAAAATCTTCGAAATAATTTAATTATTTTCCTAAAAAACAAAAATTCTTCGAAGCAATTCAAATATTTAAGAAACTTTATTAAAATTCTTCCCAAGAATTCAATTCTTTTCAAAAATAAACATTTTCACAGGAATTCAATTATTAAAAAAAATTTAATAAAATTCTTCGTCAAATTTAAATTACTTTCAATTTTTTAATGACTTGATGGAATTTAAATTTTTTGCAAAAGTTTTTTGGAATTCTGAGAAATTCAATTATTATTTAAAAAAATGTGAATATAATTCTTCTCGACAAATTCAGGAATTCAATTCTTTAAAAAATTTTTTAATGAAATTCGTTGTAAAGAATTTGCAATTATTTTCCTAAGAAATAAAGTTCTCCGAAGCAATTCAATATTATTTAAGAAATTTTAATAAAATTCTTCCTAAGAATTCAATTCTTTTCAAAAATAAACATTTTCAAAGAAATTCAACTATTTAAACAAAATTTTATAAAATACTTCATCAAATTTGAATTATTTTTATGTTTTTAATAAAATTTCTCGATGGAATTTAATTTTTTGAATAAGTTTAAAAAAATTCTAAGAAATTCAATTATTATTTAAAAAAATTTAAATAAAATTCTTCACGAAAAATTAATTAATTTCATAAATAATAATATTTTTCTCCGGAATTCAATTATTTTCACAAATAAAATTCTTCACAGGAATTAAATTCTTTAAAAATTTTTTTAGTCAAATTCAATACAAGAATTCAATTATTTTTATAAATAACAAAAGCTTATTGCAGAATTTATAATATTTTTTATAAAATTTTTTTAATAAATGATAGAAAAATGCATTTATTCAAATTTTTTTTTAAATTCGTCGAAAGAATTCAATTATTTAAAAAAATTTTTAAATTCTGAGAAATTCAATTATTATATTAAAAATTTGAATAAAATTCTTCACAAGAAATTACTTAATTTCATAAAGATTAATATTTTTCTCCGGAATTCAATTATTTTCACAAATAAAATTCTTCACAGGAATCCAATTCTTTAATAAATTTTTTAATGAAATTCGTTGCAAGAATTCAATTATTTTCATAAATAACATAAGCTTATCGCAGAATTTCAATTATTTTTTTATACAATTTTAAATAAAATGATAGAAAATTGCATTTATTCTTAAATTTTTTTTTTAATTCGCCGAAAGAATTCAATTATTTTTAAAAATTTTGATAAAATTCTTCATAAAAATGAAATTTTAAGAAATATTCAATTATTTAATAAATTATTTATTTTTGTATTTAAATAATTGAATTCTCGAAAAATTTTCTAATAAAAATTGATTAAATATTGAATTTTACTTAACATTTTTAATTATAATTTGAATATTAAAAGCATTATATATAGCGTGAATTTTTAGAAATAATTGAATTTTGAAAAGAGGACAAAATTAAAATCTTTGAAAATTTTAATTTATAGTTACAATATTTTTATGATATAAAATAATGATTTTATTACTCTGCCATCTTAAATTTATCATAAAACACGAAGATTTCACTTCGAGTCGTAGACTTGGAGTGGTCGGTTTCTTCGTGTTTTATAATAATATTCTCATAAGTTATTGAATTTCAGAAGGACCGTATTTGAGAATCTTAATTCCTATAGAAAAGTAATAATGATTAAATATTTATTTAAAAAAGAAGTTATTGATGTTTTCGAATAATTTTACAATTAAAGAAATTCATAAATAAATGTAATAGAACATTTTTTAGAGTATCCATAATAATTTGTATTAGAGTAAATCAGAATATTCTTTTGGGTCAGGGAAAAAGTCAAAATCAATCAGGAAAAAGTTTGCAAATCAGGGAAAAGTCAGGGAAAAACAAAATTAAATTTTCGTGGCAAACCCTCTGTTAATGTGAACGAAGAAGTAACCACAATGCACTTGCTTCACCTGCAAGAAATCAAAACATTATTTTTAATTCTCAATATTAATAATAATTTTTAGTCTCTTGTTTGCCCACTGCGGGGTAATAAATACCAGCAATTAAATTAAACCGCGACAAGTTATTCTCAACAGTAATTATCAAACGTTCAGAAAATGACTCGCATTCGTAATGTGCAAGCCTGGAGTAATTATGCGTAATGATCAGGGAGCTACTGGTATTGATGAAATACGGTATGATATACGAAGAGGGAATATTTAAGTTAACGAATTTTAGTTTCTTCTTTTTTTTTTTCTCTAAAAGAAAAAAGAATGTTATCTCTGACTAGTTTGATAATTTGCATAAACAATCGTCTTCTGTAAATTTCAACCCATTTCAACATATAGACGAATGATGACGCTTGTCCTCACTGATCAGGGAAGATATCATAAAAGATAGTGGTAATTATCGTGAGTAGCTCATTCGAGATAGTTAAAGAAACCGCACACTAATGAGTATAAAGGAAGGAGTGAATGCTGAGCTTAGACGTGCTGACATTGGCTCGTAGGTGTCAGACTTTCACTGTATATCCCAGTCAGCTCCTGAGACGATTGGTTTTCGCGGTGCCCCTCCCAGAATCCATTAGGAGCAGAAACGGAGAAAAGCATTAATTTTAAAACCGATCCTGTTGCCCAGAAAGAAAAAAAAAGAGAGAGAGAGAGAAAGACCATTGCATCGGACGCCATTTGTATTACACAGTCTCTTAGTTTTCTACTAAGCATATACTTTAATTATTTGCTTGCGCGTAGACAAAAATATTTTATAACTTTTCTTCTGGGACAGCTGCAAATTTTTTTTAGATCAACTATTATGGTATCAGAATTTAATAAGAACTAAGATATCTGGTAAAAATTCTGGCGGCGAGTGGACTAACTAAATAATCCCATTAGTAAGAAAAGGATAGACTTTTCTCCATATATCCTTTTCTTTTACTGAGAAAAAAATGCTATCGAATCAATGACATAATATTTGTTTCTCGCAATAAACGGCATATTCAATATCGTTCGAATACAAATATAAACTGCCTTAGCATATAGTTCAAAATTTAAATCCAAATATCTCAATTTTGTTACTGTAAAGGGTTCTAAAATTTTGATCAGGCAGATGACCTGATCAACGGAATATTTACTCAAAATTTTCCAAAATATTTTATCAAAATCGATTTTTTCTAAGTGTAAAAGTAAGAGAAATACCATAAAGAATTTTGAAATTAATTTAGACATTTTAGAACTTTCAATTTCTCATAAAGAATTTTATTAACAAATTGTATTAAAAATAATTGAAATTCTGCGAAAAGTTTTATTATTATAGAAAATAATTGATATTCTGCGAAAAGTTTTATTATTATAGAAAATAATTGAAGTCCTGAAAAGTATTTTATTATTCATGAAAATGCGAAGGAAAATTGCGAAGGAATTTTTAAAGAAAATTGTAAATAATTGAAATCTTTTGATAAATTTCATTAAATATTAAGTATTTATGGAAATAATTAAATGTTTGCGTAGAATTTTGTTATTTATGAACTCTCTAATAATATAAATTATTTATTTTTAACTAATTCAGAAGCAAAAATTCAGTCACTGATTGTCAGTTAAAACCATGATTTTCAACTGATTCAATGAAAGCAGAGAGAAGATAATTAAAATTCTGGCCAAGAAATGTAATAAAAATTTTGAAAAATAATTGAATTTTTGACAAGAAATTTAATAAAATTATTGAAAATAATTGAATTCTTAACAAGAATTTCAAAAAAATGTTTGAAAATAATTGAATCCTTAACAAGAATTTCAATAAAATTTTTGAAAATAATTGAATTTTTCCGAAGAATTTTATTAAAATTTTTCATAATGAATTGTTGGGGTTAATTATATAGGTATTAAAATTAGTAAAAATAATTCAATTCATAAAAGGAATTTTGTTAAAATCAAAACTGATTTATTTCTTTATAAAGATTTATATTAAAGTCTTTTGAAAGAAATTCAATTGTTTCATAGAATTTAATTAAAATTTTTGAAAGTATTAAAAGTATTAATTGAATCTTTACGAGAAATTTTAATAAAATTGTATTAAAAATAATTGAATTTTCGAGAAGAATTTTACTAAAATTATGGTAATAAAATTGAATTTCGGCGAAGAATTTTGTTATTTATGAAAATAATTGAATTCTGGCCATAAATGTAAAAATATTTTAAAAATAATTGTATATTCTTGCCAAGATTATAATAGAATTTTTACTAACAATAAAATAATTGAATTGAATTGAATTCCAGCAAAGAATTTTGTTATTTATTAAAATAATTGAATTCTTGACAAAAATTTTAGTAACATTTTTAAAAACCATTGAATTTTTTCTCTGAATTTTCAGAAAAGAAAAATTTTATGTTAATTATATAGAAATAATTTAATTCCAGATGATAATATTAGTATTTAAGAAAATAATTGAATTATTGCGAAGTAATTTATTAAAAATTTGTAAACAGTTAAATTCTTGTGAAATTTTTATTATTTATGAAGATAATTTAGATTTTGACGATAATTTTTTTTTAATTTGTTAACATAATTGAATTTCTGTGAAGAATTTTATTACTTTTGAAAATAATTGAATTTCATAGAAGAATTTTATTATTTATAAAGATAATTGAAATTTTGGAGAGAATTTAATTCCAACTTTTGAAAATAATTGAATTTTTGCTATCATTTTTCCAAAATTCAATTTTTTTTTATTTTTTTTTTCAACTAAAATTCTTCTATAAATACACTATTTAAAACTCTAAAAGTTTGGGGGAATAATAAACAGGAAGGAGAGGAACCTATCTAACCAAAATAAAAATAAGATTTTTAATTTAAGTATAACTTCTTAATTTCTGGTATACCAAATTTGTATTTTCGACAAATTTCCCCCCAAAAAAGAATTGTGTCAAGTGCGTAATTACCATTAGACAAAATTTAATAGTAGAACATCGACTGCTTAATTAGCATAAGGCAAATTTCATAGTGGGAAATTTTGCGCGGCAAATAAATATTCTTTTCAATCGAATAAACACTTTTCAAGAGAGAGAGAAAGAGAGTGGATGGCTCTTTAAAATGTAGGGTGCCGATAACAAACAATAACGAGTGGTGATAAGATCGATTGCCAAATGGGATTAGAGAGGGTTCTATGGAGAGAAAAGTTCAAAAGGCGGGAGGGTTGCTGCGAGGAATGAAAGAATGCGTCTCTATAGACGGAAAACGAGCGAGAATTCGAATGCGAGAGGAATAAGAAACGAGTTCCCTAAGAACTTTAAGTGTGCACCCGGTTAAAAAAATACCTCTTTTTTTCCTTCTTTTTCTAAAAATCTATACTCCATTGTTTGGCCAATCGTGACGAATTGAATTCCCATTTTACTTTGGAGTCTATTGGTAGTTGCGGATGTTAATGCTATAAAAATACTGGTTGTATTTGTGATTTATAGTTGAAAAATAATGTTATTTTACTTTTTTGGGTACCTTTAGTATATGTACTTGTAGAATTTTTGTGCTTTTAGTACATTGGGGAATTTTTTAGCCTCTTTGCTACCTTTAGTTCCCTTTTAGCCATTTTGGTACCTTTATATTTTCGTTTAGCATTCTTGGTGCCTTATTTTAGCCTTTTTAGAAATCTCTATCTATTTTGGTGCCTTTAGTTTCCTCTTAGCCATTTTAGTGCCTTAAGTTTCCTTTTAGCCATTTTGGTGTCTTTAATATTGTTTAATTATTTTTGGTACCTTCAAATTCCTTAGCATTTTTGGTGTCTTATATACTTTTATTCTTTTTGGTGTCTTTAGTTTCCTTTTAGCCATTTTGTAGCCTTTTTTATGCTAATATTCTTTTTGGTACCTTCAGGTTCCTTTAGTTCTTTTAGTACCATTTTGCAACTTTGGTGCCTTAGGATACTTTTATTCTATTTGGTGCCTTTAGTATTCTTTTATTCTTTTTGGTTACTTTAGTTACCTTTTAGCCATTTTGGGGCATTTAATTTACTTTTAGCCTTTTTAGTGTTTCTAAAAGCTTTTTTTTTCTTTTTATTACCTTCCGATTCCTTAAGCCTTTATGGTGCCTTTATAGTTTCCTTTCAGAATTTTTGCTATACCTTTTAGCCATTTTTGTGACTTTATTATCCCTTTATTCTTTCTTGGTACCTTTAGGTTCCATTTAGCCTATTTAGTACCTTTTCTCCTTTTTGGTGCTTTAGTATACTATTAATCCTTTTGGTACCTTTTAGTTTCTTTATAGTCTTTTTGGTACCTTTTGACATTTTTGTGCCTTTAGTAAAAGAAGAAGCCTTTCCTTTTAGCCTTTTTGGTACCTTTTAGCCGATTTCGTGCTTTATTTAGCTTTTATTCTTTCTTGGTACCATTAATTAGTTTCCTTTTAGTCTTTTTGGTGCCTGTAGTTTCCTTTTGCCTTTTTGGTACATTTCAATCTTTTTGGTGACTTCAATATCCTATTATTATTTTTGGTTCCTTCAGTTTCCATTTAGACTTTTTGGTGCTTTTGGTATTCTTTTAACCTTTTTGGTTATTTTTATCCTTCTTGGTGTCTGTAGAATCCTTTTTTCTTTTTTGGTACCTTAACTTTCCTTTTAGCCATTTTGGGGTCTTTAGTTACCGTTTGGCCATTTTGGTGCCTTTAGTTACCGTTTAGCTTTTTTGGTGCCTTTAGTATCCTTTTATCCCTTTTTATGTACATTTAGTTTCCTTTTAGCCTTTTTGGTATACCTTTACTATCATTTTAGTAAAGATCCTTTCGTCACCAACGTGGAATTCGTTTTCTCCAACGAAACGATTCCTATTATTCGGATTAACTAAATCTAGACGAATTTAGTTGTTTTTTGGTATGTGTATAATGATAAAAGCAAAATGAGACTTTGGCAGACTGGGAATGGAGCGGAGACAGTATATACATATATAGTTGAAGATGAGAAAGGAGAGGTGGAATAAGAAGAGGAGTGTAAGGTTTAGGTAGCTTTGGTAGCTGGTCCCATTTTACATTGCGGAATGAGGAGCAGCTTTTGCGTTGTGTTTGTGCTCTCTCACCGGGGAGCACAAAGAGAAATGGTGTAGTATTTATCAGTGCCTTCTGTCTTTCTATCTCTCTCTCTTCCATTCGATGCATTTCTCTAGTGCCATCTCTCTTACTTTTCCTACCCCCTACTCCTTACTTCCATTCCATTTCCAAATCCATTCGCCATTCCAACCCTCTCTGTGATGCCTTTTCGCGCACCGCACATATGGGTACTACATCTTCGCTCTCCAGACTTTGACAGCTGTCTAACTCGTGTATCTACTCCCTCAACTTGAATTTCATACGTCCTTGTGAATTTCTCGACGGTTCATTTTAATCCAATCGCGAATTGATGCCACCTCGCATTATCTTCCTTTGCTTTCTTAAATTTTTTACCTGTTTTGTAAATCTGTCTAAACTTTTAATAATAGAATTTAAAAGTCTGATTTTTAAGAATCATAAGCATAGTTTTTCTGCAGATATCAAATTGAGACAAAAGAATCAAAAATGTTGCGAGGCAACATTTTTGATTCTTTTGTCTCAATTTTATATCTGCAGAAATACTTAAAGTATAACAAAAGTAAGAATTTTCTTTATTTAAACTGATTATAAAAATGATGAACTAGCCATTAAAATGCGGAGTAGTTGTATCATTAATCGAGAAGTTGTCATACAAACGGTCGCGTCTAAGTTGTATATATGCAAATGGCATAACACTTTTTGAAGAACAGTAAACACATCTAATTTATAATGCTGAATGAATTGTCGCGTTTTGAAAAGAGATCAATGTTTATTCCCAGAAGCAGTAGCTATCGTAACTTGTCAGAGTCAAAACATTACATAAAGTTTTTGGAAGAGGCAGAGAAGAATAATAATCCCGAAATAATGTAAGCATAATAAATGAGTAAGCATTAGCGAGGCGCTCGGCAGCCGGCTCATATTTTCGGTGTGGCACTGGATTTGACGTAGCATTACTCCAAAGTGCGTTATACATATTATACGAGCGCATATTCACACACACTCCGCGTGTGCCACCGCGCTTTTTCCTATGTGCATCGCAGAAAAACTATCATGATTCCAATTTTTCTTTCCTTTCAACAAATGAATCAAAAATCAATTTTTGAATAGCTTTTTTTAACACAATAGTTTCTGTTGTTTTATGTTTCTATTCGAACATCTTTCTTATAGAAATACTCGAATAAATAATACAACAAAATTAGGGTTAACTTTCATAGTTGCTATCAAAAATTTCAGTCATCAAATTATTATTTCATCAAATTTTAATTTTGAAATTTGATGAACTTTCATGTTATAATCAGATTTGCCACAGGTCAGGGAATTCAGAGAAAAGTCAGGGAAATTAAAATTGGTCAGGGAAATCAAGGAAAAGTCAGGAATTTTTATAAAAAGTACTGAAAAAAATTAAATGTTTCGAATTTATAAGAAAATTCTAAATTTTAGAGTCTTTTTTGTTTGCCTCATAATAAACTATGAAATTGTCAATAATTCTAATACAAAACCTTCAATTTTTTCTATTTCTGACAATAATTTATTTTTAAATAACTTAATTCTTCAAGAACAATCATAAAATTATTTTTTAGAAATTGTTTCAATTATTTTTAATATCTACTATTTTAATAACATTTTCCAAAAGAATTCAATTATTTAAACAAAATTTTAATAAAAATTCCACAGGAATTCAATTACTTACCAATTTTTTATAAATTTCTTCGAACCAATTTAATTATTTTTAATTTTTTGATGAGCTCGAAAAAATTCAAAGATATTCAGAGAATTGAAAAAAAAATTGTTCTGAGAAATTCAATTATTTCGAAAAATTTCAATAAAACTCTTTTAAAAATTCTATTATTTAAAAAATTTTTGACAAAATTCTTTACAACATTTAGTTAATAAAATTTTTTAATGCAATTCTTCTTAAAAACTCAATTATTTTCACAAATAATAGATTTTTCATGGGAATTAAATTATTTAAATAAATTTAAATAAAATTCTTCGCAAGAAATCAATTATTTTCCTAAATAATAAAATTTTTCTCGAGAAATCAATTATTTAAAAAATTTTTGATAAAATGCTTTATAAATTTCAAAAATTAGAATAAAATTGATCATAGAATACAATTATTTTCGTAAAATATAACATTCTTCCTTGGAATGCAATTATTGTCAAAATTGTTTGTAAAAATCTTCGAAACAATTCAATTATTTTCGTAAAAAATTAAATTTTTCGAAGCAATTCAATTATTTAAGAAATATTAATAAAATTCTTCCCAAGAATTCCATTCTTTAAAAAATAAACATTTTCACAGGAATTCAATTATTTAAAAATAATTTAATAAAATTCTTCATCAGATTTAAATTATTTTCAATCTTGTAATGAAATTTCTCGAGGGAATTTAATTTTTTTCCTACAATGAATTTCACTATTTACGAAAATAATTGATTTCTTGTAACTAATTTTATTACCTAAGTATTTTTAAATAATTGAATTCTTTTTTTTATTTTATAAAAATTAAAAATAGTTTAAATATTTCGAATTACTTAATTAAAATTGGATTACCTAATAGTAATTGAATTTTTGCCATGAATTTTAATATTTATGAAAATAATAATTCAACTTTATTTAAAAGTTTATAAACTTGTCAAGGTTTTAGAATATAATTAATTTTTTCCAAAGAATTATATTAAAATATTTAAATAATTGATTTCTTCGAAAACAATTTTTTGAAAATTGTATTTCACACAATTAAATTACTTTAAAAATTATATATTCATGAGATTATTTAAATTTTCGCTTTGAGTTTTGTTAAATTTTTGAAAATATGTAAAGTAGTTTAAAAAATTTTGTGGAAATTTTCTAAAATAATTAAAAGATTTGAAAGAATTTAATTAAAATTGTATTGAAAATAATTGAATTCTTTCGAAGAATTATATTTAAAATTGCATAATAATTGAATTCATCTAAAGAATTGTATTATTAAATAATTTATAAAAAAAAATTGAATATCTATGAAGAATTTATTAAAATTTTTAAAAAAATGAATTTTTGCAAATTTTGTCGACAAGTTAAATTAAAATTGCATTGAAAATAATTCAATTCGTATATTTTTATTGAAATTTATTAAAACTAATTGAATTCTTTTGATTTATTTTATAAAGAATGTAATAAAAATAATTGAATTGTTACGATGAATTTTATTAAAATATTTAAATAATTCATTTCTTTCAAAAAAATTTCTTTCATTTATTTCACATAATTGAATTACTGTGAAAATTTTATTTCAATAGGTATAATTATATAGATTTGTATATTTAAATAAATAAATAAAATAATAGATATTGAAAATATTTGTACCTATTTCATTATTTGTGAAAATAATTGAATTCTCACAAAAGATTTTCGAAATATTTTTCAAATAATTGAATTGTATCAAAGAATTTTATAAAAATTTTTCTAATTGTTTGTAAGACGAATTTTATTAAAATTTTCAAGAATAATTTCTTTATTCCAACTAGTATAGCAAATTTAAAGTTTTAAACTCGTGAAAATTCTTAAAAATAGAAAAAATTATCTTTTAGTGTCACAAATTTAAAAATAGTATCCAAATAGTAGCTAATCGTAAAAAAGCAGTAAATATTAGGTTTTAGAAGATGAGTGCGAAGCCTTAAAGAGTATTAAGGGTTAAATTTTTTATTATTAGCGGCAAAAATCAGATTCACGAGATTAATTGGTTTAAAGGTATATTAAATTTCTCGCCGCAGGCTAATATATTTATAATTTCTTTAATAATGCATCTAATGAAAAAATTCTAATGATGATTACCCAATTATAATTAAAAAAAAAAATTAACGGGTGTGAAAAAGCGAGAAGCGAAACACAAGTTCATGGATCGTCTAATCATTTTCTTTTTTAACATTCTTTATTTTAAACATATATTATAATATACAGCAAGACAGATTTCTCGTGAAGCATGAATGCATTTTAAATAATTAGAGTTATTCATACGGCAATTAACCCGAAAGCAATTAAAAACTATTGCAGCAATATATTTTATACACAAACATTCATATAAAATATATTTTCTCCTTTTATTTATAATTCAATGTCATAAGCAATTAATATAAATATTTCATAAAAAAAGTACAAAAGAGTCTGTAGTATAAACATTATCTATAATATTTAATATTAAAAATTATCAATACTAAAAATAGTCTATACTAAAATATATCTATACGACAAAATGTCTAAAAATGAATCAGTTTTAAAAGAGCTATACATTATAAAAAAATATTGAAATGAGTTTCTTTTATTAAGAAGAGAATTTTGATTTATAAAACCACAGAAGATCAAAGCATATCTTTTGGCTGAAAGAGAAAATTTATGTTTGCTTTTTAAATTTGCGGAAAAACAAAAATGTCACTGTCAATATATATATATACTTAAAAAAAACAGGTGTTTTTCTTTCGCAAACAGAAAAAAAGGATTCGAATAATTCTGATACAGACTTATAAATTTAGAAGCGTATACATGAAAAAGCTTTTTCGAAAAATTTATCTTGTTTTCAAATATTTGCGGTTTTATCATAAAAAATATTTTCTCCTCTCAAAACTCGACAATTTTTTTTCCACTCTCAAGGCGAATGAAAAAGAATCATACTATAGTCGAATTGTTTCTTTTTAAAAAATTCTTTAAAACACTTTATTTTTTAAAACAGTTTCAAAAATATTTTATAACTTTTGCCACAGTATCGAAAATTTCCATAATTAAATATTTATACTTGCAATGTTTGGAATATTTAAATGCAAAGTTTAGAGAAAATTTTGTAAAGTTTTAAATGTCCCGATGAAATAAATTATATTGTGATTAAATTATTTTAAATCTAAGAATTTAAAAATAATAACAAATTCCTAATGTGCGGTATACATAAGTGCCGAAAAAATGCATTATCGATAAATGTCGATAGCAGAAAACTGCACTTAAAGGATTTTTGGTTTATAATAGTGGAAGTGTATGTATACATATATATTTGTTAGAAACGGAAGGTTAGAAAGCATATTATGTGGAGGAATGGCAGTTGACAGGGACAAATGCCCCATTGCGAGCAAGACTGGGAGCTCGCGTCCATATACGCCATATAGTTGTGGGCCCAGTTTGAGATATTGCACGGCAGATGTGGTCGCGCGTTGATCAAAGAAACGCTCCTCATACTGAGAGAGATTAAATGGATGCTGTTGGAACACCAGGGTTACAAATAATACGCGAAGAAACTAACGCGATCCTCGCCTTACATTCTTCATATAATATACAAGTAACGCATGCTCTGAAAACTTATAGTCATACACTCCCCCTCTCATCTTGTCATAACATCATTACGACCCTGAGCGTAATGACTAAAATCATTCCCGACAATAAATTTCGTCTAATGTATAACAATAAACAAAGTTTATTAGTAGACAAATTTATTTAGCTATTTTGACAGCAAAGAAATTTTTCTTTGATGGACATAATCTTTTACATATTTAGCCATTTTGTTGCCTTTATTATGTCTTTATTCCTTTTGGTACCTTTAGGATCCTTTTAGACTTCTTGGTACTTCTTCTTCATTTAGCCTCTTTGGTTCCTAAGGATAATTCCTAAGAATAATTTTCTTCCTTTTGGTGCTTCTTGTATTCTTTTATTCTTTTTGGTACCTTTAGTTTCCTTCTAGCCATTTTGGTATCTTTTAGACATTTTGGTGCTTTTAGTTTTCTTTTAGCCCTTTTGGTGCGTCTTTAATGTTCTTTTATTCTTTTTGTCAACTTCAGGTTCTTCAGCCTTCTTGGTGATTACAGTATACTTTTATTCATTTTGGTGCCATTAGAATCCTTTTATTCTTTTTAGTACCTTTAGTTACCTTTTAGCCATTTGGGTATATTTAATGTCCTTTTATTCTTTTTGGTAACTTCAGAATTCTTAGGCATTTTTGGTGCCTTAGGATACTTTTATTCTTTTTGGTGCCTTTAGTATTCTTTTATTCTTTTTATAGTTACTTTAGTTACCTATTAGCCATTTTGGTACCTTTCAGTCATATTGTTCTTATTAGTATCCTTTAATTCTTTTGATACCTTTAGTTTTTTTAGCCTTTCTGGTACTTTTTATTTTTTTCTATTTTTAGCTTATTTAGTACCCTTTAGCCATTTTGTTGCCTTCAGTTTCCTTTTTGGTGATTTTAAAATACTTTTATTCTTTTCAATGCCTTCAGGTTCCTTTAGCCTTCTTGGTGCCTTCAGTATACCTACTTTTATTTCTTTTGGTGCTTTTAGAATTCTTTTATTCTTCTTGGCACCTATAGTTTCCTTTTAACCTTTTTGGTACCTTTCAGCTATTTTTGTGCCTTTAGTTTTTTTAGCCTTTTATCCCTTTTGGTGTCTTTAGTATTTTTTATTGTTTTTTTGCACCTACAAAGTCCTTATCATTTTTGGTATGCCTTAAGAGTACTTTTATCCTTTTTGCTGCCTTTAGTATCCTCATATACTTTTTGGTACCTTTAGTTTTCTTCCAGATTTTTTGTTACCTTTAGAATAGTTTCATTCTTTTTGGTACCTTTAGTATTTTTAGCCTTTCTTTGTACATTTTACACATCTTGGGACCTTTAGCTTCCTTTGAACCATTTTGGTGTCCTTACAATTATGCTTTTATTCCTTTTGGTACATTCAGGTTCCTTTTTAGACTTCTTGGTACTATTTAGAATTTTTGGTGTCTTAGGACACTTTTATTCTTTTTGGTGCCTTTATAGTATTCTTTTTGGTACCTTTAGTTTATTTTGAGCCATTTTGGAGCCTTTAGTTTCCTTTTAGCCTTTTTGGTGTCTTTAAAATCCTTTTATTCTTTTTAGTACCTTCAGATGCCTTTAGCCTTCTTGGTACCATTTATCCTTTTTGGTTCCATTGGATAATTTTTTTCATTTTGGTGCCTTTACAATATTTTAATTCTTCTTGGTACCTTTAGTTTCCTTTTAGCCATTTTGGTGTCTTTCTTTTTTTTAACTCTTTTTGGTTCTTTTAGTTTTCTTAATGCTTTAAGTATACTTTTATTCATTACTAGCGACATATACCTCACTCGCTAACGCTCGTTCGGTTGTATTTAAACTTATTTGTTTTTACTTATTTATTTTTATTTATTTGAACAAAGTAAATATTTACTGGACATAAATATTTTAATTTATAGTATCAAATAAATAGTTATTTGAACCAAATACAAATTACTTAAGTCAATTAAATATAATAATTTGATCTAATAAATATTGCTTTAAATCAATTATGAAACTTACTTGATTCAATAATGCATAGTTTTTAATTAAAATAAATATTTATTTGCATTAATAAAATAATTTTTTTGAAATAACTAAACTTAGAAGGTTAGGTTTTGAATGTTAGCCTGATTCTCTGGATAATTAGTAAGAAAAGGGCGAAGATACGTATATTCTTTTTTTACTAACAGTTTGTGTTTTTTTTATCTTTTAAACAATTGCTCTTATCGCATTGAAAAGCTTTAAACACAAATTGTTATATAGGGGAGCGTGGGGGAATTGGAGCCCTTTAAGGTAAATTATTAAAAAAAACCAGCTTATCTTTATAATAATACATTGTTTTCGTCATTTTCTACTCATTTCGTTATTCATCTTTAATTATGTTTAATTAGAAACTTAAAAAGAGAAAGTAAATTGAAAAAAAAAATTTTTCAAAAAATACATTTTTTGCCATCACCCAATTTGTGGGGTATTGGGAGCTTTCACTTGAAATTTAAAAAATTTCTATTTTTTAGTAATATTTTTTATTTTATAATAAAAAAAGTGTTAATACTTAGAATGAAGACAAAACTTTAGACTTAGAATAAACTTTTTCCTGAATTTTAATTGAATAAAAAATTTTTGAAAAAAATTTTATTTTTTATTTTTTCCACGAAAAATTATTTTTTAATTAAAAGTTTTTTCATAAGGTGATATCTTTTATAATTTTGAAAGAAATAACGAAAGCCGTAACATAGTAACGAAGATTCTTTGGGCTGACACTGATTCTCCCATTACCCCACAGAATTCTTACAGGCCAAAATTTGAATAAAAAAAATATATGTAAACAAATTTTATTATTATCTCGATTTTTATACAAGTATACATATCTACACATAGGGCAGTTCCCTACGAAAAGCAAATGGTGGATCACCGATTTTTCTTAAAGTTTGTAATTTTGTAGTACTTGGGGTACTAAATAACTGTGCCAAACAGTTTTGCAAAAAAAAATTTTTTTTGCAAGATTTTTAGATTTGAAAAATCGGAAAATGAAAAAAATGACTTTTTTTGAGAATTTTTATTTCGAAAACTATTGATTCTACAAGAAAAAGTTATTTATTCAAAATTGTAGAGAAAATGTCAATCTTTTATAATATTTAAAAAAAAGTTAAGAAAAATTAATTTTTCAATACTTTGTTTAAACAATAATTTTTTATTGTTAAAAAAAAGAGCAAAGGACATCATGGAATATTCTAGAAAAATAATTTTCTCAAAATTTGAACCTTCCTTAATAAGTGGTTAAATTTTTAAAGAAGTGATTTTTGGTGTTTTTGAGAAAAAAATTTTTGAAGTTTGCGCTACGAGTTTTTGTGCGTTGCGCTAACTAAGCAGCGCCTATATCAGTGTATTTTAAAAGATAATATGACCTTAACTGCTCTCCTCTAATACATTTAATAATTATATACGTATATATATTATTATTATAAACAGTTTAACAATATATTTTTAACTTTTTTATAAACATTATTTTCCTTTTTTAACCCATTAATACCCATAAGCACAGGAACGCACAGAATACTTTTTTTCTTTTTGGTGCCTTTAGTATTCTTTTATTTTTTTTGGTACCTTTAGTTTCCATTTAGCCATTTTGGGGCCGTTAGTTTCCTTTTAGCTTTTTTAGTGTTTTTAATATCCTTTTGTTCTTTTTAGTACCTTCAGATGCCTTTAGCCTTCTTGGTGCCATTTAGCCTTTTTGCTTCCTTTGAATAGTTTTCTTCTTTTTGGTGCCTTTAGAATCTTTTAATTTTTTTTAGTACCTTTAGTTCTCTTTTAGCATTTTTGGTATCTTTCATCGGTTTATTAATGCTTTCATTAGCCTTTTAGTCTTTTTTGGTACATTTAGGTTCCTTATAGCTTTCTAAGTATCAATTAGCCTTTTTAATGCCTTAGAATGGTTTTATTCTTTTTGGTGCCTTTAGTATTCTTTTTGGTACCTTTAGTTTATTTTGAGCCATTTTGGAGCCTTTAGTTTCCTTTTAGCTTTTCTTGGTGTCTTTAATATTCTTTTATTCTTTTTAGTACTTTTAGATACCTTTAGTCTTCTTGGTACCATTTATCCTTTTTGGTTCCTTTGGATAATTTTTCTCATTTTGGTGCCTTTACAATCCTTTAATTCTTCTTGGAACCTCAAGTTTTCTTTTAGCCTTTTTAGTTTCTTTTTTCTTTAACTCTTTTTAGTTACCGTTTAGCTTTTTTGGTTTCTTTGGAATCATTTTATTCTTTTTGGTACCTTTAGCTTTCTTTTAGCCTTTTTGGTACCTTTCAGCCGTTTTAATGCTTTCATTACGCTTTTATTCTTGCTTGGTTTCTTTAGATTCTTTTTAGCCTTCTTGGTACCAGTTAGCCTTTTTGATGCCTTAGGATACTTTTATTCTTTTTGGTGCCTTTAGAATCGTTTTATTCTTTTTGGTATACCTTTAGTGTCCTTTAAACCTTTTTGGTACCTTTCAGCCATTTTTGTGCCTTTTGTTTCCTTTTAGCCTTTTTGGTGTCTTTAAAATCCTTTTGTTCTTTTTCGTACCTATAACAGATTCCTTCAGCCTTTTTGGTGCCTTCAGTATCCTTTTATTCTTTTTGGTACCTTTATAGTGTCGTGTTCTCCATTTTGGTATCTTTTAGCCATTTCTGTGTTTTTAGTTTCCTTTCAGTCTTTTTGGTGTCTTTCTTTTTAATTATTTTTGGTACCTTCAGGTTCCTTTAGCTTTCTTGGAGTTTTAAGTATACTTTTATTCATTTTGGTGCCTTTAGAATCCTTTTTGTCCTTTTTTGGTCCAATTATTGTACCGATTTCCGTATTGGTACTATTCTACGAAAGGGCTCAGCCCATTTATGGAAATAAATAAATGAGAAATATAATTTAAATTCGGTTTAGACTGCAACATAAGTTGTTCAGTAATTGAACAGCCTTCGTTGAAACGCCCCTTATCGACTCCTGGTGGTGAGTGTATGACTTAACACCCATTTCTGCTAGCAGACAGAGAATTAAATATGAAGTTTCAGTTCCTTCTGAGTCTCGACCAAATAGAATTGTCAAAAGTTGTTCGCGCGAACCCTTGTAACCATCAGAGATAGAAAACAGAAATAAAATTCGTAATTGCAGAAATTATATGGTATGAAGGAGAAAGGTTGGTCAGTGGTGTACAATGGTACATTGGTTACGTCGTTGTAGAAACGAATTTCGTTGGTTGGCGATGCAGAGGCTAGGGAAATGTGTAATTCAAATGAGTTACGGGCATATCACACTCTTGGGAAGTAGGTGCTAAGCGCTTGGATATGCTGATAGAGCGCAGTGATATGTAGAACTGTGGAATCACGATGGGAGTTAAGGTAGGCAAGAGAGTGAGAGGCAAAGGGAGGCAGGTTGGTTTGTAATAGTCTGCGATGGTGCGACGCGATGAGATGTGATCGCTCGGCGATGAGCTACGGGCGACGTGATGGTCCCGCCGCGGTGGTTCCCTACAATATATCCTATCTAGTTACTGTCTATATGTTCATTTCGTGTAATTTCAGCACTTCAATATACACACACATATATATATATACGTACCGCAAAATTCAACCCACATCACTCCATTGGAAATTCACTATACTCGCTAAACATATCTTCATATAGCTATTCGGCTAAACTGTACAGTATGGCATCTGGTGGGGGAGTTTTCTTTTTTACCTTTAAAGGGCTATTAAAAAAATACGTAACGGTATTTTTGTAAATTTTAACCCTATACACACTTTTTTGTTCATTAGCGCCCATACAATCACCCTGAAAGTGTTAGATATTTTTTCAAATAATTTAAATAATTTAAATAAATTAATAAAAAATATTTGTTTCAGAGGAACAGACCGACAGACTGATTTCAATAGTGATAAGGTACCAACTGTAGTAAGTATATAGAAAAAAGTTGTTTTGCAGTTTTGAAAAGACATATTAAAAGAAAAAGAATAAGATTTTGAGGTTATGTTTGACTGAAAAGTTCCTTGGTAATTGAGATCGAATTCTAAGATCTCAGCGAGGACAAATCTTCGCCGCGGTGATAAACGATGATTCTAAATTGCGAGCGGTAAAGGAAGCGAGTGATGCAAAGTGATAACATAATCAGGTGATAACTTGGTCGTCATATCTCATCGCTTGAAACAACTGCAAGCGACCAGAGAGTACCTCAAGAAATAATATTACTACGATAATAGAAAAGGGAGAAATTTGGTTCTAAATGAAAATGATAATCAGGATCATAATATTAATAATAGAAAAAAATTTTTTTCGTAATTATTTACTTTCCGTAGTAGGGGATTCCTTGGAGTTAGAACTTCAACCAACATTTTTTTTTACTATTTTATATAAAATTAACACTTTTAATAATGATAAAATTTAAAAATTTATAATTCAAAATTTTTTTATAAAACAAATTGTACTATTAAGAAATTTTAGATAATTTAATTAATTGAAATGATTAAATTTTATTAGTTTGAACAAACAATTTTGACACATAAACACAGCAAAAGTTGAAAATAATTTTTCTCTTACATTTGAACCTTTACAATCATAATTTTTAACCAACTGATTATTTAAAAATTTGTCAATAAATTAATTCTTGAATATTATTTTTCGTAAAGTTGGTCATAGTATAGCAACCAAGTAGAAATAGTTAAATTATTACAAAGAAAGGTTTAATAATTTATTTTTTCCTTGTTTTTTTTTTTAAATTAAATAATTTAGTAGAAAAATTGTGATTAAAAAAAAAAATATCCTACAAATATTTTTCTTCATTTTCTAAAACAAACTTATAATTTTATGAGCAAAATTGTGATTGATAAACAGAAAATATGCAAAATGGGTTTGATAAACAACAATTTTTAACGAAACTTTATTTTTATATTCAAAAGAAATGAAAAAATTTTCATGATTTCCATTTCTCAATTACAATTTTCTATAAGGTTCTTATTTTGTTTTTTAAAAATATGCTTTTTAAGTTTGTTATTATCATTTTCAATATTTCTACATTTTTGTCCGACTATAACTGTCTTTTGCTACTAATATTAATGTTTTAAGTGGTTTTTAAACAATTTTGTATAACTTTACTATTTTGTTTATAAAAATACTTTCTAAGCTTATTATTATTTTTTAAAATATATTTGCAATTTTGTCTTACTAAAATGGACTTTCACTACTGATAATAATATTTAAATTATAATATTTAAATATTTTTCTATAATGTTTTTATTTTGTTTTTTAAAAATATGCTTTTTAAGCTTGTTATTATCATTTTCAATATTTTTACTATTTTGTCCGCCTATAACTGTCTTTTGCTACTAATATTAATGTTTTAAGTGGTTTTTAAACAATTTTGTATAATTTTACTATTTTGTTTATAAAAATACTTTCCAAGCTTATTATAATTTTTTTCAATAAATTTGCAATTTTGTCTGACTTAAATCGACTTTTACTACTGATATTAATATTTTCAGCCCAGTATTTAAACAATTTTGTAAAATTGTCCTATTTTGTTAAAAAAAACATTCTAAGATTGTTATTATTTTTTTCATTATATTTAAAATGTTGTCTGACTAAAATAGACTTTTACTACTGATATTAATATTTTAATTAGTTTTTAAAAAATTTTGTAAAAATTCATATTTTGTTTAAAAAAAATACTTTCTAAGCTTATTATTACTATTTTTAATATATTTAGAATTTTGTCTGACTCAAATCGACTTTTACTACTGATATTAATATTTTAACTGATATTTAAAAAATTTTGTATAATTGTCCTATTAACTTCAAATGTGGACAGAAAGAAAGAATACCACGATTATTATATAGTTAACTATGGCAACAATTCTAACTTTGTAGGAAAAAATTATCAATTTTAAAAATAATAGAATTTAAAAATTTGTAATTCAAATTTTTGTTGAAAACACTTAAAAAATTCAATTTTGGAAAAATTACAACTAATTGCAGAAATTCAATTATTTTCAAGAGTGATAAAATTCTTCTCATAAAATTCAATTGTCTTTCAAATTTAAAAAATATTCTCGTCATAATCCCAATTATCTTTATAAATAACAAAATTCTTCGCCAAAGTTCAATTATTTTCAAATCAATTTCAAATTCCCAAAAATAGTACGCAAACATTTAATTTTTTTCATAAATAATAAAAATTTCCCAGAAATTCACAGCTAATTTTCTGTAAGAGACAAGATTCCTTAACACAAGAGTCGCAGCCCAAGAGCGAACTAGTATTTTATGGCACAAATGTCTTACTAATTTATACAAAAAATTAATTTTTATTAGGTAACATCAATATTAATTATTATTAATTGTTATTAATTGTTATTTTTGCTAATTTATTTTAATAACTTTATCAATATCAGAAAATTATTCAATTACATTAAAACATTTTGTATAGAAACATTTAATGAATTACGACAAAATAACGTCTCGAGAGAAACATGACCGCTGACAAGTTTATCATTTACACTTGCAATATACTGAAAAAAGAAAAAAAAAATTATTAAAAATCGTCTTCTGAGAAAGATTTCTTCGAAGATAAAGAAAAGCGGGTGCGTAGGTTTTTTGTGATATTTATCGCCTCCAGATTAATTGAATCTCAAAACGGATGCCCACCGTGTAGTATAAAAGACGCCACGACAACATTCAATATCATTCTAAATAATCATCAAGTATTCATCGCTTTTATCCGTGATCTTTAGCCAATTAAAGGGCTCTATAATTAATTGAATCAAGTAACGTAATTTAAATATATCTACATAGAGGAGAGATTACTCGATACAATATAAAAATCTTATTTTTCCCGCGCAATATTTCACACTTGTTTCTTTCGATTTTATTGTATAATCGCCACAAGGGGATTCACAAAAGATTCTCATCGTACATTTCTGCGACTGCAATTGGGAAATCCCCCATTGCTTTGAAAAACTGTATAGCGACATCGGTGTATTTTTAGGGGAACTACGGGAAGTTGACGCGCGGATTATAATTTTTTCTAATTTTGTTAGAAAAAATAAATGTTGATATTTTTAGTTGAAATTTGAATAATTAATTAAATTATTGTTAAAAAAAATGTACGAATGTTTGAATAAATTATTGTTGTTAATATTTTAAATATTTAATTAAATTATTTTTGTAGTAATTTTTTGAAAGTAATTCAATGGTCATAAAAAAAATTGGTCAGAAAATATTTTGACCCTTTTTGAATTTCTATTTTTTTTTTAAATTGATCGATTTTGAAATTCATACGTAATTTTGTAGACAATATGTTTTTGTATCCATAAAAATATTGCTAAATAAAAAAAATTAATATTTACAAAAGTTTTAGCTTTGAAAAAATAGTTTTCAGGTTAAGAATTTAAAAAAATATGAATATTATTAAATTCTACTATACGAAAACTCATTTGTTTGTTTTTTCTAACTAATTCCAGAACATAAACATTTTCAAAAAAAATGTTTTTTCGAATAAATTTTTAATAATTTTTTGAATAAGTTTATGTTCTGGAATTAGTTAGAAAAAACAAACAAATGAGTTTTCGTATAATAAAATTTAATAATATTCATATTTTTTTAAATTCTTAACCTGAAAACTATTTTTTCAAAGCTAAAACTTTTGTAAATATTAATTTTTTTTTATTCAGCAATATTTTTATGGATACAAAAACATATTTTCTACAAAATTACGTACACAGTAACGTGAGGTGTTGAAATAACTAACTTACTAACTAACTTAGTATCATAGTTACTAAATTCAATTGTGTTCAAAAATTTTAAAAAATTCTCGTAAAAATTTCAATTCTCTTTATAAATAATAAAATTCTTCTCTGATATTCAATTATTTTACAAAATTTTAATCAAATTCTTGTCAAAATTTCAATTATTTTCAAAAGTTTTCTAAAATTCAATGATTTTCAATATCTACTATTTCAATAAAATTTTCCAAAAGAATTCCATTATTAAGAAAAATTTGAATAAAATTCTACGCAAACATTCAATTATTTTCATAAATAATAAAGATTTTTACAGGAATTCAATTACTTACAAATTTTTTTAATAAATTTCTTCGCAATAATTCAATTATTTTCATAAATAATACCATTTTTGCAGAGATTCAATTATTTTTAGAAATAATAAAATTCATTCAGAAATTCAATTATTTTCATAAATAATAAAACTCATTGCAGAATTTCAATTATTTTTATTGCAATTTTAATCGAATTCCTCGAAAAATGTAATTAATTTAAATAATTGAATTCTCGTAGAAATTACTAATAAAAATGGTTTTAAAAAAGAATTTTAGTTAAAATTTAAGATTATAATTAAATATTACAAGCATTATAACGTGGATTTTTAGAAATAATTAAATTTTGAAAAACTTTCAAACTAAAATCATGGAAATTCTTAATTTTTCATATTTTTGACAAACAATTCAGTAGAATTAATTCTTTTAAAAAGTTTAATAGGATTTTTATTGAAATTATTTCAAGTTTTTATTTTTCAATATATATTTAATTGCAGAATTTCCGAATAATTGAAATTTTGTAAAATTGAATTATAAACGAATGAATTTGAAAATTCTCAAAGAACTTTTTTAAAAATTATTAAATATAATGGATTTATTGAAGAATTTTAGTTAAAAACACTAGAAAAAAATTTAATTTAGAGAAGTTACAAATTATTGCAGAAATTCAATTATTTTCAAGAGTAATAAAATTCTTCTCAAGGATTCAATTATTTTTACTAATAATAAAACTCATCGCAGCGTTTCAATTATTTTTTATACAATTATAATTGAATTCCTTGACAAAAGTAATTATGTTCATGCAAGTTTTAATAAAATTCGACAAAAGAATTCAAATATTTAAAAATTTGATAATAAAATTCTTTATGAGAATTGAATTTTGAGAAACATTCAATTATTCAATAAATTATTTACATTTGCATTTAAATAATTAAATTCTTGTAGAATTTTCTAATAAAAATTGATTTTCATTTCATAAAAATGAATTTCAGTTAAAATTTTAGATTATAATTGAATATTAAAAGCATTATAGCGTGGATTTTTAGAAATAATTGAATTTGGAAATTAATTTTTCTGAAAAAGTTTAATTGAATTTTCTTTTATATTATTTGAAGTTTTTATTTTCTAATATGCATTTAATTAAAGAATTTAGGAATAATTTAAATTTCGTGAAATTGAATATTGTAAACAAATGGATTTGAAAATTACCAAAGAACTTTTTCGAAAATTATTATAAATAATAGATTAAAGTAAAATTGTAGATAAAAATTTTTGAAAATAATAATTGAATTGAAATAATGAAAATAATTTTGAAGAAGTATAATATTCTTATAATATAAAATAATGATTTTATTACTTGGTCATCTTTAACTATTATAAAATATGAAGAAGTCGATCACTCCGAGTCGAAGACTCGGAGTTATCGATATCTTCATGTTTTATAGTTGTAAAAAAATTTAATAAACTATAATTTCATTCATTGTAAAAAATAACACTAAAATTGATTATTTTAATCTTTTTTGGTGTTAATTTAATCTGCAACACTTTTTAATACCTCACGATTTACTGTGTATAGATTTCAAAATCTATCAATTTTAAGAAAAAATACAAATTCAAAAAGGGTCAAAATATTTTCTGACCAATTTTTTATAACCACTGAATTTCTCTCAAAAAATTACTATAACAATAATTTTATTAAATATTTAAAATATTTTCTTCATATAGTTGAAAATAAAGGTTTATCCTCCCCTTAAGACGATTATTAGTAAGATACTAATATTTAAGAAGAAGGAAATAATTTTTTTGATATTAATTTTCTCTCTTTGCAATTTTGCCGCGTTTCCTAATTATTTTAGCTCAAGGAAACCTTAAATTGCTCTTACTAACTCGTTTCTCGAAAATCACAGAGAATGTAGCTTTTCTCTCGGTGTTCCGAGATGTGTGAAAAGTGGTTTCTGGGATCTGTTTCCTCTCTATGGCTCCCTGGCGCCTCGCTTTTCTAATTGTGTCCCATTAAAACACCCTTCTTCCAACGAACACTTTAACCACGTTGCTCACCGCAAATTTTCTCACCCCCCTTTCACCCCTAATCTTACCAGTAATGCTTGAACTTTCTAAAAACCTTCTTTTTTTCTTATTCTTTTCTTTTTTTTTTTTTGAAAAGAGAAGGCAAACTTTTATACAACTTACCGTATTGGGGATTAGAGAAAATCAAAACTCCTCAAATAGATCTGGTATTTATCTTTTTTCACAACTGTAATTATAGGTTTCGATTAAATATTGTATAACAATCGTCGTCGCATTTTTCAAAAGGGATTTCAAAGAAACGAAACAAAAGTAGCGTTGGGATGGAGAACATAAGTGAGGAGAATTTTGTGATTAGTGGGTTTTCGCTCTTGTAAGTTTTAAAAAGTTATTCTCAAAAGCTTCGTTTAAAATGTTTCTGAGATTCTTAAAAACTTATTTCGACTTTTTATTTTCTACTGTCCGGAAAAATAAATCATAGGAAGAAAAGTTTTAAGAAAATAATTATATTTTCATCTTTTAACTTATTTTCTATTATCTTGGAACTCGATTTGGAAGTTAAAAATGAAAATTCAAATCTTTTTCTAGTGGAAAAAAGTTCTAGTGGACAGAAGTGAAAATTTTTTCCCTTTTATGAATCGAGAGAAAATTGTATTTTTTAATTTTAAAATTCGTCTTTTTATCCCAGCAGCAATATTGTGAACATTGCCCAAAGAAAATTTTGATTCCTCCCAAAATTGTAACAGAACTTTGAAGCAATTTACCAATATTATTGTAATTTTATAAATAAAAATAAATGTAAAGTTTTTTAAAATAGCAACTATTTTGCATCTAGAAAAAATACGTTTTAAGATTATTTTTATTATTTTCAATATATTTACTAGTTTTTCTGATTATCACCGACTTTTACTACTGATATTATTAATATTTTAACTGGAATATAAACAATTTTGAATAATTTTCCTATTTTGTTTTTATAGGAATATTATGCTTGTTTTTATCATTTTTACTAAATTTACAATTATGTCTGACTAAAACCGTCTTTTACTACTCATATTCATATATTCAGTAATATTTAAACAATTTTGAATAATTTTCCTTTTTTGTTTTTATAGAAATAAATTTATATGCTTCTTATTATCGTTTTCACTATATTTACAATGTTGTCTGACTAAAATCGACTTTTACTACTGATATTAATATTTTAACTGGTATTTAAAAAATTTTGAATAATTTTCCAATTTTGTTTTTAAAAAAAAAGTATTTCTAAGCTTCTTATTATTTTTTTCACTACATTTACTGTTTTGTCTGACTAAAACAGATTATTATTACTGATACTAATAGTTTAAGTGGTTTTTAAACAATTTTTTACAATTTTCCTATTTTGTTTGAAAACAAAATACTTTCTAAACTTATTACTATTTTTTTCACTATATTTACAGTTTTGTCTGGCTTAAATCGACTTTTACTACTTATATTAATATTTTAACTGGTATTTAAAAAATTTTGAATTATTTTCCTATTTTTTTTTATAAAAACTAATTTCTATGCTTCTTATTATTATTTTTATTATATTTACAATGTTGTCTTACTAAAATCGACTTTTACTACTGATATTAATATTTAAATTATGGTATTTAAACAATTTTCTATTATGATCTTATTTTGTTTTTAAAAAATAAGCTTTTTAAGTCTCTTATTATTATTTTCAATATTTCTACAATTTCGTCAGACTATAACTGTCTTTACTACTAATATTAAAGTTTTAAGTGGTTTTTAAAAAAGTTTATGTATAATTTTACTATTTTGTTTTAAAAAATACTTTCTAAGCTTATTATTATTTTTTTCAATATATTTGAAATTTTGTCTGACTGAAATCGGCATTTACTACTAATATTAATATTTTCAGTCAAGAATTTAAAAAATGTTATGTAATTTTCCTATTTTCTTTTTATAAAAAGTAATTTCTATGCTTGTTATTATTATTTCTACTTAATTTACAATTTTGTCTGACTCAAATCGACTTTCACTACTAATATTAACATTTTAACTGATATTTAAAATATTTTGTACAATTTTCCTATTTTGTTTTTGTATAAAAAGTAATTTCTATGCTTATTATTATTATTTTCACTGTATTTACAATTTTGTCTTATTAAAACTGCCTTTTACTACTAAAATTAATGTTTAAAGTGGTTTTCAAACAATTTCGTTTAGTTTTCCTATTTTGTTTAAAAAAAACACTTTCCAAGCTTATTATATATTTTTTCAATATATTTGCAATTTTGTCTGACTGAAATCGGCATTTACTACTGATATTAATATTTTCAGGGTTGTATTTAAAAAATTTTGTATAATTATCCTATTTTGTTAAAAAAAATACTTTCTCAGATTGTTATTTTTTTTGCATTATATTTAAAATGTTGTCTGACTAAAATAGACTTTTACTACTGACATTAATATTTTAATTGGGTTTTAAAAAATTTGGTAAAATTTTTCTATTTTGTTTAAAAAAAATACTATCTAAGCTTATTATTACTATTTTTAATATATTTACAATTTTGTCTGGCTCAAATCGACTTTTACTACTGATATTAATATTTTAACTGATATTTAAAAAATTTTGTATAATTTTCCTATTTAATTTTTACAAAAAGTAATTTCTATGCTTGCTATTGTTATTTTCACTATATTTACAATTTTGTCTGACTAAAATAGTCCTGTATGTTGTTTGAGTTGAAAACTTTATTTTAAATTATAGTTGTTTAATATAAAACAACTTGTTTAAAATAAAAACCTTATTTAAAATAAAAGAGGCTTCAAGTAATGTTTTTAGAATATAAATCTTATTTAAAATTTAAAGTTCTTTAAAATAAAATTTGTTTATAAAATTAAAGTTGTTTTTTAAGAAAAGATTTATTTATAATTAAAGTGGTTTAAAATAAAAAATTTAGTTAAATAAAGTTGTTTAACATAAAAAAACTTATTAAATACGAAACTTGTTTAAAATAAAAAAAAATTTTTAGTAACGAACAATTTGATTTATTTTTGAAAATATGAAAAAAATATGTAATAGTAAAAAAAAATAACGGGAAAAAATATTGATTTCGCTTATGGGAGTTGTTATTCATTAACCACCTGAGGGATACGGAGCATTACAGCTTTACCGGCTCGAGTGTTGACACGAGTTTCGCGGTCTATCCAATAGATGGCCGTCATTTAGAGGTCGTTTTCAACCCCTAAATCTGCGTTCTCCAAGTCTATCTTGTGGGTGCTTCTGTAGAGTGGATGAATTACCGACGCAATGTCAGAACGTCAGGATCAGCCCGATAGCCGCCTATAAATAAGCACTTGCTAACTCGGCGGCTTAAGGGCGCCCTAATCGTTTGAATTATTAATCACTCATCCTTTAAATCAACCCGTCTCGCCTCACAAAAACAAATTTACAACTTAATTTATAAACACATAAGATTTAGAGTAAAAACAACTCGTATAATAACTGTCCAAGGGAATTACTTTTTTTTTTATTATGCAATAAAGTTATTTCTTCTTTTTTCAAAATGTGGAATTGAATAATTTTTTATTTCTAATTAAATAAATAATATAAATTTAAATTAATATTATAATTTCATTTAATTTAGATGTTTTTTTTTCATTGATGTTTTGATTTTTTTGATATTGAAAATATTTGTTTGATTCGATTACAATGAAAACAAAAGTTATTTGATTTAAATAACCGATTGCTTTTCTATTAGCAAATAAATATTTATTTCAATCAAATAATTTTTATTTAAAGTTTAATATTTCATTGAAAATTAAATATTTTATTTTAATTTAAACATTTTAGTTAATATTTAGGATTGATTTTATTTAAATAAAAATTATTTGATTCAAACAGAAGTTACTATCTAAATTTAAATTCGTAAAAATGTTTGCTAATTTAAATTAGTGGTTGACTTTTCGCTTTTAAAATAAATAAATTTCACTAATAAATTATAGTTATTTCTACTAATTTATTTGTAAACTTTACTAATAAATAGTAATTGCTACTAATTTATTAGTAAAATTTACTAATTAAAAAGCAAAATTTCTACTAATTTATTAATAAATTTGCTAATAAACTTGCTAATAATTATTAATTTCGAGTAATATATTAGTAAATTTTACTAACAAAATAATAATTTCTATTAATTTATCAGTTTACTAATAAATTAGTAAAAATTACTCTTAGTTTACTATTATATTAGTAGAAATTACTATTTATTAGTAAAATTTACTAATTCAGAAGCAAAATTTCTACTTGTTTATTAGTAAACTTCACTAATACATAATAATTTCTATTAATTTATTAGGAAAATTTATTAATAAATATTAATTTCTAGGATCATATTAGTAAACTAAACTAATAAAAATTAATTTATAGGAAAATAATAATAAATTTAACTAATAAATAGTAATTTCTACTAATTTATTAGTAAAATTTTTTAATTCAGAAAAAAAATTCCTATTAAATTATTAGTTTACTAATAAATTAGTAGAAATTACTATTAGTTTACTAATATATTAGTAGAAATTACTACTTATTAGTAAAATTTACTAATAAATAATCATTTCTCCAAATAAATAGTAATTTGTACTAATAATAATAAATAGTAACTTCTACTAAGAAACGTTATTTTTTACTAATAAATAGTAATTTTTACTAAAAAAAACAGTATTTTTTACTAGTAAATAGTAATTTCTACTAAAACATAGTATTTTTTACTAATAAATAGTAATTTCTACTAAAACATAGTATTTTTTACTAATAAATAGTCATTTCTACTAAAAAATAGTATTTTTTTTTAATAATAAATAGTAATTTCTACTAAAACATAGTATTTTTTACTAATAAATAGTCATTTCTACTAAAAATTAGTATTTTTCACTAATAAATAGTAATTTCTACTAAATAATAGTATTTTTAACTAATAAATAGTAATTTTACTAAAAAATATTTTTTACTACTAATTTACTAATATATTAGTAAAAATTACTATTTATTAGTAAAGTTTACTAATAAATAGTCATTTCTACTAATAATAATAAATAGTAATTTTTACTAAAAAATAGTATTTTTTACTAATAAATAGTAATTTCTATTAAAAATAGTCTTTTTTTCTAATAAATAGTAATTTTTACTAATTTATTAGTAAAATTTACTAATTTAAAAGCAAATAGTCAGTAACTAATTTAAATTAAAAAAAATTTTTTACTAATTCTATTTTAGAAAGTATTGACAGTATTGAAATTATTTCTAATTATACTTGAAATATTATAATTATAATTGAAATTATAATTGAAAGATTATAATTAAAATTATTGAAATTACAAGATCTTTTAAAAATATTTAAAATATTTTTTTAAAAAACTTTCCTATATAAAATGTATATTTAAAATATTTTATAACTCGTCTTGAATAATTATCTAAAATTGCAAAATTTGATCTCAATTAATTTTCAATTAAAAAGACAAATACTTTCAACCTTCTTAAAAAAAATTTGAGAAAAAAATCTTTCCATTCACTCTTAAATATTGCGTATTTGAATTTAAAAGTTAAATCTTCGTGCAGAAGCGACAGACCACACGATTGTCGTAAATTTGAAGTCATTGCAATTAGGCTAATATCAAGACATTAATTAACTGCGCGTCTCTTAAAGAGATTCATTTTCTAAAGATTTAATGTCCCGGTTCACTTAAGTTAACAAATTATGATTTCAATTTTCCGGCGCATGAGGGGGAAAAAAAAACTTTTTCATTAAAATCGAAGACGAAAGAAAAAAATTTTTTTTTTTTGTTTTTATTTTTGAAGATTAATATTATGAAAAAATGTTTCATGTATAGTAATACACTTTTCGAAGTTTATTCTCTTGAAATATTAAATTTAATGTGTGTGGTCCCCCCATTTATTACTTTGTACTCGTTACGCCGCCCTCGATAATTACATAATTGACTTTCGATCTCAACCAATAAAAAACCGATCTATATCTCTCTAATCGTATAATATGCTTTATTTTTCTCGCCGTATTTTTTGACGAACTTTTATTCACCCCTTTAGTGATATTTTAAAAAGTAATTTAACTTTTAGATTAAAAATTTTGGTTCTTTTTTCAACTTATCAAAAAAATGTTTTTTAGCGATTTAACTTTAAAAAATTTAATTCTTTTTCGGGAAATTTTCCTGAAAGTTTTGTTTAGTATTAGATTTTTTATTGTGGTCAAAGGGGGGGGGGGAGAAATATAGGAAAATTCCAAGGGAAAATAATAATTTTAACAAAACTTTTCGTCAATTTTCGGAAAACTAATTATTTTTCGGAAAATCGACGCAAAGTTTTGTTTAGAGTATTAAATTTTTGTTATTGTGGAAAAGAGGAGGGGAGGGGAATATAGAAAATTTTCAAGGGAAAATAAGCTCACACGGGGCATCGAGATAGAAATTCTAAAACCTATACTATCGTCATATACATATTTCGATGATTTATTACATCTCGTGTGTGACGCAATACCCTCTTCTCGAGCCATAAGTGTGCACGTTTAAGCGATAAATCTTGTAGCCACTGTGAAGAGTCTTCGTAACATCTCGCTATGTACACGTCGCGTTCGCGCTTTTCCACTTAACGTCGATATCGTTTGAGCTTGTAAGGTGTCTCTTCAAAGAAAAAAAAAAAAAATTGAAGCAAATTTTATTTCTCCAATTTGAATCTAATTTTGATTTTTCATTTCCATTTTGTCGCAAAAGTCCCTTATTTTATCATACTCTTCAGAAATTTTATATTTATTTTTTTGACACGATACCTAAGAAGCAGAGTATTAAGTTATGTTTGCGGGATATTTTTATTTATAATTATAAGTTTCGGTATTTAATTTAAAAGTCTGTTTGTATGGAATATTTTGGATTTATAACAAAAACTTAAACCTGTCGTTTATATTGAAGATTGATCCCTTTCGTGTGTTTTCATTCAAAAAATTTCAAACGTAACCTAAAAATTATTGCATCTACCGCGCTTCGGAGCGCGATACAATTTTTTTAAATATTTTGTAAAAAAATACGAATATATATATATAGTATTTACCAAAATGAAGAGAAATAAAAGTAGATTATAAATTAATTTAATAAAATTTAATAAAATTAGGGGAACATAGTCAGGGTTGGACCACCTTTTGAACTTTTATATATAAATTAATTAATAAATAATGTTTTAATTTATAGTATAAATGAATTGAAAATGAGTAAAAAAAAGAACTTAAAATTTATTACTTTTTTTATTATTACTTTTATATATAAATTAATTAATCAATAATGTTTAAATTCATAATATAAATTAATTGAAAAAGAGTTCAAAAAAAGAACTTAAAATTTAAAAAAAAATAAATTTAAGTATTTTTTTAAAAAAAAAAGTTGTTTTTAGGTTGAAAATGCTAAAAAAATGCCATTTTATGCAATTTTTTTATGGAAATTCACTTTTTTATTTTTCTAACTAATTTAAAATCATAGTTTTATCAGAATTTTTTTATTTTATTTTTATTTAAATTCTTTTCTTTAATTCTTATAATTTATATTTTATATTTTAAAATATTATGATTTGAAATTAGTTAGAAAAATAAACAATTGAATTTATAAAGAAATTAAATAAAAATGGTATTTTGTATTTTTTTTAACCTAAAAACAATGTTTTTTTTTAGAAAATGAATTTTTTCATTCGGTAATTTTTTTGTAAATATACAAAAACATATTTTCTTTAAAATTAGAGATGAATTTTAAAATTTATACCCATTTTTAAGAAAAATAAAAATCCAAAAATGTTAAGAATAATTAACTATAAAAATTAATTAATTAATTATTAATTATTATTATTATTAATTATTAATTATTAATTATTAATTATAATAATAATATTATTAATTATTATTATTAATTATTAATTATTAAAAAATTAATTAATTAAAACTAACTATAAAAATTAATTTTATGGAAGATTTAAAATAAATTTCTTGATTTATAGTTAAAAATGTAATCAAAGTCGCTTCTAAATAGGGAAAACTTGATATTTTTAAATTTTTTATTTAATCTCTAAACTAAATATCTAAAAATTGTTTCTGTAATATTAAAATAATTTTGTTAAATTTTGTTAATTGTGATTAAAAAATTGAAGTTAGACAAATTTGTATGTCTAAAAGAAACTAAAAATTTTGTTATCCAAAAAACGTATATGTTAACAAATCAACATCAGCTTGTTATTATTATAATTTTCACTATATATACAATTTTGTCTGACTAAAATCGATTTTTACTACTCATATTAATATATTCAGTAATATTTAAACAATTTTATATAGTTTTCCTATTTTGTTTTTATCAAAAGTAATTTTTACGCTTGTTACTGTTTTTTTCACTATATTTACAATGTTGTCTGACTAAAATCGTCCTTTACTACTGAAATTAATATTTTATGTGGTTTTTCAACAATTTTGTTTAATTTTCCTATTATTTATTTTCTGATCTCTTAAAAAATTACTATAAAAATATTTTTATATTTTTTATGAAGGATTTAAATCAAATTCCTTGATATAGTCAAAAATATAGTAAAAGTTTCCCGTAATGAACAAAACTTTATTTTTTAAATTTTATTATTTAATGTCTAAACTAAAAATTTGAAAATTGTTTCTGTAAGATTAAAATAATTTTCTTAAATTTTGTTAATTGTGATTAAGAAACTGAAGTTTGACAAATTTTTATTTCTAAAAGAAATTAAAAATTTTGTTATCCAAAAAATGTATATGTTAACAAATCAACATCAGCTTGTTATTATTATAATTTTCACTATATGTACAATTTTGTCTGACTAAAATCGACTTTTACTACTTATATTAATATATTCAGTAATATTTAAACAATTTTATATAGTTTTCCTATTTTTTTTTATCAAAAGTAATTTTTACGCTTGTTACTGTTTTTTTCACTATATTTACAATGTTGTCTGACTAAAATCGTCCTTTACTACAGACATTTATATTTTATGTGGTTTTTTAACAATTTTGTTTAATTTTCCTTTTATTTATTTTCTGATCTCTTAAAAAATTACTATAAAAATATTTTTATGGAAGATTTAAATCGAATTTCTATTAATATAATTAAAAATGTAGTCGAAATTTTTCTTTAATGGACAAAACTCGATTTTTTAAAATTTATTATTTAATCTCTAAAATAAAAATTTTAAACTTGTTTCTGTAAGATTAAAAAAAAATTTTTTTAAAAATTGTGATTAAAAAACTGAAGTTAGACAAATTTTTATTTCTAAAGGAAACTAAAAATTTTGTTATCCAAAAAATGTTGTTGACAAATCAACATTATGAAATTATTGCTTCAAAAAAAAAAAATGTTAATAAAATTAGTGTTAATGCGTTGGGTTACTATTTTTTTACTATATAATATATAGGTGTAGAAAAATGGTAATAAAATGAATGCTAATGTTTGGTTACTAAATGAATAATAGATCATTAATCAATGGATTTGTTATCAATATGATTTCCAAACGTGGTGTCGTTGAAAGACGAATGCGGATGTTAGATAGGTACGGCTGGCCAAGACTCCCGTCAGTTCTAAGTTAGTTTGACGCCAGTCGAGTCGATTTATCAGAATAATGTGCACGCCATTAACTTTATGTCCCCGCCTTCAAATCGAAGTCTTGATTTCACGCGAATCACAAACGAAATCTTTCAGTTTTCAACTTCCACATTATATAGTATACTAATAATAATATTAGAATCTATACACCTAAGATCGAAATTCAACCAATATAACAATTTTATTTGAGTTCAGTAGCGAACTTCAATATTTTACCGTAACGGAACGGTAAATATTCTTCTTTTTCAACATGAGAAAAAAATTCTTATATACCGTTTGCATCTGAAAACGAAAATGATAAGAAAGAAAAATATTTCTATCTTGAAACAGCCTTTGATTTAAAAAAAACCGACTTTCATTCAGCTAATTTTTAGGCTAAACCTAAGGCTGAACCTGTTTAGGGTTTCAGCCTAAAAAAATCTTAAAAAAAGCCTTAAAAAACTTCAAGGACAAAATTAAGTCGAAATAAATTCGATTTCTTTTTAAACAATTTAACAAAATTTTTTGCAATAATTTAATTATTTTCACAAATAATAAAATTCTTCTCAGGAATTTAATTATTTCTTTAAATTTTAATAAAATTCTTAGCAACTATTCAATTATTTTTATAAATAATAAAATTGCTCGTAAAACGTACGTATTCTTAAAAATTTAATTTCCGTTCCTCGAAAAAATCAATTATTTAAAAAAATGTTTCCACTACCTTAAATTCGCTAATACAAGTAATAGAAAAACTATTCGTAACAATTATAATTAAATTCTTTGAAACGATTCAATTATTTTCAAAAAATATTATATTATTAAATATTATATTCATGAAATTTCGCAACAGAATTCAATTATTTTTAAAAAATTGATAAAATTCATCCAAAATTCAATTATTTTCATAAATATTAAAATTTTTACAAGAAATCAATTAATTTAGAATAGAATTTTTAAAAAAATCAATTATTTAACAAAATTATTATAAAATTCTTCACAATAATTCATCTTCTTTCACTAATAATAACATTTTCATTGAAACTAAATTTTTTAAACAATTTTTTGCTAAAACTCTATAAGCAAGAATTCAATTATTTTCATAAAGAATAAAACTCATTGAAGAATTTCAATTATTTTCAATCCTATTTTGAATCAATTAATCGAAAAATTCAATTATTTTCACAAATAAAATTTTGCACAAGAATTGAATTATTTAAAATAAAATTTTTATAATATTTATTGTATTTCGAAAAAATTAATTATTTAAAACAATGTTTTATAAAATTCTTATCAAGAATTCAATTATTTTCAAAATTAACAGAATTTTTCACAGAAATTCAATTCTTTTAAACATTTTAATCAAATTTTTCGCAATAATTTAATTATTTGCAGAAATAATAAAATTCTTCTCAGAAATTCAATTACTTTTAAAAATTTTAATAAGACTCTTAGCAACTATTCAATTATTTTCATAAACAATAAAATTCATCGCAGGATTTCAATTATTTTTAACACAATTCTACAGGAATTGCTCAAAAAATGTATTTATTAAAACAAAAAATTCAATTCCTCAAAAAATTAATTATTTAAAAAAATGTTTTTTAAAATTATTTGGAAGAATTTACATATTTACAAAAATATTAGAATTTTTCACACGAATTCAATTATTTTCAAATATTAAATTAAAATTTTTGGAAAGAAATAAATTATTTTAAATACAATTTTAATTAAATTTTTTTGAAATAATTGAATTATTCTTTTAGATTTTAATAAAACTCTTCCCAATAAGAATTCAATTATTTACATAAATAATTCTTCGAAAGAATTTAAATATGTCGATAGATAACAAAATTATTACCGAAAATTCAATTATTTTTAAAACATTTTAATAAACTTCTTTGCAAAATTCAATTATTTTCATAAATAACAAAATCCATTACAAGAATTCAATTATTTTTAAAAGTAATAAATTTCTTCTTAGAAATTAAATTATTTTAAAAAAATTACAGTAAAATCGTTCGCAAGAATTCAATTATTTTCGTAAATAATGAGGAATTCAATTATTTTCAAAAAAAAATTTAATAAAATGCCACACAAACATTCAATTATTCTCTAAAATTTTAATAGAATTATTTGTAGAATTTAATTATTTTTAAGAACTTTTCGCAATTCAATGTTTTCCAATATATACTATTTTCATAAAATTTCCAAACAGAATTCAATTATTTAAAAAATATGTTATAAAAATCTTCGTGAGAATTCATCTCTTTTCATGAATAATAAAAATTTCTCAAGAATTTATTTATTTAAATTCTTAATATTTAAAAAATTATTATATTTATTTAAATTATAATTTGCATTAAATTAGTCTAAAGAAATCAATTATTTAAAATTTTTCATAAAATTCTTCGCAAGAATTAAATTTTGTTTATAAATATTGAAATTCTTTCATGAATAATAAAAGTCGTTGCAGGAATTCAATTTATTATCAGGAAAAGAAAGAAGTAAATTTTTTGATGAAAATTAGGAAAAAGGAGGAAAGTAAAATATAGAATGGGAATTTTTTTCAGTTTTGTGAAGTGTCTAAAACGAATTTTTTTGGTTGTCAAGTTTAATTTTTCGATAGCTTCATTTTTACTATACTTTTTTAGTTTGAAAGCTACTTTTTGCTACTCTTTTAAAATTAATTATCGAGTGCGAAGTCTGTAAAACGGTTTTAGTCAAAAGTGGGCTAAAAGTAATATTTATTTTTTAAAGTATTATAAACACAATATTCTATAAGTGTAATTCTATAACAATAAGACAAGAAATTTAAAAAGTTTCAAATTTTCATCTCCATACTGATTGACGGAACAATTTGTCTCGTCGAAGAAAAAGAAGACAAGTTCTATTAGTCTAAGAGCTGGCTACATAAAAATGCATGTTATAAGGTACATGAAAAATTAATATTTAGATAGGTTCCATTTGAGTCCCTAAGTACCGAATGCGAAGTCTGCCTGCGCGTTCTGGAAGATTAAGCCCGCGAATTGACGGTCGAAAATGATAAATTTGATAAGGAAAACATGTGATAAAGGTCATGGATAAAAGTTATAAAATTTAAAAGTATTTATCACCAGTAAGCTTATAAAATTTTGGCAGACAATTTTTTGGACGACAAAGTATTGGCAGACAGTGTCAAAGTTGCGTAATCCGTAGTGAAAAAAAGATCATAAGAGTCATGGCTAAAAATTAATGGAAATAGTTAATGAACTCTTATGGAAGCTATATGTCAAGTGGCAGACAAAAATTCGGATGATAACATCGAGGCAGACAACGATAAAAAGCGCGGTTCCCATGCGATTTCGCTGATTTCGCGCTATTTGCACTAAATAGTTAATTTTTGAAAAATGTGAAATTTTTTTGGGCTACATTAATTTTTAAACATAATTTAATGATTTTATAAACTTTTGAATGAATATGATTTATTTTAAATTAAATTTTTTATAAAAATAAAAAAAATAAAAATTGAAAATGTGATTTTTGTATAGAATTATTAATTTTTTTAATAAATAGATAATAGATTGAAACTTCTGAGAAAAATGTATCCTAATTTAAAAAAAGAAAGAGCAAAATCGGTCAGTTGGTTTAAAAGTTAGAGCAACTTTTCAGAATTTGAAAAGTTGGTATCAATTCTGGCGTGAGCGATTGCTGCCGCGTGTCGCTGGATTCCCCCACTCTGCCCACCTAAGGAAGGTAAAATCTCGCACTCACTTTTACCTCTATTTTAAACAACTAAATAGTGCAGTATGGATTCCATAATTTTTTTGGTAATAGTGTTGTTAAGAATCTTTATATTTGTATAAAAAAAATTGTAAAATGTTAATAAATAAAATGTCACGATTAGAAATATTTAAAAAAAATTATTTCCCCCCCCTTGGAGTTAGGTGCAATTTTTTTCTTTTAAAATTTCAAAAAAATATGTTTAATTAAATTACTTTTTTTCCCGATATTATGAAACAAAAATTGGCTGAGATACGCTTAATTGTTTATAGTGGGAAATATTACCTCTTTTCTGCAACTATTTTTATGCAAATAAACAAGAAAAATCATTTAGTGTGTATATGTAAAGGATAGATCTCATCTTCGCAAGTGAAACGATATTTTGAAAAATGTGATTTTTTGAGTTTCCTTCATTTTTCATACATAAAAAGAAACATTGTTTTTAGTAAACAAATGGATTTATTTAAAAACTATTTATCCCATTGGGCTCAAATTTGATACACTCTTTAAAGGTATCAAGGGCAATACTTTCTGTCAGTTTAAAAGTCATCTCATTAAAATTAAACAAATTATTAAACAATTAAGAAATTGCAATTTTTATCTGTTTAAATTAATCAATCCAATCAAGAAGAGTCTGAAGGTACAAATCTTTATACATACACTGACAATTTTATTTATTAAAAGTATGAGTTATTAATTGAGGCTCCGGATCTTAAAAGGGCACACGCGCGAACACACGGCAAATAATTTGGCCCCTGGAGATAAAATTTTGAAGTTGTTCAAAATGAATTTTAAATTATTGTTTCTTATACAGAATTTCAAGGCGAAACTTTTTTTCTAATAAAAATTTTTTATATAATTTCTCGTTTTCACGTAAATTGAAAAAAACGTGATTTTTTAAGTTAAGAAATTTTAATGAATTTTTGACTTCAACTCGTGACTACTTCGTTAAATATTAATATTTTTCCACAAAATTTACACACAATATTCTTCAAACTATTCCAAGAGTGAAACAATATTTGGAAATTTAAAAAAAAATTGTATGTCAAAGTAAATAATTATTTAAATAATTTTGTCGGAAAAATGATTCTCCTATTTTCAATTGAAAAAGTTGAGTGACGAATTTTCGTTTTCGGAAAACTTTCAGCGACAAAAATGTTCATTAATATGTTAGGAAGTTTTTTGGAAAATATCTTGCCATTTGATAATAAATTAAAGACAATAGAGCAATTTTAACATCGTCGCGCTCTGCTGTAAAATTGCGGCGTGGCGGCACACGTGTAGCATGGCCGCCATTACAAGACCAATGTATATATAGTTAGACATTGTTTACGTTTACAGCAGAGCGCGACGATGTTAAAATTGCTCTATTGTCTTTAATTTATTATCAAATAGCGAGATATTTTCCAAAAAACTTCCTAACATATTAATGAACATTTTTGTCGCTGAAAGTTTTCCGAAAACGAAAATTCGTCACTTAACTTTTTCAATTGAAAATAGGAGAATCATTTTTCCGACAAAATTATTTAAATAATTATTTACTTTGACATACAATTTTTTTTTAAATTTCCAAATATTGTTTCACTTTTGGAATAGTTTGAAGAATATTGTGTGTAAATTTCGTGGAAAAATATTAATATTTAACGAAGTAGTCACGAGTTGAAGTCAAAAATTCATTAAAATTTCTTAACTCAAAAAATCACGTTTTTTTCAATTTACGTGAAAACGAGAAATTATATAAAAAATTTTTATTAGAAAAAAAGTTTCGCCTTGAAATTCTGTACAAGAAACAATAATTTAAAATTCATTTTGAACAACTTCAAAATTTTATCTCCAGGGGCCAACTTATTTGCCGTGTGTTCGCGCGTGTGCCCTTTTAAGATCCGGAGCCTCAATTGTTTTCATTTTTCAGCTGACATAAATGAAATCGAATCTGAGGATGATATCGAGTGCGACAGTGAAGAAGATGTGGAGGAAATTGAATCAGATGTAAATAATGAAGCATAAGATTCTATTTTATACAATTAAAAAATTTATGCTATTAATTGATAAGTTCATATTATCAGGAAAGTATAATATAAAACTTATAATTTAAGGTTAAGTGTGCATAATTATATTATTATTACAGTCTTTCGTAGAAAATTTATTATAAACATTGAGGTAAATATTATTTGGCGAAATAAAAATTAGTATTTAATAATTAAGTAAATTAATTTAGTAAATTTACTTCAAAAAGTTAACATTGTATGTATAAATTTACCGAATACAAAACACTATTGTAGAGTGAAATTAATAAATCACATATGACACTCCTTATATTCTCAAAATCACTATTAACTGTATTTCTTAATTGTTTAATAATTTGTTTAATTTTAATGAGATAGAGCTTAAAAAGACATATAAAATGATAGGTCGCAAAAAATTTTCAATTATTTGTTCATGAGAAAATTAATTTAAACAGATAAAAATTGCAATTTCTTAATTGTTTAATAATTTGTTTAATTTTAATGAGATGACTTTTAAACTGACAGAAAGTATTGCCCTTGATACCTTTAAAGAGTGTATCAAATTTGAGCCCAATGGGATAAATAGTTTTTAAATAAATCCATTTGTTTACTAAAAACAATGTTTCTTTTTATGTATGAAAAATGAAGGAAACTCAAAAAATCACATTTTTCAAAATATCGTTTCACTTGCGAAGATGAGATCTATCCTTTACATATACACACTAAATGATTTTTCTTGTTTATTTGCATAAAAATAGTTGCAGAAAAGAGGTAATATTTCCCACTATAAACAATTAAGCGTATCTCAGCCAATTTTTGTTTCATAATATCGGGAAAAAAAGTAATTTAATTAAACATATTTTTTTGAAATTTTAAAAGAAAAAAATTGCACCTAACTCCAAGGGGGGGGAAATAATTTTTTTTAAATATTTCTAATCGTGACATTTTATTTATTAACATTTTACAATTTTTTTTATACAAATATAAAGATTCTTAACAACACTATTACCAAAAAAATTATGGAATCCATACTGCACTATTTAGTTGTTTAAAATAGAGGTAAAAGTGAGTGCGAGATTTTACCTTCCTTAGGTGGGCAGAGTGGGGGAATCCAGCGACACGCGGCAGCAATCGCTCACGCCAGAATTGATACCAACTTTTCAAATTCTGAAAAGTTGCTCTAACTTTTAAACCAACTGACCGATTTTGCTCTTTCTTTTTTTAAATTAGGATACATTTTTCTCAGAAGTTTCAATCTATTATCTATTTATTAAAAAAATTAATAATTCTATACAAAAATCACATTTTCAATTTTTATTTTTTTTATTTTTATAAAAAATTTAATTTAAAATAAATCATATTCATTCAAAAGTTTATAAAATCATTAAATTATGTTTAAAAATTAATGTAGCCCAAAAAAATTTCACATTTTTCAAAAATTAACTATTTAGTGCAAATAGCGCGAAATCAGCGAAATCGCATGGGAACCGCGCTTTTTATCGTTGTCTGCCTCGATGTTATCATCCGAATTTTTGTCTGCCACTTGACATATAGCTTCCATAAGAGTTCATTAACTATTTCCATTAATTTTTAGCCATGACTCTTATGATCTTTTTTTCACTACGGATTACGCAACTTTGACACTGTCTGCCAATACTTTGTCGTCCAAAAAATTGTCTGCCAAAATTTTATAAGCTTACTGGTGATAAATACTTTTAAATTTTATAACTTTTATCCATGACCTTTATCACATGTTTTCCTTATCAAATTTATCATTTTCGACCGTCAATTCGCGGGCTTAATCTTCCAGAACGCGCAGGCAGACTTCGCATTCGGTACTTAGGGACTCAAATGGAACCTATCTAAATATTAATTTTTCATGTACCTTATAACATGCATTTTTATGTAGCTAGCTCTCCGTCTATATGTCAACAGTTATTGAAAAACTTCCTTCTTCTTTTAATCGTTTCCTATAGGAAGAGGGGGGGCCTGGGGGGAGGGAGACGCTTTGGAAAAAAGGGGAGGGAGAAGGGAAGGTTTAACAGACGAATGATCTAACCGCGATATCTACAAAGTGAAGCAATTCATCTTAGACGTATAGTTCCAGTGGGAAAGAATGGTATTTTCGTAACGAGGTCGACTAGAGCAGGGACTAGGAAATTTATATGCGAGTGGCACGAAAAATCATCGACATCTCCTTCTATAAATAAGACAACGAAGAAGAAGAAGACGACGACTACGACGACGACGACTGAGAGGAGATAAGACACGGTGCATCGCAAACCGTCCAGACGGAACAAACTGTTTTTGAACGAATGGGAGTACTGCGACCGGTGCGCGGCAAAAGCAGGCAAAAGTCCGAATGGACCTGGGATCATATTAATCCAGGTCCTAATGAGCGCTTCTGATTGCTGCTTGAAAATGGACCTTATTATGCGAACTAGAAGACCGGTGGTTTGGTTATATTTTTTATCCGTTTTATATATATGTCTATACCCTTTAACCATGTCTCAGGAGCATCTCTTGATCAGGTACAATATTTAACGCGTCTCGGCTCACTTCATCAACTTCGATATCTTCCCCCCTTTCCAAACAGTAGTAATCGTCAATTTAATTCAGAGGAGAAAAACATTTCGAACTAATGCATATATATACGTATCTTGTAACATATTTTACAAATTTCCTGTATAAATAATAATTATTATTCCCTAAAAATTAACTGATAATCAATCTCTGAAAATTAATATTACTAGCAACAAAACCTTTTACTCACTTTTTTAAATAAACCAATTTTGAAAATAATAGAAAGTAAAAATTTTTAATTCAAATTTATTTTCATAAAAATAAAATATGAATTGGAGTATTGTTTTTATTATTATAACTATAATATCATATATTCTGACACAGGGAATTCAGGAAAAAGTCAGGGAGTTTTATTTTAAAAGTAGTCAAAAAAATTAAATTTTTAGAATTCATAACAATATTCTGAATTTTTGTGTCTTTTTTGTTTGCCTCATAAACTATGAAATTACCAGAAATTATAATATTAAAACCTTCAAGTTTTTCAATTTCTGAAAATAATTCCTTTTTAAATAACTTTAATCTTGAACAACTATCATAAAATTAATAAATTATTTAATAAATAATTTTACTTAAATATTTTAAAATTAATTCAATTTTAAAAGAGAATTGCGTTTGCAATTTTCATAAATAAATTTGAAATTTTATAAAATTTCAATGTTGAATGAATTTAATTAGAAATTAAAATGAACTTAAATTTAAAAAAAAAATCTAATAAATTCAAAATCTTCTAAAATTAGTTAAATTTGTGAATATATTTTTAATTAATTATTAAAAATAATAGATTTATAGAAGAGTTTCAGTTAAAAACACTATTTTAAAGAAGTGACAAATGATTGCAGAAATTCAATTACTTTCAAAAGTAATAGAATTCTTATTACAAAATTCAATTATGTTCAAAATTGGAAAAAAATCTCGCCAAAATCCCATTTATCTTTATAAATAATAAAATTCTTTTTCAAAATTCAATTATTTTCAAAAATTTAAATAAAATTCTTGTCAAAATTCCAATTATTTTCAAAAATTTTCCTAATTTCAATAATTTTCAATATCTCTACTATTTTAATAAAACTACCCAAAAAAAATCAATTCTTTAAAAAAGAAATTTAATAAAATTGTACATATGAACATTTAATTATTTTTATAAATAACAAAAATTTCTTAGGAATTCAATTATTTACAAATTTCTTATAAGCTTTTTTCAATAATTAAATTAATTTCATAAATAATAATACTCTTCAGAGAATTTCAATTACTTTTAATACAATTTAAATCGAATTCTATTCGATAATATTCTTAAAAATTTTATTAAAATTCGTCCAAAGTATTCAATTATTTAAAAATTTGGTAATAAAATTCTTTAAAAGAATTAAATTTTATGAAACATTCAATTATATAACTTACTTTTGTATTTAAGTAATTGAATTCTCATTTAATTTTCTAATAAAAATTTATTTAAAAATGAATTTTAGTAAAAATTTTAGATAATAATTTAATATGAAAATAATTTTGAAGAAGTTACAGTAAGTTTAAAAGTTAAATTTTCCTGCAGATGATAAGAAGAAAAACGGACTTACTCGGACAAAATGGGTTAGATTTGCAAATTAAAAAAAAAAAAATTATTATAAAAAATTTATGAAAATTCTTAAAAAAAAATTTTTAATACTTTTTACAAACAATTTGCAAGAAATTTTAATAAAATTTTTTCAAACGATTTGCAAATTTTTTGGAAAAAAAAATTATTATTAAAAATTTATAAAAAATTCTTTAAAAAAATTTTTAAAAAATTCTTACAAACAATTAGCAACAAATTTTAATAAAATTCTTTCGATCGATTCAATTATTTGCAAAAAATTTTCCAAATTTAATTATTTTTAATATCTACCTACTATTTTAATAAAAAATTTCTCAATATAGAATTAAATAATTAAAAAAACTTTTGCAAACATTCAATTATTTTCATAAATAATAAAATTTGAACCAAAATTAAATTATTTTTCCATAATTTTAAAGAAAACAGTTATTTAAAAAAATTTTTATATTATTTTTTTTATATTTTTTTTTATTGAAATCAATTATTTAAAAAAAATTTAGTATAGTTCTTCTCAAGAATTGAATTACTATATTTTCAAAAATGTTAATAAAATTCATTGTAAGAATTAAATCATTTCCACCAATAATAAAATTCATTGCAGGATTCCAATTATTTTTTATACAATTTTAAATAAATTCTTTAAAAAATGCTATTATTCTTAAAAATTTTATTAAAGGTCTTCGAAAGAGATCAATTATTTCAAAAAATTTTGATACAATTTGTTTATTAGAATTTAATAATTATTTTCAATAAATTTTTAATTTTTCTTCAAAGAATTTAATTATTTTCAAAAATTTTAATGAAATTCTTCGTAACGATTCAATTATTTTCGAAAATTTTGATATAATTCGTTTATTAGAATTTAAAAATGATTTTCAATACATTTTTAATTAAATTTCTTGAAAGAATTTAATTATTTCCAAAAATTTTAATTAAATTCTTCCTAACAAAATTCAATTATTTAAAAAAATTTTGATGAAGCTCTTTATAGAATTTAATTTAAAGAAATATTCAATTATTCTATAAATTATTTATTTTTGTAATTAAATAATTAAATTAAATGTGAATTTTTAGAAATAATTAATTTTCAAAAGATTTTTAAATTTAATTCTTTTAAAATTTTAATTGTCGCATAACTGTGATAATATTTTAAAAAATTGTTAATTTATTATTTTCCTCATAAATGATTAACGTATTGAATAGTTCTATTTAAAAATTTCAATGAAAAATATGATTGAATTTTGAAAGAATTACATTTGTAATTTTTAGAAAAATAGTTAAATTTCATAAAGTTGGATTTACATTAAAATCATTTAAAATATTTTTCATTCAATAGAAAGTTTGATATTTTTTGAGAAAAAAGACATTTCAATACAAGTTAATATTTAAAAAAATGAGTAAATTTTTATTCTTCTATTTCAACATTCGTTTTTTTAAACGTCAATTTGTATTCGATGTAGTCTTTTCTCTTCGAAAATTGTCAAAAAAATGAATGTTTAATTAGAAGAATATACATTTTTCATGATAATTTGTATTCGATTCTCTTCTTATCTAGAAAAATATCAAACTTTTTATTTAATGAAAAATAATTTTTTAAAGCAAATTTTTGTATTAACTGGACTGGAGATTCATTCATCTATGTTTAAAATAAAATTTCTCTTAATTTTATTAATATTTCTTTTGTTTTTTTTAGAAAACCGATGAAAATATTAATACATGTATCAATTGAGGGTAAGTCAAAATTAAACTGTTTTAAATCACAATTTTTTGATAATCATTTTGATAATCTTTATACAAATACGAAATGTTTTCGAGAAATTGAAATTTTTAATCTTTTTTTTATTTAGAGGTCGAGAATTTTGAGTTTCAAAAACTTATAACCGGTTCTTTGATTGGGACCCTTAATTGAAGTTGCCTGATTCCGCATGCCCTTAAAGAAAAAAAATGCAGTGCCGCTATTTTCTTTTACACTTTTTACAATTTAATAATTACATTTTTTTTTAATTAATTGTTTTTAAAAATGTTGTCCCTAATATATGTAAATTTAGTGAATTTCTATAATTTATGTTATCATGAAGTAGTAAATGATTAAACAAACAAAAGTAAAGAATAATTCAATAGGAAAGTAATAACAATAAATAAATTTCAAGACTAGGAGAAAGGTCTTCTTCTTCTTCTTAAATGACTTTTAATTGTATAAAGCGGGGCGCATGATTATTCCCCAAAAGTCATTTTTCCGAAATGTCATTTTACCGAACTGCACTTTTGCGAATTGTCATTTTTGCGAAAAGCCATTTTTGCGAAATGTCATTTTTACGAATAGTCATTTTTGCGAAAAGCCATTTTTGCGAATAGTAATTTTTGCGAAAAGTCATTTTTACGAATTTTCATTTTTGCGAATTGTCATTTTTGCGAATCGCCATTTTTACGAATTGTCACTTTTGCGAATCGACATTTTTACGAATCGCCATTTTTACGAATTGTCACTTTTGCGAATCGACATTTTTACGAAATGTCATTTTTGCGAATAGCCATTTTTGCGAAAAGTAATTTTTACGAATTGTCGTTTTTGCGAATTGTCATTTTTGCGAAAAGCTATTTTTGCGAATTGTCATTTTTGCGAAATTTCATTTTTGAGAAATGTCATTTATGCGAATTGTCACTTTTGCGAATCGCCATTTTTACGAATTGTCACTTTTCCGAAAAGTCATTTTTGCGAATTGACATTTTTGCGAAAAATACAATAGTGAATCTATATATACTACAAGTTTACTATTGTATTTTTCGCAAAAATGACAATTCGCAAAAATGACTTTTCGGAAAAGTGACAATTCGTAAAAATGGCGATTCGCAAAAGTGACAATTCGCATAAATGACATTTCTCAAAAATGAAATTTCGCAAAAATGACAATTCGCAAAAACGACAATTCGTAAAAATTACTTTTCGCAAAAATGGCTATTCTCAAAAATGACATTTCGCAAAAATGACTATTCGCAAAAGTGCAGTTCGGTAAAATGACATTTCGGAAAAATGACATTTGGGGAATAATCATGCGCCCCGTATAAAGCAGGAGACCGAAAAGACCGAAAATTGTTTTAGGTTAGGGAACACTGCGCGCGCAATCAGTGAGTAGTGGGGCGCAGTTTTTCGATTGGTGTTCATCCACCCCCCACCATTTCCATAGCATTTATTCAACTTACAATTTAATAGATTTGGTCCGAAAAAGCCGTCTTTATAGAAAGATAAAATAATTCAAAAACAGAAAAATATTGTAACATTAAATGCAAAAATAAAATATGTAAATAAAATATAAAAATAAAATAAACAGAATAAAATAATGTAGGCACTCAAATAGAAACCTTCCATCTATTTTGCACTCCAGCAAAACAACCACTTCAATATGAACTATATATTTGAAAAAAAAAGAAAAAAAAAAGAAAAGGTTTGAAACTGCCTTCACAAATATCTTTCTGAAAAATTTAAAAATAAACATTTCTATAAAGATATACTGATGATGGTTGGATAAAGAAGGCGGGCATGTGTCAACGCGATAAATCAATGCGCTCTGACATCCAAAAGTTTGTCTTGGACTTGGATACGACATTGTGGCACTGAATTTAATACAATGACAAACTGGCAAACAGAGTATGAAGGTTCTCGGCTCGGATCAAGCATGATCTCCAAGGCGGAGGAGACTTTGTGAAGCATCAACGAGATTATATGGGGCGCGTCCACATGTATATATTCGCGAGAGTCTCATCTTCATGGATATTTCAATGTGTGTACTTATAAAACATGGTTACGCACGGTTTCAATCCACACCTAAACGTCATTATTTGTTGCTTCCGTTCTTTTAGTATATGAGCGACTATTTTCAAATCTCCCCTAAACCGCCCTCTCCCCCCTTTGCAGACTTCCTTTAACTAGTTTTCAAAACTTTTTTTCTAACATCAAAAGGGATCCGAAAATTTTTGCAAATGTATTCGTATTATATTCATTGCTAGAATTTTTTTTTTTACTGAGGTTACTAAAAATTCCCTGACAGTTACCGACGTGACAAGGGGTTTAAGAAAACGGTTAGTGACTCGGTTGCTGACAAATTTCACTGCAATATTTTCAGAGCTTAAGTATTTGCTTTCGAAACTGTTGCTGATGATGTGGTATATGGACAGGGCTCGAACCAGTGAAAGTATTTAAATTTTAAAAATACGAATTTTACGGACCAAAAATTAAAAATTACGAATTTTGAGAAAAAATATTCTTCAAATTTTGAGTAAATGTTCCTTTATGCAAAAACAATTTTGAAGTTTGGTAAAAATTTTAAAATCTTATACCGTGTACTGAAATTGAGTTTTTTGGATTCAAATTTTGAACTTTTAACAAAATTACATGTATAGTTCAAAATTTTAATCCAAATATCTCAATTTCGGTAATGTAAACGCGGTTCTAAAATTTCTACCTGGCAGAAGGCCTGCATAAAGGAATATTTACTCAAAATTTGAAGAATATTTTATCAAAATCGATTTTTTCAAGAATAAAAGTAAGAGAAACACCTTAAAGAATTCTGAAATTAATATAGATTTTTTTCGAAATTTCAATTATTCGAAAATTCTTCAATTTCAAAATAAAAATTCAAAAAACAAAAATTAGTTTTAAGAATTAAAAAATAAAAATAAAAACTTGCAATAATTTAAAAAAAAATCCAATTAAACTTTTTCAAAAAAAATTAATTCCGCAGAATTGTTATTTAAAAGTATTAAAAATTCAAATTTTTACAGATTTTAATTTGAATCCAGTTCAAAATTTAATTCTTTTCTATAACGCATTTAATTTTCAATTACTATCTAAAATTTTAACTGAAATTCATTTTTATGAAATGAAAATCAATTTTTATTACAAAATTCTACGAAAATTTAATTATTTAAATACAAAAATAAACAATTCATTGAATAATTGAATGTTTCTCAAAATTGAACTCTCATAAAGAATTTTATCAACAAATTTTTTAATATTGAATTCTTTCGACGAATTTTAAACAAATTTTTAAGAATAATTACAACTTTGGAGGAATTCGATTAAAATATTGAAGGTATTAAAAATAATTGAAATCCTTCAATAAGTTTTATTATTTATGAAAATAATTGAATTATTGCGAACATTTATAAAAAAATTTGTTGATAATTGAATTCCAGTGGAATTTTTATTATTTATGAAAATAATAAAATTTTTGCTTAGAATTTTATTTAATTTTTTATTAAATAATTGTAATCTTTTGGGAAATTTTATTAAAATATAGTAGATACTTGGAAATCATTGCATTCAGGAAATTTTTTGAAAATAATTGAAATTTTGACAAAAATTTTATTAAAATTTTTTAAAATAATTGAATTTTGAAAAAGAATTTTATTTTTTTTAAAGATAATTGAAATTTAAAAGAGAATTTTTAAAAATTTGTGAACATAATTGAATTTTTACAAAGAATTTTATTAATTTTATATGAGAGTAATTGAATTTCTGCAATCATTCGTATCTTCTCCAAAGTCTAATTTATTTGTTGTTGTTTTTAACTAAAATTCTTCTATAAATCCATTATTTTTAGTAATTATTTAAATATTTATTAAAAAATGTAGTTAATTCCAAAAGAATTTGAATTATTAAAAATTTTCAATAATCTATGATCTTTAAAATTATCAATTTAATTCATTCAAAATTGAAATTTTATAAAATTTCAAATTAAAACCATTTAAAGTTTATCTATTTATAAAAATTGTAATGGCAATTATTTTAAAATTCAATTAGTTTTAAAATATTTAACCTGATGAATATATAGTGATACTTTTAAAGTTTTTTAATCTCAAAAAGTAGCTTCGGGATGAACACAACATTTTTGCTGTTCATTTAGATATTTCCTGAATTTGTAATTTTTTATTTCTCTACAAGAAAGTTATTTACATTTAAAAATCTCAAAAATCAGAAAAGTGCCAAATTAAGTTAATTGTTCCTTTACATTTATTAAGAAAAAAGAAAAAAAGTGGTTAGAAAAACTAAAAATTAATCACAGTTATACTGTACATTTCGTAAGATTCTATTTAATTTAATGACGATTTTCCTTTCTCACAATTAATGGATAAAATTTGCAAAATTAGGTTATTTGACAGGTGAACTTTGAAATCATATATTATTTCCCTGATTTCCCCTCTAAAAATTTCGGTTCATAAAAATTTTAGTTAAAATAATTATTTTAGATATCAAGGACCTAAACATCAGTGGTTAATATATTGACTGTTGGATCATATTTTTAATGGAAAATTTACAGACATAAGCTAACATTTTTTGCTTCAACTACATCAACGTTATGTACTTCAACTGTTTTTTCTTTTTCGTGCGTTCAAGAGAAGAAAATTTTCAAAAAATGGAAAATATGGTTTAAAAATTATTCTCGATATGCGATCGTGGGTACGTTAATAACGTCACGCTCTCTCACCGCTGTAAATACTTGTACAAGAAATTACACACTAATTGGTGGTACAATTTTATTACTTTACATTACGTAATAAGGGTTAACGTGTATATGTATGTGCGCAGGGTGTATAAAAGATGTACGCGCCTAAGGACCATAAAAGAGCGTGAGCACAATGATTGGTTGCACCGATAAAAAAAAAAAAAAAAAAAAAAGAAATGTGCTGCCCGGTCATTCAAAGTACCACGATGCCGGATCCCTTTTAATAGGACGATAACAGGCACCTTCTGAACATTGCCTTCGAGTGATCATCAGTTACCAATCTCCCTAAACTCGATAATCAGGAAACGAGATACGATCCACGGGACATCCGTTCCTATAACATCCTGCTCTCTCTCTCCATTATATGAAAATTATAACGAGCTTAAGATAACTTAATGTCCACACAAATTCGCCAAAAGCGTTATACAGTATAACCGTTTTATAAAAGCAAGATTGCATACTGATAAGATATGCAATCTCTCTCTTATACTCTCCTGCAACACTTGGTTTTTCGTCCAGCAAAATTTATATATCCCATCAAATGCTTTAAATTTCGAAAATTGAATTAAATTTCATTTTCCTTTTTGCCCCTCAGGCGATGAGCCTTTATAATGGAATTTACATTTTTAACTTCTTAACTCTTTATTAACTTCTCTCTAAAATGTATCGTGAGTAAAAACATACTGTTTATTTTGAGAGAAAATTTACTTCGCATAAACTATTAAAATTACCACGAATTCTAATATACAAAATCTTCGATTTTTTATATTTCTCACAATAATTTCTTTTCAAATAACTTTATTCTTGAACAACTATCACAAAATAATTACTTATATAAATTGTTTAATAAATAATTTTAGGTACTTAAATATTTCAAAATTAATTAAATTTTAAAAGAGTTGCGTTTACAATTTTCATATAAATAGATTAACTTCGAAAGGTTTTGATTTGAAATTTTAGAAAATTTAAATTAATTAATTAATTTAAATTAATTATTAAAAATAATGGATTTATAGAAGAATTTTAGTTAAGAACAATAAAAAAAGTTCAATTTAGAAGAAATTACAAATGATTGTAAAAATTCAATTATTTTCAAAAGTAATAAAATTCTTCCAAGAATTCAATTACAATGTTAAAAAATTTAGAAAAAATATCTCTTCAAAATTTCAATTCTCTTTGTAAATAGTAAAATTCTTCCCCGAAATTCAATTATTTTCAAACATTCACAAATTTTAATAAATTTCTTCACAATAATTCAATTATTTTCATAAATAATAAAACTCATCGAAGAATTTCAATTTGTATTTTTAATACAATTTTAATTGAATTTCTTCAAAATTGTAATTATTCTTAAAAATTTGATTAAAATTCGTCGAAATTTCTTAAAATTTAATATTAAAAGCATTATTTTGGAGAAGTTAGAGAATCATATCAGAAATTCAATTCTTTTCAAAAGTAATAAAATTCTTCTCCGAATATTTAATTATGTTCAAAATTTAAAACAAATTCTCATTAGATTCCCAATTATCTTTATAAGGAATAAAATTATTCTCCAAAGTTCAATTATTTTCAAAAATGTTCCTCATTTCAATTGTTTAAAAAAATTGTAATAAAATTTTACACAAACATTTAATTATTTTCATAAATAATAAAAATTTCACACGAATTCAATTATTTACAAATTTTTTAGAAATATCATATAATCAATAATTCAATTAATTTCATAAATGATAATTTTTTTTTTAAGAATTCAATAATTTTCAAAAATAATAAAAACTCATCGCACAATTTCAATTAATTTTAATACAATTTTTATCGAATTCCTCCAAAAATGTAATTATTCATAAAAATTTTATTTAAATTTGTCAAAGAAATTAAATTAATATTTAAAAATTTGTTGATAAAATTCTACGTAAGAATTAAATTTTTAAGAAACATTTAATTATTCAATAATGTATTTACTTTTGTCTTTAAATAAATGTATTCTCGTAGAATTTTCTAATAAAAATTGATTTAAAAATAAAGTTTTAGTTTAAGGGGTCTTGTAACTTTTTTAGCACTAAAATCGGATGATTTTAAAAAATTGTTTGCTCATAAGTTTTAAAATATAATTGATCGAAAGTTTTTACATGTCATTGTGTATGTTAAGAAGTTTTAAAAAAAGGATTTCAGATTGGAAAAAATATATATACCTTCCTTCTACAGAGGGCGCTTTGTCTACTGGTAAAAATTAATTTTAATTACGGTTGTCACTGTAGCTCATAGCAGAATCATCTAAAATAAAAAAATCAAACATAATTTCAAAATAGATGACTTAATAGAGGACCTAAACCTCGAAATACTTAAAAATATCAAAAATTAAAAAAATGGCAAGCTTTTGAATCTAAACATCTGAAAAAACACAATTTTTCTAAACATAAATGATACACAAAAAGTGTAATTTTGAACATTAGTAGTAAATCAGAGGTTTAGGTCCTGTATTAAGTCGTCCATTTTGAAATAAAATTTGATTTTTTGATTTTAGACGATTCTGCTATGAGCTACAATGACAACCAATAATTTTTACCAGTGGCCAAAGCGCCCTCTGTAGAAGGAAGATACTTATGTTTTTTCAAATATGAAAATCTTTTTTTAAGACTTCTTAACATACACAATGATATGTAAAAACTTTTGATCAATTATATTTTCAAACTTATGAGCAAAAAATTTTTTAAAAACTTCCGATTTTAATGCCTAAAAAATTTACAAGACCCCTTAAATTTTAGATTTAGAGAGACAGTTTAACTCCCCACTCTATTCGTTCGTATGAAAATTCATATAATTTAGTTATTTTTTTAACTTTCTGTCAATATATGTATTTATAGTTTGGTGCGGTCAAAAAATGTCATGTTTTTTTTATTCATTTGTTTCATCTAATTAAATACTTTGGTAGTTTTATTTCAAAATCTGACGATTAGTTATCATATAAATAATTATTAAACAAAATCAATACATGCATTGGGTGCTCCCTCCATGCAAAATGTATGAACTTTGAATTCATTTTTTGAAGCTTTGAAACGGTCAAAAATAATAAAATTGGTCTCATTCTGAAGCTAAATACTTCAGGAATAAGTATATGCAAAATTTAAAAAAAATCTGACCAAAACCATTTTACGCGACTAATACTTTAAAATATTTAAAAGCTAGCCAAACTATCCGCGCGCAAGCGCGCGGGAATGTTGTTTGAGGCTGCTTAATTTAAACAATTTAAAAAATTTTAAAGAAACAATTATTATAACCTAACAAAGAGATTTAACTAACTAAAATTCAAATAATTTCACTCAATGGTCTCAATTTAAATAGAATTTAAATAACTAGACTTAAACTATGGCGAGAACAATTACAATTAGTATCTGGGTCATCTGTTGCATTGCTTATTTTATAAAGCCATTTTAAATTAAATACTTTTTAAAGAAATAATAATTATTACACACTGAAAAAAGTTTTACTTGAAATAGCGATAAGTTTCTCTAGAATAACGAAAGTATTAATTGAAGCACTGAAAAATTTCGCTACTAAAGTAAAAATCTGTAGTTCATCCACCTAAATATTTTTTGCCGTGCATAACGAAAAAAGAATTAAATTAACATCAGATTTTCTACATTCAAAAAAAACGAATTCAAATAGAAATTAATCATTTTACAACTTAACCAAATTCACCCCAGAAATCACTAAATTCGATAATTTAGAAGAAAGTCAGACAAAACGCAGGGTTCCTACAGAATCTGGAAATCATGGAAATCATGGAAATGGTATGGAATTTTTAAAATGCTTCTGGAAATCAGGGAAATCATGAAAAAGGCCTAGAATTTTTAAACCTTTCTCAATTTTTTCAGTTTTCCATTTTTTCTCTTGAATAAAAATTCAAATAATAATAAAGCTCAATGGCATAAAAGAGAAAAAAAAATGTTGAATTTTAAGAAATTAGATTTTTCGGATTTTTAATAATTTTTAATAATTTTTGATTTTTTACCAAAGAGTCGAGACAATTTAATAAGTAAAGTATTTTCCAAAAGCACAAAAATAATGAAGCTAAATCCCATAAACGAGAGGTAAGAATGTTGAATTTTAAGAAATTCGGATATTTGAATTTTTTCGAATTTTTGATAATTTTAGATTTTTTACCAAAGAGTCGAGACTATTAAATAAGTAGAGTATTTTCCAAAAGCACAAAAATAATAAAGCTAAATCCCATAAACGAGAGGTAAGAATGTTGAATTTTAAGAAATTCGGATTTTTGAATTTTTTAGAATTTTTTATAATTTTAGATTTTTTACCAAAGAGTCGAGACTATTAAATAAGTAAATTATTGTTTAAAAGCACAAAAATAATAAAGCTAAATCCCATAAACGAGAGGTAAGAATGTTGAATTTTAAGAAATTCGGATATTTGAATTTTTTCGAATTTTTGATAATATTAGATTTTTTACCAAAGAGTCGAGACTATTAAATAAGTAGAGTATTTTCCAAAAGCACAAAAATAATAAAGCTTAATGCCATAAAAGAGAAGAAAAAATGTTGAATTTTAAGAAATTCGGATTTTTGAATTTTTTAGAATTTTTGATAATTTTAGATTTTTTACCAAAGAGTCGAGACTATTAAATAAGTACAGTATTTTCTAAAAGCACAAAAATAATAAAGCTTAATGCCATAAAAGAGAAGAAAAAATGTTGAATTTTAAGAAATTCGGATTTTTGAATTTTTTCGAATTTTTGATAATTTTAGATTTTTTACCAAAGAGTCAAGACTATTAAATAAGTAAAGTATTTTCCAAAAGCACAAAAATAATGAAGCTAAATACTATAAAAGAGAGGGAAAAAAGTTGAATTTTAAGAAATTCGGATTTTTGAATTTTTGATAATTTTTGATAATTTTAGATTTTTTACCAAAGAGTCGAGACTATTAAATAAGTAGAGTATTTTCCAAAAGCACAAAAATAATAAAGCTAAATCCCATAAACGAGAGGTAAGAATGTTGAATTTTAAGAAATTCGGATTTTTGAATTTTTTCGAATTTTTGATAATTTTAGATTTTTTACCAAAGAGTCGAGACTATTAAATAAGTAAATTATTGTTTAAAAGCACAAAAATAATGAAGCTAAATCCCATAAACGAGAGGTAAGAATGTTGAATTTTAAGAAATTCGGATATTTGAATTTTTTCGAATTTTTGATAATTTTAGATTTTTTACCAAAGAGTCGAGACTATTAAATAAGTAGAGTATTTTCCAAAAGCACAAAAATAATAAAGCTAAATCCCATAAACGAGAGGTAAGAATGTTGAATTTTAAGAAATTCGGATTTTTGAATTTTTTAGAATTTTTTATAATTTTAGATTTTTTACCAAAGAGTCGAGACTATTAAATAAGTAAATTATTGTTTAAAAGCACAAAAATAATAAAGCTAAATCCCATAAACGAGAGGTAAGAATGTTGAATTTTAAGAAATTCGGATATTTGAATTTTTTCGAATTTTTGATAATTTTAGATTTTTTACCAAAGAGTCGAGACTATTAAATAAGTAGAGTATTTTCCAAAAGCACAAAAATAATAAAGCTTAATGCCATAAAAGAGAAGAAAAAATGTTGAATTTTAAGAAATTCGGATTTTTGAATTTTTTAGAATTTTTGATAATTTTAGATTTTTTACCAAAGAGTCGAGACTATTAAATAAGTACAGTATTTTCTAAAAGCACAAAAATAATAAAGCTTAATGCCATAAAAGAGAAGAAAAAATGTTGAATTTTAAGAAATTCGGATTTTTGAATTTTTTCGAATTTTTGATAATTTTAGATTTTTTACCAAAGAGTCAAGACTATTAAATAAGTAAAGTATTTTCCAAAAGCACAAAAATAATGAAGCTAAATACTATAAAAGAGAGGGAAAAAAGTTGAATTTTAAGAAATTCGGATTTTTGAATTTTTGATAATTTTTGATAATTTTAGATTTTTTACCAAAGAGTCGAGACTATTAAATAAGTAGAGTATTTTCCAAAAGCACAAAAATAATAAAGCTAAATCCCATAAACGAGAGGTAAGAATGTTGAATTTTAAGAAATTCGGATTTTTGAATTTTTTTCGAATTTTTGATAATTTTAGATTTTTTACCAAAGAGTCGAGACTATTAAATAAGTAAATTATTGTTTAAAAGCACAAAAATAATGAAGCTAAATCCCATAAACGAGAGGTAAGAATGTTGAATTTTAAGAAATTCGGATATTTGAATTTTTTCGAATTTTTGATAATTTTAGATTTTTTACCAAAGAGTCGAGACTATTAAATAAGTAGAGTATTTTCCAAAAGCACAAAAATAATAAAGCTAAATCCCATAAACGAGAGGTAAGAATGTTGAATTTTAAGAAATTCGGATTTTTGAATTTTTTAGAATTTTTTATAATTTTAGATTTTTTACCAAAGAGTCGAGACTATTAAATAAGTAAATTATTGTTTAAAAGCACAAAAATAATAAAGCTAAATCCCATAAACGAGAGGTAAGAATGTTGAATTTTAAGAAATTCGGATATTTGAATTTTTTCGAATTTTTGATAATTTTAGATTTTTTACCAAAGAGTCGAGACTATTAAATAAGTAGAGTATTTTCCAAAAGCACAAAAATAATAAAGCTTAATGCCATAAAAGAGAAGAAAAAATGTTGAATTTTAAGAAATTCGGATTTTTGAATTTTTTAGAATTTTTGATAATTTTAGATTTTTTACCAAAGAGTCGAGACTATTAAATAAGTACAGTATTTTCTAAAAGCACAAAAATAATAAAGCTTAATGCCATAAAAGAGAAGAAAAAATGTTGAATTTTAAGAAATTCGGATTTTTGAATTTTTTCGAATTTTTGATAATTTTAGATTTTTTACCAAAGAGTCAAGACTATTAAATAAGTAAAGTATTTTCCAAAAGCACAAAAATAATGAAGCTAAATACTATAAAAGAGAGGGAAAAAAGTTGAATTTTAAGAAATTCGGATTTTTGAATTTTTGATAATTTTTGATAATTTTAGATTTTTTACCAAAGAGTCGAGACTATTAAATAAGTAGAGTATTTTCCAAAAGCACAAAAATAATAAAGCTAAATCCCATAAACGAGAGGTAAGAATGTTGAATTTTAAGAAATTCGGATTTTTGAATTTTTTCGAATTTTTGATAATTTTAGATTTTTTACCAAAGAGTCGAGACTATTAAATAAGTAAATTATTGTTTAAAAGCACAAAAATAATGAAGCTAAATCCCATAAACGAGAGGTAAGAATGTTGAATTTTAAGAAATTCGGATATTTGAATTTTTTCGAATTTTTGATAATTTTAGATTTTTTACCAAAGAGTCGAGACTATTAAATAAGTAGAGTATTTTCCAAAAGCACAAAAATAATAAAGCTAAATCCCATAAACGAGAGGTAAGAATGTTGAATTTTAAGAAATTCGGATTTTTGAATTTTTTAGAATTTTTTATAATTTTAGATTTTTTACCAAAGAGTCGAGACTATTAAATAAGTAAATTATTGTTTAAAAGCACAAAAATAATAAAGCTAAATCCCATAAACGAGAGGTAAGAATGTTGAATTTTAAGAAATTCGGATATTTGAATTTTTTCGAATTTTTGATAATTTTAGATTTTTTACCAAAGAGTCGAGACTATTAAATAAGTAGAGTATTTTCCAAAAGCACAAAAATAATAAAGCTTAATGCCATAAAAGAGAAGAAAAAATGTTGAATTTTAAGAAATTCGGATTTTTGAATTTTTTAGAATTTTTGATAATTTTAGATTTTTTACCAAAGAGTCGAGACTATTAAATAAGTACAGTATTTTCTAAAAGCACAAAAATAATAAAGCTTAATGCCATAAAAGAGAAGAAAAAATGTTGAATTTTAAGAAATTCGGATTTTTGAATTTTTTCGAATTTTTGATAATTTTAGATTTTTTACCAAAGAGTCAAGACTATTAAATAAGTAAAGTATTTTCCAAAAGCACAAAAATAATGAAGCTAAATACTATAAAAGAGAGGGAAAAAAGTTGAATTTTAAGAAATTCGGATTTTTGAATTTTTGATAATTTTTGATAATTTTAGATTTTTTACCAAAGAGTCGAGACTATTAAATAAGTAGAGTATTTTCCAAAAGCACAAAAATAATAAAGCTAAATCCCATAAACGAGAGGTAAGAATGTTGAATTTTAAGAAATTCGGATTTTTGAATTTTTTCGAATTTTTGATAATTTTAGATTTTTTACCAAAGAGTCGAGACTATTAAATAAGTAAATTATTGTTTAAAAGCACAAAAATAATGAAGCTAAATCCCATAAACGAGAGGTAAGAATGTTGAATTTTAAGAAATTCGGATATTTGAATTTTTTCGAATTTTTGATAATTTTAGATTTTTTACCAAAGAGTCGAGACTATTAAATAAGTAGAGTATTTTCCAAAAGCACAAAAATAATAAAGCTAAATCCCATAAACGAGAGGTAAGAATGTTGAATTTTAAGAAATTCGGATTTTTGAATTTTTTAGAATTTTTTATAATTTTAGATTTTTTACCAAAGAGTCGAGACTATTAAATAAGTAAATTATTGTTTAAAAGCACAAAAATAATAAAGCTAAATCCCATAAACGAGAGGTAAGAATGTTGAATTTTAAGAAATTCGGATATTTGAATTTTTTCGAATTTTTGATAATTTTAGATTTTTTACCAAAGAGTCGAGACTATTAAATAAGTAGAGTATTTTCCAAAAGCACAAAAATAATAAAGCTTAATGCCATAAAAGAGAAGAAAAAATGTTGAATTTTAAGAAATTCGGATTTTTGAATTTTTTAGAATTTTTGATAATTTTAGATTTTTTACCAAAGAGTCGAGACTATTAAATAAGTACAGTATTTTCTAAAAGCACAAAAATAATAAAGCTTAATGCCATAAAAGAGAAGAAAAAATGTTGAATTTTAAGAAATTCGGATTTTTGAATTTTTTCGAATTTTTGATAATTTTAGATTTTTTACCAAAGAGTCAAGACTATTAAATAAGTAAAGTATTTTCCAAAAGCACAAAAATAATGAAGCTAAATACTATAAAAGAGAGGGAAAAAAGTTGAATTTTAAGAAATTCGGATTTTTGAATTTTTGATAATTTTTGATAATTTTAGATTTTTTACCAAAGAGTCGAGACTATTAAATAAGTAGAGTATTTTCCAAAAGCACAAAAATAATAAAGCTAAATCCCATAAACGAGAGGTAAGAATGTTGAATTTTAAGAAATTCGGATTTTTGAATTTTTTCGAATTTTTGATAATTTTAGATTTTTTACCAAAGAGTCGAGACTATTAAATAAGTAAATTATTGTTTAAAAGCACAAAAATAATGAAGCTAAATCCCATAAACGAGAGGTAAGAATGTTGAATTTTAAGAAATTCGGATATTTGAATTTTTTCGAATTTTTGATAATTTTAGATTTTTTACCAAAGAGTCGAGACTATTAAATAAGTAGAGTATTTTCCAAAAGCACAAAAATAATAAAGCTAAATCCCATAAACGAGAGGTAAGAATGTTGAATTTTAAGAAATTCGGATTTTTGAATTTTTTAGAATTTTTTATAATTTTAGATTTTTTACCAAAGAGTCGAGACTATTAAATAAGTAAATTATTGTTTAAAAGCACAAAAATAATAAAGCTAAATCCCATAAACGAGAGGTAAGAATGTTGAATTTTAAGAAATTCGGATATTTGAATTTTTTCGAATTTTTGATAATTTTAGATTTTTTACCAAAGAGTCGAGACTATTAAATAAGTAGAGTATTTTCCAAAAGCACAAAAATAATAAAGCTTAATGCCATAAAAGAGAAGAAAAAATGTTGAATTTTAAGAAATTCAGATTTTTGAATTTTTTAGAATTTTTGATAATTTTAGATTTTTTACCAAAGAGTCGAGACTATTAAATAAGTACAGTATTTTCTAAAAGCACAAAAATAATAAAGCTTAATGCCATAAAAGAGAAGAAAAAATGTTGAATTTTAAGAAATTCGGATTTTTGAATTTTTTCGAATTTTTGATAATTTTAGATTTTTTACCAAAGAGTCAAGACTATTAAATAAGTAAAGTATTTTCCAAAAGCACAAAAATAATGAAGCTAAATACTATAAAAGAGAGGGAAAAAAGTTGAATTTTAAGAAATTCGGATTTTTGAATTTTTGATAATTTTTGATAATTTTAGATTTTTTACCAAAGAGTCGAGACTATTAAATAAGTAGAGTATTTTCCAAAAGCACAAAAATAATAAAGCTAAATCCCATAAACGAGAGGTAAGAATGTTGAATTTTAAGAAATTCGGATTTTTGAATTTTTTCGAATTTTTGATAATTTTAGATTTTTTACCAAAGAGTCGAGACTATTAAATAAGTAAATTATTGTTTAAAAGCACAAAAATAATGAAGCTAAATTCCATAAACGAGAGGTAAGAATGTTGAATTTTAAGAAATTCGGATATTTGAATTTTTTCGAATTTTTGATAATTTTAGATTTTTTACCAAAGAGTCGAGACTATTAAATAAGTAGAGTATTTTCCAAAAGCACAAAAATAATAAAGCTAAATCCCATAAACGAGAGGTAAGAATGTTGAATTTTAAGAAATTCGGATTTTTGAATTTTTTAGAATTTTTTATAATTTTAGATTTTTTACCAAAGAGTCGAGACTATTAAATAAGTAAATTATTGTTTAAAAGCACAAAAATAATAAAGCTAAATCCCATAAACGAGAGGTAAGAATGTTGAATTTTAAGAAATTCGGATATTTGAATTTTTTCGAATTTTTGATAATATTAGATTTTTTACCAAAGAGTCGAGACTATTAAATAAGTAGAGTATTTTCCAAAAGCACAAAAATAATAAAGCTTAATGCCATAAAAGAGAAGAAAAAATGTTGAATTTTAAGAAATTCGGATTTTTGAATTTTTTAGAATTTTTGATAATTTTAGATTTTTTACCAAAGAGTCGAGACTATTAAATAAGTACAGTATTTTCTAAAAGCACAAAAATAATAAAGCTTAATGCCATAAAAGAGAAGAAAAAATGTTGAATTTTAAGAAATTCGGATTTTTGAATTTTTTCGAATTTTTGATAATTTTAGATTTTTTACCAAAGAGTCAAGACTATTAAATAAGTAAAGTATTTTCCAAAAGCACAAAAATAATGAAGCTAAATACTATAAAAGAGAGGGAAAAAAGTTGAATTTTAAGAAATTCGGATTTTTGAATTTTTGATAATTTTTGATAATTTTAGATTTTTTACCAAAGAGTCGAGACTATTAAATAAGTACAGTATTTTCTAAAAGCACAAAAATAATAAAGCTTAATGCCATAAAAGAGAAGAAAAAATGTTGAATTTTAAGAAATTCGGATTTTTGAATTTTTTCGAATTTTTGATAATTTTAGATTTTTTACCAAAGAGTCAAGACTATTAAATAAGTAAAGTATTTTCCAAAAGCACAAAAATAATGAAGCTAAATACTATAAAAGAGAGGGAAAAAAGTTGAATTTTAAGAAATTCGGATTTTTGAATTTTTGATAATTTTTGATAATTTTAGATTTTTTACCAAAGAGTCGAGACTATTAAATAAGTAGAGTATTTTCCAAAAGCACAAAAATAATAAAGCTAAATCCCATAAACGAGAGGTAAGAATGTTGAATTTTAAGAAATTCGGATTTTTGAATTTTTTCGAATTTTTGATAATTTTAGATTTTTTACCAAAGAGTCGAGACTATTAAATAAGTAAATTATTGTTTAAAAGCACAAAAATAATGAAGCTAAATCCCATAAACGAGAGGTAAGAATGTTGAATTTTAAGAAATTCGGATATTTGAATTTTTTCGAATTTTTGATAATTTTAGATTTTTTACCAAAGAGTCGAGACTATTAAATAAGTAGAGTATTTTCCAAAAGCACAAAAATAATAAAGCTAAATCCCATAAACGAGAGGTAAGAATGTTGAATTTTAAGAAATTCGGATTTTTGAATTTTTTAGAATTTTTTATAATTTTAGATTTTTTACCAAAGAGTCGAGACTATTAAATAAGTAAATTATTGTTTAAAAGCACAAAAATAATAAAGCTAAATCCCATAAACGAGAGGTAAGAATGTTGAATTTTAAGAAATTCGGATATTTGAATTTTTTCGAATTTTTGATAATTTTAGATTTTTTACCAAAGAGTCGAGACTATTAAATAAGTAGAGTATTTTCCAAAAGCACAAAAATAATAAAGCTTAATGCCATAAAAGAGAAGAAAAAATGTTGAATTTTAAGAAATTCGGATTTTTGAATTTTTTTGGAATTTTTGATAATTTTAGATTTTTTACCAAAGAGTCGAGACTATTAAATAAGTACAGTATTTTCTAAAAGCACAAAAATAATAAAGCTTAATGCCATAAAAGAGAAGAAAAAATGTTGAATTTTAAGAAATTCGGATTTTTGAATTTTTTCGAATTTTTGATAATTTTAGATTTTTTACCAAAGAGTCAAGACTATTAAATAAGTAAAGTATTTTCCAAAAGCACAAAAATAATGAAGCTAAATACTATAAAAGAGAGGGAAAAAAGTTGAATTTTAAGAAATTCGGATTTTTGAATTTTTGATAATTTTTGATAATTTTAGATTTTTTACCAAAGAGTCGAGACTATTAAATAAGTAGAGTATTTTCCAATAGCACAAAAATAATAAAGCTGAATCCCATAAACGAGAGGTAAGAATGTTGAATTTTAAGAAATTCGGATTTTTGAATTTTTTAGACTTTTTTATAATTTTAGATTTTTTACCAAAGAGTCGAGACTATTAAATAAGTAAATTATTGTTTAAAAGCACAAAAATAATAAAGCTAAATCCCATAAACGAGAGGTAAGAATGTTGAATTTTAAGAAATTCGGATATTTGAATTTTTTCGAATTTTTGATAATTTTAGATTTTTTACCAAAGAGTCGAGACTATTAAATAAGTAGAGTATTTTCCAAAAGCACAAAAATAATAAAGCTTAATGCCATAAAAGAGAAGAAAAAATGTTGAATTTTAAGAAATTCAGATTTTTGAATTTTTTAGAATTTTTGATAATTTTAGATTTTTTACCAAAGAGTCGAGACTATTAAATAAGTACAGTATTTTCTAAAAGCACAAAAATAATAAAGCTTAATGCCATAAAAGAGAAGAAAAAATGTTGAATTTTAAGAAATTCGGATATTTGAATTTTTTCGAATTTTTGATAATTTTAGATTTTTTACCAAAGAGTCGAGACTATTAAATAAGTAGAGTATTTTCCAAAAGCACAAAAATAATAAAGCTAAATCCCATAAACGAGAGGTAAGAATGTTGAATTTTAAGAAATTCGGATTTTTGAATTTTTTAGAATTTTTTATAATTTTAGATTTTTTACCAAAGAGTCGAGACTATTAAATAAGTAAATTATTGTTTAAAAGCACAAAAATAATAAAGCTAAATCCCATAAACGAGAGGTAAGAATGTTGAATTTTAAGAAATTCGGATTTTTGAATTTTTTCGAATTTTTGATAATTTTAGATTTTTTACCAAAGAGTCGAGACTATTAAATAAGTACAGTATTTTCTAAAAGCACAAAAATAATAAAGCTTAATGCCATAAAAGAGAAGAAAAAATGTTGAATTTTAAGAAATTCGGATTTTTGAATTTTTTCGAATTTTTGATAATTTAATAAGTAAAGTATTTTCCACATTAAAAAGTTTGACATTAAAAAATATATAAAAAATGCCAATACTTAACCCACAAAATTTAATTTTCAAAACAAACAAATGAATGCAGATAATTTGCTAACGGAAAGGAAACTTACGATTATTATAATGTATTTGAATGTTTCATTCTTTTAACTGACAATTTTGTAGAATTAATTTTTTTGAAAAAGTTTAATTGAATTTTTTTAATAATTATTTCAAGTTTTTATTTTCTAATATATTTAAATAATTGAAGAACTTTTGAGTAATCAAAATTTTATGTAAAATTGAATTGCAATCAAATGGATTTAAAAATTCTCAACTTTTTTGAAAATTATTTAAAATATTTGATTTAGAGAAGAATTTTAGTTAAAAATTCTAGAAAATAAATTGAATTGAAATTATGAAAATAAATTTTGAAGAAGTTACAGCAACATAATTTATGTTTTTAAATAATTTTACAATTAAAGGAATTTGTAAATAAATGTAACAGAACATTTTTATTTCATTATAAAACTTCAAAGTGGGGACAGACAAAATTAATTAAAGAATGAAATACGAAGATTATTATAGTTAATTTACAAAATAAGAAAAGCTAGACAAAAAAAATATAAACTACATAAAAAAATAGGGAAACATAGTCAAGGTTGAACCTTACAGTATTAAATTTATCAAGTTAATAAATTTCAAGTGTTAATTCAATTCACGTGTTTTTCTATTTTTTAGTATTAAATTTTATTATTTAAGTGTTTAAATTTTTTATTTAATTATTAAATTCTATTATGAACATTAGAAATTTGAATATTTAAATTTTATTACTTTTCGCAAGTATTAAATGCTAGACCTTTTTGTAAATATTATAATTAATTGAGCGCAAGAGAGCGATGAGTATTCAGGTGTTAGGAGCTTGTTATGTGGATAATTAATAACAACGTCCGTATCAAGAGTGCAAGATTGAATGTGTGTTGTTCATTCAGAAATGATTCTGGAGCTAGATCGTTACCAACTGTATTCTTAAATGTTTCGCATAAAGGTATATCATCAGATCAACAACATCAGAGTGTTGAATGCATTTATTAATGTTCATCATTAATAGCATTTACGATTTAAAAAAAAACAAAAAAGAAAAAATGTTTTACGATCGACATTGGATATAAATGGTTACAACTACTCTAGATGACTTTTTTATTCAGACCGCCTACGTCGTTAAATTACTTCAACCGCGCTACTGCCTAATAGCATCCGGATATTCCGGTTATCCTGAAGAATTTTTCTATAATTGTTCGCCGACTTGTACCAGAAATATTCTCAAAATTTTCGTTTTGTACAATTTCTTATGTTTACATATATGAGAAATTGATAATAGAACGAAAAAAACAGATAAAAACCTTGAGGTCAAAATTATCCTGGAACAATACTCATTTTAATAAGCAGCAAAAATTATGCTGTTTGCACGATATCTATACTTTGTAGAGTGAATAATATTATATTAATATTATTATACTACAAACTAGCAAATTTTACGCACGCTACCGCACGAAACATTTTCCTCGATTTATTATTATTATGCAAATTAAAAAAGTTTTATTTTCAAACATGAATATTTGAATAATTTCAGATTCAAACTTTGCAAAAATTCAATTATTAACTAATTAATTATTCTTGCTTATTTATTTCAATTATTTTTATAAATAGTAAAATTATTTGAAAAATTCAATTATTTTTAAACAAATACAATTATTTTCTAAAATTTTAATAAATCCTTCGAAACAATTCAATTTTTTTTTTAATATTAAAATCATTGCGAAAGTTCCGAGTTAAATTTTTTTCTAGAAAATTTTACGAAAGAATTCAATTTTTTCTTAATTCGTAATAAAATCTTAGCAAAAATTCAATTATTTTCAAGAAAATTTCACGAAAGAATTCAATTTTTTCTCAATTCGAAACAATTCAATTTTACATATTTATAAATAGTAAAATTCTCTGCAAAAATTCGTCATTTCATAAAATTCTTCACAAGAATTCATTTATTTTCATAAATAATAGCTAGCTTTCTTCTAAGAATTCAATTATTTTTATATAAATATAAAATTTTTTTGATAAATTTAATTATTTTTAAACAAAATTTTAATAAAATTTCACTCGAATAAATACAATTTTTTTGTAAAATTTTAATAAATCCTTTGAAACAATTCAATTATTTTTTTAAATAGTAACATTTTTGCAAAAATTCATTTATTTTCAAGAAAATTTCACGAAAGAATTGAATTATTTCTTAATTCGTAATAAAATCTTAGCAAAAATTCAATTATTTTCAAGAAAATTTCACGAAAGAATTCAATTTTTTCTCAATTCGTAATAAATTCTTAGCAAAAATTCACGAAAGAATTGAATTTTTTTTTCTTAATTCGTTATAAAAAATTTCAATGAAATTCAATTATTTTTAAAAATTTTAATATATCCTTCGAAACAATTCAATTTTCTTTATAAATTCTAAAATTCTCTGCATAAATTCATTATTTTTAATTCCATTTTAATATCATTTCAAGAAAGAATTAATTTTTTTTTAAATTTTTAATAATATTTTTCGAGAAAAAATTCAATTATTTTTTAAAATTTTAATAAATCCTTCGAAACAATTCAATTTTTTTCTTAATTCGTAACAAAGAATTTCAAAAGAATTTAATTATTTTCTAAACTTTTAATAAATTCTTCAAAAAAATTCAATCATTTTTAATATAATTTTAATAAAATTTCATGAAAGAATTCAATTTCTTTTTAATTTTTAATAATAATATTTAAAAAATTTGAATTATTTTCTAAACTTTTAATAAATTCTTCAAAAAAATTCAATTTTAATTATAAATAATAAACTTCTTTGTAAAAATTCAATTATTTTCAGAAAAATTCAATATAAAATTTTAATAAAATTCAATAATTAAATGTTTAATTTCAATTTTTAACAAACAGAATTATTTTAAAAACTTGAAAGAAATTGTTCATAAAATTCAATTATTTTCAAAATTTTTATTTAAAATTATTAAAGAAACTCCATTATTTAAACAAAAATGCAAAGAATTTCTTCAAGAAGAATTTAATTATAATTTTCAAAAATTATAAAAAAATTCGTCCCGAAAATTCAATTTTCTTTCTATAAGTAATAAAATTTTAAGAAGAAATTCTATTATTATCCAATTTTTTGATAAAATTCTTTGCAACAATTCAATGATTTTCAAAACCTTTAGAGGGCCGGTAAATTTGCACAGATTTCATTAGTTTTTTATTTTAAAAAATTTATAAATGAGAAGTTAATTCGATAAAAACATTCGTCAAAATAAATGGTGTCCACAATACTGGCAACAATACGAAAAATAAATTCGGATTCAGCGACCTTAAAAACAACCGAGTAACAAGTTTCAAGTGATTTGGATCATTTTCTTGAAAAAGTCGTCCGCCATATTGGATTCGCCATTTTGAATTTTTGCCAAAATCCTTTAAGTGTTGTTTTATAGATTCTATAACCCAAATAATAATTTACAGAAACGTTATGTTTCCGAATGTTGTAGATTTTTATTTTTATTATTATTATTATTGAAAGTTGTAAATTATTCTAATGCATTTTGGTGTTAAAATAATACCCCCACAATTTTCTGTGATACTTTAAATTCACATAAAAAAAAATATTCTCCCTAAATTTGAAAATTATATTTCCAGATTCTTATGTTCCTTTCTTAAATATAAATAATTATCCCCTTCTGGATTCTACATCACATGACCAAAAAGAATAAAATTTCCAAAATCAACATAATTTCGCCTCGAAAGTGAAAATAATTTTTTGCTAATAAAATATTTTCCACCTCCGAAATTCAATTATTGATTTTGTCGGGTTCGTTTTCTGTGTTGGACAATTCATCTTATTTCTTCCGGGCGCGTCTGGACGTGCGTTCCTAAGTTGAAGGAGCGAGCAGTACGGTTCCTGCGTTTTCTTGGTCCTTTGGGCGACTGCCACAATTCCATCAGTCGTCGTAGCGAAGCAAAAAAAAAAAAGAAAAGAAAAAAGAAAGAGGGACAGCTGTCCAGCCGACCGCCAAACTACCCATTAATTACGGACCTGAATTCAACTCACACCATTATACAATATATATATCGTTACTTGTTTATCTTTTACGTGTGTATTCTCCGATTCCCCCTCACTTTATACTCGCGTCTGAATAAAAATTGTTTTATATATCAAAACCCGCAATGCGAACTTAACTATATACACATATATATAGTTCGCTGCTGTCTTTCGCGTGCTCACAGTTTTTTTACTAATTGAATTTAATGGAGCGTCGACCGACACTAAAATGCTTTTGCTGTGTGATACTCAATTCAATGATGAAAGGTTACACAATCATTAGCATTGGCGTAATTCCGAGCACGATACAAAAAAATTGCAATACTTTGAAGGTTTCAAATTTTTTCGTTTTTTAATTTAATGAATAAGTTCTTTCAATTTTTACTGACAGTTCCTTACACTTTGGTAAATATTTAAAATTCTTAAATATTCAATTTTGGTAAATATGCTTAAAATTTTTAAATTTACTTAATTAATTTAATTAATTTAAATAATTTAATTGAATAAAATAAATAATAAAATAAAAACATTAAATTAAATTCAGTTTTGGTCCTGAGTGTTTAGAATTTTTAAATATTTAGTTCTTTTTCCAACTGAATTGCTTTTACCATACGACGTTGATGACTAGGAGCGCAAGCGCAGGAGTGGGGACAATGAGAGCGAGAGAGAAGTCCATGAATTTCTCTCTCACTCTTATTGCCCCCACTCATGCGTTTGCGCTCCATCACTGCGCACCTGTTATTCATACTTTGTTAATACAGTCACTAAAATAAAAAATAACTATAAAAAACTTTTTAATTTACAGAATTTTCCATTTAAATTACCAAATTATGAATTTTCGTATTTATTAATATTATTAATATTAATTATTAATATTAACAATATTAATAATATCTAATGTAATATTTAATTTGAATATTCTAATAAAAAAAATATTTTATCTCAATAATATTTAATGAACTATTTAAATTTAGTCAAGAAAAAAATAAAAGACAGAATTTTTAATGTAAAGAAATAAGTCAATAAAAATTTTTTTGTATTTATAAATACACAGTTTTCCTAAGGATATCAAATTGAGACAAAAAAACGTATCAAAATTGATACGTTTTTTGATACTTTTTTTGTCTCAATTTGATATCTTTAGAAAAACTATGTAATTAAAAGTTTTTATTCAATAATTATTGTCAGAATTTATTTAGTTCAAATAAATAATTTTTGTCATTAGAGATTATTGTGAGTAATTATTAATTCTTGATAAATTATTTTTTTTTCAGATCAGTACACATTTTTCCCAAGGATATTATAAATTGAGACAAAAAAAATTATTAAAATTGTTGCGAAGCAACGTTTTGACACGTTTTTTGTCTCAATTTGAAAAACCTTAGGAAAACTACAAAGAAAAATGACACATTTACACTTAAAAATACGATAAAGTTTTTTTTTGTTTCGAACATGTGAAAATAGATCGAAGAAAAAAATACGTTAAACGTGTCATTTGCTGTCATTATAGACAAGAGTGAAATTAAGGAAAAATTGTAATTTTTAAAAGACATTAGAAAACTTCAAAGTAACGATAATTTTCGAACCTTCGGTTTTTTCTTCCTCCTTTTTTTTGGGTCAAAGCAAATAACAGGGCTGCGCTGAGACGATTGTACGATAGGAAATTGACTTGAAAGTGGAAATGTAATTACTTTTGCGTGCAGCTAATATCAAGATGACAAGGGAAGAACCGACCATTCAATTTATACAGTGTTAAAAGTTAAAGCTCTTTCTCACCCAAATTTAACACTATTGATTTAGAAACCAATTTATCATTTTTCTTTTTATTTCTATAACTATAATTTGAAATTAAATTTCAATTATTCTGAAAAATTTTGTTAATAATTTTCCGGAATAAATAAAAATAAAATTAATATTATTCTAATCAATGCAAATCAAATTATATTTAATTAAATTCTGTTTATTTTAGATTATTAAATCTATTGTATTAACAATAGAATTAAATTTAGACTGCATGAACTCACTTAAATTGAATTTTGAATAGAGTTCAATTCAAATGAATTAAATTTTTATTAAATGCAATTGAATTTAAATGACATTCAATTGAATTAAATTTACATTCGATTTAATTAAATATGAATTCAATTTAATTGAATTGATATTCAATTTAATTCAACTAATATTCAATTCAATTCAATTCAATTGATATTGAATTGACATTCAATTTAATTGATATTGAATTGACATTCTATTTAATTGAATTAAATTTATATTAAATGCAATTCTATTAAATTTAGAATGGACTCAATTAAAGTCTAGTTCAAATTGTCTCCAGTTGAGTTGAATTTATATTGAATTCAATAGAATTAAATTAACATTAAATGTAAATTCAATTGGATTTAGAATTTAATTGAACTCATCTAAATTAAACACAAATAAATTCAATACAGAATTAATTCAATTGTATTTAACCTAAATTTAATTCAATTAATTCAATTTCAATTGAACTAAATTCTACTCAACATACTGCAGTTCAAACTAAAAGAAACTGGCGTAATATAGATTAAATACAATTGAATGGAATTCAAATTCAATTTAATTAAATTGTGCTTAAATTAAAAGCAATTGAATGAAAATTAAATTGAATTAACTTCAGCTAAATTTGCTTCAAATACAATTGAATTGACTTTAGATTAAATTTAATTGAAATTAATTTAGATTAAATTTATTTGAATTTAATATAGATTAAATTAAATTTAATTTAATTTTAAATGAATTCTTATGACTTAAATTTAGATCTAATTGAACTGACTTAAATTGAATTTACATTTAATTCAATTTAATAAAAATGGTTTTAATATAATCGAATTGAATTTAGATTAAATTTAATTGAATTCAGTTCAAGTGGAATACAATTGATTTCAAAGTTAGATTGAATTTAATTGGATTATATTTAAATTGAATTGAATTCAATTAAACTCTCTTAAATTTAATTGAATTAAAATTAAAATTAAAATAATTCAATTGAATTAAGTTTGAATTACGTACAATTGAATTGAACTGTCTTAAATTTAATTGAATTAAAATTGACAATTGAATTGAATTGAGACCGAATAAAACTAACTTGGAATAAATTTAGATTAAATACAATTGACTTTAAATTAGATTGAATTCAATTTTGATTGTCAAGGATTGATTTTTAATTCATGGAATTAAATTTAGATAAAGTTCAAGAAAATTAAATTTACATTAAAATTAAATACAAATAAATTGAATTTAGATTAAATTTAATTAAATAAAGTTTAAATTACATTGAATTTAGTTAAAATTGAATAACATTTAATTTAAAATAGATTAAAATCAACTGAGTTAACCTTGAAATAAATGTAATTGAATTGTACTCACTTGAGTTGAATTTAGATTGAATTCAATTGAATGGAGATAGATTGAATAGAATTGAATTGAATTTAGTTTAAATTTAATTTATTTAATTTTAAATGGAATACAATAGAATTGAAATTAGATTTTATACAATTGTATAAAATCTTAATTGAATTTAATCGGATTAAAACAGATTGAATACAATTGAATTGAATTTCTATTTTATACAATTGAATTGAATTCAGCTTAAGATTGAATACAATTGAATTAAAATTAGATTGAATTCAATTGTGGAAAATTTGAATTAAATACAATTGTATTCATATTTGATTGAATTTAGTTGCATAAAATTTTAATTGAATACAATGAATTTAATTAAATTAAATCGTATTGAATACGCAATTGAATGAAATTAAAATTAGATTTAATACAATTGAATTAAATTTATATTTTATACAATTGAATTTAATTCAGCTTAATTGAATTAAATTAGGATTGAATACAATTGAATTTAAATTAGATTGAATTCAATTGCGTAAAATTTGAATTAAATACAATAAATTTAATTTAATTAAATTGGATTGAATACAATTGAATAAAATTAAAATTAGATTGAATACGATTGTATTGAATTTAACCCAATTGAATTAAATTTAGATTAAATACAATTGAATTAAATTTAACCCAATTGAATTCAATTTAGAATTAATACAATTGAATTCAATTTAACCCAATTGAATTAAATTTAGATTAAATACAATTGAATTGAATTGATGTTCTATACAATTGAATTGAATTCAGCTTAAATGAATTAAGTTAGGATTGATTACAATTATTGAATTAAAATTAGATTGAATTCAAATGCGTAAAATTTGAATTGAATACAATTGAATTGAAATTAGATTGAATTCAGTTGCGTAAAATTTGCATTGAATACAATGAATTTAATTTAATTAAAACGAATTGAATACAATTGAATTAAATTGAATTTAGATTAAAACAATTGAATGAAATTAAGATTAAATACAATTAAATTGAATATAAATTAAATACAATTTAATTGAATTTAACCCAATTGAATTAAATTTAGATTGAATACAATTGAATTGAAATTAAAATTAAATTAATTTTTGATTGTCTACAATTGATTTAAGTTTAGATTGAATTAGATTTAACTGAATTGAATTTAATTTAATTGAATTTAAAATTGATTTGAATGCTATAAAACAAAAATTAGACAAATAAAGTTGTCAAAAAATTAATTTTGACCAATTGAAATTAATAATTAATGCTTGAGAGATACTTGAACTACTATAGGTCATTATCGTTTGAAAAAGAAAGAAAACTTCTTTGGCGCAGTCAATAACCGATTATTCGTATCAGTGACTTCCGCCTCCTCGTGTACAAACAATGAATGATATACCTTATTTGCATTCGATATAATGTTCAATTACAAGAATTATTTATATCTATTTGTGATTGACGTTCAATCGGAGAAATTCCCTCTGTAAAATAATTTAATTTTAGAAACAAAGAAATTTTTCTCTAGAGATGAGGAATAAATATAATTTATCTCTAGACCTTGCAGAAATTTTCATTTATGCATTGAATAGAGAGTCCAATTAATTGGACCCGTTTTACCCCCTTTATACTTTTAAAATTATAAAGGGGGTAAAAAAAGTATTCTTCCTGTATTTAAATTACTTTTGTGAATAAAAAAAGAAGGTATGACATTGTATCGGAAATTGAATGATTGATATCTTTTCTTACTAATAACCTTTAGTTATAATAAGGTCTTCGGGGAGGAGAAAGGATAATTGATAAACCGTTTTCAGGGTGTAACCCCCATATTTGGATCGAGGTTTTATTTCATGAATGACAGTATGGGGTTTACTTTTTTTTAAATTTCAATTTTACAGTGAGTGTAAAAATGTATATGTTCCAAATTGTATGCGATGGTTTGCTTTTAATGTATCATTAGGCAGTTATTTTGCGAACTCAAATAAAATACACACAAGTTGATGATGTTTCTGGTATTGAGCTGAGCGGTTAAATACAAGCGTATACATATACACACTTTTACATTTTTCAGATCAGAAAAGGTGAACCCCGTTTTGACTTCATTCATGTCAAATGTGAAGCAGAGTCATTTATCTGCCCGAGCATTTTATTTAACGATGCGCATTGCCTGCCTGATCCTCGACAAGACTCTCATCCTGCATCACTTCTGCAATAGAAAATAATTTTTTTTTTTTTAAAATACAATTTCTGACAATAATTTTATTTTTATAAGAAAACTTGATAATTACCGACAATAATTATTTAATAAAAAAGTAAATAATTAATGAAAATAATTATTTAATAAAAAAGTAAATAATTAATGAAAATAATTATTTAATAAAAAAGTAAATAATTACTGAAAATAATTATTTAATAAAACTAGATAATTAATGACAATAATTATTTAATAAAACTAAATAATTACTGACAATAATTATTTAATAAAAAAATTTTCATTACACAGTTTCTCTAAGGATATCAAATTGAAACAAAAAACGTATCAAAACATTGCTTCGCAACTATTTTGATACTTTTTTTGTCTCAATTTGATAACCTTAGAAAAACTGCGTGTAGTGAAAACAATAATTTATCAAAAATTAATAATTACTCACAATAATCTTTACTGACAATAATTATTTATATATATAATAGTATATTTAGTATATTCTGACAATAATTATTTAATTTTTTCTTTCTTCAAGCTTCACACTCAATAATTAATTTAAAAAAATTAAATTTAACGACTAAAAACTCGTTTCTTGACGATTCACAAAATTCACAAAAATTTGATTCTGCATTTTATTTCCCTGATTCTCTCTAATTTTCATCAAAAATATTTATTTTTCATGTATACTGCTAATAACATAAATTCTAAATTTCTACAAAATTGAATAATTTTCTTAATTTTAATTTAAAATTCTTCAACAAAAACGATTATATTTAAAATTAAATTTTTTTCGCGGGAATTTAACTAACTTCAAAACATTTTAATTACAATTTTTTAAAAGACTAACATTTTCAATAATTTTAAAATTAAATTACATTCAACATTTGAATAATTATTGTTATAAATAAATATTAAAATTTTAAATACTTATTTATTTTTCCGCAGAAACTAAAATATTTTAGATTACTGTGTAAAATCTTATTAAAATTTTTCATTTTTCTAAAAATTACCACTGTAATTCTTACAAAATTCAATAATTTCTTTAATGAAATATTTCTTAAAATTGACTTCTTATAAATAATTTAATCAAGATTTCTTAAAATAATAAAATTAATGAATTCTTTCAAAAAACTTTAAAAAAATTTTAAAAGAATAAAATTGCATTATTCGGAGAATTCATTTAAAAATTATATTTTAAAAATAACTGCAATTTTGCGATCATTTCTATTATTATTTATGAAAATAATTAAATTATTGCGAAGAATTTTATAAAAAAATTTTTTAATTGTTTTTGTTCAAAAAAATTTATGAATATTCTAGTTTAAATAATTTCTGTCAGCGTTTATTATTTATGAAAATAATTGAAATTCTGCGAAAAATTTTATTAAAATCATATATAAAAAATAATTGAATTTCAGAGAAGTTTTTTATTATTAATGAAAATAATTGAATTTTAAAAATTTTTTTCAACGGATTTAATTAAAATTTTATTGAAAATAATAATTCAATTCTTATATAGAATTTTATTAAAATTTTTGAAAATAATTGAAATTCTGTGAATAATTGCATTACAATTTTTAAAAATAAACGAATTCTTTTAAGAAATTTTATTAAAATTGAATTGAAAATAATTTAATTTCTACAAAGAATTTTATACATTTTATTTTTAAATAACTGTTTTCTTCGAAAAAATTTAGTGAATTTTTGTAATAATTTTATTATCTATGAAAGTAATTAAATTATTGCGAAGAAATTTTCAAAAAAATTAATAAATAATTGATTTTATTCGAAAAATTTTTTGAAAATTGTTTTTTAAGTAATTGAATTCCTTTGAAAATTATATTATTTATAAAAATAATTGAATTTACGGACAGAATTTTATTAAAATTTTATTAAAAATAATTTAATTTATCTAAATTATTTTATTATTTATGAAAATAATTGAATTCCCGCGAAGAATTTTATTACTTATGAGAATAATTGAATTTTTAAAAAATTTTCAACGAATTTAATTTTAATTCTTTTGTAAAGAATACAATTCTTGTATAGAATTTTATCAAAATATTTTAAAATAATTGAATTTATGCAAAGAATTGCATCACAATTTTTGAAAATAAATTAATTCTTCCCAGAAATTTTATTTAAATTACATTAAAAATAATTTAACTTCCGCGAAGAATTTTATAAATAATTTTTTGAATGATCGACTTTTATTAAAATAATTTTAATGAAAATTGTATTTTAATTAATTGAATTCCGGTAAAAATTTTATTATTTATGAAGATAATTGAATAATTGCGAAAAACTTTATTAAAATTCTTTTAAGTACTAATTGAATTCTTTTGTGAAATTTTATTAAAGGAGTAGATATTGAGAATAATTGAAAATAATTTCGAAAATTTTGTTTTGAAAATAATTAAATCGTTTGATAGACTTTTATTAAAATTATTAAGATTAATTTTTAATAATTGAAAATAGTTCCCAAAACTTTTTTTCAAAATAATTAAATCGTTTGATAGAATTTTATTAAAATTTTTGAGATTAATTTTTTTGTTTCAACTTTTACCGACTTTAAAGTTGTGCAAATTTTCAAAAAAAAAAAAGAAAGTAGCTTTTAGTGTATCACAAATCTAATAAAAATTATCCAAGTAGTAGCAAATCATATAAAAAAGCAGTAAATATTTATGGTTTATATAGATGAGAGTAAAGTCCAGATATTTTTTTTCAATCGTTACTACTTTTTTGTTGGTTTTTATTTTGGCGAATACTTTGTTTTTAGTTTAAAAAATAAAACAATAAAGTTAACTGTCAAACTACCAATAATGAATTTCGTTGACGTATTTTCAATCAACCTTGACAAATGAAGGAAAAATATTTTTTTTTCGACAAAAGAAAACACGTATTTTTCAAAAGTAAGGGTAGAACCAGTTTTGCATAATTGGCAAATTCAGAACGTATTCTCGGTGCATGCAAATACTGGGAGTGGTGAGGTCTACCAAAACAGGCATATACATACACATGTATATACATATATATAGGCATACATCTAGACAAGAGGAGGGTGGAAACTTGCTTGCCTTTCCTGACGCGTCAAGAGAAGCACATACTGGTTTCCGCTACACGCGAAAGTCCCATTAACTATTACTCTGTTGCTTGGTATTTCACCATAAGTTCATTTTCGTGTCTCCACATATGAACAAAATGACAATACTAAATATTGAAAAAATATTTTTCTAACAACAATCAATTTTTCACAAAAATGTCTTTTCAATTTTACGAATGTGTTTCGAATTTCAGGATTTTATTTCGAATTTCACGATTTTGTTACTAAATAAATGTAAGAGTGAATTTTGTTTTTCATGTTGAAGAAATAAAAGTAACGTAAGTTTCTTGGCGTGTTTTCAAGATGGGGATAATAAACTTACGCCAATATTGAGCCAGCATTGTGAAAGTAGCAATAAGGAACGGAAATTTTTAATGTAAGACTTAGATTAATATCAAGAGTTTATGACTATTATTCTTCGAAAGATTAGCAGACGAATTAAAAATTTATTGGATTAAAATTTGTTGCCAAGATAGGGCCACTATGTACTTTTGCCAATATTAGGCCAGGATTGTTAAAATAGTACCTACAGCAATCGGGAAACAAAACTTTAAATTTCATTTTTAATTTGAATACCATCGAGAGAATAATAAAATATTCTCGCAAAAATTAATGTCCAATGGCTTAAAATTTCTTGCCAAGATGTGTCCATTATAAACTTTTGCCAATATTGGGCCAGATTTGTGAAAGTGGTAAAACCAATCGGGAAATATAATTTTGAATTTAACTTTCAGATGAATAAGAAGAGTATAACTATTATTCTTGAAAAGATTTAGTGCTCAAAATTGGAATAAAATTTGTTGCCAAGATAGGGCCAGTATATACTTTCCCCAATTTTGGGCGAGGATTGTTACTAAACAACCAGTAAACCAAACTCTAAATTTTTTTTTCAATACCAACAGTGTATAATTAATATTTTTGGGAAAATTGTCAGCCAATATTGGCCCAAGCTTGCAAGTATATAGAAATCGTAGTATTAAAATGTGAATTTCTTAGAAAAATATTCAGCGTATAAATTTATTTTTACTAAAAATTCATTTTTATGCAATTCGAGTTAGAACAATTAGAGATTAACCTAAAAGGCATTTTTGCTTTATGAAATTATAACAATTTAGCCAATATTGGCCCAAAATTATGAATCTATAGGAATCAGTGTCCCAAATTTTGGATTTAAATCTCAAAAGAATATTCGCTCAAAATTTACTTTATTTACTTGGAAAAATTTATTTTTGTATATAATTTTGGTCATTTGAGTCGCAGCAATAAGATTAACCTATCAACTATTTTTAGTTTGTAGATATAATAGCCAATATTGGCCCAAGACAGCGAATGTACCAAACTTTTAATTTAAACAATAAATCAATATTAATCTACGAACAATTTTTATATTATTTTTACTTGTGTGTTATTTATTTTACCTACTTATTATTTTTGCATTAATTATGGAGTCTTGATTTTAAGTAGTAGCCAATATTGTCCCAAGATTAAGAATGTACCGAACTGAATTGAAATAATAAACCAATGTTAATACACGAACAATTTTTCAATTTATTTTTACTTGTGTGTTATTTTACTTATCATTCTTGTACTAATTGTAAAGTATTGGGCAAATAGTGGCCAATATAGGGCCAGGATTGTAAATGTGCCAAACTTTAAATTTAACAATAATTGACCAATATTAATCCAAAAACAATTTCTATTTACTTATTTTTAGTTGAGTATATTATTTTACTTATTATTTTTGCATTTATTGGAGTCTTGGGCAAGTACTGGCCAATATTCGCCCAATACAGCAAACGTTCCAAACTTTGAATTTAAATAATAACTAAAAAAAAATAAATAAAGCCGCAAAATTTAACTTACAAAAACTTATTTAAATTATTTTTAGTTAAAAATAAGATTACTGCCCAATATTGTCCCAAGACTGTTAAGAGGAGGGTACACCTATATATTTTCAACTATATTAAAGAAATAATTTAAATATTCAACAAAATTATTTTTAAAGTACTTTTTTGTGAGGAATTCAATGGTCATAAAATAAAATCGGTCAGAAATTATTTTGACCCTTTTTGAATTTTTATTTTTCTTAAAAATTGGTGGATTTTAAAATCCATCCGCAATTTTGTAGAAAATATGTTTTTGAATTCACAAAATAATTTTGAAATAAAAAAAAAATGATTTTCATAATTTTTATAGCATTTTTTTGAAAAAAACTCTGTTTTTAGGCTAAAAATGCTAAAAATACAATTATTATATTAATAATTTTTTTTAAAATGAAAATTCATTTGTTTAATTTTCTAACTAATTTCAGATCATAATTATTAATTTTATCCTAATTTTGTTTGTATTTTTTTTTTATATATAAAAATTATGATCTGAAATTAGTTAGAAAAATAAACAAATGAATTTTCATTTTAAAAAAATGAAGAATAATAATTGTATTTTTTAGCATTTTTAGCCTAAAAACAGAGATTTTTTTCAAAAAAAAAATGCTATAAAAATTATGAAAATCAATTTTTTTATTTAAAAATTTTTTTGTGAATTCAAAAACATATTTTCTACAAAATTACAGATGGATTTTAAAATCCACCAATTTTTAAGAAAAATAAAAATTCAAAAAGAGTCAAAATATTTTCTGACCGATTTTATTTTATGACCATTGAATTCCTCACAAAAAATTACTTTAAAAATAATTTTGTTTAATATTTAAATTATTTCTTTAATATAGTTGAAAATATAGGTATACCCTCACCTATTAATAACTACCCAAATAAATCGAGAATTCTTTCACTTTTTCTGTCCCTCACACTCTGAAGTTGTCTTTTGTTTATACTTTTGTTTTTTGCTAACTTCAGATGGATTGTATATTATATTATGTTATAATTATTTTTATTTTATAATTAATTCAAAATTGTAATGACAAATAGAAATCATCAGAATTTTCTTCACTTCTTTTCATTAAAAGACTAAAATTTTGTTAAATATTATGTTTTTTTCCAATTAAAATTATGCAGATTTTTTTACTTTACTTCTAAGCAAAATTAGAAAATTGTTTAACAACTGTGATTAAGAAATAGGAAATTTATTTATTTTGAATTATTTTTATTTATGAATCACAATTTTTCTAACAATATTATTATTTTGTTTTAGAAAAAGAAGAAAAATATTTGCACAATTTCTATTTCTAATCTTATTTTTGGAACAGGATTTTCCACAGGAATTAAGAGATTTAAAAATTTCAAATTCAAACCTTTTTTAAATTAAACAACTTTTAATAATATTGTTATAAAACATGAAGACATCGATTGCTCCAAGTCGAAGACACGGAGTGATCGATTTCTTCATGTTTTATAATAATTAAAGATGACCAATAATAAAATCATTATTTTATATTATAAGAATATTGTTACTGTAACTTCATCAAAATTATTTTCATGACTTTAATTTAATTATTTTCTAAAATTTAAATTAATTTTTATGAAAATAATTGAATTCCTTAAAATAAAAAAATTTATTATAATTATGAAAATAATTAAATGTTAGCACACAATTTTATTAAAATTTTTTTTAAATATTTGAATTCTTATTGGGAAATTTTATTAAAACAGTAGATATTGAAAATAATTGAAATTAGGAAAATGCATTTTATTTTTGAAAATAATTGAAATTAGGAGAAGAATTTTGTTGACATTAATGAAAATAATTGAATTTTCGAGAAGAATTTTGTTATTTATAAAGATAATTGGGATTTTTATGAGAATTTTTTTTCAAATTTTGAACATAGTTGAATTTTATAAGAAGAATTTTATTTAATTTTTTTCAAATAATTGAATTTCTTCAATTCAATTATTTGTAATTTCTCCAAAATTAAATTTTTTTCAGTGTTTTCAACAAAAATTTAAAGTAGAAAATTTTTAAATTCCATTATTTTTGAAAGTTGCTAATTTTATTTTTAAAAAAAGGGAGTAAGAGGTTAGTTTAAAAATTAAGAAGAATGTTAATCCAAGATTTATTTTTACTCAGTAAAAATTTTTTTAAACAACCTGAATCTCATTGGTTCTAAATTTCGCAAACGTTTCAATACTGGGCCAATCTTAGCAATAAAATTTGAACCATTTTTTTTATTCTCTTTCTAGTGCCAATTTTAACTGCAAATTTTCGGATTTCGAACTACACTTTGAAATCTGTTCAAATCCTAGTTTTACAAACGATTAGCACGAGAGATTAATATTACTGCGAATTCACATTTTTTTCGTGGTATTAAAAGACAAATGTACAAAAGGGATTATTATGCGAGTCGAGTATTCGATTCGTAACACACTATTGATCCTGAATATATGTTTGTGTTACGTTGTTTACTTCTCACCGCGGATTTCTTCTCTTTAGAGTGAGAAAGCGAGAGAGAGCACTTTCTGCAACCCTCCCCCCTCCCTCTTTGGAACAACCCGGACCCAGCAGGGGTGGATCCGTACCAACATGGCATACTGGATTGGTGATGTTCGGGAGAGGGTGAACACCGTGGGACGGGGTGGTCTGAACGCAATTTATCATATTGCTCGTGCTGTCAATCTTCACCACATTGATACGACAACGGTTTGCCGACGTCGCGGCGCTTTAACTCCCTCCCAAACTGTACCACTCTTTTCAATCCAAGCAGAGATACGTCTATTCAGTTGTCCAACAGATATTAAAAGTAGATTATCCGTTTCATTTTTCATTCTCCAGTTCTTATTCATTGAGAATTGTTTTTTATATTCTCTCTCTCTCTCTCTCTCACCTTCTTTTTTTTCTTATTTATAGTGAAGGAGAATAAAACTTTTCTTATTTATTATTACTTCCCAAGTGCGTAATGCTAAGACTGGAAAAATGGCCCATTATTGGTCCAGTAATGTCTGCCGAGAAATGGCAAAAGTTACTGGGCCAGGACTGGTGTCCAAAACGTCCCATTGCTGGGCCAATAATAGCGTCTTTTGGCAGATATTCTTATTTTCCAAGATTGGACAAATAATGGCGCGTTTGGATTATTTTAAAATCGCTAATGTAGTTGAAAAAAAAATTATTATCAAGAATTTTAATTAAATTCATTGAAACTATTCAATTATTTTCAAAAATTTTTAAAACAATTTTCACAAGAATTAAAATTTTTAATAAAAAATTCTGCAAAAAAAATTCTTATTATTTAACAAAAATTTAAAATAATTTTTAAGAAGAACTCAATTATTTTCATAAATAATGAAAATCTTTAAAAAAAATTCAATTATTTTCAAAAATAATAACATTCTTAGCAAGAATTCAATTATTTTCGTAAATAATAAAATTCATCGCAAAAATTTAACTCCTTTCAAGAATAAGAAAAATTCTTACAAGGAATTCGATTATTTTCAAAAATTTGAAAACAAATCTTCACCGAAAATCAATTATTTGCAAAAAAAAAAATTTTTCCAATAGATTCAAATATTTTCATAAATAATTCTATTCTTATAGAAAAAGTTTAATTATTTTCAAGTATTTTAACAAATTTTTTCACAGAAATTCAAATATTTTCATAAATAATAACATTCTTCGAAAAAATTCAATTATTCTCAAAAATAACAAAATTCTTAGCTATAAGATTTCAATTATTTTCGTAAAAAATAAAATTCTTACAAAGAATTCGATTATTTTCAAAAATTTGAAAAACAAATCTTCACAATAATTCAATTATTTGCAAAAAAAGAAAAATTTCTTTTTAATAGATTTAATTATTTTCAAGTATTTTAACAAATTTTTTTTACAGAAATTCTAATATTTTCATAAATAATAACATTCTTTAAAAAATTCAATTATTTTCAAAATTAATAAAATTCTTAGCAAGAATTCAATTATTTTCGTAAATAATAAAATTCTTGCTAGAATACAACTATTTTAAAAAATATTTAAATTCTTACAAAAAATTCTATTATTTGCAAAAATTTAAAAAAAAATTTTTTATAAATAATAACATTGTTTGGAAGAATTTAATTATATCCTCAAATTTAGCTTAATTTCTTCGAAATTCTTCGAAAAAATTCAATTATTTTCAAAATTAATAAAATTCTTAGCAAGAATTCAATTATTTTCGTAAATTATAAAATTCCTACAAAGAATTCGATTATTTTCAAAAATTTTAAAAACAAATCTTCACAAAAGTTCAATTATTTACAAAAAAAAAAAAAAATTTGTTTGAAATAGATTCAATTACTTTCATAAATAATTCAATTCTTAGAAAAAGTTTAATTATTTTCAAGTATTTTAACAAATTCTTTCCCAGAAATTCAAATACTTTCATAAATAATAATATTGTTTGGAAGAATTTAATTATTCTCTCAAATTTTTGTTAAATTCTTCGAAATTCTTTGAAAAAATTCAATTATATTTTTAAAAATTCTAATAAAAATATTCGCAAGAATTTAATTATTTCCTTAAATTTTGGTTAAATTCTTCGAAACAATTCAATTATTTTTCTAAATTATACAATTCTTTTCAGGAATTCAATTATTTTCAATAGATTTTTAAAAAAAATTCTCAAACAAATTCTATTATCTCTAAAAATTGTAATAAAATTTTTCTAATAAATTAAATTTGTTCTTTAAATTTAGATAAAATTCTTTAAAGCAGGAATTTAATTTTAAAAAATAATAAATTATTTAATAAATTATTAATTTTTGTATTTATATAATACAATTATCGTAGAACTCTCTAAGACAAATTGCGGTTTAAGAATTAATTTCAGTTAAAATTTTAGATAATAATTGAACATTCGATGCGTTACAATATAAATTTTAAGAAATAAAATTTCTAAAGATTTTTAAATTAAAATTTTAATAAGATTTAAATATTTATTTGAAATTAATTAATTATTTTCCTAAAAAATTATTGAACTTTCGAACAATTCTATTTAAAAATTCCCTAAAAAAGAACCATTGAATTTTGGAAAAATTAAAGTTACGTTTTTTTTAAAAATATTTAAATTTCAAAAAGATTATAAATTAGAATTATTAAAAATTTTAATTCCTCTTGAAAAATAAACAAGTATTTAAATTTTTACTAAACAAAGATTATTCAACTTTTTAATAATTTGATTTAGCGATTAAGAAAATAATTATTCTTTTGAAAAATTGTAATTAAAATTTGTCCCTTAAATAATTTAAAAAGTTTAAATTAAATTTTTAATTTATTAATAAATTAGTCAAATTTAAATGAAATAAATTTTATATTTTAAACAATTTTATTTTGTTACTTTCAAAAATTATTTTTAAACATAAACCGTATAGTTCTGAAAAATTCTAAGTTCTAACTAAAAATTTGAGAAATATGTGAATTTTAGAAAAATTTCGAATACAAGTTATTAGCAGTATAATTATGAAAAAAACGTAAATATTTTTTTTAATTAAATTAGGAGAAAGTCAGGGAAATATGAAATAAAATTTTTTTCATTCGACTAAAACGAATTTTTTTAGTCGTGAAATTTAGTTTTTCGACAGCTATTTTTTACTGTTTTTTTTCGCTATTTTTTGCTACCATTTTAAATGTAATTATCGAGAGCGAAGCCTGCTCTTGCTCTCATTGCCCCACTGCGAAGTAAAGAGCGCAAGCGCCAGAAGTGGGGTGACGAGAGTGAGAGAGAAATACTCGAACTTCTCTCTTGTTCTCATTGCCCCACTCCAACGCTAAAGAAAGAGAGCACAAGCCCTAGAAGTGGGGCAGTTCATTCAATAAATATCAGAAAAAATCATTTTATAAAATAAGGCAAATAAATTTTATAATTTTTATATTCCTTTTATTTATTATTTTATTTTATAATGATATAGAATATAATAATATTATTTATATTTATATTATATAAATTATTTACTCATTGCGTAACAGCAACAGTAAATTTCGAAATTCTAGAACACCGGTGAGAACCTTTCGAAAAAGGGCCGAAAAATTTGTCGAATGGGTAAAATCTAAAATTTAAGCATTCTCGGCAAATATATTAGAAAGGCTGAAAATCCTTTTTCAATTTTGTTTGTTTGCTCAAGAGTTGAAGAGGGATTATATTTTATGACACAAACTTGCCCTCCTTGTTTAACAATATTTTCATAACTATACAATGACAATGCTTCCATTCTCTAATAGAAGTAAATATATTTTGCCCTCTAATGCTTATCTTACAACCAGTGAACAAGTCCCATGGGAGGTATAATCTGTATTCAACATGTGTACCGAGACCATCAGCAATCTACCTGAAACTGTTCCCAAGGACTAATCTTTGTTTGGGGTCGCAGCAACCGAACTATACAAATTTCAAGGCTCATCGGTCATTCATGTTCAATTATCCTACAAATGACACCTTTTCTACTAAATCATTTCCAAACCCAAAAATGAACGAAAACAGTGAACTGCAATCATTGCAAAGACAGTAAAGCAAAAACTTTTCATCAAAAACAGTACAATTACCAAAAAAAAAATGAACCTAAAAGAATAAAAATAGTAGAAAAAATAAATAGTAAATATCGTAGTGGGGGGGAAATTGACACATTTTCTTTCCACATGTTTTTCAAAATTTCATTCGAGATTTCAAGTTAAAACCACACATGATGGTGGAAAGGTCTGATTTTTTCTAACCCCCACAAAGATTACTCAGCATTTTTTTGCGCCCCGCCCAGTAACGCCTGTTTGATCCGTTCCTGAAGATCACCACCACCCTTTATATTGTGTGTCTAATTCAAGTAGCACATAGTTGATTTTTTAATTAAATCTTTCATAAGAAATTCTTTTTTCTAAATTCATATTTTTAAATTCTTATTTCGATTTTTAATAAGAAATTCAAAAAAAATTTCAAATTTACAAAAAAAAAACGGTTAAAATTTAAGTTATAGAATTTTACTAATAGATTGTGCACAGTATGTGACACGGCAAACAAAATATAAATCAGATAGAATAAAAGTTAACCTTCTGCTTGATCCTGGATATTTCCAATTTTACCAAATGGTTGCAAGTAAAAGCCCCCCCTTTTCGATTCCCTTTTGGTTGCAATGAGCCCTTTTCGGTACACGGACTGCCTTCCCGGGGTCACATATGTCGACTCTTCGAGATGCACACATTTCACGCAACAGGGAATTCAAATTTCATTTTTCCCTCCCGGACGAAAATTTACTATTTTCCAAAAAATTCAGCAATAGAGAAAAAAATTACTACCTATTAATTAATAGTAGATTTTTACTGTTAAACAATAAATATTTATTTCTGTAAAAACATTACTACCTATTAATTAATAGTAGATTTTTACTGTTAAACAATAAATATTTATTTCTGCGTTTCCCCCACCACGCGCCCAGAGCCGAACTGACTTCGTCTTTGGGCTAGCGGTGGGGGAAACACAATCTGATTGGTCGCCGACAATTTCTTCTTAATGTACAGAAAAAAAAACAATTTACTGAAAAATCTTCTTCTTCAATTCGATTCAATTCAAAAAGTCATCAAACTTCAATTATATCCAAAATTTTTTTAAAATTCTCGTCAAAATTTCCATCATCTTTAGAAATATTAAAATTCTTCTCCAATATTCCATTATTTAAAAAAACTTTTTTAAATTCTCGTCAAAATTTCGTCGTGGTATCTTTATAAATATCTTTAGAAACTATCTTTATAAATAATAAAATTCTTCTCCGAAATTCAATTATTTTCAAAAATTTCAATAAAATTCTCGGCAAATTTTCAATTATTTTCAAAAATTTACGTCAATAACATGATTTTCAATATCTACTGTTTTAAGGAAATGTTCCAAAAGAATTCAATTTTTTTTTTTTTAAATTTAATAGAATACTACGCAAACCTTTAATTATTATTTTCATAAAATAATAAAAATTCCACAGGAATTCAATTATTTAAAATTTTTTTATAAATTTCCTCGCAACCATTTAATTATTTTCATAAATAATAAAATTTTTGCAGGGTTTCAATTATTATTTACATAAATGAAAAAAATCTTTTTAGGAATTCAATTATTTACATAAATGAAAAAATTCTTTTTGGGAATTCAATTATTTTCATAAATATAATTCAATTCTTTTTAGGAATTCAATTGTTTTCATAAATAATTCAATTCTTAGAAAAAGTTTAATTATTTTCAAGTATTTTAATGAATTTCTTTACAAAAATTCAATTATTTTCATAAATAATTCAATTCTTTTTAGGAATTCAGTTGTTTTCATAAATAATTCAATTCTTAGAAAAAGTTTAATTATTTTCAAGTATTATAACGAATTTCTTCACAAAAATTCAATTATTTTCATAAATAACAACATTCTTTGGAATAATTTCATTATTTTCATAAATGATAAAATTCTTAAAAAAATCGAATTATTTTTAAAAATAATAAAATTCTTACTAAGAATTCAATTATTTTCGAAAATAATTCAATTCTTGGAAAAAGTTCAATTATTTTTAAGTATCTTAATATATTTCTTCTCAAAAATTTTATTAAAATTCGTCGAAAGAATTGAATTACTTAAAAATTTCTTTATTAAATTCATTATGAGAATTTAATTTTAAGAAACATGCAGTTATTCATTCAATAAATTGTTTTTTTTATTTAAATAATTGAATTTTAGTAGAATTTTCAAATAAAAATTTATTTATAAATGGATTTCAATTAAAATTTTTGACAATAATTTAAATATTAAATGCAATAAGTAGCATGAATTTTTAGAAATAATTGAATTTTGAAAAGGTTTCCAATTAAAATCTGTGAAAATTAAAATTTTTCATATTTTTAACTAAGAATTCTGTGGAATTAATTTTTCTGGGAAAGTTATATTGCGAATTTTCTTTTTTAATTGTTTGAAGTTTTTGTTTTCTAAAATATTATTAAATGAAGAATTTACGAATAATTGAAATTTTGTAAAATTGAATTGTAAACAAATGAATTTTAAAATTCTCAAAGAACTTTTTCAAAAATTATTAAAAATAATGGATTTATAAAAGAATTTTAGTTAAAAACACAAAAAAAAATTTAATTTTGGAAGAGTTACAAATTATTGCAGAAATTCAATTATTTTCAAATATTTTTCGCAGAAATAATAAAATTCTTCAAAAATAATAAAATTCTTCTTATAAGGATTCAAATATTTTTATAAATATTAAAACTCATAACATAATTTCAATTATTTTTAATACAATAATTTTAATCAAATTTCTGTACAAATATAATTATTCTGAAAAATTTTATTAAATTTCGTTGAAAGAATTCAATTATTTAACAATTTGTTGATAAAATTCTTTATGGGAATTGAATTTTAAGAAGCATTCAAATATTCCGAAATTATTCAATAAATTATTTGTTTTCCTATTTAAATATTTGAATTCTCGTAGAATTTTCTAATAAAAATTGATTTTATAATGAATTTCAGTTAAAATTTTAGATAATAATTGAATATTAAAAGCAATAGGTAGCGGGAATTTTTAAAAATAATTGAATTTTAAAATTAATTTTTTTGAAGAAGTTTAATTAAACTTTTTTATATTATTTTAAGGTTTTATTTTCTAATATATATAGATTTAACTGAAGAACTTACGAATAATTGAAATTTCGTAAAATTTAATTTTGTAAACAAATGGATTTGAAAATTGTCAAAGAACTTTTTTGAAAATTATTAAATAATAATGGATTTAAAAAGAATTTTAGTTAAAAATTCTTGAAAATACGCGCCCAGAGCCGAACTGACTGTATTAACAGTCAGTTCGGCTCTGGGCGCGTGGTGGGGGAAACACAAACTGTTTGGTCACGGACAATTTCTTCTTTCTGTAGAGAAAAATCAGTAAATATTTAAATAATAATTCACTGTTAGTAAAATAGTAAATAACTTACTATTATTTAACAGTGAATTGTTTTATTACAGAAAGAAGAGATTTTCGGCGGCCAATTAGATTGCATTTCCCCCTCCACGCATCCAGAGCCGAACAGACTATTTTCTAAAAATCGTTATTAGAGAAAAAAGATTCATTATCTAAAAGTAAATATTTTTTTTTCGCTTCAGAAAGTAGAAATTATCGTCTACCAATCAGATTCTTGCCCCTCCACTCGTCTCGAGCCGAACTAACGAAGAAGCCTAAAAAATCAATTTCCAAACAAAAAATTTACACGGAATGAATAATTTTTTTTTCCTAACATACAAACTGGATGTAGAAAAACCTCTGCTAAAGTAAATATTTTCCCTGAAGGTCACAACACACATGTTTTGAGAAATTCGGTCAAATCCTTTCGTTCCAGAGAAAAATTCGTAAATAGAGAAGACGAGAAAAAGATGTTTTCCTGCTGCTGCTGCTCTGCTGTTGTTGTACAACGATTGGTCGCACTTTAAAAGTCGACAAAGTGATGCATAGAGTGTTACACGATTGTAACGCAAACAGACACACCGAGAAAAAATAAGACATAAAAGCCAAAGAGGCAACCGTCCAAGGTGAAAGTTTTATGGCTCATTGTCCCATTTTTGGATAGAGAGTGTAGCGCGCAAACATAGAAGACGCTAAAACCCTCTCCCCACTACTACTGCTTCTTCTTCAGCCTAGGAAGCAAAATATAATTCTTAGGGAAAAATTTTGCAACGTGTGCCTATCCCTTAAAAGTGTAGGAGTAAAAATTTTTACCTGCCTACAAAATATATTGCACAACAGAAACCCTCAATAATTCTGTTTACCGATAGTGAGGTAAAATAAAAATTCCTCCATGCCGAATGAAGAGAGGAAGAATTTTGGGTCGCGTGGCTACGCGTGTCCTAACATTTTGAGAAAAATTTTAACACAACAATATTTCTTGGAAAACATTTTTTTTTCTCAGGTAGGAGGAAAAAATATGTTTTTGATTGTTTAGCGAAAAAATTGGAGATTCTTTGTTTTCTTTTCTCTATTTTTATGAAGACGAATTGTCAAACAGTGCGCTACGAAAAGGACAATAATGTTGTCGTTAAAAGTGTCAAAAATATATCCTATATAGCGTGAAAATTTTTCAAGATTTTTTCTAAACATATTTTCAACACGTTTTGTACTATATAATATTTATGAGAGGAAATATATTTTTTTCTGAATAAGAAGTAGCTTTTTATTGTCGAAAGAAATAAGTAGCTTATTATTATAGTATAGCTTATTGTAATAATATAGTTATAGTATTCAGTATCTTAATCTGAAAACGAAATTTTCAAAATTAGTTTTATCAAACAATTTTTTTTGTTTTTTCTTTTAGCACTTTTCTTTAGTTTATTTAGAAAAAATTATTTTTTAACTTTCTTATTTCTTTTAGAAGAAATTTAGTGCCATCGATTAATACTAAATTTCAATAATACATTACTATAGATGCAATTTAATAGAAATTAAATATTTTCAAAAATTTTAAAAACTTTTTTCACAAGACTTCAATTATTTTTACAAGTAATGAAATTCTTCGTTGAAATTCAATTATTTCTTGTAAACAATATTTTAATTAAATTTTACAAAAGAATTCAATAATTTAGAAAAAGGTTAAATAAAATCCTTCTGAAAAAAATTATTATTTTCAAAAATAATAGAAATTTTCACTGAAATTCAATTATTTGAAATACAATTATCATAAAATTTTCTAAATAAATTAATTATTTAAAAAAAATTGTTTATAAACTTCTCCGAAAGAAAACATTTTTAATAATTTTGATAAAAATTGTTTATAAGTATTCATCTATTTTATTCTTCATGCAAAGAATTGAATTATTTTCAAAATTCAATTATTTTCGTAAATAATAAAATTCAATTATTTCCATAATATAATTCTTTACTGTAATTATTCAATTATTTTCATAAATAATAAAAATTCTTAAAAAAAATTCAATTATTTTCGTAAATAATAAAATTCTATCCAAGAATAAATTCCACTATTTTCAAAAATAATGAAATTCTTATCAAGATTTCAATTATTTTCAAATTTTTTGAAAAATTCCTTACAGAAATTCAATTATTTTCAAAAATTTTTTAAAAGTTCCTTACAGAAAATCAATTATTTCCATAAAAAATAAAATTTTTCTATCAAATTCAATTATTTGCATAAATAATTCAATTCTTAGAAAAAGTTCAATTATTTGCATAAATAATTCAATTCTTCACATAGAATTTAACTATTTTCAAAAATAATGAAATTCTTAACATGAATTCAATAATTTCCAAAAAAATTTTTTAAATTCTTCAAATAAATTCAATTAATTTCATAAAAAATAAAATTTTGCAAATAAATTCAATTATTTACATAAATTATTCAATTCTTAGAAAAATTTCAATTATATTTTAATAAATTTCTTCACAAAAATTCAATTATTTTAATAATTATTGACATTTTTTAAGAGAATTTAATTATTTTCATAAATAATAAAATTCTTTAAGAAATTCAATTTTTTTCATAAATAATAAAATTCTTTAAAGAAATTCAATTATTTTCATAAAAAATAAAATTTTTCAAATAAATTCAATTATTTTCATAAAAACTAAAATTTTTCAAATAAATTCAATTATTTTCATAAATAATAAAATTCTTCACAGAAATTCAATTATTTAAAAAAATGTTAATAAAACAATTCGAGAGAATTCAATTATTTTCTCAAATTTAGGTTAAATTCTTCAATAATAGTTATTATTGTACTTTGTTTTATTAATTTGAAATTTTTTATTTCGAAAAATTAATTCAGTTTTTTTTTTGTTAGCACTTTTCTTTAGTTTAATTACAAGAAATTATTTTACAATCTTTTTATTTCTTTTAGAAGAAATTTTAGTTTTATTCATTAATATTTAATTGCAATGTTAGATTACTGTAAACATAATTATTTTATAAAAATTAAATAAAAATTATTTTATTATTCCGAAGATTTCTAATACTGCATATTGACAGTGACGCAAATTCAACTGCGCAGGCGTTAATCACCTTTGTTAAATGCGCATGCGTCGTAATTACTTTGTTCGTAGCGCATGCGCAGTAAGTATAAGTTGAATTTACGCCTGCGCTTTATAGTCACTAGTACAATTTCCATTTACACATTTTTTTTTTGAGGAAAACATTGTAGTATAATTTAAGAAAAATATAATAAATATTTTCAAATACTTTAAATATAGAAATATAAATATTTTTAAATACTTTAAATATAAAAATAGAAATATTTTTAATTACTTTAAAATATAGAAATATAAATATTTTCAAATACTTTAAATATAGAAATATAAATATTTTTAAATAGTTTAAATATAAAAGTATAAATATTTTTAAATAGTTTAAATATAAATATTTTTAAATACTTTAACCATAAAAATATTAAAAATTTTTGAAATAGAGAAATAGATATATTTAAATCCTAGTTTATATATTAGTGAAGGTGAATTGTAGTTTCAGGGAAAGTTTTTTTTAACTGTTGCGTTAGTTAATTTTTTTTTACTATAACGTCTGTATTAACTATCGAAAAGTGATGATATGTGCTTGAGAAAAATACAATTTTCGCATGCTGGTGGAGTTCTAGGCAATGATTATCTGACCGATGGAATTAAGTCAGTCGTTGGGATCATTTATAGTTCTGATGTGCCTTTCACATATCGCTCCCCATAAAGTTTCATTCCCCAAATCTCCCTCCTCGAACATTATTTATTATCGGTAACCGTATGATCGTCTAGGTGGCATTTTATACATATATACATTACAAATACGTACGTACACTTATAAGTGTATATGTGTAACATATATTCAATATTACACATATACACTTATATATTAATATAAGCTATATGTATAGTATATATGTAGTAGTATATAGTATGTATTTAGTGGCATGAAATGGTAGTAGTTATGATAGTATACTATATTTCTCATATACATAAGTAAAATGTATATGTGCATGTTTGCATTTATGTATATGTGTATGTGTGAATATACATTTAATTTTTATTTGCGTGTGTAAAATGTAACTTTATTCTTGTGATCGGCACGCATGTGAAATGTGCGGTGCCACGCAGTCCCGACTCGGACACCGCACTTACGATCATTAATCACTTTTTTTCCTCGACGAATCTTTCACTATTTATAGTTTTGTCCACGATGAGGCCTATTATCTCTGTCTCTTTTAACGTTAATAATTTTTTAAAATATTCCCAGACATTGACATTCATTTGTGATGGCATTTGCGTTAAACGTTCACTTCTTTGTTTTCTTCAATCAATCCCATTTTTTCAATCCTAAATAATCCAAATTATAATCAAAACTAAAATAAAAAATAAACCCTATTTTATAACGCTCTAAAAATTTTTGTTTTTGTTCAGCAGATTTCAGCAAAATTAAAATTAAGTCATGATTGCAACGTTTTGAAATTGTGAGAAAAAATATTATTTTTTTTGCAATAAAAAAAATTTTTGTGTATAACACTTTTTAAGGAGAAATATTTGTATCCAAAATCTAAAAAAGGGATTCGATGTGTGGGAAAAATGGAGTTAATGAAAGAAGAATGGAAAAGAAGAGAGGAAGTGAATGTATATATATATATATATATATATATATATATATGTATACGTATAAAATACATGTGGAAAAGGAGTCTTCGTATAGGGTTGATTAATCGTCGCTAGTAGGGTTTGCCGGAGAAAGACATCACTCGCAAGAGTTACCTCCATCTGCTTAAGGCATACGCACTTTGTTTACTTGCCTCACCTAGTTTCTTCAAATTGTTTATATATATATACGTTTACTGCGGGAAAATCCGTACAAAATGAATGAATTACCTGCAACAAAAAATACACAAAAAAATATATTTCTTTTGGTTTGAACAAGAATACTAATATTTCTTATTTTAACTATTTAGTAAATATTTGTATTTTAATTTAATATTTCTTATTTTTTTAAAGATTTTGAGTTTAATAATTTTTATTACCTATTACATATTTATATTTTTACGTATTTATATTTTTCATATTTATATTTTATTATTAAACTTCAATTCTAAATTTCTACAAAATTCAATAATTTTCTAAATTTTAATTTAAAATTCTTCAAAAGAAATATTACGATTATATTTAAAAAATAATTTTTAAAAATAGAAAAAAAAATTTTTTAAATTGTATAATTTATTTTCATTAAATTTGACAAAATGTCCAAACAATTGGAAATATAATATTATCTTTTTAAATTATTTACGAACTATCTTAAAAAAATTTAATTACAATTTTTCAAAAGACTAATTTTTTTATAATTTTGAAATTAAATTAAATTAAATCCATCTAAAATTAAATAAAATGTAAAATTTGAATAATTATTGTCGAACAAATATTTAAATATTAATTTATGCTTCCAGCAGGAATTAAAATATTTTAAGTAAAATATTTTTGAAATAAAATTTCTAAAATTAAAACTGTAATTTCTTCTAAAATTCAATAATTTCTTTGTTGAAATATTTCTTAAAATTAAATTCTTACAAATAATTTTACCAAAATTTCTTTAAATATAATTAAATTCTTTTCAAGAATTTTTATAAAATTTTTTATAATAAAATTGCGTTTTTCGGTGAATTCGCTTAATTTAAAAATAATATAAGTTTGTCGATCATTTTTATTATGTAGGAAAATGATTCAATTCTTTCGAAGAATCTTATAAAAAAATTTTAAATAATTAATTTTTTTCGAAAAATTTCATGAAAATTATATTTTAAATCATTTAATTTGTGAAAATTTTTCATTTACTTCTGAAAATAATTAAATTTACGGGAAGAATTTTATAAAAAAATTTGTTTATAATTGTTTTTGTTTGAAAAATGTTATGAATATTGTATTTTAAAATTTAAATAATTGAATTCTTGTAAAAATTTTATTATTTATGAAAATAATTAAATTTCTGCGAAGAATTTTATAAAAAAAAATTTTTATAATTGTTTTTATTGGAAAAATTTTATGAATAATGTATTTTAAATAATTGAATTCGTTTGAAAGTTTTATTATTTATGAAAATAATTGAATTCTTAAAAGTTTTTTCATTGAATTGAATTAAAATTTTATTGAATATAATTCAATTTCTATAATAGAATTATATTAAAATTTTTGAAAATAATTTAATCTCTGCGAAGAATTGCATTAAAATTTTTGAAAAGAAATGAATTGTTTTAAGAAATTTTATTAATACTTCATTGAAAATAATTTAATCCCGCGAAGAATTTTATGAAAATCCTTTTGAATAATTGTATTTTTTCAAAAAAAATTTATTGAAAATTGTATATTTTAAATAATTAAATTCCAGATGTAAAAATTTTATTATTTATGAAAATAATTGAATTTCTTGCTACAAATTTTATTAAAATTATATTAAATATAATTGAATTTATCCAAAGTATTTTATTATTTATGAAAAAAAATTAAATTTCAGCAAAGAATTTTATTATTTACAAAAATAATTAAATTCTTCGAATTTTTTTTCATTAAATTGAATCAAAATTTTATTGAACATAATTCAATTCTATTAGGTATATTGTATATACAATTGTATTAAAATTTTTTAAATTAAATAAATTCTTTCAAGAAATTCCATTAAAATTTTATTAAAAAAATAATTGAATCCCGCGATAAAGAATTTTATAAAAATTCTTTTAAATTATAGTTTTTTCTCGAAGAAAATGTATTGAAAATTGTATTTTAAATAATTGAATTCCTGTAAAAATTTTATTATTTATGAAAATAATTGAATATTTGCAAAGAACATTATTAAAATTCTGTAATTGCGAATTCTTTGGAAAATTTTTATTAAAATATTATTAATATTAAAAATAATTGAATTTCAAAATATATTTTTCGAATATTTTTTTAAATAAATGAATCGTTTGAAAGAGCTTTATTAAAATTTTTTGAGATTAATTTGTTTATTTCAACTTCTACCGAATTTAAAGTTGTACAAATTCTTAAAAAAAGAAAAAGTAAGAAAAACATATAGCTTTCAGTGTCACAAATCTAAAATACTTTTTCCATGAAAAAGCAAAAGTATCTATAGCAATGGTTATATGATTAAAAAAGTAGTAAATAATTGGTTTTATTAGATGAGTATTAAGTCTGTTATTGTATATATAGTTTTGCTCTTGATGGAAAAATCAATTATGAATCTAAATGATTTGTCTTAAAGGATATTTAAGATAGAGTATATCAGATTAGTGGGACGAATCAGAGCAAAATGGACCTTGAATAAAGAGAGGAGCATTTGAATAGGGGTGTTGCACACATGGCGAAAAATTCTTTGTACACAAGTTAAGGTGGGGGATTCAATATAGGTTTTGTGTCAATAGAGTAAATAATGGGAGGGGTTTAGTACGCACCATGTACAGATTGCACCCCCAAAAAATCGGGGGTGGCTTTTCTGAAGGGCAGCTGATAGTCACCCATGCCCCAATATCAACTATTCTCTTATGCACTTTTCTTATTCTCTCCCTCTGTCTGTCTCTCTTTAATTCAATTTTTCCCTCTCTCTCTCTTCTTTATTCTTCCTCTTTCATTCTCCTCTTCGCTCTGAATTTTCATTCTTTTTTTCCTTCTTTATTTTTCATTCTTTTTTTACTTCTTTATTTTTCATTCTCTTTTTTCTCCTTTATTTTTCATTTTTTTTTCGTCTTCTCTCCATTAGTGTTTATCAATTTCTGTGAAACTTGACAATAATTATTTTATTTTCTCTGTTTCGTCCTTTCTCCATTGGTATGTTGATCAAAATTTCTGCGAAAACGAAAAATAATTTTTGTTTCCATTCTCCACGATTGCATTAAGTTGTTATAGTAGCAAAGGGAAGGTTTGAAAAATCTTGTGCCAATCTTTGTACCGAGGGAAACAACCCCCTCCACCTTCGCTTTTACCGTAATAAACTGGTGAAAGTTACGGGGGCCCATTGGCACGCGCGAACCCCCGTCGTTGACGCCTGGTCGACGTACCCCAGGCTCAAAATCGTCACGGGGACACAAATCATTTCATTTCATTGTACTTCGTCTCCGTGTTTGCCCGAGGCTCTTACTCACTTCCAGAACCGATCTGGCGTGCGACTGGACATCATCCCTAGTTTTGCACTCCTCAATATTCTTTCTCTTGCAATTTAATAATTTTCTCTTTCGCAAAGTTCATCATATCATCATTTAACGAAATCAGTAAAAAAAATAACCACTAACAACATAAATCAGTAAAAAATAACCCCTAACAACATAAATCAGTAAATCAATAAATACCAAAGAAAGAACGAAAATTTACAAAAAGTTATGAACAAAATAAGTTTTGTATAAAAGTGGCCCATTCAAAAGTGAACCAGTTAAGAATGTGTTTGTGAAAGAATGCTTGTTTATCCAGTGATAGTTATTATTTGAGTGTCCTATATTCAACTGTGTCATATGTACTCAAGTGTCTTTTTTCTTATACTCGAAAAAATTTGTGGTAAAAATAAAACATTAAATTAGAGTGGAACCTACAAAAAAAATGACTAGTTCAACATACTACAGTTCTGTAACAAACAGTGAGAGTTATTGGCCGTATCAGTTCAGTGATTATAGAGCTTATGATCCAGGATTTTTCTATCAAAACTATCATCATCATCATTATAATCAAACTCAACAAAATCAACAAATCTCCTCGCCATATACAATGAGACCCTCGCCGGAAAATTCTCCACCTTCCAGTTTACTTGAGACCCTATTGAGACATGGAAAAGAAGCTGTTTCACAAAGTTACAATACAAAATCACTACCGTCAAGAGATCAAGTTTCGAGGTCACAAATTGTTTGTCAAACGTCACCGTACACTCCATCTTCCAGTTCAGACAGAACATCGCCTCAAGTTTGTTCGGCTAATGATACATCTTCACAGGATCAGTATCAAAATTATCAGCCGACTTATCAGGATTATCAGAATCGAGGGGGCGCGGAAAATTCACCATTTGACAGTACGGCATCTAATGGATATGGTTATGGGAATAATAATGATGATGGAAAAATGAGTCCTGGAATTAGTGATTATGGTGATGATTCTAGAGCCGAGTATCAGTGGATGAAGTCTAATGGTGCTAATGGTAAGTTCTTTTGGTTACTTTCACAGTTTGGATATAACTGAATAATTTATTGAGCTCAGTTTTTTTTTGTTCTTTTCTGTAATTTTAACTACTACTATACTATTACTACTGCTGCTATTATTGCTGCTCCTACTGCTACTGCTACTACTACTGCTACTACTACTGATACTACTAGTGATACTACTACTGATACTACTAGTGATACTACTACTGATACTACTCCTGCTACTACTAATGCTAATACTACTGTTACTGCTACTGTCACTACATTTATTGCTACAACATTACTCTAAAATATTTTGAATCCTAATAAAAATAAATCGAATCCAAAAATAGGGATAAAGAATTTAAATACTTTCTAATACAGCAGAAGAAGTACTATTTCTATTAAAATTTTTTGTGTAACTTAAATTACCAATATATTACAAATACCTCGACAAATACTTTACCAAACAGATCACCAATAAATAAAAATCCACAATGTTTCTAAGGATATCAAATTAAGACAAAAAAAGAATCAAAAGTGTTGCCTCGCAACACTCTTGATTCTTTTTTTGTCTCAATTTGATATCCTTAGAAACACTACTGTGCGAAAAATACCAATTAATTAATAATCAATAATTTTTAATAAATCTTGTCAAAAGAAGAAAACGACTAAAAAGAAACGAAAGCAATACTAAAAACTAAAAAAAACTAAAAACCTCGAAACTTGATCTGTAAAAATTATGTTTTGATGATTTATTTAATGATGTATTTGATCACGATTTTTGAATTCCTTACAGCAGAGTTGACAGTATCCGGACACAAGAGAACAAGGCAGACCTACACGAGATATCAAACACTTGAATTGGAAAAGGAATTTTACTCCAATCGTTACTTGACGAGACGAAGAAGAGTTGAAATTGCCCAAACACTTTGTCTATCGGAGAGGCAGATAAAAATTTGGTTTCAAAATCGAAGAATGAAGGCGAAAAAGGATGGAAAATTGGGATGCGCAACTGGAGAATCGACTGGCGATGAAATATGTCAATCGGAGAATAATTTATCATTGACGCCAAATTCAATTTCGTCATTACACTCGACGGGAATTCCGCCATTGCATCAGAATGATATTCCATCATTGCATGCAGCTGGTGTGGGAACTTTGAATTTGCTTCAAAATTCGATGCGAGATGGAGGACATGGTGTTGTATCATCATCATCATTGCAGGAGAATGCTGCTATGTTGCAGAATAGTTTGAGGAATATTCCAATGGGTGATGAATCATTGGGACGTGGTATCAATGGTGGAAAGTGTGAGACGATTAATCAGCAGATTGGAGGTGTAGTGCATAATGGAGGATCTTTGATGCAGAATGGTGCTACTTTGCATAAAGGTGGTTTGCAAGAAGGAGGTTTGCAACAAGGAGGTTTGCAAGAAAGAAGTTTGCAACAAGGATTGCATCAAGATAGTTTGCATCAAGAGAGTTTGCATCAAAGTAGTTTGCATCCAAGTAGATTGCAGCAAAGTTTGCAGCAGGATTTACAACAAGGTTTGCGACAAAGTTTGCAGCAGGATTTACAACAAAGTTTGCGACAAAGTTTGCAGCATGATTTACAACAAGATTTGCGACAAAGTTTGCAACACGATTTACAACAAGGTTTGCGACAAAGTTTGCAGCAAGGTTTTCATCATGCTCCATTACATCAGAACAAGATGGCTTCGTTACACAACAATGGTATCGAATCACTGCAGCAGAATTGTGGAAATTTGATGCAACGACTTGGGGGACATCCGATTCATAGTGCATATTTGAATTATCATCATCAGCAGCAGCAGGAGCAACAACAGCAGCAAGAACAACAGAAAATAAAGCATCAACAACAGCATCAACAACAACAACAACAACAACAACAGCATCATCAACAACAACAGCATCATCATCATCATAATCATCATCAGCAGCATCATCAACAGCATCAGAATTACATGGGTCAGGATTACGGACAACAGCATCAGGTTTATGGTCAGCCATCGAAGTTGGAACTTCATATTGGCTCGTGAAGCAAGAATGCGAAGCGGTCTCAGCATCAAGCAGCTGACCCTGCAACAGCCATGATTTATGGCTAAACGAGCTAAACAGTCGGGAGAGAGAAAGAGAGAGCATCCCACGCCAGGTATTTGAAACTCCGTTCACGCTGCATTTTGCTCGGGACATCCTGCCGGCTCTCCTCGCACATTTATTTATTCACAGAGGTCCAAAGATTGCTGCACACGTCACTGTGGAAAATATTTTGACACGAGCTCCATAATATTCATTCATTTACTAATAAACCCCCAAAACAATCTTGCGAGTCATTCTTGATAGTACACCTTTGGAAAAGTCAATTTCACGGATTCTGGTAATTTTGAACAGTAATTATTCAATTAACAATTAATTAATGAAACTAATTTATTAAATTAATTATTTGTTAATGATACTAATTTTTAACTTAATAATTAATAAAAGCTGATTTTTATTAAATTATTAATTAATAAAACTATATTAATTGTTAATTAATTAATAAAGCTTTATTAATTGTCAATTAATTAATAAAGATTTATTAACTGTTAATTAATTAATAAAACTTTATTAATTGTTAATTAATTAGCGAAATTTTTAGTTGTTTCTATAAATTCTTTTGCTATTCTAGAGAATCTTATCGTTTATTGCAAAATTTAATTATTTTCATAAATAATAATATTCATCACAAGAATTCAATTATTTTCAAAATTTATAAAATTCTTCGAGGAAATTCAATTATTTAAAAAAAAATCTAAAAAAAATTGTCAACATTTCAGTTATTGCTTTATGAATGAATAGCTAAATTCTTCGACAAAATTCAATTATTTTCAGGAATTGTAATAAAATTTATTGCAAAATTCAATTATTTCCAAAATTTATCAAATTCTTCGCAAAAATTCAATTATTTTCAAAAAAATCCCAAAAAAATTATCGTCAACATTTCAATTATGTTTATAAGTGAATTTATAATTTTTGCCAAAATTCAATTATATTCAGGAATTTTAATAAAATTCATAGCAAAATTCAATTATTTTCATAAATAACAATATTCATAACAAGAATTCAATTATTTCCAAAATTAATAAAATTCTTCGACAACATCTAATTATTTTCAGGAATTTTATTTAAATTCATTGGAAAGTTAAATTATTTTCAAAAATAACAAAATTCATCACAAGAATTCAATTATTTTCAAAAAATCAAAAAAAATTGTCGTCAACATTACAATTATCTTTATAAATGAATTTATAATTCTTCGGCAAAATTCAATTATTTTCAGGAATTTGCAAAAATCAATTATTTCCAGGAATTTTAATAGAATTAATTGCAAAAATCAATTATTTTCAGGAATTTTAATGAAATTAATTGCAAAATTCAATTATTTTCAGGAATTTTAATAGAATTAATTGCAAAATTCAATTATTTTCAAAAAATAAAAAAAAATTGTCGTCAACATTTCAATTATCTTTATAAATGAATTTATAATTCTTCGGCAAAATTCAATTATTTTCAGGAATTTGCAAAAATCAATTATTTCCAGAAATTTTAATAGAATTAATTGCAAAAATCAATTATTTTCAGGAATTTTAATGAAATTAATTGCAAAATTCAATTATTTTCAGGAATTTTAATAGAATTAATTGCAAAATTCAATTATTTTCAAAAATTTTTCTTATTTCAATAATTTTTATATAGGTATATCTATATAATTTTAATAAAATTTCCCAAAAGAATCAAATTATTTAAAAACAGTTTTGAAAAAATTTTGCACGAATGTTCAATTATTTTCTTAAATAATAAAAATCTTTCAGGATTTCAGAAAAAAATCGGACTCATTTTTGTTGCAACTCAAAATGAGTCTATGTTAAATGACATAGAACATGGCGCCATCTGCGAGGTTCATTTTTGTTGCAGCTCATAATGAGTCACTTTTACGACTCATTTTGAGTTCAGTTTTTCTTTGTGAATTAATAAAAATAGAATTTGCATAAATTTTTTCTAAAAAATTCAATTATTTATAAAAATTTTCTTAAAATTCGTCAAAAGAATTCAATTATTTAAAAATTCGTTGATAAAATTATGTCAAAAAAGTAAGAATTCAATATTTTAAGAAACATTCAATTATTCAGTAAATTATCGATGTTTGTATTCAAATAATTGAATTCTCGTAGAATTTTCTAATAAAAAGTAATTTAAAAATTAATTTCAGTTAAAGTTTCAGATAATAATTGAATTCTGGAGAATCAAGTTATAATAATAATTTCGCTATTCTAGAGAAACTTATCGCTATTCCAGGGGAAATTTTTTTTCCGCGTATTTGAAACAATAATTTCAGTTTTTGAACCAAGTAGAATTTTTAATGACATAAATAAGAATATTTTGATGCAAATTAATATTTAGTTGATGCAAATAAATATTTAATTTATTTGAATAGATCTTTTCTTGATTCAAATAAAGATTTAGTTATTGCAAATAAATATTTGAAAGAATTAAATGTTTAGTTGTTGCAAATAAATATTTGATGCAATTAAATGTTTACATCATGCAATTAAATATTTGAAAAAATTAAGTATTTCCTTCATACAATTAAATATGTGATGAAAATAAATATTATCTTGATACAAATAAATATTTATTTGTTTCCAAAAAATATTTGACACAAATAAATAATTTACTTGATGCAAATAAATATTTACTTGATGTGAATAAATATTCACTTGATAAAAATAAATATTTACTTGGTGCAAATAAATGTTTAGTTGTTGCAAATAAATATTCACTTAATAAAAAAAAAAATTTACTTGATACAAATAAATTTTCACTTACATATGTAAAATAAAAATTTTCGATAATAAAAACATAACCGTTTACTTGAGTCAAATAAATTTGTAAAGTACAAATTCCAGAATTGAACGAATTAGAATCGAATTGAAATTTCATTTCAGCCTGAGATGATTGTTTTTCAAATTTCACGCTAATAGAAATAAAATAAACGACATGGGGCCGCTAGAAGTTTAAAAGTTAGGGGTTGAAAGTGAAGAATAGGGGGGAATTCACACAGCTGCGCTTCTCAAACTGAATCAAGATGGCTGCAAGTACAACGCGCGTGTATTATTCCGCTCCTGAAAATTTTTAATTTTTTCACTTAAAAATTTGTTTCTCCCGCAATTAAAAATTCCGTTCAATTTAAATAAACAAATTCCCAGCTTTTCAGTGAGTGTTGTGATATTTTTTAAGGAAAGAAACAAAATTCTTTCTTCTTTTTAAAAAATAAGCTAACGGAAAATTTAAATTTTTTAAAATAAAGTTAATAAAATTGCTTCGGCAATTTAACAAAGCAAAAAAAAACTTCAACATTAAACGAAATTCTAAAAATAATATAAAAAATAAAGAAAATAGTAGTTTTGCTATTAGGAAAGAGTTATTACTGTGGCTTTTTTTTCAATATGTGACTTTTTTCGACAACAAAAAGTTGAGTTTATTCAATAAATGTGCAATCAATACTTTTATTTTTCAATTTTGGAAAAAAATGACTCATTCCAAGTGTACAATTCAAAAAAGGACGGCAAAAAAAAAGTGAAAGTTTCTGTCATGGAATTCCACAGGTATCTCTCTGCGCTTGTACATTTGTTACAGTTTAAATCCAAAGAAGGAAACTAGAAAATAAGTATAGAAAATATACGTGTGCCATTTGTTTTTCATTTCTTTTTTTGTATTTAGAAATTATTATAAATATTTTATAAACCTTTTTTTGTGGGGAATTTTTTTTAAAGGCTGTTTGAAATAAGTCTTCAATATTATTGCGAAATATTATCACAAAAAGTGATAACTTACCAAATTAGACAAAAAAAAGTATATTTAAAAAAGTTAACAAAAAAGGAAATTTAAAAAAAATTAAAAACAAAAAAAAGCTGAAAAAAAATTGATCCATGATTTGAAAATTATTTTTCTGAGGAGAAATATTGAGAAGAGATTTTTCTCTGTATATTTTATTCTTAAGTAAAAATTAAATTTAAGCTTTATTTTTTATTAGAGAGTAATATGAATATTAGTGTGAATAAAAAATTAATTTACAATAATTAACAAAAATATAATAAATATTGACAAAAATATAAAGTATAAACAAAGAGAAGAAGTAAAGAAAAATTGTAATAAATCAATAGTCAATTTTACCTATAAACTTATAAAGAGTAAATTCTATATTTTCTCAGTGCCAAAATGTTTATAAATTTTTTAAGTAATTTTACAATATTAGTAAATAAGAATTTTTGCGAATGTAAATTTTTCTCTCGATTTTTCTTTTCACTTATGAGGAAGACTGTTTTTTTAAAGAAACGATTGAAAGTACAATATTATTTGTAAGTGCGTGATGAAAAATGATTGTAATTTAGTTGATTTAATTTTATAGTTATATATTGAATGGGGTAAAATCAAATTTTATGAATTTTAAAGGTAAACTAGTCTACACTTGTAATAATTTTTGTAAGATGAAATTTATATTTTCTCCTAAGTATATACATATATAATAAATTATTTAAATAAAATTTGATTTATACAAGGACGGAAAAATAGTTTAATAACAAAAGTATTTTTAAAATAAAGGAAGAAAAAAGTTGTACGAAATTTTTAATTTTTTAACCGCATGTATAACCATAGTTTCCTGTCTGTTACTAAATATCCTAAATATTTAATTAATTCATTATAATTTATTAATAATCGAAAATACTATGATTTACATATATTAATTCAATAATTCTACTAAATTTTACATTTTTTTTATTGTTATACGCTGAAAAAAATTTATTTGATTCAAATAAATATTTACTTGAATCAAATAAATATTTACTTGAATAAAATAAATATTTACTTGAATCAAATAAAAATTTACCTGAATCAAATAAATATTTACATGAATCAAACAATTTTTATTTAAATCAATTAAAATTTTATATAATTTCAGTATTTGAAGCAAATAGCATTTAATTGGCTCAAAAAATTATTTGATTCAAGTAAATATTTAATTGATAATAGTCAAGTAATTGGTTATTCGAATAAAATAAATTTTTCTTTAGTGCATTTTTATATTAACTTTTATTTTAAAAAATATTTGCAACTATTTATAGAAGTTAAAATAAATTATCCATTTTTTTCTTTTTTGATATAAATTACAGAATAAACAAAATTTTAAAAAAAAATAGATTTTGCAAAAAAAAGGGTTGTGAATTTTTTACCTTCTATTTGGAACATTTATTTCAGAAATGGCAACTGTATGGCAAAAGGGAGCGAATTCTGAGTTCGCGGGGATTGGACAAGGAGGGCGAGGGTCGATATTGTACTTGACAGATAGTTTCCCATAGCTCCAGTAATCCATCATGGCCGGCACGCAGAGACGTATTGGTTTTCCTGCTTCACGTCTTAGCAATTGAATTGAATTGAAACTTTTTTTTCGAAGCTCACAGCCGCATAATTTGAAAGCCTATGCAAATTTTCTCTATTCTATGTAAATCCAAAGACGTATAAATAAAGAAAAAAAAATTAAATTTTTTTCGACCACCCCCCCTTATTTTCTATTATTTAATCAAAAACCATTAGGAATTTTATTTTTTTCTTTTTTTTTTTTAATAAAAAATATTTCTTCTATGAATTTTTTTTTGTAATTTTATTAAATTTTATGTTAAAAATTACATTAAAATTATTTTGCAAAAAAAATTATATTAAGAATTATATTAAAAATTAGTTCGCAAATTCAAATTAAATAATACTTTTTACAAATTACGTTAAAAATTTCTTTTTATAAATTAAAATAAAAAATACTTTCCAAATTACATTAAAAACTAAGCTAGAAATTATTTTTTAAAAATTAAATAAAAAAATACTTTAAAAATTACTTTAAAAATAACATTTAATATTAAATTTAATATTTACAAATTACATTAAAAAATATTTTACAAATTACATTAAAAATGACTTTTTATAAACTGAGTTAATTATATCATACAATTTACATTTATAAAAATTACATTAAGAAATACATTCTAAATTACATAAAAAAATACTTTACGAATTAGCGTTAAAAATTACATTAAAAATTATATTAAAAATTACTTGTCAAATTACTTTTCATAAATTAAATTAAAAAATACTTTAAAAATTGTATTTTTTTAATAAAAATTTCCAAAAATTCTAATTTTATTTTTTCTGAAGGAGAAATTTCACTTGCAAATAAGAATATTTAGGATTATAAAAATAGTTTTATATTTTCAATGTTAGATTATTCTTGTTGAATTAAGTATAAATTAGTGGGTGTCATATAAGTAACGAGGAACCATTAATCACTCATCATTCACTGACCTTTATTGGCTGAAGTCTTCTAATAACAAAGTGAAGAATCATTTTTCAATTCTTAATATACACGAATAAGACTTTTCATATGGAAGTCAAAATAATTATTTAGCCATTATTTACTAAACTAAATTCAAAAATGAAATTCAGTAACAAATTATATAATTTAAATAAAAATAAAAATGCAAAAATTCTAATATTATAATAACATAGTGAACAATTTTTTGGGGGTCGATTTTCAGGTCGATAACGATCACTAACTTTTCGTATTTTTTCCTCTGTTGGTAATATTCTCCCTCCGACAAAATAAAATTTTAATTTTTTAACGTCCTAATATATTATTTCAATTAATAATATTAACAATAATAAAATTAAAAACTAAATGATATTTAGTAGTAGTAATTTTAAAAAATTTAAATATTTTCCTTACATAATTTAAATAATATTGACTAATTCGTAAATAACTAATTTTTTATTAAAAATTTTAAATAATTTCAGTGAATTTCGTCCATGTAAAAAATATAAATATATGTGTAAAATATATAAAAAAATATATGTATAAAAAAATAAAAATAAATTAAAATAGTTTCGTCCAAGCTCTGCTAGGAGCGCTAGCTCACAATATACCGACAATTTCTGAAGCCAGGTAACACAATTCCTTAAAAAGAAGAATTCAAAGATCATTAAAGAATCCAGCACATTTCCTGCAAAATACTCCCTGTAAAATTCTACAAAAATAATCAAAGGACAAAATTTTTTTTTCAATTTTTGAGAAATAATAAGAAAAATTAAAAAATTCCATGGTGCAAAATTGGTAAAAAAGGCACTTTTTTAAAATCTTATTGTAAATAATGTGTTATAATAATATCTTAATAAAATTCATTGCAAAATTCAATTATTTTCTAAAATAATGATATTCATCACAAGAATTCAATTATTTTTAAAAATTAATAAAATTCTTCGCAGAAATTCAATTATTTTCAAAAAATTTAAAAAAGATTGTCGTCAATATTTCAATTTTCTTTGTAAATGAATAGCAAAATTCAATTATTTTCAGCAATTTTATTAAAATTAATTGCAAAATTCAATTATTTTCATAAATAACAATATTCATCACAAAAATTCAATTATTTTTAAAATTAATAAAATTTTTCGAAAAAATTCAATTCTTTTCAAAATATCTAAAAAAAAATTGTCAATATTTCAATTATTTTCATAAATAACAATATTCATCATAAGAATTCAATTATTTTCAAAATTAATAAAATTTTTCGCAGAAATTTAATTACTTTAAAAAAATCTAAAAAACAATTGTCGTCAATATTTCAATTATCCTTATAAATGAATAGCAAAATTCTTCGAGAAAATTCAATTATTTTTAGGAATTTTAATAAAATTCATTGCAAAATTAAATTATTTTTAAAAGTAAATTTTAGAATTCCTTTTAGGGATTCAATTATTTTTATAAATGATAAAATCATTCAGAGGAAGTCAATTATTTTTATAAATAACAATATTCATCACAAGAATTCAATTATTATTAAAAATTTTAATAAAATTCATAGCAAAAGTTCAAAATTTTTTCTTAATTCAATAATTTGAATATCTATTATTTCATTAATTAAATTTCCCAAAAGTATTCAAATATTTAAAAACAATAATTTTGACAAAATTCTACACTAATATTCAATTATTTTCTAGATTGATGAAAATATCATAGGAATTCAATTATTAAAAATAAATTTTGCATACATTTTTTCAAAAAAATTCAATTGCTTGAAACTTTTTTAATAAAATTCTTCGCAATAATTCAATTATTTTTATAAATAATAAAACTCATTGTAGAATTTCAATTATTTTTAATAGAATTTTAATTAAATTCTTCAAAGAATGTAATTATTTAGAAAAATTTTTTTAAATTCTTCAATTATTTTTATAGAAAATAAAATTTATTCAATAAATTCAATTATTTTTATATACAATTCAATTCTTAGAAAAAGTTTAATTATTTTCAAGTACCTATTTTAACATATTTTTTCACGAAAATTCAATTATTTAAAAAAAATTTAGTACAACTATTCGAAGGAATTATTTTCTAATAATTGAAACCTTTAGAAATAATTGAATTTTGTATAAGTTTCAAATAAAAATTTTTGCAGATCTGAATTTTTCATACTTTTAACTGAAAATGCTGTTGAATTAATTATTTTTGGAAAATTTTAATTAATTTTTTGTAAATTATTTGAAGTTTTCATTTTCTAATATCTATTTAATTGAAGAATTTCCGAATAATCGAAATTCCATAAAAATGAATTGTAAACGAATGAATTAAATAAATTGAAAATTCTCAAAAGAACTTTATCAAAAATTATTAAAAATAATTGATTTAGAGAAGAATTTTAGTTAAAAATTGAAGAAAATAATAATTGAATTGAAATGATGAAAATAATTTTGAAAAAGTTACTGTAATAATATTTTTATAATGATTTTATTACTCGGTCATCTTTAAAATTCATTGCAAAATTCAATTATTTTCATAAATAATAATATTCATCACAAGAATTCAATTATTTTCATAAATAATAATATTCATCACAAGAATTCAATTATTTTCAAAATTTATAAAATAAAATTCTTCGCGGAAATTCAATTATTTTCAAAAAATAAAAAAAAATTGTCATTAACATTTTAATTATCTTTATAAAGGAATTTATAATTTTTCGCCAAAATTCAATTATATTCAGAAATTTTAATAAAATTCATAGCAAAATTCAATTATTTACATAAATAATAACAAATAATAATAACATAACAAGAATTTAATTATTTTCAAAATTAATAAAATTCTTCTACAACATTCAATTATTTTCAGGAATTTTATTAAAATTCATTGCAAAATTCAATTATTTTCATAAATAACAAAATTCATCACAAGAATTCAATTATTTTGAAAATTATAAAATTCTTCGTAGAAATTCAATTATGTTTAAAAAATCGAAAATAAATTGTCGTCAACATTTCAATTTTCAATTATCTTTATAATTGAATTTATAATTCTTCGACAAAATTCAATTATTTTCAGGAATTTTAATGATATTAATTTCAAAATTTCATTATTTCCAAAAATTTTTCTTGTTTTAATAATTTGTATAGGTATCTATTAGTTTTAATAAAATTTTCCAAAAGAATCCAATTATTTAAAAATAGTTTTGAAAAAATTCTAATAGCAATTTTTTAAAATAATTAAAGTTTTTTAAAGTTTTAAATTCAAATCTTTGAAAATCTGAATTTCTCATATAATTTTAACTAACAATTCTGTATAATTAATTTTTTTTTTCTAAAATTATTTGAAGTTTTAATTTTCTAATATATATTAAAATTGAAGAATTTCCGAAAAATCGATATTTCGTAAAATTGAATTGTGAACAAATGAATTTGAAAATTCTGAAAAGAACTTAAGCAAAAATTATTAGAAATAAATGATTTGCAGAAGAATTTTATTTAATAATTGTACAGAAAATACTTAATAATTGAATTGAAATAATGAAAATAATTTTGAAGAAATTACTGTAACAAATATACGCTTTTAGTATAAAAAAATGATTTTAACACTCGGTCATCTTAAATATTGTTATTGAATTTCAATATTGATACTTGCAAAATCGTCAGATTTGACGTTGTAAACTTCAGTTCAATTAATTCCCATGGAAAAATAATAATGATTGAATATTTATTTAAAAATGAAGTTATTGATGTTTTTGAATAATTTTACACGCGGAGAAAATTGATATTAAATTTTGTAAAATTATTTTACAAATTAGGGAAAAAGTGCAACAATGAGAAATTTTAATATAAAAAATACTAAAATTTAGGAAAACTTATGAGAAATTTAGTAAAGTTATATTAGAATTTAATCAATATTTTTGATATTTTGATATAAATATATTAAATTTCTCATAACTTTTCTTAAATTTTATTATTTTTTATATTAAAATTTCTCATTGTTGCATTTTTTCCCTAGTTTGTAAAATACTTTTACAAAATTTAATATCAATTTTCTCTGCGTGTACAATTAAAGAAATTTGTTAATAAATTGTAATAGAAAATTTTTTGAAGTACCTAATAATTTTTAGAGTGAATCAGAATATATTCTTTATAGTGTTAGGGAAAAAGTCAAAATTTTGTTAGGAAATCAGAGAATAGTCAGGGAAAAACAAAATTAAATGTTTGTGACAATCCTCTGTTTATAATTATAAAAAGACTTTTTTAAGTAAAAAAAAAAATTGATTTTTTTTGAAATCCTTGACCAGAAAGTCACCTTAAATACATACACTCTAAAAAATTTAGGGAGTTAACGGACTCGGGAGTTGGGAGTGAAATTTTTCGAGTTAAAAATCAACTCCAAAAGAGAGTTAATTTCTAACTCCCTTCATTCAACACCCGCGCGAGTTATTTTTTCCATGGGGAGTTAGCATTTGGGTGTGAAATTTTAACTCTCTTTATTTAACTCCCCTGGCATTAACTCCCCAATGGGTGCGACTTTTATAGACCCCCCCGGGGAGTTAAAATTTAACTCCCTTTTTTTACAGTGTAGAAAAATAAAAAATTCCTCAACGGAAGACTGAGGTTTATGATGTGAAATGAGTGCAAAAGTATATAACCAAGAACATTCACGTATATGGTTATATACAAGTTGCAGGTACACGTGTCCTAGCGGCTCGCCTTTACGACACACACACTTTGATTCATGGAGGTCTGACTAGTGCGCGGCGTTTTTTTTACACCTGCAACACGACTTTATTAGAAATTCTGATGAAGCCGCTGCACTGAAGAGAGTGACACTCGATTCGAAGTCAACGACCGTATTTGATGCAATATCGTCATCTAATCATTCGATTTCTTGCTCGATAGCCATCACCGTTCTCCTATATATAAATAAAAGACCGCGAGGAACTTAATTGCATGTCATGGATGTGGTGACGTGATGACTATATTGACATGGTGTACCCGGTTGTTGTTTCTGGCATAAGCTTCCTTCTCTCCCTGTATACATGTATATATATTGCGAAACAGATGAAAAAAAACTAGTTTTGTTGTGCACCATAAAGGGAAATATTGCATTAGAACCGGGTGAAATTTTCTTATCCTGATTTTCTAATGTGTCAACAATTAATTTTACGATCGGTGTGCGTATTCCCGTTTTGGCGCAATTTTCCGTTTTAACATATGTATAACGCTTCACGGTAAAAAAGAATGCAAAAAAAATTTTAAGATTGGTTTTATGGTTGAAGATTTATTTTTCATAATTTGACATCAACACAGTTTTTACAGATTAAATTGCATAGAATAAAGAATTGAATATATAAATAATACATTATACAGAGAACAAATTGTTTTTATTTATCTTCACTTTAACCCTTTAACGCCTTACTTTTGTTTAGAAAAGAATTTTTTATAAATATTTAAAATTGCGAATGAATTTTTTAGAAATATTTCAAATGACGGATGAACTTTTTTAAATTAATCGGATTCGTTTGAAACTTGTTACTCTGGCTTTTTGGAGTCGCTGATTACGAATGTAAAATCAGTTTTTCAAATTTCAAAATGGTGGATCCAATATGTCGGACAAATTTTTAAAAATGGAATAAAAGTTCTATAACCTCCTCGTGGTTGATCTTGGTGATTACAAATAAAGTAGGCAAATTAAAGAGCCTCGCAAACATATTATTATAAAAATCCAACAAGTTTTTTAAAACTCGTCCGCCATATTGGATCCGCCATTTTGAATTTTGAATAACTGATTTCATATTCGTAATCAGCGAACCCAAAAACCCCCGAGTAACTATTTTCACACGAATACGATCAATTTGAAAAAATTCGTCCGCCATATTGGATCCGCCATTTTGAATTTTGAATAACTGATTTCATATTCGTAATCAGCGACCCCAAAAACCCCCGAGTAACTATTTTCACACGAATACAATCAATTTTAAAAAATTCGTCCGCCATATTGGATCCGCCATTTTGAATTTTGAAGAACTGATTTCATATTCGTAATCAGCGACCCTATAAACCCCCGAGTAATAAATTTCACACGAATACGATCAATTTTAAAAAATTCGTCCGCCATATTGGAACCGCCATTTTGAATTTTGAAGAACTGATTTCATATTCGTAATCATAGCGACCCCATAAACCCCCGAGTAACTATTTTCACACGAATACGATCAATCTGAAAAAAATTCGTCCGCCATATTGAATCCGCCATTTTGAATTTTGAAAAACTGATTTCATATTCATAATCAGCGACCCCAAAAACCCCCGAGTAATAAATTTCAAATCAAACCCATCAATTTTTCAAAATTCGTCCGCCATATTGGATTCACCATTTTGAATTTTAGAAAACTGATTTTATATTCGTAATCAGCGACCCCGAAAACCCCCGAGTAACAATTTTCAAACGAATCTGATCAATTTTCAAAAATTCGTTCGCCATATTGGATCCGCCATTTTGAATTTCGAAAAACTGAGATCGGATTCGTAATCAGCCACCTCGAAAACCCCGAAGTAGTCATTTTTCCTAATGTGTTACTGAAGAATATATGTTATTTATTTTACTTCATAAATTACCTACAATTAGTGACTCATGGTGACTCATAAATCACTTGGTCCAACACTTGAGAGTCAAAAGTCATTATGAGTCTTTAAAGAGTCTTTTACTTCTGATAAACGGTAAGTGATTTTCGAGGGGCTATACTGTTTCACAGTGACTCGCATGTGATTCGTTTTGACTCTTGGTGACTCATAAATGACTCAAAAATCACTTCTACAGGAATTGCTTAGAAGACAAAAGACAATATGATTCTCTAATAACACTACTATAGGGTTATTAGAGAATCATATTGTCTAATAATCTACAAGAGACTCTTGAAGACTCATAAATTAATTCTACAGGTGTCACTCATAACATTCGTTATGAGTCCGTTAAATATTTTTGACTCTGATTATGAGTTCGTCATGACTCTGTAACTTATCTGATAGTCTAATATAAGTGGCTCTTGAAGACTCTTAAATTACTATTAAGTGATGATGTCACTTTGGAGCCAAAAGTCGTTATGAGTCACTAAAAAGTCTCTGAATCTTGATAGGCGGTGGTGGAGAAACTCATAAACAGAGTCAGAAATATTTAAGATTCTTTGACGAATTGTAAATATTTTTTACAAGAATTACTTTGGATGTTAGGAGTCATAAAGAGTCTCAAATGAAACTGAATTTTTTAATAACTGATTCCTGAGGATTATTGATATAAATCATAGAGTGATTTTTGAATCATTAAGAGTATAACATACTGGTGTGACTCACTCTTAATTCAAAAATCATTGTCAGAGGAGTCATTTAGTAATTTAAGAGTCCTTATAAGACACTCAAAAGTTTATGACTCTTGATAATCCGCGTATAGGTGACTCTGGATAAATCATAAATCACTCCTGAAAAAATCACTTGGGAGTCAGAAATAAATATAAGTCTCTCTCGACTCTATTACTGGCTGATAATCCTTAAGTGACTCTTAAAGAATCAAAAATTACTTTTGCAGAAGTAAATTAGAAGTAAAAAATCGTGAGTCACTCAAATTTTTGACTCCTGTTAATCAGCGTCAGTGACTCTTGATGACTCAAATTACTTTTACAGGAAACAATTGAGAGTCAAAAGTAATTATGAGTCTTTCATGAGTCTCTGGTTCTGGATAATATGAAAGTGGATCTTGAAGTCTTATAAATCACTTTTTCTGGAGTCAACAAAGAGTAAAAAATTCATTATGACTCACTTAAAGTGACTCATAAAAATTTATGAGGAATCACTTTCACTCGAATAAGTTCGGAGTCAAAACTAATTATTAGTTTTTCATGAGTCTCGGACTCATAATAGTCTAAGTGTCTGTTAAAGACTCATAAATATCTTTTACAGAAATTACTTGAAAGTCAGGAGTGATTATGATAGTCTTTCATGAGTCTCTGATTCATGATTACTCGTAAGTGATTCCATATGACTTCTGCATCACTTGTGAGTCAGGAGTGATTATGAGTCTCACTTCTAATCAAAAGTAACCAGTAATTGATTCTTTGTGACTCATAAATCACTTGAGATTAAGGACTGATTTATGAGTCTCTGATTCACGATTGCGCGTAAGATATTCCACATGACTCATAAATAACTTGTGAATCAGAAGTAATTATGAGTCTCTAATGAGTCTGACTTCTAACTCATAAATCACTTGGGAGTAAGGACTGATTTATGAGTCTTTGAGTTATGATTCCCGGAAAGTGTTTCTATATGGCTCACAAATTACTTGAGAATCAGGAGTGATTATGAGTCTCGCATAAGTCAGACTCCAGATTATCATAGAGAGTGATTATTTGTGATTTATAAATCATTTTGAGCTAAAGAGTAATTATGAGTCTCTGATTCATGATTGACCGTAAGTGACTCTTTATGACTCATAAATCAGTTTTGCAGGAATCACTTATTAGGAATCAGTAGTAGTTATGACTCTGTGATTCCTAATAATTAGTTCATGAAAATTATTGATTTATAAGTGAAGGAGTCTTAAGGACTCATAAATTAGTTTTACTCTAAATTTTTAGAGTCCAGAGTCACTATAACATATATGTAACATAATTAACTTATTCTGACTCTTGTCTCCCGAAAGACTAGTATAAATGTGATTTATGAGTTATTAAGACTTTCTAACTTCTGAGGAAAGTTAATTGTCCTTTCAAAATCTCATGAATCAAGAACTCTCCTGAACAAGTTATTTGTTGTCACAGACTCATGTGAAACTCATAACTTTTTCTAAATCCTATTGAGTGACTTATGACTCATAGATGAATTCTAATGAGTGACTCCTGACTCTTTGGATGAATCACAACACTTCAAAAAGAGGTGTCTTATTTTGAGACATTTTTAGCGTCTTAGACACCAAAAACTTCTTAAATTAAGAAGACACAAAAAACACACACAAGTTTTTTGTCTAAGACACAAAAAACGTCTCAAAATAAGACGCCTCTTTTTGCAGTGAATGACTTGAGTGACTCATGATGTCTGCTAGATCACTTGTTCAACGAAAAAAAAATAATTTTTGTTTAAGGCTACTTTTTTTATGTATCCGTATGCGAGGGCGACTTCCAAGTGATCACAAGTCATTGAGTTAGTTAGGAATCTCAACATAGATAACAACTCTCACTGGGAAAACAAAATAAAAAAAGATAGATACATAAGTCTTCAATGATTGATAGAATCAAATATACTCCATTTGAATAGAAGTTTTAGAAAAAGTTTTCATAGTTAATTTTTCAAATTCACATATGCCACACAATTAGCAACATCAACTGCCCACTCATCATCTTCTCATCAGCTGACATTCACAACAAATAATCTGCTAATGACAACTTTCTTTAAAGAGTTGTGTTGAAAACCCTCATCCCCCCACAAATTTCCAAGCGCGAAACGAAGCACGTGGTGTTCCAACACCAGCACACGAGAAGAGACCCATTCGAATTGTGAGTGAACAAGGATGCGTGTGACTCTCTCATGCAATAGAAGAACATAAAGTATATGCAAAAGATCCAATAGTGTTTGAGTGTGGTAAGCTTTCGAAGTAGTCAAATGTTTATGGAGGGGGGATTAGGGGAATCGTCTCTTCAAGTGGAAGAGATAGCCAGTTCACTTGAGAGGGGAAGGGGAAGGCATAAGTAGTGGTGGGATACGAATGTTAAGGGGAAGGGGACGCCGGAGGCGGGCGCGCGCCTCAATTCACCAGCAACCAACACTCTCACCACATCTGGTGAGCAACTGACACACTATCTCGATTTATACATTTTTTTTTCTCAAAAAATTAGATATTTCTCTTCTTTTTAACCCTTTGGGGTTATTCTCGAACGATTTGTGGCAATATTACAGGTTTTGATCTTTGGCGATTGAGTGAGAGAGAGAGAGAGAAAGAGAGCGCCTCTCACGCTCTATGATTTATAAGGAACGAAAGGGTCAACAGGTAGTCGATCGTCTCCGAAGTTAAGTGAGGAAAATGAAAGGCCGCTTCAGATAAGAATCTTTCTCTCTCTGTCTGTCTGTCTCTCTCTCTCTCTCTCTCTTTTTCTCGAAGAGAGAGAAGAGAACGTACAGAGAGAGAGAGAGAGAGGAGTCTTCAACTTTTGATATTCTCTTGTATTTAGAGTTGAAGACACTGGGGAGTATAATCCGCCAAGATTGAGCTCCGCCTCGACACCCCTCTCTTTTCTCCTCACACTAGCACCCCTCCCCCGCTGCATCCCCCTTGACCAACTGGCTACTACGTCACACATGCTTCTGGCGCGAGCCGCCAAGGCTCTCCTCAGAGTTCAGTCGTTCAGTGAGTTACGAGTTGTGTCCGGGTTCGCCGGCGTCAATTGTAAACTACAAACTTTAGGTTTGTTTGCAACAGGTTTTTTTTTTGAATTTATGGGACAATAAAAAGAGTTTGGGTGCGTGGTGCGCGTCTCCTTTTTTTTTCCTGAATCGGATCCCTCTTTTAGCAAATTGTTCCTCGTCGCCCTAAAAGAGCGGTGGCTATCAAACTCTCATAAAACTGTCAGCCGTGAACCGCTGGGCTTGACTTATATGCTCGCCCCTTCCAGGTTTGGTCCCGTTCCTCGAAAACAGGATTCATGTGATGATCTTGACTTTGGAGAACATGAATGTTTGAGAAGAAGGTCTTCTATTTTGAAGAATGATATCTGATAATAAATACTCTTTTGATACTTTGAAGAATCTCTTCTGATACTTTAAAGAACCTCTTCTGATACTTTGAAGAACGTCTTTTGATAGTTTGGAGAACGCGTATTTTTTGATGATTCCTCTTTGGTGAACTTGTTTATTTTCTCTTCGGGGGGGAAAAGGGGGCGCGTGCGCGATGATCCAGGATCAGAAATAGCGGAAGACTGACGTTTAGACGGCTAAAGAAGAAAAAGACCCCTCCCCACCCTAAGCAAAAGGGAATATCTCTCCATTAGCTATCCCCACTCTTTTCGTAACACCCCTCTCATCCCTTGTGTGACGGGAGCAGCAGCGACGGAAGAACGGGGTTGAAGAATCCACCGCGGCAGCAAGAGAGACCAATCAAGGTTTGACGAACGGCGGGGATTGGTCGGTGTTCCTGACACGCAGCGCGGCACGTGACAGCTACCGCACCGGTTACGAGAACCGCGAGAACCGCGTTCAGTCCGATACCACCTCCCTCCGTGTACGCACCGTCGAGGATATTCCTCTTTTCTTTAATAGAAAGTTAATCCACAAGAGTAGTGACCCTTTCGATACGCCCCCGTGCCATCTTGAAACGTTTTTTCTGCTAATCATCGTCGAGAGTCTTTCTCAATGGGGCGCGCCAATAGGCCCTCACGATGGGTCCCGTAAGTAATTTGTGGTCATAAAGAAGCAGAAGACAGTTTTATAGCCCTCGGCCCACGTGGCGCTCGGTCCCGGTATTCAGCCTCTCTCTATTACTCACCCAAATATCCTCGGCAGGGATCAGGATTTCATTCTTAAGGATTATCGAATCATTTGTGAATATAAGTGATAATGCTCTCGAGTACTTAAATTTTTTTTTTTTTTGTGAATTGTGATTGTGAGTGAAAGAGCGAAGA